>NC_044345.1:9842142-10514572 GCF_007399415.2 Gopherus evgoodei | reverse complement strand
ACTTGCCCTGGATGGCAAGCGCGGCCTTCTCAGTCTCGGGCGCGTTCAGGTCGATGTCTATCTCCTCCTCCTCCTCCTCCACCACCTTCTTGGCGTTCTCGGCTTTGGCTGCAGGGAAAAGCAGCTGACAGTCACCCCTGCGGCTCCACAGGGGCCCAATCCGCTCAGAGCAGCAGAGGGCACTGGCCTGCAATTCTTGCCAGCATCCAGCCCCCGACAGGACCAGCCCCCCACTGCCCAGGACCCCCCAAAACTCTGGGTGCAGTAGGCAGTCCCCCACCCCACTTCACTCCCATGGGCTTTGCCTCCCCTATTCATGTCCTTGATCCTTCTCAGTTAATGCTGATGAGTGCCAAGTAACACACATTGGGAAAGTCGACGTATACGCTGGTGGGGTCTAAATTAGCTACTTCCACCCCCGCACGAGGTCTCGGCGTCCCCCCAGTTCTCTGGAAACATCCGCTCCCCATGCAGCGGCGCTCCCGTGGCTAAGGTAGGTTCGGACCTACTGCCGCCAGGCTGCTCCCAGGAGGTTAACGCAGCTTCGTGGGCCAGGTGATAGCTTTTCTTACACCCACTTCTACTGGTGAAAGAGACAAGCTGCCAGCTCCAGCTCTTCTTCAGGGCTGGGAAAGGTCCTCAGAGCTCGGCTTTCCTCTCTCCCCAGCAGCAGTGAGTCTAACAGCAGCTATTACCTCAGTCTCCAGAAAAGGGACTGAGAATACCAGAACGCCACTGCAGCAATCCCAGGGGTCCCCACACTTGGTCCAGTCCCAGTCATCTCAACAAGGAAATGGTGCAACTGGGAAAGGTTCAGAGAAGGGCAGCAAAGGTGATCAAGGGTCTGGAAGGGCTTCCAGCCCAGCAGGACCGCCCTGAGGGGGAGGGGGGGTAAGTGACGCAATTTACCCCAGGCCCTAGGCCCCCCAGGGGCCCCCACGAGAATATAATCTATAGTTTTGCAACTTTTTTTTTAATGGAAGGGATCCCCAAAATTGCTTTGCCCCAGGCCCCCTGAATCCTCTGGGCAGCCCTGTCCAGCCAAGGAGAGACAACAAAGCTTAGCACTGTTCAGCTCAGTAAAGACACGACTAAGGGGGACCTGATAGAGTCTATAAAATCATGACTGGTGTCTAGGGATGTGTCATTTTACCTCTCACACAATGAGCAGGCACAAGGTTTAATACAAACGAGGAACAACGCACAACTAACCGGTGGAACTCATTGCCAGGGGATGCTGTGACAGCTGGACTTCCAAAAGAACTGGCTACGTTCCTGGAGGATAGGCCCATCAGTGGCTACAAGCCAAGACAGTCAGGGACACAGCCCTGTGCCTGGGGCAACCCAAACCCCTGACTGGCAGAAGGGGAAGACAGGGTGGATCTCTCAATCACTACCCTAGTCTGTCCACAGCTCTTGAAGCTCTGGCTGGCCACGGGTACAGACAGGCTACTAGGCTAGATGGAGCTCGGTGTGACCCACTGTGGCTGTTCTCATTGTCCCCCAGGAGAGACACTCCAGTCCCCAAACCCAACCTTCTCCAGCAGCTGCCTGTGCCCAGAAGGCATGGGCAGTGTCCCCCTCCCAGGCTCCTGGATGTGTAGGGGGAGGCCCAGTGGGGACCCAGGAAACAGCCATGGCCCCAGCAGCCCAGGATGGTGGGGCACGCAGGCCAGGTGGAGGGCCGCTGGGGGCAGGTCCCCAAGGTGTGTGTGGGAGGCCCAGTGGGGACCCAGGACAGAGCCATGGGCCGAGCAGCCCGGGCTGGTGGGGCACGCAGGCTGGCTGGAGGGACGCTGGGGGCAGCTCCCCATGGTGTGTGCAGGAGGTACACTACAGGCTGGCACAGAGAGGAGAGCGAGTGAGAACATGGCAGCTACAGGCCCCACAGCCCCAGCTTCAGTCCTAGCGATTTCCCTGCGGAGCACGGAGGGCCTGTGTCAGGCTCTGGCATTCCACATTCCCCTCATTATTGCCGAGCACTTAACAAGGCAAAGCAGGGGCGAGGCAGCTCCAGCACTCAGAGGCTGCAGCTAGGAGACAGGGGTCTTCCCCGGGGTGAAAGAAAACCAAGGAAGACCTGGGGCCATAAACCCCACTTCCCACCCTCCTGTGCCTGCCTCCAGTCCAAGCCGGGTGCAGCTTGCGGGGAGGCTGCGCTGGTGCCACCCTGCAAAGTGTGCTCACTGGACAGCAAATGGACCCAATGCTCCTGTGGCAGATGCATGGAGTTAGGGGGAGGGGACGTCTCTTCCCCTTCGCCCCATGGACAGATCTGCTAGGCACGGGCAGCCAGGCACATTCTCTGCTGAGCCCTCATGCCACCAGTGCAGACGCCAGGGGAGGGCTAGTGGGGGGCAGCCCCTCTGTGTGTGCCCTCTCCCTGCCCACTTCTGGGGAACAGGTGAGCGGGGGCTAGAGCACCATGGGCCGGTGGGGGGATTTACCTGAGGGAAGTGGGCAGATTGCTGGGGAGACAGAGGCGGGTGGGGCAGAGGGCTGGGAGTAGGGAACAGGGCAGAGAGGAGTGAGTGGAAGGGAGCAGGCACATTGCTGGTATAGAGAAAAGAGGGGGCAGATGGATGGGGGTGGGGAGAGGAGTGGGGCAGAGGGCAGAGGAGACAAGCACATTGCTGGGAGTGGAGGTGATGGGGCAGAGGGCTGGGGGCAAGGAGGGGGCGAGCATGGCCAGGACCTGAGGATCTTGGCTGCTCTCCAGCCTGCCTGCGGGAGGAGGCGGGTGCCTGGGGCAGGAAACTGGGGGGGCGGGGTGTTCGGTTAGGCAAGTGCCTGGGACAGGAAGCTGTGGGGCAGTTGGGGAGAGGCAGCTGCCCAGAGCAAGAGCCAGTGGGTGGCGGGGGGGGGGAGGGGAAAGAGCACAGTTAGATAGGTGCCCAGGGCCAGACCCTGCAGGGCAGGTGGGTGCCTGGGGCAGGAGCCTGTGGGGCAGTTGAGGGGAGACAGGTGCCCAGGGAAGGACCCTGCGAGGGGGTACAGTTAGGCAGGGGCCTGGGGCAGGAACCAGCATGGGGGGGAATGCGGTTAGACAGGCACCTGGGGCAGAAGCCAGCGGGGTGGGCAGGGGGAGGTGGGTGCCTGGGGCAGGAGCCCGTGGGGAGGGGTGCCTGGGGCAGGTAGGAGAAGACAGGTGCCCAGGGCAGAAGCCAGTGGAGGGGATGGTGGGGTGCAGTTAGACACGTGTCTGGGGCAGGAGCTGGCAAGGAAGGGGGACAGTGTGGTTAGACAGGTGCTGTCATAAACAGATAGTTAAGGGTTAATGTCTCTTTTAGTTGTAAAGGCTCAACAAACAGTGAACCTGGAACACCTGACAAGAGAACCAATCAGGAGATAAGATATTTGCAAATCTCAGGTGGAGGGAAGCCTTTGTTTTGGGCTGTTTCGTGGGTTTTTGTTCTCTCTGGGTTCTGAGAGGGACCATACATGTAAGCAAATATCTCCAAATTTCTGAAACAGCCTCTTCTGTTCAATTTAGTAAGTACCAATTAGGAAGGCGGTTTAGTCTTTTTGTTTGTTTTCTTTTTTGCAAATATGTATTGCTGGAAGGATTGTATCTCTATTGCTGAACTTGTATTTGTACTGCGGGGAGGATTTTCTCTAGTGTCTATAAACTGAAAGACCTTGTAACATTTGTCATCTTGATTTTACAGAGACAACTTTTACTTTTTTCTTTCTTTTATTAAAAGCTTTTCTTTTTTAAGAACCTGATAGCCAAAAATCAATCTTGTGTAAGACCCAAGGGGAGGGAGTCTGCACTCACCAGGGAATTAGTAGGAGGAAGGAGAGAAGGGGGGAAGAAAAGCCTGATTTCTCTCTGTTTTAAGATTCAAGGAGTTAGAATCACAGTGATCTTCCAGGGTAACCCAGGGAGGGGAAGCCTAGGCGAGGCAACGGTGGGGGAAAGGGTTTACTTTCCTTGTGTTAAGATCTAGGGGGTCTGGGTCTTGGGGTCCCCTGGGAAGGTTTTGTGGGGACCAGAGTGTACCAGGCACTGCAAGTCCTGGTTGGTGGCAGCCCTATCAAATCTAAGCTAGTAATTAAGCTTAGAGGAATTCATGCTGGTACCCCATCTTTTGGACACTAAGGTTCAGAGTGGGGGTTCATACCATGACAAGTGCCCAGGACAGGAGCCTGTGGCATTGCCTGTGGAGAGCTAACTGCATCATTGCAGCTCCTCCCCCTCCCCGCAGGCTGCCTTGGGGACCTGGCACAGGGCAGTGGGGTGGGAGAGCCACAGGCCGTGCACTCCCATGGGCAGCCTGACAGCAGCTCCTCTGCAGGAAGCCCTCGGGGAGGCCTACTGGGGGGCTGCAGACAGGGCTGATGCCCAAGCGCTGGCGCATTGCCAGGGGAGCTCTGTGCTGGGCGATGAAGCCCACCCCATGTCACTGCAGCTATGTCTGCTCTGGGAATATGAGGAGCCAGCTCCATGGGTGGCAGCGGCCTGACTGGCTTAGATGAGACAGCAGTAAGACCAGCTGATCCCTGTCCCACTGCCGCACTGTGGAGGGCTGCTCGTTGGCCCCCTGGGACACGAGCTGGGGAAGCCAGAGGCAGCTCTCTCCCCCCTAAGGGAACAGGAGTCCCGGCAGCACTAGGCTAGCTGGGAATTAGTGGCCTCTGTCAATCCAGCTTTGCCCCTGGCCAATCAGAAGGGCGTCCTGGGGTGTTTGGGGAGGGGCTCCCCTCTTTCTGATGTATTGGAGCTGCTGAGCCCTGCCTCTGGAAACACCACACTGGGGCGCAGAGCTTGAGGGATGGAATAGCCAGAGGAGCCGAAAGCCTGTGGGGGTCGGTGCAGTTTGGCAGCACGTGCCGTGGTACAAGGACGTAGCATCCAGTGGCAACACTGCAGAGCCAAGCTGTGCTGCGGGACACCACGGCACGGGAAGGAGGGCAGGGCGACTGCCACATGGCACTGGACAGGTCCAAGTTGTTACTCTGGGAATTTCCTTCATCTTGGAGAAAGCGTTTGTCCGAGCCCGCCGAGGGGGAAGCCACCAGATTGTTACATCCGCTTATGGGGCTCTGCGCCGGGGCAGAGTCCTACCGGCGAATTTCTAGGCCCTGCCAAGGCCTGCACTTTACAAGGACGGGGCATCATCTCACCCCCAAGGGCGGTGAGCTTCTGCTCAGCGCCCAAGGGACCGCAGCGCTGACCTGTTTCCAAGGCCTGACCTCGAACAGCTGCTCCCCTGTAATGAAATCGGCTCCGTCCCCAGCTAGGGGCTCTGGTCCAACCCCTGACGCAGACACGCTGACGTAGAGCCATCGAGGTGATGCCCAGCCATGATGCCAGCGACACGGACTCAGCACTGGGAGACGGCTCATAGTGACTAGCACTGGATGGAAGCTGTTCATATACCTCCCCCGGCCCTGTGCACAGCAGCAGCTCTCATCAGCCCACCCCCCCCCCCCCACCCCCCCCCCACCCCCCCCCCCACCCCCCCCCCCCCCCCCCCCCCCCCCGTGAGCCACAGCGCTGCGGCCTCTTCACTCACCTTTCTCCTCGCTGCCAGGAGCCTGGCTGGGGGCTGGTGACTCATTGGAGCTGAGCTGCAAGAGGAGAGAAGGGCTGTTACACACGCTGTGCACAGCCAGGCTCTCCAGCACCCTGGCACTAACCGCCCTGCACACAGCTGCCTGCCAGCAGCACATACCAGGGGGCTCGGGGTAACAACTGCTGGAGAGGGGGGAGTGGATCATGCAGCCAGCAGAGGGGACCGTGGATCAGAGCCTGTAGGGGCCACCCCAGTGTCTGCGTTTTCTAATCAGAGCCTGAGAGCTCCCTGCCTCTGCTGTGATCATCTTCTAGCAGTCCTGGTTGTGGAGGGCTTCACCCCAAGTGTGCCTGGAGGACCCAGCTGGCTTGGCCAAGCAGCATAATCTGCACACACGCAGCAGCTGGATGAACTGTGCATCCATCCTGCAGCTGAGATGCAAACTGGGACCTGCCCCATCAGCTTCCCATACGCAGCTGCTCAAATAGCAGGACCAATAGGCAGCTTCCTCCAGGCCAGGCAGGTAGCAGAGAGATGGTCCAGCCAGGAGCACCCCTGGCTGTGCGGGTAGAGGGCACACTGAGCTCATCCGAACTAGGCACGCTCCCTGGCTGTGCTGGTAGGGGGCACAGAGTCGGTCACCTCCCTGTGAAGCTGTTATCCAGCACACGCCTCTTTACTGGTGAGTGGCAAATATGGGCCCCGACTACTTCCTGGTAGGGAGTTGGGACCCTAGGGGCGCAGCCCGGGAGGCAGCTCTGCCCGCTACACACCTCAACAGCAACCCCCAGAAACCTGCAGAGACCTCACACCCATTCCAGAAGGGACCACTGTGCTCATCTAGTCTGAGCCCTGGGTAACCCAGGATAGAGACCTGCGCCCACCTAATTCCCAGAGCAGAGCCGTTAGAGAAACATCCATCTCCATTTTAAACTGGCCAGTGACAGAATCTACTGCAACCCGCAGTCACTTGTTCCAGGGGTAATTACTGTTCCTTCCAGTCTGGATTGGTCTAGCTCAGGGGATGGGCAAACTTTTGGCCTGAGGGCCACATTGAGGTTGCGAAACTATATGGAGGACCAGGCAGGGAAGGCTGTGCCTCCCCAAACAGCCTGGCCCCCGACTGCCTCCCCTCAGAACCTCCGATCCATCCAACCCCCCTGCTCCTTGTCCCCTGATCATCCTCCCGGGACCCCTGCCCCTAACCTCCCCCTAGAACACCCCCACCCCACCACCCTCCCCCCAGCCCCTTTCGGAATGTGGCCCTGCGAACGTGGGTGGAGCCAGAGAGAAGCAGCAATTTCCCTTTTAAAGCGCTGCTTCTCTCCAGCTGGCTGCGTGGCCACCCGGTGTCCTCCTGAGTCCAGCCATGTTCCCGTGTCCCGCCACTCGCACCTCCCGCCTGCTCCCCTGCCCCTGCAGTGCAGCCCCTCCCCACCGCAGGGGGTGCACCGGTGCTGAGCTGCCCAAATGCCCAGCCCTGGGGCCCCTCTTGTGGGGGGCCCTGTGCCAGGGCACCATGTTCACATGTAAACCTGCCCGAGCCTTGCCACCTGGCCAGAGCCAGCTAAGCTGGTAGCACTACAAGCTGAGGCTGTGGGGGAGGGGTACAGTGGGGGAGGGGCCGGGGGCTAGCCTCCCCAGCCGGGCAGGACAGCCCCACGGGCCGCCGTAGTTTGCCCGCCTCTGGTCTAGCTTCAACTGCCAGCCATTCCAGTGTTAGACCTTCCTTGGCTAGACTCAAGAGCCATTGTCAAATGTTTGTTCCCCATTCAGGTACTTACAGACTGAAAACTCACCCCCGAACCTTCTCTTTGTGAAGCTAACTAGATCACACTCCGGTGACTGTCACTATCAGGCCTGTTTTCTATTCCTTTCATCATTGTCGGGGCTCTTCGCTGACCCCTCTCCAGCTTATCAACACCCTCCTGGCATCAGGGACACCAACCTGGACACAGGATTCCAGCAGCGGTCGCACCAGAGCCAAATACAGAGATAAAATAACCTCTGCTCTTGTCGAAACTCCCGTTGTGAATCCCAGGATCGATTAACTCTCTGGGCCAGTGTCATACTCGGAGCTTGTGTTCAGCTGATTATCCACCATGACCTCCAAAATCTTGTGCAGAGTCCCTGCTTCCCCGCATCCCCCCATTCTCTAAGTAGGCCTACATTTCTTCTCCTAGATGCGCACATTTAGCCATATTAAAAACGCTGATTGTGCACAGTTTACAAACCAACCCAGATCACCCTGTATCAGTGACCCACCCTCTTTATCATTTACCACACCCACAATGTGTGTGTCATCTGCAGATTTTATCAGTGGTGATTTTATGTTTTACTCCAGATGTTAAATAGCGCAGGACCAGAACCGATCCCTGCAGGACCCCACTGGAAACACCTCTGCACAATGAGAACTCCCACTGACAGTTACATTTGGAGACCTACCAGTTAGCCAGTTTTTAATCCATTTAATATGTGCCATGTTACTTTTATATCCATCCAGGTATTTTAATCAAAATGTTGAGTGTTACCCAGTGAAAAGTCCATTACATCAACACTGTTACATCAACAGTCCAGCGAGCTCCTCAGCCAGCTCTTTGAAAACTCTTGGACGCAAACTATCTGGACCTGCTGATTTAAAACTGTCTAATTTTAGTAGCTGCTGTCCAGGCCTTGCACCAGGCTGTGCACTGGCGGATCTTCCGCTGCGCTGCTGGACCCAGACAGATCCTGTGCTCAGTGCCAGGGCTTGCCGGCGCCTCTGGGCTCGGGTGTTCAGAGCCCCGGCACCTCTGGGCTCGGGTGTTCAGAGCCCCGGCACCTCTGGGCTTGCTGTGTCAGGTATGAAAGTTAAAAATAAAAACAATTGCTTGAGCCCCAGCCCCTTTCATTAAAAATTAAGGACTGCCCGTGGTCCTCTGGCTCCCAGCCTGTGTCACGCCTGGCCTGCAGGGAGCAGTCCCAGCAGGGCTCTAGGCCCCAGCCCAGCCCTTCTGTGCTCCTCCCCACAATGCCCCATGCCGTCAGCCACAGTGTTATGGCACTGCTGGGGCCAGAGCCGGGCCTAAGCTGCACCCTGTGAAGCTAACGGCGAGTGGGCCATTTCCCCTCCCCCAGCTTCTGCTGAATCCTGGGCCCCAGTCTAGCTAGCAAGAGGCCCAGCACTCCCCAGTGACCTGCAGTTCTCTGCCTCTACCCGTGTGCTGTGCTGCAGAGTGCGGCTCCTGGTCAATGCCAACAGCCAGAAATCTGGATCCCACCAAGTAACCAGTCCCCAGAGCCCCAGCTCCTGGCTCCCTTGACAGCAGAATGTTGTGCGGATATGGGGAGCTGGATCCCAACCACCAGGGTGAGAGCTCAGTGCCCAGCGAGACAGCTTCCACCGCAAACCCCAGCCAGGGAGAATCAACCCATCACCCAGCCTGGGTGGCAGCAGGAGATGAGAAGTCCAGACCCCTGTGGACCAGCCAGGGCAGCAGCAGGTGGGAACAGGCCCAGACATCGCAAGGACCCACCTGGGGCTGGGTTGAGGCTGCAAGGCTTGACCCATTACCCCTTCTACCTGCAGCACTGGAGTGGGGGGCTCTGCTATCCCCAGGGCAGACAACACAGTCATCCTTTCCCCCTGTTTTCCACCAACCTGCCTCAGCCCAGAAGGGATCTGGCCTCCCCAGATCTGGCCAGTTGTGAAAGTGGGAATGGGATGGGACCCTGGGCTGCAGCTGGGCTCCTCAGGCCCCACAATGACATAAACCAGGGGTTTTGGAATGGAGGTACAGCCCCCTTTGGACATCTCCGACGTAGTCCGCAGGCCAGAGGTTGAAAGCCACTGCACCAGGACAAGGGAACAGACTGCCTGGGAAGGCCATGGAAACTTCTTCACTGGAGGTTTTCAAAAGGTGGCTGGAGCCACCTGTCTTGGGTGGTTTAGACCAGTGGTTTTTAACCTGTAGTCTGCAGACCCCTGGGGGACCACGGACTATGCTGGTGATTTCTAAAGGGGGGGGCCACACCTCCATTCAAAATATTTTCAGGGTCTACAAATGAAAAAAGGTTGAAAACCACTGACCTACTGTTCTTACCATTAGGAAGTTTTTCCTGAGATTTCAACTAAATCTGCTGTGCTGTAGTTTGAACCCATTGCCTCTTGTCCTGCCCTCTACGGCAGGAGAACAACTTTTCTCCATCTTTTTTATGGCAGCCTTTCAAGTATTTGAAGACAGCTATCACATTCCCCCTTAACCTCCTCTTTTCCAAACTAAACATACCCAGTTCCTTCAGCCTGTGCTCAGATGGTTTGCATTCCATCCCTCTGATCATCTTTGCTGCTTGCCTCAGGATCCTTTCCCGTTTCTCTACGTTGGTGACCAAAACTGGACCCACTACTCCAGCTGAGGCCTAACCAGCGCTGAACAGAGCAATTCTATCACTTCCTGTGACTTGCACGCTGTGCCTGTTAATGCAACCTAAAACTGCATTTGCTTTTTTTGCAACAGCATCACATTGCTGACTCACATTGAGTTTGTGATCCACCACAATGCTCAGATCCTTCTCAGCCATGCTGCTGCCAAGCCAGGTATCCTCCAGGCTGTATTTGTGCATTTGGTTTTTCTTCCCTAAGCGTAACATCTTACATTTGTCTTTGTTGAATTTCATTCTGGTGTCTATAGCTCAGATCTCCAATTCTCTGCATTTTAGCTCTAGCCTCCTAAGTGTTTGCCACCCTTGCCATCTTTGATCAGTGTGCTCGGACTTCATACAACCAGGTCATTAATACGGATGTTAAACACCACACCCAGAACAGATTCCCGTGGAACCCCACTTGAGACTCCCTCCAGTCTGACACCATTCCAGTTATGGCTGCGCTTTGTTTGCGGTCGTTTAACCAGTTACATATCCACTTCATGGTCGTTCTGCCAAGCCCTCATTTCTCCACCTTACTGGTGAGAATGTCATGGGGGACCCTGTCACCAGCGTTGCTGAAGTCCAGGTATAATACGCCCACCACATTCCTCCATCCACTCTGTGTGGAAAGCTCTGGGGTGGGGGGTGGCCCCACTGCTGAAAGCCACCCTGCCTCTCATTTACCATTCACAAACACAGCTTCCCTAGGGGTACATAACAGTGACAGAGCCAGAAGGAGTGGATGGCCCCATGCACCTCAGTGGGGGGGTCCCTCCCCACCCCCACAGGAGGCTTTGGTTGAGACCAGAGGCAGGAGCACAGTGGCCCCACCCTGGTGCTGCTCTCGGGGGCTTAGGTGGGGGCCTATATGGCAGCCCCTCTCTCGCTGACACCAAATGGGACCATGGACCTGGGCCCTGGGATCCTGAGTGACTGGAGCAGAGGGACAGATGGGTGGGGTGTGAGCAGACAGAACTGCCAGGGGGCTGTCAGAGAGAGGAGACCAAATCCACAGGGACATGATCCACAGCCACGCCCAAGAGCAGGGGGCAGCAGTAGCCTGGAGCTGAGGGCCTCCCCTGGGGGCTCCTGCCCTGTCCTGCATCACACACAGGCTCCTCCTGCTGGGGCCCCAAGCTGCCTGCTCTGTGGGAACCAGCCTGGTTGCTGCCTTCCTCCCAGGACTGATGCTGCAGCCCCCCCGGACCAGTCCCGCTCCCCAGGACAGGATGCTGCAGCCCCACCCCAGCCCAGCCCAGCTCCCCAGGATGGAATGCTGCAGCCCCCCCCTGGCCCAGCCTCGCTCCCCAGGACGAGATGTTGCTGCCCCCTTTGGCCCAGCCCCGCTCCTCAGGACCCGGATGCTGCAGCCTGGGCCTCCTCCCTCCCATCTGGCAGGATGCTGCGTAGCTACAGCAGCTGGTTGTTTATTGCTTCCTTGGGGGGGCGGGGGTGATAAATGAAGTTAACTCCCACTGTGCAAATGCCAGCAGCACTGTGGAGGCAGAGCCAGCACACAGCCCTGAGCGCAGCCTGCAGGGTCAGGGTTGGGGGAGCTGCCCTGGGGCAGGAAGCGGAGTGGGTGGTGCATGGCCTGCAGGGTCAGGATGGGGGGAGCCATCCCTGGGCAGTGGAGGGAGATGCCCCAGGGGCAGGCTGTCTGAGGTTCCTGGCTGGGCACCACTCCCTGTATAAGCTCCTGATGTGGTGGAGCTGCAGCTCATCTCCCCACTAATGGCTGGGGCAGGATCTGTCCCTCCCCCTGACCCCTCCCTTGTGGCTGACAAGGCTGCCCTGCCCGGGCTGAGGCCAAACCACTCGCAGGATCAGGGCTGGAGTGGAAGGTGAAACAAGGATGGAGATTAGCCGGAGCCCTGGCATCCTGCCCAAGGGGAACCCTGGGGCTATGGGTGAGTCTGGGGTACCCTCTCCCCCACTGCTCTGACTGTAGCCCAGTGCTGGGGCACTGTGTGCAGGGCCACGCCCCGCTCCCCCTCCCCCGCTCCACTCACCAGGCCCATTTCTAATCTGCTTAGGAATCTCACTATTGGCTTTGATCTTGTTAGACACCCGGCTCCCACCTGCTTCCGCGGCTTTGGGCACAGGGTCACGTGGCAGGGGGTCCGGGTCTGTCCGTCGGTTCACCCCCCTCCACCCAGCCCCGCTCCTGGGGGTGGTGACATCACAGCAACCCTCTGCTTTCTAAGGGTGCTGAAACCTGCCTCGGGCACCCCTGGAAGCCTGCCCATCCCCCTTCCACCCCCTCCACAGTGGCACTAGGGTCCCTACATGACCTTCATTGACCCCGAAGTCTACCCTGCAAGTGCCACCGGCAGGGAGGGGCAGGTGCCTCAGCTCATGGGAAAATGCAGTAAGTGGCTCTTCTTTGTTTTCAGGGCATGTCCTCCCCCCTTCCCCGGAAAGTGCTCAGGGAGGAGTCTGGTTCCACTCCATTGTGACTCCCCAGGGCACAAGCTGGCGGCTCGCACAGCAAACTGGCTCTTTGTTGCCTGTGACGGGCTCTCATTGCTCACTCAGCCCCTTGCCGAGATAACTACCAGCCTCTGCACTGCCTGCAGCCCGACCCTGTTGCCTGCCCCATGGCGCAGTGCGAGGGATAGCTGCACCCTGAAACTAGGCAGCAGGCCGGGCTGCAGCACATGTGACACTCCGGTCCTGCAGGCTGGGGTCGGTGTGGGGCTCCTGGAGCAGGGCAGCCCCTGATGTGTCCCTACTGGCAGCGACAGCCCTGCCTGGGCAACTGTGGGGATCCCAGCCATGCTCCGTAGCTGCCTGGGCTAAGGGACCATCCCTGTTAGTGCTAACTGGAGCACCTCCCACCCCAGAGGGGCCTGAGCACCACAGGGCCTTTGTGTGGGGCCATCCAGATGTATTACTGTGCTACATGCAGACCATGCCCCCCCCCCCAAGATCACGCTGAGATCAGGGCCCCCTGTGGCATCACCAGAACCTTCGACTGAGACCAGGGCCCCCTTGGTGCCAGACAGACCCCCCTGACCGAGATCAGCCCCTCCCCCCGCACAAATCCCACTGACTGAGATCAGGACCCACCCATCCCACCAACCAAGATTAGGGTCCTCCATGGCAGCACAGACGCATCCCTGACCTAGCACTGGTGCCCCATGGCACCATACAGACACCCCACCTGCCAAGACTGGGACCTCTCAGGCACCAGGTCCTGCACAAACACCCAGCAAGAGCCAGCCCCTTTGATGAAGAGCTCAGAGGCTAACAGACGAAACAGATGCGGGGCCGTTCCCCTCCTGTGACATACCTGAGACAGAGGGGAAGGCGCTGCCCCAGTTCACACTGAAGCCCATGGTCTCCCACATGCCTGTGTGGCACTGTATTCATTGGAGGACACTGCTGGCCGGAGGTGCCACAGACCAGTGGTCCAGCCATCCCAGTGCCCTCTCAGAGATGGCACTGTGCACCACATGCATTGCTACCCGTTGGTGAAATCCCCTTCCTGACTGCTGACTACCCTGCCCCAAAATCTGCAGCACACGAGCCCTGCTGTCCCTGCAGCCCCCCACGGCATGGATGCAGAATTTTCCCCATGCCCGGGGCCCTTTGGAGGTGGGTTTGGCACGCCCCATGACCATGTGAGATGGGCACAAGCAGACCCAGTGCTCAGCCTAGTTCCCAGGGACTTGCCTCGGTAGCCCACAGCTCTGCCTATAACAGAGGATCTCGGAGGCAGAGCCAGCCCTGGAGAAGGGCAGCTGAGCTGGGCAGCCTAGCCATGGGCAGGAGGGAGCAGAGGAACCAGCGATGCTGCTCCTGGGCATAAGAGCCCTCCTTGGCTACATGGCTGGGCTGCCCCAGAAAAAGGGGACCAATCCTGATGGAGGCAGAGCCCTGAGCTGCTGTGAGCACATGTAAGAGCCAAATGACTAACAACGCTTTGTTCGGCTCTGAAACCTGCCCCGACATGGCCCCAGGGCCCTGATATCAAAGCTGCCCTTATATGGGAAAAGGGCCCATGCACTGCCAGCCCCTTGGCATGGTGGATGCAGCATCCAAGACAAACAGTCCCAAGGAGAAGGGGAGGTGAAGAAGGGATGAGGCCAGCACAGCAGAGAGCCCAGACCTGGAGATGCAGGGGAGCCAGCCTCCTCCCCCTGGGCACCATGCCCACTGCTCCCTGCAGGCCAGGGAAGCTGCACACTGCTCAGCCAATAAACCGCTCAGCATGAGAAAATCTCCCCTCCCAGGACAGGCTTCCTAATTACCCTAAAAGCCAGAGCGCACCAGGCTGCCAGCTGCTGACAGATAACCCCCCCGGCTCCCCACTCCAGGATCCGCACCATCTCGTGCCCTCCCCAGCACCGCATGGCTGGCTCCTCATTATCCCTCTAGCTTCCCCCTACCCCCGCCCCACTCCAGTCTGTCACTCGCTGAGCCGGGTTTCACCTCCCCTGGCCCGGATCAGCCTCTCAGCGCTGCCCCCAAGGCTCCAGGCTCGGACGTATTTTTCCGCAAGACGGATTGCTGCAGTTAGAGGCTGCCAGCCCCCCCTCCTCCCCCCACGTGCAGCACAGCCGGCTTCCCCTGTGCTGGGAACGTGCTGCGCTACCTGCCTGGGATTTTCCATCTCAGACTCGGCTCAGTCACAGAACCACTGTCTGGAGCCATTTGTTCTAGGTGATTAAAGACAGCTGTGTGCTTCCCAGCACTCCCACTACACTGGGCACGCAGTGAGCCCTGCCAGGCCTGGAGTAGCTGGGAGCTCCCCCCATGGCCAGTACTCCTGCCCCACCCTCTACAGCACCCCCTGCTGGAAGAGGAAGGGGCTGGAGTAACCATGAGCTCCCCACACAGCCAGAGCACCTGCCCTGCTCCCCACAGCACCCCCAACTTTTTGCTCAACTCTGAATTTGGGTCTTTGCTCTGCATTTGTTGCAAAGGCAACCCCTGATGATCCATCCCATAATGGTCTCAAGCCCAAAGCATGTGTGCTTGTAACCTCCCAAGGAGAAGCTCTCATGAGGCCGTGAGCTCTTCCTAAGTTGTCCATGGGGATTAACTTAGCGCACGCCAGTCTGAGCGCAGGGCCACAGGGGGCCAGGGGGGACTGCTGGGCAAAGCAGGAGCAGAGTGTCAGGGAAGGGTGGCTCTGTGAGGAAGGATGGAGGGGGGCCTGTGGCTCCTCATTCTGGCACTGCCCAGGGCTCCTCCCGGGGAAGTTCCTTGTCATGGGACACTGGAGGAACTGCTCTGTCTCCAGCTCATGGGGAGAGCACCCTGCTGCCCCTCACCATGCAGCCATCCCCTCTCTGACTGCATTTCCCTGGTGTGAGCCCTTTCACCATCGCCGCAGAACTCCCCTCCCATCCGCTGCCAGCGCCTGCTGGGGGAGAGCTGAGTCCGGCCAGGCAGCCTCCCCCTGAGGGGGGACCTGGGAACAGGAAGCCCCAAAGGATTTTTCAGCTGCCCATCACTGGCACTCTCACACCATCAGGGCCCTGGCCCCTGCTCCAAAGCCCAGGCCCTGCCACTTGTGCCAAAGGAGAACTCGCTACCCACCGGCTTCAACAGAGTGCCACTGCCTAGAAGTGCCTTGTGCCCAGCAGAGCATGGAAAAGGGGCACTGCCCCAAGAGACAGGAGGGGCACTGGCTTTGGGCACCCCACAATGCCCTCCTGTTCTGCCCTCGCCATGCTGGGTGCTGCAGGGCTGGGCCAAGGCTACTGGGACTCATGCCAGGGGCTCACATCCTGCAACAGGCAGCATCTTACCCTGCTTGTCCAACTCCCTGCCCAGGCCCACTACAAACCCCCTTCGGCACCAGCCCCTGACTGGTGACTGCACACCATGGAGCAGCTTTGAGCCCTCAGCCAGGAGGCAATGAGGACAGACATGCCAGCCAACATCAGCCCACAGCTAGAAATAGGCCTCAGGAGCCCCAAGCTCTTGCCCCAATCAGTAGAAGACCCTCCATCCCTTCCTGATCTAGACCAGGCTTGACCACAGCTAGCCAGGAAGAGCAAAGGCGTGCCAGGGGCTTTTCATCCCTGTTCAGGGGGTCTGCGGGGAGTGGGGTGGGAGCGCTGGCTGTGGGGGGAGCTCCCGGCTACACCAGTCCCAGCCTTTCCCAGCAGGGGACAATGTCTGTACAAGATCCTGAAGAGAGACCAGTACTGATCAGCATGCAGGACACCCCCCCAAATGTGGGGGAAGGTGGCGTAGGAGCAGCAGTGGCCAGCAGCACTGGGGGAGCCTTTGAACCCTTTGTGAGCCCAGCACGGGGAGTGACAGGAACTGTGTCCGTGCTGGTTGCCATGGACATGGGCTCCAGCAAGTAACACCAGGGGCCCCCTTCACTCCCCTCACTGGGGCCTGTATGGGCAGCCCTCTCCCCCGCATACCCTGTGAAGCCTGGAGAGCCCTGCCTGCCCTCACATACGTCAGCTGGATCCCTGGGGCCTGGGGTATGAGCAGGGGCTCTGCACAACACCCTTCCCCCTTCCAACACACTGCTGGGCCATTGCTATGCACCTCTCAGCTGCTCCACCCCAGAGGCAGCCACATGCCCATGGTGCTGCAGTATGGACAGAGCTGTCGGGAGGTAGCATCCTGCCCAAAGGTCCCCTTGCCAGTGCTGTAACACAGCCCCAGCCACCCAGCATGGTCACAAGGTCACTCAGAGCCAGGCAGAGCTTCACACAGCTGTGGTGACAGAGTGCCCATCCTGCTGCCCCAACAGGGAGCTCTCACATGTGCCAAGGGAGCATCTCTGGTAGCAGCAAGCAGTGCAGGGCCTATGACACACAAGGGGCGGCTTCAATTCCATCCACCCAGACACATGCCACTTCATGCCCACAGAAGTGAAGCACTCAAGCTTCCAAGTGCAGAGATACTCATTGCCCCGGACTCAGCCTGATGCAAGCTGGCAGAGCTGCCACTGGAGCCATTCCTGGCATATCTTCCACACCGAGCCGAGGCCCAGGCAGCACCAGGGCTGCATCGTCAGCAACTCAGCCAGCAGGAGGGAGACCGGCCCTAGCCGCAGCGCTCAGGGCTGGAACCACTGGATCCAGATGGCCCCGTGTCTCAGGCTGCTTCACCCCAGGGAGTTGGCTCAGGACTTTCCTCAAATAGCTGGGACAGTTGGGAGATTCTCCCTTCCAAGGGTTTCTCTTCCCTCTGTCCCACTCGCATTTGGAATAGGGGAGCAAGCCCACAGGTGTGCCCAGCCTGGAGAGTCCACGGGGAAGGGGAAGCCAACCCGTCACAGCCAGGGACACCACCACAGGGAAAGAATGAGCCAATCACAGCCAGCGCACGAGACCCTTCTGAGGGAGTGCACCTCAGTCCCATGGGGAGCCGCTCAGAGCCCCAGGCACACGCTGTGCTTCCCCTCACTGGGTCTCTCCCAGCTTACGGCAGCTTTGGCACCTGTGGAGGTGGCCGAGCTGAGCCACAAAGGGGACAGGAGGCACTGGGCAAGGCCCACCGCTGCCCCGTAATGCCAACCCTCAGCCCCACTATGCCTGCCCTCCACACCCCTTTCTCTGCCACTGCTACCCACTCCTGACCCACAGCCCCTAACCTGGGGCTCTCCACCCCCAGCTCTGCCAGTGCCCCTCAATCCTAACTCACAGCTCCATGGGCTCTTCCAATGAAGGCCGCTGGCTTAGCCATGGCAGAGAAGTTAATGGGGTAGAACAGGTGAGCTGTGGTGGACATGGTATTCAAACAGGGTTCAGAAAAGAACTAGATAGATTCATAGAGGATAGGTCCATCAATGGCTATTAGCCAGGACAGGCAGGGATGGGGTCCCTAGCCTCGGTTTGTCAGAAGCCTGGGAATGGATGACAGGGGATGGATCACTTGATGATTCCCTGTTCTGTTCACTCTCTCTGGGGCACCTGGCATTGGCCACTGTTGGAAGACAGGATACTGGGCTAGATGGACCTCTGGTCTGACCCAGTATGAATGTTCTTACATTCTTCCTCCTTGCCCCGTCCCAGAGTAGCAGCTCCCCCAGACACACACTGTCCTAGACAGAAGGAGGGAGGCCCTGCCTGTTCTCTTCAGGCTGTGGCGGTGATGGGAACAGCCGCGGTCCAGACAGCAAGCGGGGCTGGGGGCGCACTGTACGGCAGGGTTCACCTATCAAGCTGCAGGACCATACTCTGAGCAGCCCAGGGATCAGCAGGTTAGGGTTAGTCTGGGAAGCATCCCATCTGTGGGGGAGGGGGTGTCTGCCCTGTAGCAGGGAGTGGGAGGAGCTGGAATAGCTGGGGTCAGAGCTGGAGAAGGGCCAAACCCCATCTGTGGCCAGGAGACACGTCATGTGACTGGGGGCTCTGATCAGGGTGGGCTCTGACTGGGAGACCTACACACAGGCAGTTGCTCCAGACCTGGCCCTCCAGTGACCTCACCCCCCTCTCCACACACACACCCCTCACCTCCACCACCCCCCATTGTCAGGGCCTCCCCTAGGGCAATGGCAGCTCCTGCACTTGTTACCACTGCCCTCTCAGATGCTCAGCCCTGCTCCCCCAGGTCACCAGCTCCACACTGCTAACAGCTGATGGGGATTCTCCTGCAGCTCAGACATCCGGGCCCCTCTCACCACACCACACAGCTCACAGGCAGGGCGCATGTACAGGCAGCTGGGAACCCCCTGTGGCCAATGCATGAAAGAAAACCCCTGAGACATGAGGAAGGGAGTGAACTTGCTGCCCACCCACAGCATCTGCCATGAAGTGTGTGGCGGGGGGGGGGGTCCCAGAGCTTCTGGGGCAAAGTTTCAGCTTGCAGGGAGGCACCGTGCTCCACCCCCCAGCAGAGGAGGAGCAGCAGCCCAGCAAGGGGGCTCACACAGCGCAAGGGATGGAGAACCCAGGTGTCCTGACAACAATCCTTGCTTGAGCCCCTCCCTGCTGCATGACATCACAGGGACAGGCCCCTGTACCAACCTGGAGGGATCCAGGCATTTTGGGACACCTCTGTTTGTTTCCAGCCAGTAGCCAGAGACAGGAGTGCTCCGTCCTCTGGGAGGCATCGTTGTGCTGCTCCTTCCTCTGCAGCGACAGGCACCTGGGATTTGGTTAGCACACAGCCAGGAAGCAGTCTGCCACCGCTTGAGGGGCAGTTGCTAGTGGGGCTGGAGCAGTCACCTGGTGTAGGAGAGCCTGGCACATTGGGGTCGGGCAGGGCAGTGGGTCAGGCAGGCTTTGGCACCAGAGAATCAGTAAAGCAGCCACCCTCTGCCCCACATGCTAGGGGGCCCAAGGGATTTCACACTGCAGCCACACTTCATTCCACCTCTGCATCACCCCACAGGCTCAAAGCTGCCACTTGACTTCAGCAGGACCCTACACAAGCAGGAGACCTGAATACTCTTGCCTGCAAGGAGATTCTGGGGGGCCCGTGCCAATGGGCAGAGCTGGGTCTGAAAGCCTAACCCTGGGGCTCGCATTCTAGGAGCATGTGTCTGTCCACTCGTCCATCCATCCCTCTCCCCTCCTCTGACGGTCTCTCTAGAGACACAGCATAGCCTGGAACTCTCGATTTGTGTTTTGTTGTATGGATGGATGGCAGGAGAGACATCACTTGATCATTACCTGTTAGGTTCACCCCCTCTGGGACACCTGGCATTGGTCACTGTCCGTAGACAGGATACTAGGCTGGATGGACCTTTGGTCTGACTCAGTCTGGCCGTTCTTATGTTCTTACATCTCCACAGAGAGAAGCTCTGAGAACAAAGCCAGAAACAGACCCAGACCCGCTTCCATCCAGGGCCCCAGAGACTCTGTCACTGCAGGGTTCTCTTTGCCAGGCTCTTGGCTGTTCCTGGGTCATGACAGCTCCCAACACTGCTGGCACTAACTGGCTGCATTTGCTGCCCAGGGCTGTATGAGCCATGGAGACAGAAGCCTCCTCTGTCCCTTGGACAGGATGAGCTTACCCGCCCCCAGCATGGTCATCCCAACCCCAGCCCCCTTGGATCCTGAGCACTGCCCACATGCTCCCAGCCTGGCTGCTCTCGCATCCCCAGGCATGGGCATGGGGCTCTCTCCCAAGGTCCCTCCCTCTGTATCTTCCCATCGCATGCACCTTTACCTGACCCTCTCCTGGCGCTAGGCGGAGGCCAGCCAGCCTGGGGCCGCCTCTGCAGTTACTACCCTCAAGGGAGCCCTGCAGAGTGATGTCAGCCTCATACTCCCCCTCTACCCCCAATGAGTGTCAGCCCAGCAGTGCTCAGCTGCAGCTGGGAGAGCCCAGCTGGGGTGGCTCCAGGCTAGGGTACTAGGGCATCTCCAGCAGCTCCAGACTGGTGCTAAACTTTGACTTAAGCTGGAGCAGAGCTGCCTCAAGAGTTGCCAAGCCTGGAACCAGCAGGACTTTCACACTGAGCACCAGAGCCCCACACACAGAGCCCAGGGCTGGTTCCACCTGGACCAAGCACCCCAGTCACCAGGATACCACTAATCACACTTGCAGCTGTGGGTGGGTGGGGGAGGGGTGTTACCAGCTGAGGGTGTAGCTGGGATGGGAGGTCACCTCCCCACTGCATCCTCACCACGTGCAGCAGTGCCTCATCAGGCACATGCAGTCAGGGCACAGCAGGCTCTGGGTGCTGGATTCCCCCAGCCACCCACAGGGACTCATTCACCAGGGGACAGAGCCCAAGCACTGAGGGGAGGGGCACCCCAGGGTCTCAGAAGGGCTGCCCTCTGCCCAGCCCATTTCTGAGTGCCCCACATCCAGCCTTATGATTAGCAGCCTTTGCTCAGGGCTTCACTGTCACCCACATCTCACCAGACAGGGGAGACCTGGGGCCAGCCACTCCCCAGTGTCCACCTCTATTCCCCCTGGGGCACACTCAGCCCCTGCACAGGGGCACAGACACCAGCTGGGGAGGAGCCTGTCTCCAGGAGTGGGGCCAGAGCCATGGGGCTCGCTGATGGTGATGCCAAGGGAACCAGAGCTGAGTCAGGTCACCCCCAGTGGGGCACTGGCAAAGGGGGGGCAGCCCCTTGGAGGCGGTTCACCCACCCCTCGGCCAGCCAGGGGGAAAGTGTCACCAGCCCCAGACTCCAGCACCCCTGGAGCCAGCCCGGGGAGCTGAGCACGGGTGCCCATCGGGGGCAGGGGTCCCCTGGGCTCCCCCTAGCCGGGCTCCCTGCAGCCGCTCCGCGCATCACCCGGCCCAGAACCTCACCTGGCTCATAGCGCTGCGCAGGGCGGGCCTGGCGGGGACGCTGCGCGGCGATCACGGCTCCACGGGTCTGGAGCCTGCTGCGCCCTCGCCGCCTTTATAGCATATGGCCGGACCCCGCGCGGCGCCCGACTGACAGCCCCGGGCAGCCAATGGGGGAGCGCAGCGCTCTGCTGCATTTCCAAACTAGGCGAAGGCGGGCCGAGAGTGAACAGGAGCGTGGAGGGAGGGGGGCTGCGCTGCGCTGCGCTGTGCCCAGGCAGCTGGGGGGGGGCGATGCAGGGGGTCTAGGCTGCGTCCAGGTAGCTGGAGGTTGAGAACTGGGGCGGGGGCTGCGCCCAGGCAGCTGAAGGGGGGCGTAGGGGGTCTGGGCTGTGTCCAGGTAGCTGGGGGGGAAGCAGGGGGTCTGGGCTGTGTCCAGGCAGCTGGGGGGGGGGAGCAGGGGGTCTGGGCTGTGTCCAGGCAGCTGGAGGGGGGTGTAGGGGGTCTGGGCTGTGTCCAGGTAGCTGGGGGGGAAGCAGGGGGTCTGGGCTGTGTCCAGGCAGCTGGGGGGGGGGGGAAGCAGGGGGTCTGGGCTGTGTCCAGGCAGCTGGAGGGGGATGTAGGGGGTCTGGGCTGTGTCCAGGCAGCTGGGGGAGGGGGAAGCAGGGGGTCTGGGCTGTGTCCAGGCAGCTGGGGCGGGGGGAAGCAGGGGGTCTGGGCTGTGTCCAGGCAGCTGGGGCGGGGGGAAGCAGGGGGTCTGGGCTGTGTCCAGGCAGTTGGAAGGGGGCGGCAGGGGGTCTGAGCTGTGTCCAGGCAGCTGGGAAGAGGCTGAGGACTGTGGGGGTGGGGGGCTGCGCCCCGGCAGGTGGGGGAAGGGGAGAGGGAGGGGCTGTGCCCAGGCAGCTGGGAACGGAGGAGGGCTGCGCAGGCAGGTGCCTCTCCTCGTAGTCAGCCCTCCCCACTCCCCTCTCCATAGGCCGCCGGGGCCCCTGTTCTCGGGATCTGGCCGTGCCCTGTCCCCGCACGGGACAGCTTCTCCTGGGCTCCGACCGGGCTGACCCCGGCACAGCGTTCGGGCTCCTGGGAGCGCAGGCTCCGGAGCGGCCCAGCTGGGGTCTCCGGGAGCAGCTAGCGCCGTTACATATCCCCTGGGTACCAGCCCCTGGCTGGGGCGCCCCGCAGCCCCGGCCCGGCCCCACCGGAGGCGGCTGAGCGGAGACGGAGGCCCCCGCAGGGGCTTTTCCAGCCCGCGCAGGGTCCCTCTGCGCCTCCGCTTCCTTCCTGCTGCTTGGCACCGCCCGGAACCCGCCGATCTCCCGTGTATAGGCAGACACCCCAACCGCCCCAATCTAGTAACGGGGCGCCCCGCTAGCCCCCCGGGACATCCGCAGCGCTGCGGTGAACCAACCCTCACAGCCTCTGCCCTAAGCCGCCTGTGCAGCGCGGAAATGGAGCTGAGAAACTTGTTGGAGGTCAGGCAGCGAGTGAGAGCTGGGAATTGAACCCAGGAGTCCTGGTCCCGTCCCCCCAACTCCCTTCTGTCACACTCCCTCCCCACGAGTCCCTTGCTCTAACCTGCTGAGGATGGAGGATGCCAGGGGCTCTGTGGGCAGTTGGGCACCCACTGGGTAACACGTGGCTCATGTTTGTCTTTCCAGTTGTTCCCTGGGACTCCCGTGGGTGCTGGGACTGGAAATCACATGGCACCTCTGGGCTTCCCTAAGACAGTGATGAAACCTAGTGAAATCCAGAGGCTCTGACCAGCCCATCTCACCAGCTTCACGGCCAGCTCTCAGGCAGCAGCCACTGATGCTGCCCTTCTGCACAGATCGCCCCAGATCAATTAACTCTGCACAGGTGCTAGCTAGAACCTGCGCTGCAACCGTGTGTCATCCTCAGGCACTTCTCGCCAACAGGAGCTCAGCCCTGGCACAGAATCCAGCCCCCACCCACCCAGGGGCATGCCTAATGCACCGGCTTAATGTGTGAGAGCGTGGCGCCCCCCAGCGTCCAGTACCGATAACAACCTCTGCTGACCGGGTTACTGAGCTCAAATATAACACTACAGAAAACAAAGTGTGTCACCCTGGAGTACAGGAACCTTTACAGGGGCGCTCCAAAGAGCGGGGAGCAGAAATTAGAGCACCATGCTGCACTGCCCCCACTTGCCCTTCTGCAAGAGGGGGAAACAATGGAGCCCTGGATCCTGCTGCTATGACATCCCCTGTCCCGAGACAGCCCTGCTTTGGATCCCCTGGGAGGGGGGTCTTCACCATGTGGATGGCGTGAACCCCACAAGGAGGATCCAGGACACTAAGAGAGGCTGGAGCCTAAGCTGAGCTCTGTAGGCTGAATTGAGTGGAGCTGCCCTCAGGAGGTTCCCAATCTCCCCTGCTGCCCAGCAAATTTGTTCCCATGGCCCCTTCGAGGGCTGTCCAGGGCTGAGCCTGGCAGTGCTGTTCTGGCTCCTGCTCCCAGGTAGCACTCGCTCACCCATATGGATGTGGCTAAGTGGTGGCTGGCTTCAGATGCTGCCTTTGCCTCATGTTTAATTTAAGGCAGAAGCTGCAGCTGATAAAGAATTCAGGCAGCGGCACTGAGGTCAGGCGGAGGTTCCCATCCCACTGACAGCAGCAGGCCACGGGGCTCCCTGCTAGTGCCAGCACCACACACCCTGTCTCCTCCCTGCCTTGCCCCTCTGCTGTGGTCTAGCCTGGAGCTGCCAGGCAGAGGTGCTTGGCCTGGTGGATGCCCAGCCTGGCCTTGCCACTCCCGCTGGGGCACTGGTAGACAACAGATTTTGTGCTGCTCCTCCCAGCCACTTGCCCTTCCCCTCCTCTCTGAGCTCACAGGTTCAGATCTCATGGTGTCCCATCCAGTCCCTCCACAGGCCCATGGGCAGGCAGGATTGTCCCTAGAGCTCTGCCCCAGACAGCACTGGGTCTGCCAGCCCTTCCCTTGGGGAGCGTTAGGGGGCTTTCCAGACCTGCCCTGGGCAAGCCCCAATGTGCAGCCTAGCTCCCCCTACCCTGGGCAGGCCCTAATGCTCAACCTCAGCCTGGGCCTGGCGGGAGGTGACCCACAGCACAGACTCACCCCATGGTACATACAGCACATTGACTTCAAACTGACCATCACATTCACACTTGGATCAACATTCAACACTGACTGTCCTCTTACAAAGTGATACACATGGGCTCACTCTGGGGCTGAAACATACTCACTGGGGCTCTCTCACACACACACTGGGGCTGACACACACACACACAGGAAAAGACTGAGTCACCCTGGGGCCTCCCACAGGCAGCACTGTCTGCCCTCCTGCAGCTGAACCTGCACCCCACCCAGATGAACCTGGGGACAGACATGTTGGCCACCAAAACTAGCAGGGTCAAAGCTCCCCATGAGCCAGATGCCTGAGCCACTGGAAGTCCAGCCCTGCCCCACAGCTGGAGGGGTTTGGTCCTGCCCATTCTGCCAGCAGCTCCCTATTCCCTATCCGGTCAGGCATGCTCATTCCTGGCACGGCCTGAACACACATACACACGCACACACACACACGCTGCACCTCTGTATTCATATGCACACTGCACTTGTACATACATTCATACCACACACACACCCCAACACACTCATTCAAAGAACAATCACTTAGTATCTCTGCTTATCAGCCCTTCGCACTCCTACGCAGCATCTCCCTCCCCTGAGGGTCTCAGAGCACTGGGTGTGCGAATGCTAATGTGCTGTGGGAACCCCTCTGTGCCTCAGTTTCCCCTCTATGGTGGGGATAATGCCCCGAGGGCTGGGAATGTAAATCCATTCATGTCTGCAGAGGCACTGAGCTCCCCAGATGGAGATGCCAGTGTCCCATGCCTGCTGGGTGAGGGGTCTCCGTGGCTTGGGGCTGTCTCTGACAGATGCCCCTGCGTCTGCACACGGTCCCCACCACCACTACCCAGGCAGGTAGCACCCACCGTGTGCTCGGCCTTAGCCATTCCAGTGGGCTGGCTGCCCCTGTTAAAAGCTGGCCAGTGGCTTCTTCACTGCTGCAGCAATCCAGGCTTTGCGGCCTTTCCTCAGGGAAAGCGGAGTCCCAGAGGCTTGTGCGGCAGGGGTGGGGGCAGGACAGAATGGGACTGTCATGGGAAAATAAAGACATCCTGTTCCAAACAAACTGTGGTCCTGGCCTGAGCCATTGCGTCGAGGACAGGGGGAGCCAGGCAGAGTGGAACAGCCCTGAGCGGTTCAGTGCAGATTAATGAAGCTTCTCAAAGTTTCATTAGCAGGAAATCGGTCTTGATCGCCCAGGGATTGGAGCATTAATCAGGGCAGCCAGAGTTTGCCCTGCACCGTTCTCCCCAGTGCCGGCAGAGCACTGAGTGGGACCTGGAGCCAGGCCCTTCTCGAGGATGCTTATCTCCTGATGCAGACTGCAGCTGGAACATGGCTTGTGGGGGCATGTACACCTCCAGGGTGGGGCAGCTCCCCCCCCCCACATACCTACTGTTCCTCCAGCCTGGCCCAGCCCTGCCTCGGGAGGGGGAGCTCAGACCATGTGGTGGTGCATCTCTGGTGCAAGCACAGGAGCCAGCCTGGCCGCCCTCAAATCATGCCGTACAGGCTCCCAATGAGCCCTGACCAGGTGTTTTCATCACAACTGCCCCGGGCTGGATCCAAACAGGGGAACGAGAGGAAGGGCTCCGTACCCAAAGGGATTGTCAGGAGAGCCCAGCAGCCACCTAGTTTGCTGAATGCCTTTGGAAATCTGCCCCCACCCCCCTTCCCCCACATCTAGATGACAATGGAGTGGCTGGGGTGGGCGCATGTGAGACAGACAGACCACTGCCCCTTAGTGGATGGAGTTGGAACTGCCCCTACCTGGTGTCATGGCCCCACGCTGATTCTCCATAGCCCAGGGCAAGGCCTGTGCTAGGGGAACAAGAATGTCTGTGCTCCAGCCCTGCTGCACCTGCGACATTCCCCTTGCCCTGCTGTGCCACACAGGGACATCCCTGGGGGCCACAGATTGGTTCCAGTCTCTCTGTGTTCCTGCATGGCCAGTACCTAAGCCCCATGGCCCATTTCCACCCCCTGAGCCTGCATCCCTTGGATTCCCCAGAGCATGGAGTTCACACTGTGGGCCCAGAGAGCAGGGCTCCAGCTCAGAAATCTCTGGGAGAACTCAGCTTCCTGGGGGAACATCAGTGCCCAGTCCCAGCCTGGCTGCCCTTCCCTGGGCAGGCCCTGGTGCCCAATCTCAGCCTGGCTCCCCCTGTCCTGCACAGGCCCCTGTGCCCAATCCCAGCCTGGCTTCCCCTGCCCTGGGTAGGTCCCAGTGCCCAGCCCAGCCTGGCTCCCCCTGCCCTGCGCAGGCCCCAGTGCCCGGCCCAGCCTGGGCTGGGGGAACTGAACCAGTCTGACCTCATTCCTGAGTTGCAGAGGGAGTTCCCAGAGTTTCACACTCTATGAGCCAAGAGCAACGGAAGTTCAGTGCCAATGGGTGCTGGACTCTGCCAGATGCAGGAGGCTGGGATGGGGGGACTGAAAGCCCATGACTGGAGACAGCCAAACACCCCCCTCTCAGACTGCCAGGCTTGGCCTGGCACTGCTCCCAGTCCAGCTTCCCACAAGGGTCCGTGACTGGGGAGTGCCCAGGGGACAAGCAGGGCCAACTTCTCAGCCCTAGGACATTAAGGTAAAGGGTGTCGGGCAAGGCTTTCCACCCCTCAGGCTGGGCTGAGTGTGAACGGGAGGCTGCAAGCCCCAGAGTGTGTGTGTGTGTGTCGCCCCTGGAGAGTGTGTGTGAGCCCCTGTGTGTGTGTCAGCCCTAGTGTGTGTGTTTGTGTGTGTGTGTCAGCCCCAGTGTGTTACCTCTCAGGGGCTACCCAGGACACACTTTCCCCATGTGCCCAAGGTCATCTCCCTGGCTGTTCTCATCTACCTCACCTCCAGCTGCTCCCCCCTCCCTTTACACCCCCCAACTACTCCCCCCCACCCTCCCCTGCTGCTCCCGGCCTCCACTCCTTGAAGTTCAAAGTTCAAATTCCACCCAGGCTGTGAAATAAATCAATCTGAATCTGTCTGTGCGGACACTGCTGGGGAGGGAGCAGAGTCCCGGCCTGCGGGGATCCTAGGAGCCAGCCCCCACCTGCTCCCAGCTACACACCCCCAACCACACCATCGGTGAGCGGGCACGTGGAATGGGTGGAGGGGCACAGCTAGGCTGAGGGGCTGGGGTGGCACAGGGTCTCAGCCTGTGTTTCCATGCGTCAAGAAGGGATAGAGACAGGGAGCTGGCGCTAATACCCTTCTTGATTCAGGGCCAGCCAGGCAAGATCCCCGGGTCTTCACACCAATGGGGGCCCCCTGGCTGGGCTTAATCCTGCTCAGGAAAGTGAGAGGAACTGGGGCCAACATGAGTGAGCAGCTGGGGAGACGGATAAGGCAGGTCTCTGGCAGGGAGAGGGGGCTTTGAACAAGTGATTGCAGTGGAGTCATGAGCTCCGCAGCTGCCCCTGCCCCACTGTGACCGGGGGAGCCACCCAGCCCCAGCCTCAGGCCTTCAGCCTCCTCCCTGCCCCCTTCGTCCCCCTCTGGGTGCCGATCTCTGCTTGGTGCCCCCAGCCCTGGACAGCTGCCCATTTCGAATGAACTTCGCCTTCTCCAGGCTGGCTAATCTCCCCCCACGCTGGGTTAACTTCCCCCGCACAGGCCCCGGACTGACCCTATCAGGGAGGCGACCATGGAGCCTGTTCCTCACAGCCGGGCAGGTCACCTTGGCTCCCAGAGCAGCCTGCTTCCCCTTGACGAAGGGGCAGGCAGGGGGACCAAGTGCAACAGGTACTGGGGTGACACCCTCACCCAGGGCATCAAGAGGTTGGGCTCCTCCTGACTTCAGCAGGGCAGGGCAGGTCCAGCCCGAGACACAAGAACTGCCCCTGCTGGGCAGGCCCAGAGTGTTGCACACACACTGCAGTGATGCCTGGCTTGGGCTAGGAGGGAACTTGAAGCCAGGTCCCAGCCAGGTCCCAGGCACATGGAATGGGTGGGGAGGCAGCAGCTAGGCTTTGCCTGGCTAGTGTGAACAAAACAGCTGCTGCTGCCGGCCCTCCTCCCTGGACACTTTGCTGTGGAGAGAGGCAGGTGGTCAGATGCCATGTGAGGGGCTCCCGGGTGACTCGCTAGCAGAGCTGAGCACCTCCTTGCAGCCAGGTGCCTAGCTTGGTGAGGGGGTGACACTTAGCTCACACTCCTCCGGTCGGCATCTCCCATTGTCTGACTTGGGAGGTTCCCCTCAGTGTGTTGGAGTGTGGATCACGGCAGTGTCAGATGCCCCTCCCCCCCTTCAGTGTACAGGAGCCTAGGCCCCTAGCTCTGAATGTCAAGTATCAGAGGGGTAGCCGTGTTAGTCTGGATCTGTAAAAGCAGCAAAGAATCCTGTGGCACCTTATAGACTAACAGACGTTTTGGAGCATGAGCTTTCGTGGGTGAATACCCACTTTGTCAGATGCATGTAGTGGAAATTTCCAGGGGCAGGTATATATATGCAGGCAAGATAATGAGGTAGTTCAATCAGGGAGGATGAGGCCCTGTTCTAGCAGCTGAGGTGTGAAAACCAAGGGAGGAGAAACTGGTTTTGTACTTGGCAAGCCATTCACAGCCTTTGTTTAATCCTGAATGGCAAGCCATTCAGTCTTTGTTTAATCCTTTAATCAAAAAAGAGCTCTCCAACCTGGAGACTCTCATTAATAACCAAACTTCCTTACAAACGGACTTCACTAAAATAAGACAGGAGATCTACATTACTCACTTCATCTCTCTACAAAGGAAAAAGGACTGTAAGCTGTCTAAACTGCGACCTACCTCATGGGGCCACAACCGTGGTACCCCCAACCCACCTAGCAATATTGTCAATCTATCCAACTACACACTCAGCCCAGAAGAAAAGTCTGTCCTATCTCAGGGACTCTCTTTCTGCCCTGCCACCCCCACCAACATGATGCAGTTCTGCGGCGATCTGGAAGCCTACTTCCGCCGTCTCCGACTCAAAGAATACTTTCAGGACAACACTGAACAGCACACTGATACACAGGTACCCTCCCACCAACAGCACAAGAAGAAGAACTCCACATGGACTCCTCCTGAGGGTCGAAATGATAGTCTGGACCTATACATTGAATGCTTCCGCCGACGTGCACAGGCAGAAATTGTGGAAAAATAACATCGCTTGCCTCATAACCTAAGTCGTGCAGAACGCAATGCCATCCACAGCCTTGAAACCACCCTGACATTATCATCAAAGAGGCTGATAAAGGAAGTGCTGTTGTCATCATGAACAGGTCTGACTACCAAAAGGAGGCTGCCAGATAACTCTCCAACACCAAATTCTACAAGCCACTTCCCTCAGATCCCACTGAGGAATACACTAAGAAAGTGCAACATCTACTCAGGACACTCCCTACACTAATACAGGAACAAATCAACATACCCTTAGAGCCCCGACCAAGGTTATTCTATCTACTACCCAAGATCCACAAACCCGGAAATCCTGGACGCCCCATCATCTCGGGCATTGGCACTCTCACTGAAGGACTGTCTGGATATATGGACTCTCTACTCAGACCCTATGCCACCAGCACTGCCAGCTATCTCCGTGACACCACTGATTTCCTAAGGAAACTACAATGCATTGGTGACGTTCCAGAAAACACCATCCTAGCCACCATGGATGCAGAGGCTCTCTATACGAACATCCCACACACAGATGGAATACAAGCTGTCAGGAACAGTATCCCTGATGATGCTACAGCACAACTGGCTGCTGAGCTCTGTGCCTTTATCCTCACACACAACTATTTCAAATTTGATGACAATATATATCTCCAGATCAGTGGCACAGCTATGGGCACCCGCATGGCCCCACAATATGCCAATATTTTTATGGCCGACCTGGAACAACGCTTCCTCAGCTCTCGTCCACTCACACCCCTTCTCTACCTACGCTACATTGATGGCATCTTCATCATCTGGACTCATGGGAAAGAGTCTCTGTAAAAATTCCACCACGATTTCAACAGCTTCCACCCCACTATCAACCTCAGCCTGGACCAATCTACACGGGAGGTCCACTTCTTAGACACTACAGTGCAAATAAGTGATGGTCACATTACCACCACCCTATACTGAAAACCTACCGACCGCTATACCTACCTTCATGCCTCCAGCTTCCATCCCGGGCACATCACATGATCCATTGTCTACAGTCAAGCACTGAGGTACAACCGCATCTGCTCTAACCCCTCAGACAGAGACCAACACCTACAAAATCTCCACCAAGCATTCTCAAAATTACAATACCCACATGAGGAAATAAGGAAACAGATCAACAGAGCCAGACGTGTACCCAGAAGCCTCCTACAGCAAGACAAACCCAAGAAAGAAACCAACAGGACTCCACTGGCCATCACATACAGTCCCCAGCTAAAACCTCTCCAACGCATCATCAGGGATCTACAACCCATCCTGGACAATGATCCCACACTTTCACAGGCCTTGGGTGGCAGGCCAGTCCTCGCCCACAGGCAACCTGCCAACCTGAAACATATTCTCACCAATAACTGCACACCGCACCATAGGAACTCTAGCTCAGGAACCAATCCATGCAACAAACCTCGATGCCAACTCTGCCCACATAACTACACCAGCGACACCATCACAGGACCTAACCAGATCAGCCACACCATCACCGGTTCATTCACCTGCACATCCACCAATGTAATATACGCCATCATATGCCAGCAATGCCCCTCTGCTATGTACATTGGTCAAACTGGACAGTCACTACGGAAAAGGATAAACGGACACAAATCAGATATTAGGAATGGCAATATACCAAAACCTGTAGGAGAACACTTCAGCCTCCCTGGCCACACTATAGCAGACCTTAAGGTGGCCATACTGCAGCAACAGCCATACTGCAGCCAAACATTCCCACTCCCAAGGGGCTGAGAGGAGACAACCCATGAACCATTGTGATGAGGCTTGGATATGGAAGTGAGCAGGGCCAGCTATGTACTGAGAGAGCTAGGTCACTAGAGGGATAGATGGGGCTGGATGGAGATAAATACTGGGGTGTATGGGGATAATAAAAGGGTGTATGGGGATAGAGCAGGAGTGGGCAAACTTTTTGGCCTGAGGGCCATATCAGGGTTGCAAAACTGTATGGAAGGCCGGGTAGGGAAGGCTGTGCCTCCCCAAACAGCCTGGCCCTCGCCCTCTATCTGACCCTTCCCACTTCCCATCTCAGACTGCCCCCCTTAGAACCCCTCAACCCCCCCTCCTCCTTGTCCCCTGACCACCCCCTCCTGGGACCCCACCTCCTATCCGCTCCTTGACTGCTCTGACCCCTATCCACACTCCTGCCCCCTGACAGGCCCCACAGGACTCCCATGCTTATCCAACCCCCCATTCCCATTCTTCGATCGCCCCCCCCAAACTCTGCCCCATCCAACCATCTCCTGCTCCCTATCCCCTGACTGCCCCCCTGGGAACCCTTGCCCCTTAATCCAACCCCCCGGCCCCCACCCCCTAACCATGCCACTCAAAGCAGCATGTCTGGCAGCCGTTCCGCCTGGCTGGAGCCAGATACACTGCCGCGCTGCCCTGCAAGAGCGCACCGCTCCGCTGCCCAGAGTGCTGCCCATGTGGCAGCGTGGCTGTGGGGGAGAGGAGACAGCGGGGGAGGGGCAGGGGGCTAGCATCCCTAGCCGGGAACTCAAGGGCCAGACAGGATGGTCCAGCGGCCTGCAGGCCATAGTTTGCCCACTTCTGGGATAGATGGTGGAGGTGTGTGTATGGGGATAGAAGGGGGATGTATGGGGGGGATGGGGATAGATGGGGGGTGTATGGGGATAGATGGTGGTGTCTGGGGATAGCCAGAGTAGTGTATGGGGATAGAAGAGGGTGTATGGGGATAGATGGGGGGGTATGGGGATAGAAAGATGGGTGTTTGGGGTGAGCCAGAGGGGTGTATGGGGATAGAAGAGGGTGTCTGGGGATAGAAGAGGATGTCTGGGGATAGGCAGAGGGATGTATGGGGATAGAAGAGGCTGTCTGGGGATAGATGGGGTGTATGGGGATAGATGGGGGGTATGGGGATAGATGGGGGGTATGGGGATAGGCAGAGGGGTGTCTGGGGATAGAAGAGGGTGTCTGGGGATAGATGGGGGGTATGGGGATAGATGGGGTGTATGGGGATAGATGGGGAGTATGGGGATAGGCAGAGGGGTGTATGGGGATAGAAGAGGGGGTATGGGGATAGACGGGGTGTATGGGGATAGGCAGAGGGGGGTATGGGGATAGAAGAGGGTGTCTGGGGATAGATGGGGGGTATGGGGATAGATAGGGGGTATGGGGATAGGCAGAGGGGTGTATGGGGATAGAAGAGGGAGTATGGGGATAGATGGGGTGTATGGGGATAGATGGGGAGTATGGGGATAGGCAGAGGGGTGTATGGGGATAGAAGAGGGGGTATGGGGATAGACGGGGTGTATGGGGATAGGCAGAGGGGTGTATGGGGATAGGCAGAGGGGTGTATGGGGATAGAAGAGGGGGTATGGGGATAGAAGAGGGTGTCTGGGGATAGATGGGGGGTATGGGGATAGATGGGGGTATGGGGATAGGCAGAGGGGTGTATGGGGATAGAAGAGGGTGTCTGGGGATAGATGGGGGGTATGGGGATAGATAGGGTGTATGGGGATAGAAGAGGGGGTATGGGGATAGACGGGGTGTATGGGGATAGGCAGAGGGGTGTATGGGGTAGTTGAGGGATAAAAGATGGATTCCCTGCAGAACATACTCAGCTGTGGCAGCAGGAGCTGGCCACTCGCCAGGCTGATGCGTTGGCAGCAGTGTTCCAGAGGCAGCAAGACACAGGGCACTGTGGCTGCACTGCAGAGGTGGTGGCCGGTGGAGCTGCCGGAGGGTAACTGGGGGCAGAGAAATGCTGTAACTGAGAGTGTTGCCCCCTGCTGGCAGGTCCTGCCTGTTCTGTAGCCCCCGTGGCGGGAGATGGCCCTGGAGAGGCCCGGTTCACTTGGTAGAAGATCCCCCATGGGTAGGTGACAGGTGGTGGGGCCATCTGACCATTGCCATCTGCTGCCCCCCTAGCTGGCGTTGGCAGTTCCGGTGACTCCCGGCCCAGTGGCACAGAAAAAAGCTCCCCTTAGCGTGCTGTGGGGCATGGACTTCCAGGGACCCCGGCAAAGGCTGGACGCAGTCCTAGTAGAACTTGATACAGGGTCTCCCCAAACCCACTCGTCCAGGCTTTGAGAGAAACAACATCTCTGTGTGTGTCTGCATGAATCAGGGGTTATCCTACCACCCACTACCACAGTACAACCGACAGCAACAGCTAATTTGTCGTGTGACTGCACAATGCCTGCAGAAGCATAAACAACGGGCTCCACTGGGATCTGCGGGGGGCTGTCCCTGGGGAAGGGAGGGTGGAGGAGGAATGGGGCCCACGGATGGGGAGCCGTCTCCTGGGGGAGGGCCAGGAGCCCAGGCTGGACTGGCCCCTATGGAAAGACCACATGGCATGGTCTGACCTGGGCCGTCCCTGTGCTGGAGCCTAGGCCTGTCGTTGACTCTCCTCTCCCCACAGCAGCTTGCCCGTGGGTGCCTGGGGGCCAGGAGCTGCCATGCTCAGCCCCTCTGATAGGGAGAGCAGCAGCAGCAGCAGCAGCCCCAGCGTGCTGAGCCTCGGGGCCGGGAGCAGGGAAGACGGGGAGCCAGAGGGAGAGGAGAAAATCTGTGCTGTGTGCAGAGACCGAGCTACCGGCTACCACTTCCATGTCATGACCTGCGAGGGCTGCAAGGGCTTCTTCAGGTGAGAGCCCCCTTGGTGCCATCATCCTGCCAACCTCCAACCCCCTGTCCTGGGCTTTTCCACCCCATGGGGCTGGCAAGGATAAACGCTGCCTCCTATTGGCGCTGCGCAGGCAGGGCACTGCCCTGGGTCACACTCAACACCCCTCAGAACAAGGAGGGTTGGGGGGGGGTTGTGCACTCGTGTGTGGGGGGTGCACAGGGTATGTGTAGTGTGTAATGGTGTTCTTATGTGCTGGGGGGGGAAGTGTGCAATGAGATGTGTGTGCATGGAGGGGTTTGACCGATATTGCAACTGCATGCAGCATCTCAGGGAACCGTGCTGTATCCAGTTTATGAATGGTTGCTGTAGCTTTGCACCCAGGGATTGGAGCAGCTCCATGGGGGAAGGTTACCCAGGAACTAAAAATAGCGGTGTGGGGAGGTGATTCCTACAGCCCCGCGACTCTAAACAGCTCTGGAGAGGTACCTCCCTGGGGTGGTTTGCAGAGACTAATTTAGGCCAGGGCAGTCACAGAGGACAAAGGAAGAAGGTGCTTTGTTAAGGCTGTTTCAGGTCTGAACCTTGCTGAAAGGTTGGAAAGGCAGCCGAGCCAAGCCTGTCTGGTTAGTGCATGTGCACAGCTCTTTCTCACCGTTACCCTTCCTCTGGAATGCTTTTGTCCTTCAGATACATGTGCTCTGCTGGGGGAAGGCTGGGGGGTCACTGGTAACACTGTCTTTGGAGAGAAAGCATGATGCGGGTGCTGCCTTGCTGGGGATGTCACAGTGTAAGGCAGGGGGCTGCAGTCTTAAAGTGTTGCTCAGGAAGGAGTGAGATGGGTCTCGGCCCACGTGAGGTGATGGCTGGGAGCTGGAAGCCTCAAGAAAATGCCCTCGAGGGGCCACAGAGGGGGAATACAGCTGCAGTTACCCTCAACTGTGACGGGGTGTAGTGTGCAAGGTGTATGTGTAAACTGGTGTGTCTATAAGGGATGCGTGAGTAGGTTGTGGATGTGCATATTTGGGGTGCGCATTGGGATGTCTATGTGGGTGCGTATAGGGTGTGTCTGTGCGCGGGGGTATATGAGGGGAGTGTACATTGGGATGTGGGGTATCCGTATACTGGAGTGTGCAGGAGTGTGTTATGCACTGGTGTGTGTATATCGGGAGTGCGCATTGGGATGTATATGTGGATGTGTACACAGGTATGCGTATGCATTAGGGGGCATGTGTGTATAGCATGTCTGTGCATTGGGATGGGGATGGGTGGGTGCGGTGCGTGTTTGTGTGCACACAGGCAATGCCCTGGCTCAGTGGCTGCTGTGTCCAGCCCTTATGGCAGCTGTCCTGTGGCTGTGCCGTCCTATGGCTCAGAGCCGATCATGTGCTCGCCTTCATGGGCGTTTGCTGCTGCCGACCCCAGGTTTATCTCAGCTGATGCCCAGGCGAGTACAGCTGTGGCAGTGACGCAGGGTGCAGCTGCGATGCTCTGCCAGGCGCGACTCCCACCCCCGAGTTTCAGGGAGCTGGAGCTAATACCCCTCTTGATTCAGGACCAGCCAGGCGAGGTGCCCAGGTCTTCACACTGAACTGGGGGCCTCACCTGCTGCCTCCTGCAGCTGCCAGCCTGAGACACGTGCCAGGCCTGATGGGCAGCAGCATCCCTGCACAGCTAACCAGGGTAACTCCCTCCTGCACAGTACTGCCGGGACCTGATACCCACACAGCACTCCCTACTGTGCCTCCACCCTGCTCCCTGCAGCACAGTGCCATCGCTGGCTGTGCAGGGCGAGTGCCCCTTCTGCTCCCTGCAGCACCGTGTCCCCAGTGCCATGCTAAGCTACTTGCACCACTTCTTGCAGCATGCTGCACATTCCTTTGGGGTCTCCCATCCCCCTGCCCCAGAGTGACTGATTCGTTGTGAGGCTTATTCTCAGAGAAAGGTGTTGGGGTTTCAAGGCTTTGGGGCATTTTTAATGTTTGTGGCTTCTCCTCCATGCAGGGAAGAAACAGTTCTAGACACCCTGGTTCAGCCAGATGGGCTTGTCCCGGGCATTGCAACTAACTGGGACAACCAATGCCTGAGATGGCTACTGGGGGCAGGGCCCAAAGCCTCTTCACCATGGCTTCTTGCAGCACCATTTACCACGCTGTGTGCTTGTGTGTGTGAGCGCGCGCACGCATAGCCATCTGTCTGTTTGTGTGTGCTGGAATAACCATCTGTGTGTGTGACAGCAAGCAGAGGAGGTGTGGGCCTACCCATCTACATAGGGGGCAGATCTCAGGGAGGGGGCAGAAATTGGCACAGCCCAACGTGTTGGCATGTTACATGTCTGTGTTGCTCAGTGCCTGGGCCAGCACCCCCCACCCAGGCACACAGACATGGCGGCCCTGTGCCAGGAGAAGCGTAGCTCGGACAGTTTGGTGAAGAGGAAGTCAGAAGCCGGCTTCCCCAGCTCTATCCCACAATGCAGTGCCTCGCAGCTGGAAATGACCCAGAAGCCCCCGCTCCTAGCAAGGGTGCTGGGCATTGGGTTGGACGTCCCTGTGCCTGGATGGGCGGGGAGCAGGAGCGGGCTGTGCTGTGCCTGGGAGGGATGCAATGCTGCATGGAGCAGGCTGGGGATGAAGCCAGCAGAAGGCTGGGAGGGGATGGCGGGTTGCTGAGGAGTGCCAGGATAGCCTGCCTGAGTTGCTCTGAGCCTTGCGGTGCCAGGTTCCAATAGGTCGCTCGCTTGGGGCTCTCACTGTGTGGGGAGGAGGGCTCTCTGACCCTTTCCCAAGGCAGGGGGTGTCTCCTGCCCCCCAAACCCTGCCCCTCTTTTGCAGGCGGTCGATCAGCAAGGGCGTGTGCTTCACCTGCCCCTTCACCCGCAACTGCACCATCACCAAAGCCAAGCGCCGGCAGTGCCAAGCCTGCCGCCTCCAGAAGTGCCTGGCTGTGGGCATGAGGAAGGACAGTAAGTAAGGGCTTGGCTCCCCGCCCTCCTGCGCTGGTATCTGGTCCTGGGGAGGCTGGCAGGGGAAGCGCAAGGTCTGTTCTCCCCAGGACATCGGCACTCAGGGACTATCTGTGCTGTAGCCTTGTCAGAATGGGGGTGCTCCTCACTGGGCTTAGGCAACTTCTGTTGATGAACTCCCCGGCAGGGGGAATGCCAGGCTACAGGGGTGCAGGATCGGTGCTGTGTGGGGATCCCAGCTGGCAGGGCGCTGGGCTGGCCTGGTTCCGTGCAGGGGGTCCCAGCTGACAGGGCCCTGGTCTGCTGCTGTGCAGGGGGTCCCAGCTGGCAGGGCGCTGGGCTGGGTTGGTGCCGTGCAGGGGGTCCTGGCTGGCAAGGCACTGGGCTGGTGCCATGCAGGGGGTCCCAGCTGGCAGGGCGCTGGGTTGGTGCCATGCAGGCGGTCCCGGCTGGCAGGGCCCTGGGCTGGGCTGGTGCCGTGCAGGCGGTCCCGGCTGGCAGGGCCCTGGGCTGGGCTGGTGCCGGTGCCGTGCAGGGGTCCTGGCTGGCAGGGCCCTGGGCTGGGCTGGTGCCGTGCAGGGGGTCCCGGCGGGCAGGGCCCTGGACTGATGCCATGCAGGGGGTCTCGGTTGGTAGGGCCCTGGGCTGGACTGGTGCCATGCAGGGGGTCCCGGCTGGCAGGGCCCTGGGCTGGACTGGTGCCGTGCAGAGGGTCCGGCTGGCAGAGCCCTGGGCTGGGCTGGGCTGGTGTCGTGCAGGGGGTCCCGGCTGGCAGGGCCCTGGGCTGGGCTGATGCCATGCAGGGGGTCTCGGCTGGCAGGGCCCTGAGCTGGGCTGGTGCCGTGCAGGGGGTCCCGGCTGGCAGGGCCCTGGGCTGGGCTGGGCTGGTGCCATGCAGGGGGTCCCGGCTGGCAGGGCCCTGGGTTGGTGCCATGCAGGGGGTCCTGGTTGGTAGGGTCCTGGGCCGGGCTGGTGCCGTGCAGGGGGTCCCGGCTGGCAGGGCCCTGGGCTGGGCTGGTTCTGTGCAGGGGGTCTCGGCTGGCAGGGAGCTGGGCTGGGCTGGTTCCGTGCAGGGTGTCTCAGCTGGCAGGGCGTTGGGCTGGGCTGGTTTCGTGCAGGGGGTCCCGGCTGGCAGGGCCCTGGACTGGGCTGGTGCCGTGCAGGGGGTCTCGGCTGGCAGGACACTGGTCTGGCCTGGTGATGTGCGAGGTGTCCCAGGTCACTGGTGCCTAGTACTCACCCCTTGTTGCCCCCCAGCAGCATCCCTGCTGGTAACAGCAGAGCCACTCAGCCACTCTCTGCTGCATCTGCTCTGTCCCCATCCCCACCAGCACCTGGCAGGGAGGGAGAAGAGGATCAAGCCATCAGCAATGTGGGGAACGCAGGGGCCTTGGTGCGTCACCCAGAGGAGTAGCCCCTGTGTCACTGGGTGCTGGGCAGATAACCTGCTGGGGGGACTGGGCAGATAGCTCATTGGGAGGCTGTGTGGATAGCTCGCTGGGGGGGACTGGGCGGATAACCCCCTGGGGGGGACTGGGGGCTGTGTGGATAGCCCACTGGGGGGGCTGCGTGGATATCTCGCTGGGAGGGCTGGGCGCTGGGTGGATAGCTTGCAGAGGGGGTTTGGAGGCTGCATGAATAGCTCCCTGGGGGGGCTGGGAGCTGCCTGGATAGCTCGCTGGGGGGCCGGATGGATAGCTCGCTGTAGGGGGGCTGGGGGGCTTTGTGCTTCCCCTGTGGAGCAGCCAAGGTCTCTGATTTGCAGCGATTATCCGCTATCCAGTAATGGCTCTGGAGAGTCTGCCTGCCTGGCCCCGAGCCCCCGGCCCATGCAGCCCCAGCTCAGAGAAGGTGGCTGGTGCCCCTGATGTGTTTAAAGCCACCCTGTCTGGTGGGGGCAGCATTGGCCTCCTGGAGAACTGTCCCGTAGCAGTGGGGGGGGGGTGGCTCCTGGTGGAAGTGACTCTCCTGTCCTTACTCTGGTCACTCCTGAGCGCCTGGCTAACACACGCTGCCTGCAAATGCCACGAGCACCCAGGTTTGTAAAGCCACAAGGCCATACCCCTTCCTCCGGGACTCACAGCACCCTAGCATGCTGCAGTTTAAACACATCAGGAGCACCTCTTGAGAGCTGGAACCCAGGAGTCTGGACTCCCAGGCACCTGCTCTGCACACTAGACCCCTCTCCGTCCCAGAGCCAGCAAGGGAACCCTGGCAGCCTAGTTTCAGCCTCACTTTTTACCCACTAGACTCCTGTTCTTTTCTGGCTGACAGCAGGGGCTGGTTGGGGTTTCTTCCTGGCTCTAGGGTGAACCCAGGAGTCCTGACTCAGCCCTGCTCCTCCACCACTCTCCCCTCTATACCCCTCTCCAGCCCAGAGCTGGGATTAGAATGCAGGAGCCCTGGCTCCCAGTCCCTGCTCTCCCACTAGGCCCCGCTCCCTCCAGCCAATTTGGTCATGGAGCAAAGGCAGATAGTAGAGCCCACGGCCAGGGCAGCGCCATATCGAGCTCCCCAGGCTCTTGGGTGGGGCTGAGGGAGAGGAAGCTGGGAGGCGTCTGTCAGCGTGGGCCTGGGAGCTGTTGCTGGGGCCAAGCCCCTTACCCCTGCCTCATGGCCTGGCAGTGATCATGTCAGAAGAGGCTCTACAGATGCGCCGGGTCCTGCGGAAGAGGAAGCAGCAGGAGCGGGAGCCGGCGGGGGAGCCGGCAGAGCTGACAGAGGAGCAGGAGCAGCTCATCAGCATCCTCATCGAGGCCCACAAGAGGCACTTCGACTCTGGCTTCTCCCAGTTCGCGCATTGCCGGGTAAGAACCCCCACCGCAGCATCCCCTGCAGGCACCAGGGCAGCCACTGCCCCCTGAGCCACAGCCCCGCTGGAACCAGCCCCCCATACACCAACCCAGCTCATCCCAACCATCCTCCTCCCTTGCAGGCACTGAGCAGCCACTGCCTCCCAAGCCACAGCCCCGCTGGAACCAGCCCCCCCATACACCAACCCAGCTCATCCCAGCCATCCTCCCCACTCACAGGCACTGGGGCAGCCACTGCCCCCCGAGCCACACCCCCTCTGGAACAAGCCCCCCATACACCAACCCAGCTCATCCCAGCCATCCTCCCCCCTTGCAAGCACTGGGGCAGCCACTGCCCCCCGAGCCACACCCCTGCTGGAACCAGCCCCCCATACACCAACCCAGCTCATCCCAGCCATCCTCCCCCCTTGCAAGCACTGGGGCAGCCACTGCCCCCCGAGCCACACCCCTGCTGGAACCAGCCACCCATACACTAATCCAGCTCATCCCAGCCATCCTCTCCACAGGCACTGGGGCAGCCACTGCCCCCTGAGCCACACCCCTGCTGGAACCAGCCCCCCATACACCAACCCAACTCATCCCAGCCATCCTCCCCACTCACAGGCACTGGGGCAGCCACTGCCCTCCGAGCCACACTCCCATTGGAACCAGCCCCCCCATACACCAACCCAGCTAACCCCCAAGCCCACTGGGCTGGCCACCACCCACAGAGCCACACCTCTGCTGGAACCAGCACACTGATCCAGCTCGACCCCAGCCTCTGCCTGCCCAGCCCCATCATCACAGCCTAGGCAGGTAAGGGGGTGGGGGCTGTTCAGACCCTTCTCCCCCCTACTGGGGTTGTAAGCAAAACAGCTGGGGCAGAACAGCTGCCATTGGCTGAGTCACATGCTGGGATTCCTGCTCCCTGATTGGATCAGGCTGGTTACTGGGCCACGGGCTTGCATAGGTGAAGTTTCACACCTGCCAGGGCTTCAGTCTGTTCTCCCCATAGGGTGCCCCCAGCCCCTCCACCTCCCCTATTCCCCTTCCCTCCTGCCCCCTAGCCCACCTCTCCCCAGCCCCTCCCCCCCTCCTGTCCCCAGCCCACCCTCCTGCCCCCTAGCCCACCTCTCCCCCAGTACTCTGCCCCACCCCCCCTCCTGCCCCAGCCTGCCTCTTCCCCCCATGCCTCCCAGCCCACCTCCCTCCCAGTACTCTGCCCCACCCTGTCCCTCCCTCTCTCCTGCCCCTAGCCCCTCCACTTCCCCTCTCCCTCCTGCCCCCTAGCCCACCTCTCCCCCAGTACTCTGCCCCACCCCCCCTCCTGCCCCCAGCCTGCCTCTTCCCCCATCCCTCCCTCCTGCCTCCCAGCCCACCTCCCCCCCAGTACTCTGCCCCATCCTATCCCTCCCTCTCTCCTGCCCCTAGCCCCTCCACTTCCCCTCTCCCTCCTGCCCCCCAGCCCACCTCTCCCACAGTGTTCTGCCCCACCCTATCCCTCCCTCCTGCCCCCAGCCCCTCCCCTCTGCCCCACCAGCCCACCTCTGCCCCAGCCCACCCCTCTCTCCTGCCCCCTCAGCCCATCTCCTTCCCCTCTGCCCCCCACCTTCCTTGCCTCCAGCCCCCACATCTCCTCCTTGCCACCCCACTCCATCCCTCCCTCCTGTCCACATCCCCTACCACTACCCCATCCCAGCCAGGGGAGGGCTTAGGCTGCCCTGGGCAGAGCCTGCAATTCCTGTGGGAAGGGAAGATGAACAGAGACATGGCCTGGGCTGCTCTGATCCCAGCAGGGCTCCCAACCCGGTGGGAGCAGCCACGTGTCTGCACCATCCTTGCTCCTGCCCAACTGCACCTGCATCTGCAGCGTCTGTACTTGCGGATCCTGGACATGCAGTTCTGACCCCCCAGGTTTGAGCTCAGCCCTGAGGGAGGCCTCGGCAGAGGACCCCCAGCCACTCTGTGGAAGCGGCGTTAGGGTTTGTAAACAGGGGCAGCTCTAGGCACCAGCAAAGCAAGCACCTGCTTGGGGCGGCAGGGATCCAGCATAGGAGCTGAGAACCAACAAGGGGCTCTGGGAGCTGTAGTTCCTTGGTTAGCTCCCTGTCTATATAGCCAGCCCTGGAGCAGGGAAAGAACTACATTTCCCAGCATTCCCTTGGCCACTACCAACTGGAAAGGAAGGAAGCGAGTTACCAGTGACCCAGGGCTGCTGCGGAAGGAGGGTGCAGGTGGGGGCGGGGGAGAGCCCAGAGCTGGGGTGGGGGAGGGCACTGGTTGGGGGAAAGGGGGAAGCCCAGCGCTGGGGCGGCAGGGGGTGCGGGTAGGGGGGAGAGCCCAGGGCCGAGGCAGCAGCGGAGTGTGACGGGGAGACCAGGGCTGAGACGGGGGGCAGCCAAATTTTTTTTTGCTTGGGGCAGCAAAAAAACCTAGAGCGTAAACCATGGCGTATGCGGGGCTGCACCCCGCCGGGGTGTGGGGATTGGGGCAGGTGTACCCAGCAGTCCAAGGCTCAGCTGTATTGCAGGGCAATGCACCAGGGGCTCGCCACACCCCAGAGCCAGCCGCCTCTCCACAGGGTCAGGGCCACTGACAACAGCAGCATTACGTTTCTGACTGGGGCCTCTGTCTCCCCAGCCTCCGGTGCGATTGTACATCCACAGCCTGAGCCCTCAGAACCCACAAGAGCCCAGGGTTCCCCATGTCCTGCAGGGGCTCTCCCAGCCTGAGGAGGGCGGCCCTCTGGCCCCCATGCAGAGCCTGCCAGGGGACATGCTGCCTGACATCTTCTCCATGCTGCCCCACTTTGCCGACCTCAGCACCATCCTCATCCAGCAAGTGATCAAATTCGCCAAGGAGATCCCAGCCTTCAGGTCAGCATGGCTGGGCTCCCACACGCCGGGGAGCTGGGTGGGCATGGAGGGCAATGGAGGGCAGGCGGCTCAAACTGCCTGGCTGGAGGGGGAGTGGGAAACGGGAGCTGAAACCCTGAGAGTGACAGGCCTAGCTCAGCACAGCTAGCACCTGCTTTACCCCGCTCCTACCCCGCGCACCTCCGATAGCCCCACCTTGCTGCATCCCTCCTGTACCCCTCAGCCCTGCCCTGCTGCATCCCTCCTGCACCCCACCCCGCTCAGCTGCATCCATACAGCACCCTGCACCCTCAGCCCTGCCCAGCCACATCCCTGCTCCCCAACCCCCCTCAGCCCCACCCTGCTGCCCCCTGCACCCCCAGCCCCACCCTGCTGCATTCATGCTCCCACCCCCCATCTCCAAGCCCTACCCTGCCTCATCCCTGAGGTCCCCAGTCCCTGCTCCCTCTGTACCCCAGTGTACCCCCACCCCCTGAAACCTGCTAAGCCCAGCCCCCGCAGGGTCCCTCCCCCACCCCATTTTGCACATGGCCTATGGCCCTGCTCTGTCCAGCTGCTCCCAGCCTAGGTTCCTGGCCTGCTCTCACGCTCTCTCTCTTGCTCTCTCCGGGAAGGAGTTTGCCGATTGATGACCAGATCTCGCTTCTCAAAGGCGCCACTTTGGAGATCTGCCAGATCCAGTTCAACACAGTCTTCAACGAGGAGACCAAGGTCTGGGAGTGCGGCCAGCACTGCTACACCATCCAAGACGGCGCCCTGGGTGAGTCCCTCTGACGCAAGGGGCTGGCCCAACTCCCCCACGTTCTCTCTACTTCTAGCCTCCAGTGTCCCCCACAGGGGCTCCCACGGCCCGGGCTAGGGGAGTCCTGCAAGGGAATGTGGGCTGCCATGCCCAGAATCCCCTGACAAGAACAGTGGTTCCCCCTGCGCCCCGTCGCAGCACTATGCCCTTGCCCAGGGCCGGCTCCAGGCCACAGCGCGCCTTGGGGCAGCATGCCACGGGGGGCGCTCTGCCGGTTGCCGGGAGGGCGGCAGGCGGCTCCAGTGGACCTCCTGCAGGCATGCCTGCGGAGGGTCCGCTGGTCCTGTGGCTCCGGTGGAGCATCCGCAGGCACGCCTGCGGGAGGTCCATCGGAGCCGCGGGACCACCGGACCCCCTGCAGGGAAACCTACGGGAGGTCCACCGGAGCCGCGGGACCGGCGAGTGGCAGAGCGCCCCCGACGGCGTGCCGCCGTGCTTGGGGCAGCGAAATTGCTAGAGCCGGCCCTGCCCTTGCCTATGGGGAACCCACCCCTGGGCTGGCAGGAGGGGCTGGAATAGTGACTGACACAGCTACAGCCCTGCACCGCACAGCGCCAAGCAGTGACTGAGCACCGACACTGTGGAAATGCTAGACGTGCAGCCCCCGAGGACTTCGCTGCGGCAGGACATACGGGGCACAGGATCGCTGCCCGCTGCGACATGGGTGAGATCAGGTGGTCTGAGGACGTTTCCCAAGGCAGGGCCAGGCTAGGAGCCCTGGGGCCCGTATCCCAGGCAGAGGTGGAAGAGCCATGTCCTACCGCCCCAGCCACGCTCAGTCTTGGTGTGCTATGAGCTGCCTGCTTCTCTCTGTGCTTCCCGAGGCTGCAGTCCCCGAGGAGCTGGGCCTTCCCCACCCTGTCCTGTCCTGCAGTGCAATGTACCTCTCCTATCCGCCGCCCCCACCCCACGACTTCCCCAGGCCCTGGCATGCTGGCAGCTGAGCTTGGAGCCCTGGGCCAGCCAGCGCAGCTCCCCCATCACCCCTCATCTCTGTCTCCAGCTGGGTTCCAGCAGATCTACCTGGAGCCGCTGCTCAAGTTCCACATCAGTCTGAGGAAGCTGAGGCTGCACGAGGCCGAGTACGTCCTGCTGCTGGCCATCGCCCTGTTCTCGCCTGGTGAGCCCTCCCCCAGCCCCCACCACGGGCTCCGAGACACTCCCCCAACCTTGCCACCACGATGGGCACTGATCTCCCCCAGCCCCCACCATGGGCTCGGAGGCCCCCCCTAACCTGGCAACCATGATGGGCACTGAGCCCCCACGTCCCCCTCAGGCTCCAGGTCCCCCCGCAACTTGCCCCACACACCCGGCCCCCACCACGGGCTCTGAGCCACCCCCAAACCTGTCCCCCACCATGGGCGCTGAGCTCCCTGGCCCGGCCCCCACCATGGGCACTGAACCCCCTGGCCCGGCCCCCATCATGGGTACTAGCACCTTCCCAGCCTGAAGGGCTCAGAGCCCCCCCAGCCTTTACTACAGACACTCAGCTCCTACCCAGCCCCAAAACAGGCACCGAGTCCCATATCCAGCCTCCCATCCTGCTCCTCCTATGGGCACTAACAAGGTGGGGTGCCGAGCCCCCTGCCCAGCCCTCCCACCCTGCACCACCCCAGTGGGACAGTGCGATGGCACATAAGGGCATATCCATGGCCCCATCATTTGACCAGTGGAAGTCACTGTGCCTGTGAGCAGGGGGTGGGCACTGAACCCCCCCAACTCCAGGGCTTGCACTGTCTGCACAACAGGGTAACTCCCGCCCGTGGGCTTCCTGCACTGAACCCCCCACATACACGCAGGTCCCCCGACCCCAGGGTACGTGGCCTCTGCTCTGCCTGCACACTCATGCCAGGGCTGCCTTCCCCCAGACCACCCTGGCATCACCCAGCGCCACACCGTCGACCAGCTGCAGGAGAAGATGGCTCTCACGCTGAAGAGCTACATTGACCAACGGCACCCGCTGCCCGAAGGCAGGTGAGCAAGGGACCCCCTGTCCTGGGTCCACAGGCTGGGTGCCACGTCCTTGCTTCTTACCAGTCCTTGGAGGTGCCAGTCAGTGTGTGCCAGACCACCCGGGGCCACGTGTCTCCACAGGGGCAGGCCACGTGGCCTCTCCGCCTCTAAGACTGAGCCCCAGGCCCCTTACTCCACCCTGTGAGCTCTGCCCAGCTGAGCCAGGCTCCTGGGCAGAGACGTTCCCCTCTTCCTCAGGGAGCTGGGCACCTCGACCACACTCGGAGCCTCTCCCAGCCAGAGCAGGTTTATTGGTACCCTGGAGCATGGAACGGGGAGGCCTTAGGTAGCCCAGAGCAACCCAGGGGAAGAGACAGGCCACGTGGGCCAACATCAGGCTCTGCTCCCTGTGCCTGTGTGTGACCCCGGGCCCAGTTCTTCTTCCCAGCCACCTCCTGCTGTCTCCCCCATTGTCTTCCTGCTGAGTTCATGCCTCCAGCGCCTGCTGGGAGCCACCCACTGACAATGGCAGGGGGTTCCATTGGCTCTCCAGGGTCCCAGCCAGCTCTTAATTGCCCACCTATGTCACCCCAGGCAGCTTCCTCATGGCTCGGACTCTTTACATGCAGGGCAGAGCAACACCACACCTGGAGGGAAACTGAGGCACGTAGTGGCATTATAAAAATATTACCAAAATTCCCATATTCTTCCCCTCCCGACCCCGCAAGGGCAGGTGAGTGAGAGCCTCTCACTAGCTTGACTAGCGAAGCTGAGGCAGGAGGGGGCTCCTGGTGGGAACAGGGCCCAAAGCACTGAGCAGCCCAGCAGGGGGGCACTCACTACCACGGCCCAGAGAAGGGCAGGGAGAGCCCTTCCTGGAGCCTAGCCAGGTACCCAGCCCATCTCTGGGATGTCTGGGTAGGCTTTGTCCTCACTCATGCCCGGGAGAGATCTTCCCCCCGCAGGGCTGGTGACTGAGGGATTTGGAGGGCAGATGAGGGGACCCAGGGCCCTGATGCAGGGTCACGTGGCTGAGCTGGGAATTGAACCCAGCTGTCCTGGGGCCCAGCCACGTGCCCCGCCCGCTAGCCCTTGCAGTGTCCTGCTGAAGGGGTGGGATCAGAGCGAACCCATGTGTCCTGGGCCCAGCGGGTGCAGCGAGCAGCCCAGGGAGGGAGGCCAGAGGCAAAGCCTCTGCCCATTGCCTGGATGTCCAGGCTCTCCCGGGAGCTGGGGCAGCTGGCACCTGCAGGGGTCACACTGATATGTGCAGGCAGCGGGAACAGAGCACTGGCCCATGGGAGCCCTGGCAGGGGCTCCAGGATGTGGCAAGGCCTGGGGCCCAGGGCCACAGGGACTGATTGTTCAGAGCTCCTGTGTCCTTGGTGCCATGTTCCCCCGGGACCTGGCAGTGACACCCATCCATTCAGCGGGCTGGGAGGCAGCAGGCCGGGGCCAGGGCAGAGGGTCCCACCATGCCCTCTGGGCCTAGGGTGCAGAGCTGAGCGCTCGGGAGGTCCAGGCAGAGAGGATTGTGGGAACTGTCACTGTGAAGTGGCTGGGTTCACTGCATCGCCAATGGCTCCAGTCTCCCCAAGCGTCTGCACCCCCAGGGGTCTGGCCACGCTACCTTCCCCTCTTGGGGGGATCCCCCCCACTCAGCCCAGAGCCCTAGGTCCCAGCAGGCTCCACTGGGGGCGGCCCCTGCTGCCACCCCCCTCCGGGAGCTGTGACTGAGGCTCGCTAGGACCATCAGAGCTTCCTTAGCAGAACCCAGCAGAGAAATGGACCCTAAACCATGGAAAAGTCTGTGCGGGCCTGTGTTGCACAGAGATCTGGGGCAGCCCTGGCTTGCTGCCCCCCCCCCCCGCCCCAAATCTGGGGGAAATGAGGCAGTCCTGGCTTGCCCTCTCCCTCCCCTCCCCCCTGCCCTGAGTCTGGGGGAGCTGAGGCAGGTCTGGCTTGTCCCCCAGTCCTGAGGCTGTGGGAGCTTATTTCTGTGCAGTCCCTCGCATGGTCCTGTCTCTGTGCTCTGAGCCGCTTCAAAGCGCTGGGGGTGGTTCTCATGTCCAGCTCTGGAGTCTCTCTCCTGGAAGTCAGTCCCCCAGCTGCTCCCCCAGGACAGGGAAAACTTTGACCCCTCTGTGATCGCTCACGTATCTGCACGCGCAGACACTGCACACCGATGCAGCCACACATCGATGCCCAGCACCCGGAAATCACTCACTCGTGCACACACAAACACACAGCTACTTACACTTGCACTCACAACTTAACACAACTGTACACACACACGCACATCACAGCCATTTAAGAGTACATCTCCCATGGTCATCCGTGTGCAGCTGCTCACATGACACACCTTGCAACGCACCTACTTGTGTAACCTTCGTGGCAGGTGGAGCCGGCAGCAACCAGGGCTGGGTTCAATATCTAGGGGTTTCTTTTCAACAACAGAACACAGAACCAGCTCGAACCCCCACCCAGTAACACCACCCCATGGGCGCCTCTATTTCCCCACTCACAAGCACAGTGTCTGTGTGTAGAAAAGAAACTTTTAATGACAGGAGGGAAGTGACCCGACATAAATTAGGGAAAATGCCACAAGCAGGATTCATAACCATAAAATTGTCAGCAGGACACTCACCCCAGAGTGCATGGGGCAGAGCCTTTCACCTCATGTCCTTGAGTTCTACAACCAACAGTTCCTTTTCTGTGCTCCCCTCTGCTCCCTCCCCAGACCCCACTCACAGGGGTGCTGTCTCGAATCAGTGAGGACCCAGGGTTCAGAGGTGCATCTTGGTGCTCTGCTATCAGCTGCTTCTGCCAGCTACCCACCCAGGACCGGCGCTAGAGTTTTGAGCGCCCTAGGCGGACAGCAATTTCGCCGTCCTGTGCGCTGGTCCCGCGGCTCCGGTGGAGCTGCCGCAGTCATGTCTGCAGGAGGTCCACCGGAGCTGCGCGAGCAACCAACCATCCGCAGGCACGACTGTGGTAGCTCCACGGGAGCTGCCTGCCGCCCCCTCCGGACACCCTGGACTGCTGGCTGCCGCAGCGGCGCCCTGACCCAGGGTCAGTGCGCCTCCGCGGCAGCCGGCAGCCCGGGGTTTCCCTGGGCCAGGGGACCCCCGCCCCTGGGCTGCCGGCTGCTGGGGCAGCGCCCTGACCCAGGGGACACCCTGGGCTGCCGGCTGCCGCGGAGGTGCCCTGACCCAGGGGACACCCTGGACTGCCGACTGCCGCGGAGGTGCACTGACCCAGGGGACACCCTGGGCTGCCGGGGCGGCGCCCTGACCCAGGGGACACCCTGGACTGCAGGCTGCCACAGAGGCGCCCTGACCTGGGTGACCCCCTGGGCTGCCGGATGCCGTGGAGGCGTCCTGACCCAGGGGACACCCTGGGCTGCTGGCTACCGCCGGCAGCTGACTCCCTCTCTGTCCCAGCAGCAGCGGCTGCTCAACCTTTTAAAAAAAAATTGGGGGCACTTTTTGGCGCCCTAGGCAACCGCCTAGTCCGCCTAAATGGTTGCACCGGCCCTGTACCCACCTTCTGCTGCCATCTGCCTCTCTGCTGTGGCCTCTGTAGGTTAGTCTCTTGGTGATATTTGAGCTCTCAGCCGGCTGGGTAGAAACACTGCTCCACCATAAGGGATGTCTGCTCTTCTTGGGTACTTAAAATAACAAAAGGCTCCTGATGGAGCCTAGTGAGCTCTGTCTTTGAACAGTGAGGAGAAACACCAGACCAGAGACCCTTAGGAAGACACCACATCTCCTAGCTAAAACACCTGTCCTCACCCTTCTGACTTTCCCAGGGCTCAGGCCTTCCAGCCCCTGGCTTAGTGAGTTCCTTTGAGCTGAAGATAACAACATTGATAATGACATTTCGCTGGGTAACCCAACACCAGCCACAGCTGGTCACTGGGAGCTCCACAACTCTCTGCTGGACACCTACGCACAGTAGGTGTGTTCATGGAAATACAGTTTGCTCCTGAAGTCTTTCCCCATCCCCAGCTAGCAGTCAGGGGAGGGCTCATTCAGACCCTGCTTACACTTGTGTGCACAAGGCCTTATCACTACTAGCCAGCCCCCCCTCTGCCCCAGCCAGCCAGAGGTTGGTTTGCCTTTGGGCAGCTGGAAGCAAAAGGAGTAGCTAGGGAAGGAGTGGGCTCCTTGTCCGGGGGGTAGCTAGGGAAGGAGTGGGCTCAGCCTGGGAGCCCCTCTCCCCAGTGGGGCCCAGCCAGCTCCCATCCAAGGGGCAGCTGCTTGGCCCAAGGGTTTTCAGTCTAGCCTCCTGCCCCTCTGTGTTCCAGCCACATGCACCTCCTGTGAAACAGACCATTGGGGTAGGGGGATGGGAGTCAGGTCAGGACTCCTGAGCTGTAGTTCCAGCTCTGGAGGGAAGTGGGGTCTAGTGGGTTCATAGCAGAGGGGCTGGGAGTCAGGGCTCCTAGGTTCTGTTCCTGACCCTGGGCATAGATAGGTCCCTTCCCCCTCACGTGCCTCAGTTTCCCATCTCCTACCCAGGCTGTGTGGAATGGAGTCCTGGAGTAGGGGTAAGCTGTTCCTGCCATGGCACAAAGCAACTGCTGGGGCAGGCAGGCGCCATGGCCACAGAGGGGGCTGACACTCAGCTCCTTCTGCCCCAGGCTCCTCTACGCAAAGCTGCTCTTGCTGCTGACCGAGCTGCGGACACTCAAGGTGGAGAACACACGGCAGATCCTGCACATCCAGGACCTGACCGCCATGACGCCGCTGCTCTCCGAGATCATCAGCTAGAGCCTGGAGTCAGGACCTGCTGGCTGGCCTGGCCTCCCTCGCTGGGGCCAGGATCCCACTGGACCAGGGGCCCCCTGGCTGGAGTGGGTACCCTACTGGACAGGGCCTCCCCTCGGTGGGACTGGGACCCCACTGAACCGAGCCCCCCTCACTGGGGCTGGGACCCCACTGGACTGGGCCTCCCCTTGCTGGGGCTGGGACCCCCCTGGACCAAGCCCCACCTTGCTGGGCTGGGACCCCGCTGGACCGGGAACCTCCCCCCAGCTACTTTCCAAGCCCATCTGCTGCCCCCCAGGAGCTCAAGGACTCCTCGGCTGAGCCCTGCAGCTGGATCCAGCTGCCCGATCTTGTTGCTCCTGGCTTGTCGATCCTCTCCCCTCCACTCAGCAAATCCAACCCGCTCTCAGCTCCGGGGACCTGGGCTGGCTGTGGCTCCGAGGAATCAAAACCAACCCCTTGGCTCAGCTGAGCCCCTGCCCAGCCAGCACCGCTTGTGCAGAGCAGCCCAGGGACACGGCTGAAATGGGCCAGAACCAGCCTGCGTCTGGACCAGATATGAGCCTGATGCTTGAGCCCAGGTAGGCCCAGATGTTGGACGCTGCAGCCAGGCAGGGGTGGGACTGGGCATGTGGCCATTCGGTTCCACCTGCAGCCTCGGGGGCTCTAGCCCGTCTGCCCAGTGTCACCTTGGGCCAGCGTCTGCACCAGAGTCTAGCCAGGCCCAGCGCTGGGAGCAGGAGCACTGGGTATGGCTGAGAGTGAGACACCAGGTGGGAAGGGGAGTGACACCCACGAGTGGGGCAGACCCTGTGATTCTCCAGGGCCTGCTCTCAGCCCAGTAGGCAGCGTGGAGCTGCCCACTGCCGCTCACATGCCTAGAGGGGCACCCAGCCCAGGATGTGCCAGCGCCTGCAGCCAGCCTGGCAAGACAGCCTGGTATGAGGCCTGCATCCCCCAGCCCTGTGTGGGGCCTGCCCTTCAGCCCCCCAACCCTGACCCTTGCCTCTGTGTGGGGCCTTCCCCCTGGTCCAAAGCCTGTGCCTTGGCAGTGCCCCACCCCAGCACTGCCTCCTGCCCTATACAGAGCCTGCCCCCCTCCATACAGGGCCTGGCCCTCAGCCCTGCCCCATCCCACAGGGAATGCCCCCCTCAGTCCTGCCCCCCCAATTCAGGGCCTGCCCCTTGACCCTGCCCCACCCTAGGACAAGATCAGCCTGCTGGCCACACAGGATTGACCCTTTTAAATGGGAAAACTGAGGCACCAAGCAGTGCTGTGACTTGAGCCTCTGGCTGTTGGTTTCTCAGCCTGGCTCTGCTCCCAAGGGCCGTGGCTCTAGCTGCCAGGAGCCCAAAAGTGCTGCCAGCGTAGCCGAGAGGGGCCCAGCTGGGGAGCCAAGGAGATCACGCCCATTTGCCCGGCTGCCCTTCTAGGGTGGACAAGGTCGTATTGGCTGGGTCCCTCGTGGCCCTGGACATGGGGAGGGTATTTGTTTGAGGCCTGTTGCTGGAGTTGTGAGTGCTCAGCGTAGGCCAGTGCCCAGAGGTCCTGGGGTCAGAGGGCACAGAACCCAGGTGTCCTACCTGTCCCAGGTGCGGCCGTTTACTCCAGCGAGGCGCTCCCAGTGTGTGTGGGGCGGGGGGGGGCGGCACCGACGCCAGCTTTACCTGGGCCTCAGTAACCCGCCCTTCACCATGCGTGGCGATGTTGTGTCACCCCTGCCGCAGACGCTTTCCCCTCCCTCAGCCATGCACACCTGGGCCACAGCTCCATGGCTGTGTCTGGGGGCTCACGAGGGGCTGGGCTGCTGGCACGGACGTGGCACTGTGGCTCCTGGGGGCATAGCTCAGGGAGGCACATGAGGGGCTGGGGGTGGGGGTAGGGCCATGGTGCCTGGGACACTTTTGTCACTAGCACACTTTAGGGGCCAAATTAAAGCCTTATTTATTTATTCACTCTCCTTGTGTCTCTGATGGGGGGCACACCCCCTCCTCACTCCCAGGGCCCACCTACACCTGACAGCCACTCCTGTGGGGCAGTGATGGTGCACGCCAGGCGCCTGCTTGGGGGGCACGGGTGGGGGAAGCATTGAAAACATGGTCTACTCCTGGCACACCTCATTCATCCCCCTCTCTGTCAGGCCCCCCACCCAGTGCAGGGCCATTCTCCCCATTGTACAGGGAGAAACTGAGGCATGGGGATGGGACCTGCCCAAGGGTACCCACAGGTGTCCTGGCTCCCTGGCCCAGGATTCAATTGGTCTGTTAGTGTCACTGTCTCCCCCTACACGCACTCCCAGTCAAACGGCCTGCTGGGGTAGCATGGCTGGGGACACCCTCCTCGCTCCCAACTCTGTCTCCTCCCCTCCCCAGGTGCAAGGCCTCCCTCTCCCTAAGCACCTTTCCCTGGCAGTCTCCTCACCCCCACTGGCTCTCTGTCCTTGGTCACTGCCCTCCTGATTTCTGTCCCTGACCCCCGCCCCTGCTCCCCCCCATTACTGCCCTCCCACTCCCCTCCAGTCACTGACGCCCACCCGGCTCCACTCTGCTGAGCCAGTGCCGCCTCAGGGCGCGGCGCAGCCGGATGCTGGTCCCAGAGCCAGGCCTGGCCTGCAGGAAGCCCGAGACATTGAGCAGAGCCCATCCCTGCCCCTGAGCAGCTCTTGAGCCAGTGGGGGGAGAAGGGGAGCCCAAGTAGTGCCCAGGTTGCAGGGGTGCGCGCTGGGCAGCGTGTGGCTGTGCAGTGGGATGGGGCTGTGGTTGCGTGTGCAGCTGGGGGGGTTCATGGAAGTGTGGGTAGCGGGGGGTTATCCTTTGGGGGGAGGGGCTGGCACTGCCACTGCCATGCCCTGCACCTGGGGCACTGGGCACTGGCTGACTGCACGTGACAGTTTTTCCCTAGGGCAGACGGGGCCCAGCTCCCTCCCTGGTGAATGGGCTGGCAGCAGCCGCTGGTTTGGCTCCGTCGCGCCGTTCCCCACCCACATGCACAACCGGGCACTCGCCCAGCAATTGCCTATGGGGACACACACCGGGCCCTGGCCCCACTGCCCCCCGCAACACACACACACAAAGTGGGCACACAGCCGTGGCTGGAAGGAGTCAATGCTGCCGCCTGCCACTGGGGGCCAGCCGTGCCAGCTGAGCCATGGTGCCTGGGGCAGCCAGAGGGGGATGTAGGGACAAGGCCTTCCCCGGTGTCCGGTGGGGATGCAGGAGGCCATGCAGGTGGGAGCTTGGGCACATGGCCAGGGCATGACTAATTCATGGCCAGGAGCGAGGGTCAGCGTGAGCGAGTCCAGGAGCATAGCAGGTGTGGTCTGTGTCAGTGTCAGGGTGTGTGTCTGTGAGTGGATGTTAATGGCAGGGTGTGTGTGTGAGGATTTGTGTGTGTCAAGGTGGGTGGGTGTGCTAATGGCAAGATGTATGTGTGTGTGTGATAGTGGTTGAATGTGTGTTAATGGCAGAGTATGTATGTGTTAGTGGCAGTCTGGGGGTGGGGGCGTGTGTGTGTTAATTGCAGGGTGTGTGTGTGTGTGCGCGCGTGCTAGTGGCAGTCTGGGGGGGTGACTGAGTGGGTGTTAATTGCAGTGTGTGTGTGTGTGTGCGTGTTAGTGGCAGGCTGTGTCTGGGTATGTCAGGGTGTGTCTGTGGGAGGATAATTGCAGGGTGTGTGTGTGTGTTACTGGCAGGCTGTGTCTGTGGGTTAATGGCCGGGTTTGTGTGTGTGTGTGTGTGTCAATATCTCTGCGTGTCACTTAGAGCTGGGTGAATTTTTTCAGCTGACTAGTTGACCTGAGACTATCTCGCAATTCACCGTGACCTCACCAACCAGTTCTGGCTAAAACACTTGGGGATGAGGGGAGAAATAGGGGCCAGTTACACACCAGGGTGGAGGTGGAACCTCCCTTACAGCCAGCAGTTCATGCACTTACCTGGGGTGGGGAGAGCCAGGTTCAATCCCCCTGCCTGGTGTGGAGAAGGGTTTTGAGTTTCACCTCTCCCAGGTGAGGGCTCCCAAGCTCCCCTCCCCACACTGTGCCACTCTGCATAAATCATGAAGAGTCACTGGGCCAAGGACACTAGCCAGGCGGTGGGTTGTGTGCACAGGTGGGCCCAAAGAGACCAAAGTTCATGTCCCTGCTCCAATGATTTTGTGTCAATGTGGCAGTGTGTGCTGCATGTCTGTGTCCATGCACAATGCATGTTGTGGGGTCAAGTGCAGTGTGTATTGTGTGTACTGTCGCCATGTGCCGTGTTGTGTGTCCATATGCATGGTGTATGACCCTGCTGGCTCGTGCTGCTGTTTGCTGGGCCTGTCCCATGGGTACCTGGTATGTCACCAGTGAGTACTGGCCATGGGGAGCACCAGCCTTCCTGGCAGCTGCCTCTCACATGGACATTGCCGTGTCACTGCCAGCCCATAGGCGCTGGTACAAGAGGCCTGGCACCTTCTCCCATGGGCTGAAGCCTCATGCAGATGCTTCCTCCCCCTGTGCACATGCTGCTGCCTTAGAATGGGGCTGAGCAGCAGGCACTGCCCCCAGCTGCAAGCTGGGGCCTCCCTACTGGTTTCCATAGTCTCTGGAGCTCAGCGGCGACTCCAAGCACGTGCCTGGGGCGGCAAGTGGCAGGGGCGCCCTGCCGGTCCCTGCAGGGGCGGCAGTCAGGCAACCTTTGGCAGCTTGCCTGCAGGAGGTCCACTGGTTCCGCAGATTTGGTGGCAGTTCAACGGTGGGTACGCCAAAGCTGCAGGACCGGTGGACCTCCCGCAGGCAAGCCGCTGAATCCGCAGGACTGAGGCTGCCTGACTGCCATGCTTGGGACGACAGAAAAGCTAGAGCCGCCCCTACTGGAGCTGGGCAAGTCCCTGGGGATGCATTGCAGGCGTTGGGGGAACGTGTTCTGCTCCCGCTCGTTCGTCACCAGTTGTGTCTCCAAACAGCCAAATTCTGGGCTGAGATCAGCTGCGGCCCGAGGGGGCAGAGGCTCTGCCAACTTCACAGAGGCCTATCAGTGAGGTCCCAGCCCTAGTGCCTGCTGCACCCAGGTGCCACAGGGAGCCAGGCCCTACGGCTACACGCAGACATGAGAGCAGAGCAGAGCTCTGCCCCTGCAGGTCACAGGAGCTGCCACGGGGGGCAGAGGCTGGAGCTTAATCCTCGTTTGCAGGGCAACAAGCCCGGAGCAAACACTGCAGCAGGGATGCCTGGCCTGGGACACTCCAGGGTGAGAACTGTGCAGCAGGTGCAGGGCACACGAAGGGGGGGGGTGTTTTACTGGAGCTAAAGAGGGAAACGAGAGTCAACCTGCTTCCTCCTCCCAAAGCAACCTGCCTGTTGTGGGTGGAGGGGCTGGTTTGGGAGGAGGGAAGAGGAATGTGGGGAGAAGGGAGGGGGGCTGGTCCCTGGGGAGGGAAATTTGGGATTATGAGAAGTACTGCTAAAATGAGCAGTGGTGAGAGAGTTAGCAGCACGGTTGGTATTTGAGCAAACATCATTAGGTTTCAGAGTTAATGCCTCTTCACCATGAATAGGGCGGTTCACACCATCCCCAGTGCTCTGCATTCAGGCTCCCCACGGACCCAGGCTGCCATCTCTTCAGTCATCACCCTCGTGGCACATTTCCAAAGATTTCTGTGTAACCAGGGCTAAAAAACAGTTTTATATTAAAGCCAAGATTCTGGAGGCCGATTCTGGGTCTAGAGGTGTGGAAGCCATCAGGGAGAAGGTAGCAGCTTCTGGGGTGAGGGGTGGATTCTGGGGGAGGGGGGAGCAAATTCTAGGGTGAGGGATGGATTCCGGGGGAGGGGAGAAGATTCCAGGGTGGGAGCAGCTTCTGGGATGAGGGGAGGGTTCTGGGGGACGGAGAACAGATTCTGGGGCAAGGGGTGGATTCTGGTGGGGGGAGCAGATTCTGGGGTCAGGAGTGGATTCCAGGGGGGAAAAGCAGATTCTGGGGAGAGGGGTGGATTCCGGTGGGGGGGGGGAACAGATTCAGGGGCAAGGGGTGGATTCTGGAGCAAAGGGCAGATTCTGAGGGGGAGCAGATTCTGGGACAAGGGATGGATTCTGGGGGAAATGGGAGCAGATTCTGGGGCAAGGGGTGGGAGCAGATTCTGGGGTTAGGGTGGATTCTGGGGAGGAAGCAGATTATGGGGTGAGGGGAGGATTCTGGGGGAGGGAGAACAGATTCTGGGGCAAGGGGTGGATTCCAGGGGGCAAAGCAGATTCTGGGGCAAGGGGTGGATTCTGGGGGTGTGTGAAGCGGAATCTGGGGTGAGGGTGGATTCCAGGGGGGCAGGAAAGCAGATTCTGGGGTGAGGGGTGGATTCAGGGGGGGAGCAGATTCTGGGGTAGGGGTGGATTCCAGGGGAAAGCAGATTCTGGGGTGAGGGGTGGATTCCAGAAGGGGAAGCAGATTCTGGGTTGGGGATGGATTTGGGGGGGGAAGCAGATTCAGGGGTGAGGGGTGGATTCTGGGGAGTGGAGCAGATTCAGAGGTGGGGGTGGATTCTGAGGGGGGAAGCAGATTCTGGGGCAAGGGGTGGATTCTGGGGTGAAGGGTGGATTCCAGGGGGGAGCAGATTCTGGATTCTGTAGCTGCAGTTCACCTGGTGTCTTGGCGATGGCTCTACGGTGGAGCCAGGGGGATGTGAAGTGACACCGGGAACAATTCCTATGGGGAAGAATATGAAATTCATTGAAATGCGTGAGAGCTGCTGGGAGCTGAGGGGAAACCTGCCCTCTGGGCCCATGAGGAACCTCACGGACATGAACAACCCTGCAGCTACAGTTGCCCGGGCAGAGTCTATGCCCATCTCATCATCACCCTGCCTCTGGCCAGGGCCCTGCAGCTTCTCTCCCCAGCACTGCCAGACGCTGTGATGCCACCAGAAGGCTCCAGGCACGTCCCCCCCACATGCTACTTGGCCCCTGTCCCACCCAGCTGGTGAGGTGTCCAAGGAGCACAGCTCTGCCAGTACCCAGGGCCCTCAGGGAAGCGGGGCCAAGCCACGCCAAGGGCTAGATCCACAAAGAGATTTATGCCCCAAACCCCGCTCGGCTGCCACCTAACTCTGGTGGCGCTGCTGGGGCACAAAGCCAGCAACACGCAGCACCTCACTTCTGCTGAAGCCCTGCTGGACTCACAAACTAGGCGCTCCCCTGCCCGGTCCCTGGCAGAGCACAATCAGGCAGGGTCATTGGTGCACGGCCTAGACCCACATCCCGGGTGAGTGCCCTGAGCACCGGCCTCATGCTCTCCTGGCCCCAAGAGTTAATTATTGAGACACCGTGGAACAGCTCCAAAGAGCTGGCGCGAGCCCTGGCCCAGGATCCACTGCAGCCTGATGGCTTGGGCACTCACCGGGGAGGGGGCAGACCTGCTTTCACCTCCCTGCTCTGAATCAGATCGAGTGGGGATTTGCCCTTATTACCAAAGGTCTCAGACCTCAGGGGAAACTGTCTGCCACGTGCCCTGCCTGCCACATGCTAATTGAATAAGCAGGAGTCTATAAACTGCAGCCTACAGTCAGCACCCAGCCTCCCCGGGGGAGGGCCCATAGCTGCACTTGTGGGTAGGGTGCTGGTGGGGCAGGTGAGTGCTGGTGGCAGGCTGTCCAGGACAGCGCTCTGGGGCTGGCTGGCTGCAGGAGCCTGGGGTAATCCTATCCCTTCCTCTCTGCGCTACAACCATCCTGAAAGCAGAGGGATGGGGCCAGTAACAGGTGCATGGAGCTTGGCCCCTCCCCTCTACTTTTGGTGGTGGGGGCACAGGGTGCTGCTCCAGGGCAGAGACCAGCTGTCCATCAGAACCTGGAGCGGCTCTGCTTAGCCAGGGCCAAATAGCAGGAGTCTCCCCGAGCTGCCAGTGCCGCACTGGGCACATACGTCCAAGTCCTGTCCCCACCTGTGCTGCTGAGCTGTAACCCACGGGCAGCGTGCCTGTGTGTGCACACGTGCAGCTGCACCTCCCTCCACAGGCTGCTGCGCGTAGGGGATAATAACCTACTTATGCCGCCAGCGACTGCTTTAGGGGCAGAGGGCCAGGCCTTGGGTCTGCAGCTCCTGAGAGCCACACAGGAAAATTCAGTACATGACCTTGTCATTAGAGGCAGCATGCGGGAGCCTGTTGAGTGAGCCTGGGGCAGGGAGACACCTCACTGCATCAGCCCCCATGGGCCGGCACTTCCACTGCTACCTTCCAGACCCAGCCACATTGGTGCTGAAAGGGCCTGATGATGCATTGCAGAGTCTGTCCTCTGCAGCTCCCCAGTGCAAATCCAGTCCAGCACAGCAGGGATCAAAGCTGCTTCTCTCCCATGGCTGGCTGGTGGCCACAGTATGTGGCGAGTTTGGTGGGTCTCAGCTCCAGCCCCCCACCTCACTGCTGGCCAGGCTCAGTGGAGAGGCCAAGAGCTGCCCAGGACATGGAGACCTGTCCCCATCCTGGCTGTGCCACGGAGGCAGGGCCATGTGGGTATCAGGGGGCTGGCCCTGCAGATCCACCAAGAGCCCCACTCTGCAGGGTTTCAAGCCCAGTCCTCCTCAGCCATGCATCCACCTACTGGTTTCAAGCTGAAATATATTCCATGCAAATTATGCAGATTAGCTTACTGGAAATTTGCAATGAGCATCCCTGCTGGGGCCAGACAAAACTAGATAGGCCCTGAGCCCCTCATCTCTGGTCCCACCTGAGCCCACACCCCCAGCTGGAGCCCTCACAACCCTGCACTCCAACCCTCTGCTCCCCTCCCTCCCCCCTGAATTTTGTTATGTACACCAATATGGAGGTGATGTGTGACACAGAAGGACGCCGGCAGCCAGCCCCAAGGCCCCTGGGACTGTCAGAGTGGGGGCAGCAGGACAGACTGAGGGGACCTGGCCCAGCTGCAGGGGAAGGGCCAGAAGAGGAAGGTCATTTCCAGCCTCACTGTGCACCCCCCTCCCCCCCCAGCAAGGAGGCTGCACTCTCCTGGCCCAGAAGCCTGGCAGCATTTTGGGGACTAGCTGCAGGTGCGAGGGTTAGGCCAGAGGTGCAGGATTGTAAGGCCATAAGCCACCAGGGGCTGCACCTGGGGAAATCTCCTGCTGCCCCGGGGGCAAATGGCTCCTTACACAGGATAGTTGATGGGGCCTCTCCAACCCAGACTCTGTAAGATCAGCCAAGGATCCAGGCACTCTGCCCCACAGGCAGCACCCCCAGCTTGGGGGGCAGGGAGCAAACCTGCAGTACGGGGGGTGGGGGTGAGAATCAGAGTGTCTGCTCCAGGCTGGGAGGAAATGTACAACCCCCTGTGTTCCATGAGTGGGTTAGTGGTGCTGGGCTCCAGTGCACCTGTTCTCCTGGCTCCGTGGGTTGGGCTGTGCCAAGGGAGGGGGGATGGCGCCCCCAGCTGGATGAGGCTGGAAGGAACAGAAATCAAATGAGTGGGAGAGAGGACTGGGGACAGGGTGGCAGCCAGGCTGGGCTTCACATAAAACCCCACAGGAGTGCCCAGAGTGCTGGGGAAAGAGGCCCCCTTGTACATGTGGCTCCCCCCCCCGTGGGGGAGGGAAGGGGAGGAGGGTTTAAGGTTAGCATGGGCATGTGTGGGCAGAGGGGACATTCTAGGCCCAAGGGGGGGGGGAGATGTGAGCTGTGGGGGGAGCTCCTGCACTGTGCCCAGCTCCCCAAGCATCCCAAAGCACATCAACCCCACTCATGTCCCTGCCCATCCTCCCTCTCAGCCTGCCTGGCCCTGCCAGCTCTCTGGGAAATCCCCACGCTCCTTTAGGCTCCTGCCCTTCCAGCTGGCCAGGCACAGTGCAGCCCCAACCCAAGATGCCTTGCATGGGCTGCAGCCTACGTGGCGTAGTGCTGCTGCCCTCTAGGGGTAGGCTCAGTGCATCCAGCTGTGTATCCAAAGCCCCATACTGCTCACAGCTCAGGGGGAGTCCCCCTCACTTTTAAAGGTGCTTCATGCAACAACACCCTGAGCAATGGGGCAAACCTGGGCATGGAGAGGGTCCCACCCCATCTGTACTTTCCTCACTGAACCTCTCTCAACCTGCAGCAAGGACTCCTCCGGGAGCAGAGAGCTCCCAGCCCAGCCCTAAACAGCCCTCCAGAACTAGCTTGAGGAGAGAGATCCCAGGGGCTATCCAGCCCAGCCAAGCCCCAGCAGAAGCCAGGGGACAGAGTTGGTGCAGCAGGATGGAGCAGCTGCGGGTGGTGGGGGGTGTCCGAGTCCTATCCCTCAGCCACTGACTCCAGCCACCCCTCAACTCAAACACTTTAATCAGGTTCCAAGCCATCGTACACAGCGTGAGAACATCAGAGGGACAGCCCCCCAAACTCCCCCACAGCACAGGACCCCCCCTGCCCAGGGCACAGAGCAGGAGGAGATGCATCACCTCCACTGTGCAGCTCCTGGGGTGACTCGGCGAGCTGCCCAGGGGAGGGGAGGGAGATGCCCATGTGACATCCCCTCCCCAGCTCAGCCGCCTGCAGAGAAGGGCTTGGTGGGGGGAGGAGAAAAAGTGCCCCCCAGGACACCAGGTATCAGATGCCCTCTGGACACAAGAGCAGCCACTCGGGGCAGGCTGAGCTGCAGGCCGGCCCCAGCTGGGCACTGGCTCCATGGCACAAAGGCTCCCTGAGTCAGGAAGGCAGCGGGCAGGCCCCCGCACCCCCCAGGCTGCGGTGAGCGGCCCCGCCCCACGCACACGGCCAGGATCCTGCTCCCGCCTGAGCAAACCAGTCAGAATCCACTTAGTGCCAGGCTCTGCCCTGCCCCCACCGGCTGGGGCGAGAGCAGGGAGCCCCGCGAGGGCACTGCCCCCTCAGCCCACGATGACGCTGAAGCCGCAGTGGAAACGATTCTTCCAGTGGTTGAGGAAGGCGCCCAGGGCCAGGGTGACGGGCAGAGGCGGCAGCTTCTTCTCCAGGACACCCCCCACGCACCAGTTACTGTCCAGGAGACCTGCAGGGGAAGGGACAGGAGCCACTGGGCAGCTGGACGCATCCCCACCCCCAGCAGCCGAGAGACCATGCCCCGGAGCCCAGCCCCCACAGCTCAGACCCGCCTGCCCCCCATTCCCAGCTGGAGAAACCTCGGTTTGGTCCACACTCCAGGTCATCCTGCTCCACCCCAAAGCCCAGCACAGGGCTGCTCTTGGCCCCACTCCCTGGGGCTCCGGCCAGCTGCCATGGACTTGTAGCCCCCCAATCACAGCATGTCCCACCCTGGGCAGTGGAGCCTGCTAGGAGCCCCAACAGTGCAGTGGGTGGCTTGGGGCCATAAGCAGACCCCCAGCATGCTGTCTGCCTGAGCCTTGGGGACCAGGGCGCCGGCTTCTCCTCCCTGATCCCAGCTCCTCTGGGGCTGTTGCTGAATCAGGCGGGCCAAGGGCTGGGAACCCCAGGCCAGAAGAGCTGCCGATGGAGCAGGAGACGCCAACCAGAGTGCAGAGAGCTGGGCTGGGGAAGGGGGAGCAGCCAGGCAGCCCTGAGCACACTCAGGGGGCACACAGACAGGGAGCTATCCTGGGGTGAGGCTGAATGTCAATCAGCTGCTGCTCCCTGGCAGTCCCATGGGTCAAGTCACAGGGGACACTGGCTGCAGTCTCCACCCCTTGTGCTCCCAGCACTCAATGCTCCCAGTTGGGGGTTGGCCCCACACAGCCAGATCTGTGCCCGGCTCCTGCAGGAGAAAATCCTGCCTCAGGCATCCTTCGGGAGAGAGCAGCGCTGGCTCGGGAACAGGGCCTTTCCCCTCTAGGGGGCGCCAGCTCCAGTCCAGCCCAAGGGCAAAGGGATTGACATGGGGGATATGGGGCCTTTCTCCTCTAGGGGGCGCTGGCTCTGATCTGGCCCCAGGGAAAGGAAAATGACTGGCTCGGGAGATGCGAGTGACAGGCTTTTCCCCTTGGGGGCATTGGCTCTGATCTGGCCCAAGGGCAAAGGAACTGACCTGGGGGATGTGGGGCCTTTCCCCTCTAGGGGGCGCCAGCTATGGTCCGGCCCCGAAGCAGGAGTGCTTACTGGCTCAGAGGGAGATGGGGCTTTTGCTGGCTCTGGTGCAGCTCTGGGCATAGGGGACTGGCTGGCTTGGTGTGGGGGATGGGAGATTTCACAAACCCTGGGCAGAAGTTTCTAGCCCTTTTCACTAATAGTACAGCCTTACACACAATGAATAGGCAGATGGGTCGCTACTGCCCCCTACTGGATGGGATACGAACAGCTCTGCAGTGTGCAATAGGCCCTAAACTGCTCATGAACAGGGAGATTCCCCTGTAGCTCAGGGACTCTAGGCCTGCGCTGTGGTAGCTGGGGGGTCTGCTTCCATGCTTGATGGTGCTGGGAGCTGGACAGAGAAGCTGGGACGTTCCCACATGGCAGAGAGGAGCGAAGGGAGAGCAGGTTCCAGGCTCACGCCCAGCCCTCAGCAAGCGGGTGGAGGGGATCAGAGGCCAAAACACCTGAGCGGTGTTGGGAAGACCCCAGCTATGAACATCCTCAGTCCAAGTACCAGCTGGCTCCCAGCAGGACCATGCAGCCATGCTGGGATAGGCGTGATCTTGCACCTTCTGGCACTGTGAACAGAGGCAGTCTGTGGGTCCAATGGTTGTGGAGATGCCTTGCCCCCTGGGCGAGGCTGGCACAGCCCTGGGCAGCCCCCTGCCTGAGTGGGGGCTGGCCCAGCTCCACACTCACCTCGGAAGACCATGTTAGCCTGGGGCAGGTTGAGTTGGTAGCCGAAGGCAAAGGTTGTGTCCTGCAGTCGGGTGTTGGCCTCCAACTCCACCCCGACCTGCACCTGCAGGGAAGGAAGCACAGGGTGAGGGGCGCCCCATGGCTGGCCTGGAGGATGGGGGCAGCCCCTGGGGGGGCGGGCTCACCTGCTCATTGGCTCTGTGGTAGTAGCTGGCATGGGCCCCACCATAACCAATGTTCAGCGTCGCCACCCACTTCAGAGCTGCAGAGATACAGAGGGAGTGAAGCTGGCATGGGGGGCAGGGCTGGGGAGGAGCTGGGCACGGCCTTTAACTCACTCTGAAGCGTGCTGGGGCGGAAGCCTGGCCAGGAGGGGACAACTCGGGTAGGCGCTGTACAGGCTTCACCTGTGATGCCCCTCTGTGCAGACCCACAGCCCCTGCTATCCCAGCCAATGCTTCCCAGTCCCACCTCTGCCCCCCACGATGCCTCCCACCCCAGGGTCTCTAAGCAGGGGTACCAGCTGTGCCATCCCGTGACATTTCTGTGCTCCAGGGCTTGGACATCCTTCCCCCCCTTTTCTCAAGGCTCAGCTCTGACATAGGCAGGGCTGGAGCAGGGACCAAGCCAGGCTCGTACCCGTGTACTTCCCTGCCAGGGTGACGATGGCGCCCTCCTCGCCCGGGCGCCGGTGATACACCATCTCCCCGCCCAGCACCAGCCGCGAGGTCACGCTCTGCAGGAAGTGCGCCACCACAATGACTGCAGGGAGGGAGAGACCGTTAGCACTGGACCCCGCAACCACCAGCCAATGGGAAACTGAGGCACTGAGCAGGGAGGGGCCTGCCCAAGGTCACAGCAACTTGGTGCCAGAACCCAGGAGTCCTGACTCCCAGCCCTGCACACTAGCCAACGCTCCCCTCCCCATCTGACATGGGGGGGGGCTCATCAGCCCCGCCGCTAGCTCCAGAGCAGCATGGCCATGAGGCTGGGCACCAGGCTATACACACTTGGTAGGGGAGGAGGGGCAGCTCTGTGCCGAGCCCTGGGCTGCGGGTCTCGGGCAGGAAGGGGGTGGAAGGAGCCAGCGGCAGGAGAGTTTAGGACAGGAAGTGAGGCAGTACAACAGGGCCCACGGGCTGGGGCTCACCTGATTGGCTGAGCACATCGGGGTTGCCCAGCGTCAGTGTGGCCGTGTAGTCATCGCCACGGAGCTCCCCGTCGAACTGCCACGTCACAAACCGGGCCTGTTGTGTCTGCAGGGAGCAGCAGGGGCTTAGCCGGCGGTGCGGCACCTCCTGCCCCACATTCCCCTGCCCTGCCCTCCCCATTACCCCACTCCCCTACCCCATGACCTGCCCCATCCCCGCCTCACCTTACCATAGCCCCACACTCTGCCCTGTCCCACACCTCACCCATTGACCCCATCTCATCACAGCCCCATGCCTCACCCCACAGCCCCACCATCATCCCTGCCCAATGCCCCAACCCATCACAAACCCTTGGGCCCACCCTGCCCTACACCTTGCCCCATGTCCTCATGAGGCCTCATCTGGGGAGCAGCCAGTAAATCTCACTTCTATCCACTCTCCTTCCCTCAGTAGCTGGGGCCATGACCTGACTGTGTCCTCCCCTCAAGCCCCTTGGAGGGCCCTTGCTAGGGCTCTAGGTACAGCTTGGCACAGGGGAAAGCAGAGCCAGGCAAACCCAAAGGAGGTCCCCACCCAACCCAGGGCAGCTCCCCCTGCCTCACAATGATCATGGGGGGCACTGCTGCTCCGCCCAGCCTTTCCCTGGCCTCGCCCCGGTAGCTCCATTCAGCCTTCCCCACCCCTACCCCTCAGCCCTGGGGTGCTCTGCCCCTCCACCAGTGCTGCACCCAGATTTCCCCCTAACTACCCCTGCATTTACAGCCTCCCCAGAGAATTCCAATTAGCAGGGATTAAGCCCCGCACGACTGGTGCACACTGGGACACATCCAGCACCCAGGGGTGCGATGAGTAAACTCTGCTCAAGGGGGGAGGGGAAGCTAGGCACCAGAGGGGAGCTGATCCCTTCCCAAGCACAATGCCCCCTTGATGGGAGCGTGTGAGCAGGGTCTGGCTACAGCCACAGCTGGAGACACACAACCTGTGGCAGCAGGTAGGGGCTGTGAGGGGCCCAGAAAGGCACTGGGAGAGAACACTTGGCCCCTCCCCTGCAGACTGCCAGGGGCAGTCCCCATACGCCCCCCAAGGGAAGGGGGCTGGGCTATGTCATCGTCCCCACTACAGAGAGGGAAACTGAGGCACAGCAACTGCCAGGCAGTGTTAGAACAGGCAAGGAGAACCCAGAATCCTGGTTCCCACCCCTGCTCTAGCCACTAGTCCATGCTGCCCTCACTGCTCCGGCACTTCTGCATGGAGCCGAGAACCTGGAGCCCCTCCCCCAGCCACAGCCCTCTCCATTCCAAACCAGGGCACCTGAGGCAGCGCAGGACCTGGCTGGGCTCCAGCCCCCCACGGCTCTAGGGGTCGGTGCAGCCAGATTAGCAGCTGGGAGAGCGCGGCAACTGCCAAGGTCCTAGCGCTTAACTCTCAGCGTCAGCACTTTGAACAACAAACACACACAGCCTCTGCCACTCCGCCCCACGCCCTGCCCCTCCCCATCTCCACACACAGCCCCCCTCTGCCACACACCCTGCTCCCCCCACCTCCACACACACGCCCAGCCCCCCTCTGCCATACACCCTGCTCCCCCCACCTCCACACAACCCCCTAGTCCCCCCTCCTTCCCACACCCTGCTCCCTCCATCTCCACAACCCCCAAGCTCCCTCACCTCACGGTCCCTGTGCCACGCCCCCATTCCTCCACACATGCCCGGCACCCAATGCCCTCTCCCTGACACTATGCATTGCCCACCTCTGCTCCAAAACACCCTGGCCCCCACTCCACCCACGCCACACCCTGCCTCCCCATGCCACACCCACATGCCATTCCCCCTACATGCCCTGCCCCACACCTGTCTCCTCCGCTACCCTGCAGGCCCAGGGCAGGGCCTCACCTGGAAGACGGCCTTGGTGCGGATCCGCTCCGCCACCAGGTGCAGCACCTGAGCGTTGAGGCTCCCGCAGCTGTCGATGTCCCCGACAAGCATGGGGAAGGTCTGCAGGGAGAAGGGGCACGGCGCTGGGATGGGCTATGCCAGGAGGCGCTGGGTCTCTTCGGGGGAGCCCCACACCAGCTGCACACACCCCAGGGATGGTGCCGTCAGCAGCCCGGCCCCCGCCCCGCAGGCTATGGCAGGGGAGCCACCTGCCTAGGGAGCCTTCCCTCCTGCCGTGCTCCCAGTCTGCTTGGGAGCGGGGTGCAGCAAGTCTGCGGGGTCTCCTCAGCCTGGCTCCTGGGAGCACTAGCTGTGCTGGAGGCCTCCGCAGCCCTCCCCACAGCTGGAGCTCTGCCCCCATCCCATGCCCCACACACGCCTCCCTTGCCCTGTCTCCTATGCACCCAGGCCCTAGCACCCACTGAGCACAGGCTGGGCTCTCCAGCTCCTCCTGGTGGCACCTTCCCAGCTAAGCGCTTCCAAAAGGAGAGCGCGGACAGGGGCAAAGCCCCAACATTTCAGCCTGACACCCATTCCCACCCCTCCGTCCAACAGCCTCAGAAACACACCCCATGCGGACCGACACACAAACACACCCAGCCCAGGCCCAGCCTCCAAGCCAGAGCCCTGGCCCACCCACACGGTCATGCCAATCCCATGGGAGGAGGGGCTGCCATGCCCGTGGGCTGCTGCCAGCCCTCAATGTTCAAATATCCTGAGTCAGGCTTCAAAGCACCCTGCGATGGCATCAGAATGAGGGGAGCACTGGCTCCTTTCCCTCTCCTGAGGTGCTGTGGCCTTTGGGGTGCACTCAGGTTCTGGGCGGGAAGCTCATTCAGCACTGGGCCCTGCAGGCAGGTCGGCTGGGGGGCCCTGCAGCGTGACTGCAAGAAGCCCCCCACCCTCCTGCAAGGAGGGGCACTCAGAGCCAGCTTGTGGTCACAGGCCCTGTCTGAAGAGGATGGGGGGACCGCGCTGCTGCCACCATGGGTCATAAGCCCCTCAGGCGCCTGCTTTGCCCAGCACTCCCGTCCCTGTAAGAGCCTGGAAGACGGTGCCAGCTGGATGCCCACATGAGCAGGATCCAGGGATTCTAACTCAGATGGAGGGTGAGCGGCAGGGCTTGCTCCCTGAGGCTACTGGTGACAGGTCACACATCCACCCGGCAGGCAGAGGAAATCTCCCACTGCAGCTCAGTCACTCACCTGCCAGGGAACGCAGCCTATGTGGGGATCCCATACATCCCTCAGCAGGGGACCCCTCCCACTGCTGGGGCAGAAACACCAGAGTCCCAACCCTCACCCTGGTCCCTGTGAAGAGACTGAGGCATCTCTCCCAGCTCTGCTCCTCCCTAGCACCAGAGCAAGCCCCCAGCATTCACAGACATGCTTCATACACCCTCTGCCTGCCCAGGGAGCTCCGGATCAAACTTGCTGCAGAGATGGGGGAAGGGATCCAAGTCAGCATGCGGGGGCGGGGGGGGGTGTAGAACCCAGGAGTCCTGGTCACAACCCCCTGCTTTTATGGGGAGATTTTCTAGCATGCTCAGTTGGCACCAAGTGCACTGGAGGATCCCCGCCCCCCACTGAGAACAAGGGGAGCTTTGGGGTGCTGAGATCTGAGCATCTCAGACCCTACTCCATCCTGGTGCTGTGAGCTGAGCTTGGACACCTGGCTCCCAGCCCCTGCTTCAGCCCCCTGCACATTTGGGTTCCAGCTCACCTCGGTGGGGCTAAGCTGCCGGTCTCCTACGTAGGTGGTGTTGAAGTGGTAGCTGGACTGGCCGACTGTGCTCATGTGAATGGTGTGGGTGACCTGGGGAGGACACAAGGGGGTCAGGCTGTGCTGGGGTAGGATGCTGTGTGCAACCCTCAAGGGCTCCAGCTCTTTCCAGCCCAGCCAGCGTGGACAGTGCCACCTGATCACTGCCCCTCCCAGCCCAGCCATGGCTCCCCTCCTCCAGGGCCTCCTCCATCTCTCTGAGGCTGCAGAGCCCAGAGAACAGAGACCCTCATCGGCGACCCAGTGCGAACCTGACTGGTTGCACTGCACACTGGGATGTGTAGTCTCGACTAGGGTGTGCGTGTCCTTACACCGCTCAGAAGAGGGGTGGGGGAGGTGACAAAGCCCCGGCTCATTGCGCCAACCCCTCACCCAGATCCCGGCAGCATCTTCACCTTGACACTCCAGCCAATCCAGCCCCCAGGAGGTGTTTCCCAAACAGCCTGTCAGTGGGTACCCAGCTGGTGGGTTTGAGCCCAGCTCCGAGAGGGAACGTGCCCAGATCCCCCATCTCCATCCCTCCTGACTCTCCTGGCTGCCAGCCCCTGAAGAGGGGCCAACGCATGCACCGGAAGGGGCCCTCCAGCTCCACGGGGGAAGCAGGAGCTAAGCTAAGCCTGGAGGGTACTGGGGGTGACGGAAAACAATTGGAGGCGCGAGCTGCAACTGACCTGAAAATGGCTGCTCAGGGCTTTGTTGATGATCAGCTTCACCCCTTCCATCTGCTGGGGGAAGACTTCTGCAAGGAGACGGGGCGGAGAGAGACTTAGGGACACAGCGCAAGGGCCACGGAGCCAGAGACAGGCAGACGGCTCCTCTGTGCTCCAGGCCCCACAGCCAGGGCTGAGTTCATCAAGGGCGAGTCGGAGGAATGGAAACTTGGTTTAGGGAGAATGGGGGGGGAAGACCCCGTTACTAGTCCAGGGCTCGGACCTCGGCTTCCCCAGCCATCTAACACGTTAACTCCCTCCTGTCTGCACATGGTCACTCGTAGTGCTGCCAATCGCAGAACGGGACCCCGGAAACACAGGCGAGCCGAGTGCCACAGCACCCCTGCTATGGGAGGCCGGAGCTATGGGAGGCCGGAGCAGCTGGGCGCTCCCCGCACCCCCACCCTGGTCCCTGCAGCACCCCCGGCTGGCAGAAGGGCACACTCCAATCCCCTCAGCATGCCTCTGTCCCAAGAGGGGTGGCCCAGACTCACCTTTGCATTGCCGGTGGAGCTCATCGAAGCTGCCTGGGTTGGTAAGCGGCTCCTCCCGGCGCAGAGGTCTGTGCAAGTCGAGCACTGGTGCCAGCACGTTCCCCATCACCCCGCAGGCCCTGCTGCCTGGCCCGGGGATGCAGGGGTGTAGCCGCCCTCTAACCCACCCTCAAATCCCTGCCTCCAGTCCGAGGAGGAAAGACCTGGAGAGTTCGGGATCAGCAGGTGCCCGCGGGTTCCCCCGTCAGAGCACCCCCAGCTGCCCCCTGCCCCGGGGACCCTACGCACATGACCCCCGGCAGGGTCTGACGCCTGCACGGAGCTGGGCTGAGATCGTGTCCCCTCTCCACAGCCCCTTGGGGCAGCACGGCTCGGAGCCCGGGAGGGGGGCTGGCTGCCCACGGGAGCTGGGGGGCAGGGTGCCCTGACGCGGAGAGAGGGGGTAACTGCCCACAAGGCGAGGGGGAAGAGGGAACGGGGGGGCAGTTGTTGGGGGCACAGGCTGCCCCAGGTGGGGGCTGGGGGGCTGGTGTACAAGGAACTCCCCAGGCAGAGTTGGGGGGCTGGATGAAGGGGGATCCCTGGGCAGGGGCTCCCCAGCCGGGGAGCTGCCCCGCACGGTGCCTCTGGGCGCTGCCGCCCCCAGCTGCCCGGCGCTCACACGGCCCGGACCCCGTGCTGGGCTCCGCTCACCCTGCGCCTGCTGGGCGCGGCCATCTTGCGCCCGGGCACCGCCCCCGCAGGAAGTGGCTTCACTGGAGCGGCCACCGCCCCGGACGCCATGTTGGAAGCGGGCACCCCGCCCCCCAGGTGCCGTCGGGCTGGGGGTGAGGGGTCCGGGCGGCCCGGGCGGGTCCCTGGGGGGCACGGCGTGAGCGAGCAGCTGTTTGCCGGCTCACTTCTTTGTACCGCTTGTTCTCGTTAATGATCCCTGGTATCCCGGCCGCGCCCCGGCAATGCCTTGGGGTTTGCCCCCCCGACCCATTGCTTTGCTTCAGCAGGCCCGGGCGGGCCACGGAGGGACCTGGTGCCAGAGCCGGGCTTGGGTGTCAGGGGCACTTGTGGCACCTGTGACTCTGGACAGGTCCCGTTGCCCTTCTCTGCCTCAGTTTCCCCATGTGTACAATGGAGCAGTGATCCTGACCCCCTGGCTGTTGTGGGGCCAAGATCACTAGTGTCTGTGAAGCTCCCGATGGTCATTAGCCCTTCCCCACCGTTTTTGGTCGGAGGGGAGGGGCCTCTGGAGGCCTGCACAAACTCCAAACTAGGCAGCCCCCCCCACTTTCTGTAGGACATTCTGAGCTACTGGCACTGCATGCACTGTTAGCCCCCCACCCCAGGTGGCGGCATTTTCAGAGGGCTCAGTGATCCCTCTGTATCTGTTTGGTGACTGTGCCTGGCTGGGACCCCCCAGGGACAGGGAAGTTCTGCAAGAGGGTGGGAGCTCATCATTGTGTATTAAAGCAGAATGTGAGCCCTCCTGGGTTCAGTCGAAGCAGGGCCTATGACAGGGTGATGGTTGTCCCTCACTCCTGATTCCTGGCTTCTCCCTGCCGGCGCTGGGGTCTGGGAGCCATGCTGAGCTCTTTCCACCTCTACCCTCCACCCATTGACGGGCTGCAGGACCCACGGGGGTGGGCCACAGATTTGTACCTCAGAAGGGACCATTGTGATCATCTAGTCCAGGGATAGGCAACCTATGGCACGGGTGCCGAAGGTGGCATGCGAGCTGACTTTCAGTGACACTCACACTGCCCGGGTCCTGGCCACTGGTCTGGGGTCTCTGCATTTTAATTAAATTTTAAATGAAGCTTCTTAAACATTTTAAAAGCCTTTTTTACTTTACATACAACAATAGTTTAGTTATATATTATAGACTTATAGAAAGAGACCTTCTAAAAATGTTAAAATGTATTACCGGCACGCAAAACCTTAAAATAGAGTGAATAAATGAAGATTTGGCACACCACTGCTGAAAGGTTGCCAACCCCTGCTCTAGTCTGATCTGCTGCACGTTACAAGCCTCCCGCACCCACTCCTGTAATAGACCTCTAACCTCTGGCTGAGTTACTGAGGTGTGCAAATCATGAGCTAAAGACTTCAAGTGACAGAGAATCCATGGCCCTGGGGCTTCCCAGCAGTGGGTCTGAGCAGCTGCAGTTTCCTGCCCCTGGGCTGGGTTTGGGGGTGTTTCCACGCTGGGGGGCTGGAACTGGCTGGAGCGCAGCATTGTGGGAGCTGGCTGCTGAATGAGGGAGCAGATGAACTGGGGGGGCAGGGGAAATTGTAGGGTGCTGTGCATCAGCAGGGGTAAGGGGGACCTGTTTTCTCCCTGCTCCAGCTCTCTATTCTGATGGGGGAGGGAGTCCCTTTCTCATCCCTTTCTCCTCAGAACTTCCTCTCATGACCCCCAATCACAGGGCCCAGATTAACCAAGTGATTCCCCTGCAGGGTGGGTTCCTGGCCATGTTGCCTCAGGCCAAGCATGTTAGTGACCCCCCCACCCCGCTTAAAGGAGAGGAGCCCTCTGCACCCTGTGACCCAGCTGGAGCAGGGCCCTCGCTGGCAACTCCCAGCCCCTGCTTGCTCTCCAGGGTCCACTGCCTCCCCACTGTCAACACAGGGCTTTCCTGGAAACAGAATCAAACAAACAAAGTGACCAAGCCGGGGGGGGGGGGGGGCGGGGGCGGGGAGAGAGCCTGGCAGGGCCTCTGCGCTGCCCTCCTGCTATCTGGCTGTGAGAGCAGGAGTCCAGCAGGGCCTGCCCCCTTGCATCCCCCAGGCCTGCGACCTGCCTGTCCTGGGTGTGTCTGCCCCAGTGCTGCCCATGTGGGGGTGGCACTTACATAACTGGCCCTTTGCACAGAGGAACACGGGGCCTCTCCCTCTGTCAGGGAAGCAGCCAGGCATGGGAGCTGCCATGCAGCACTTTGGCAGTGCCACCTGACCAGGATGGTTTGTGCCAGACTGCCGAAAATGGAGTAGCCCAAACTGAGCCCCGGACACCTCTGGGCTTTAGGAGAGTTCCTGCCTGGGCCCCGTTTTAGTGGGGCAGGTGGAGTAGGCCCATCTGTGTTGGAAGGTGACCCTAACCCAGAGGGCAGGGAGTGGGGCTGTGCCAACACAGAGTAGAGCTGTTTGCGACCCGGGGCAATGTTTGGGTTATGGACGCCAGGGGTTAAGTCAGGAAATGCTGCTGCTAAGATGATCTGGGTAACTCTGACTGGGCCCTACTGGTGTGGGCGGGGGGAAGGCTGCAGGCTCTTTGGTTGACTTGAGACTCCTCTGTACACAAGGAGCGGGTGGTAGATTTTCACCCAACAATGATTTTCATTTTAAATGAAGGAAAACCAGAGCAAGAAAGATGCAAGATGTGGGTGAGAGCACAGTGTGCCTCTCCTCTAACAGTCTGCAGCACGTCTGAGCAAATGGCTGGAGGAGAGGGATGAGGAACATCATGTTGCCACCCACAGAGGACACCAGGCTGCCCAGTTAGGAGCTCCCGACACTGCAGTGAGTACGTCCCAGAGGTTTGTCTACACACACATCCTCTGGGCCTGGGTGGGACCCTGGCCTGGCCTCTGCTCTCGGTTACAGCTGCAGGAATCCCCAGGAGCTGCGCCAACACCAGCAGGTGACTCTGGCTTCACACCGATGTTAGCGAGATTCTGATCTGGGCAGGTGACCCTGTGTGCGTCCCGCAAGCGCCCAGTCATCCTGCCAACATCGGGCCAAACCTAGGCAGTGACCCAAACCCATGGTCATTGCAAGCTCCCGTGGAAAAGCAAATGGTTTGGCACCTCTGGGTTGGGAGCTGTGGATCGGTAGGCATAGCGGCATGGGGGGCTCACCCTGCGCCCTAGCGCTGTCTGCCAGGCCAGGCCAGCTGCAGAACTCCAGCCCACACCCGACCTGCATGGGGGAGGGGGGCTGCCAAACTGGCCCATTCCCTCTCTCCAAGGCCCCACACCAGCCGAGCCTTCCCCCTGCCAGGGCTGCCCTGGCACATGCAGCTGGAGTGCTCAGGGATCCATGCAGCCCCTGCAGAGGGCCGCATGCTTGGGCCAGTGAGGGCTGCGGATCTGTCCTGCCCTTCTGGGCTCAGGGATTTGCTAGCCCCATTGCCGGCTGCCCCAAGGCCTTGTCTCCCCATAATTCTGTGGCCAGTGAAGCCACAGGGCCCTTAGTACTGAGCCAGCTCCAGGGATCTGCCATGTGACAACAGGAGAGAGCCAGCAAGCCACTTTCTGCTGCTACTGACTGAGGAGCTTTGTCTGAGTCAGGGAAACCTTACAGCTGCTCTCCCTCTCTGCCAGCTGCACGGGGGAGCTCTGCCATGGGCCCCCCCAGCCAGGCTCCTCATGTGGTTGGGTGCTGGCCTGTGGCAGGGGCAGTCGAACACCCCTCCTAGGTGCTCTGTGGAGTGGTTAGGCACAGGAGGGGGAATGCTGCTCCTGGCTCTCTTGGGCAGGTCATGCCTTGGCTCTGTGCCTCAGTTTCCCCAGGGGCTGTGGGCCTGATAAATAAATGCTGTTAGAGGGCTTTGAGATCCTCCAAGGACAGGAGCTGGAGAGCAATGAATGCTCTTCCGCCCCCCTGCACTGCGCAGCTTAGCCTGGAATGTCCCATAGGGCCACTCCCACCTCCACCCCGCTGACTCATCCTGACATGTTGGAGGTTAACGGTCAGTGAGTGATAAGATTAAGTCACACTGTCCTTCACCCCTAGGTGCACAGATGGTGTGGGTGCACTAGACTAGTCCGGGCAGGACAGCTCGGAGGGAGAGCAGGGGCTAGTGCGGTGCAGGGAGCCAGGAGACTTTTCCCCCTAGCCTGCACCCAGCTTTCCCCTGCAGGGCTCCAGGTCAGCTAGCAAATCAGCAGCCCTAGCCTCATGGGTCAGACACCCCTGGAGGACTCCAGCCCCGTGCCCTCCTGCCAAGCAGTGTGGCCTTTTCCCATGGCAAATGCTGGCTAAGCCCCTAGGAACTGGCTCCGGTGGGAGGTACTAGTGAGGGCAAGGGAGGCAGGCTGGCTCCAGGCTCCTTCCTGGATTGAGGCCCCAGCAGCTGGAATCTCATAGACTCATAGACTTTAAGGTCAGAAGGGACCATTATGATCATCTAGTCTGACCTGCACAATGCAGGCCCCAGAATCTCACCCACCCACTTCTGTAACAAACTCCTAACCTATGTCTGAGTTACTGAAGTCCTCAAAGTGTGGTTTGAAGACCTGAAGCTGCAGAGAATCCTCCAGCTCTCCCTGCTCACTGGCCTGTGTGCCCCACACAGGCTGTAAGGGTTAATGCTCTCCCTGTGGGGTACATGACAGGCAGGGCTGAGTCACTGCCCTGTCCAGCTCCACTAGCCCCACGCTTGCCCTCTCCAGGCCCCAATTCACAGAGGAATAGGAGATAGTAGTGAGCCCTACCAGCTCAGCCCACAGCCCTGGGACCCACTCAGCTTGCCCCATCGGCTTCCTGGGGCAGCCCGTCTGCTCCAGCTAATCTAGAGCTTTTATCCATGATGGCCAATTCCTGCTGCAGCACCTAGCACATCTGGCCAGGTGTACAGTGCTACCCGGGGGTGGTTGGTTCAGGTCGGGGATTCCTTCCTGACCCTTGGTGACCTGTCCTGAAGCCTGATACCTGTTCTACCTTATGGTGAGGCCCAGCCCCAGAGCTCACTCTTGGTCAGACACATCCAGGGCTGTGCTAAACTCTGACTCCCTGCAGGAGATCCACTGTGCAATCTCCTTTCCTGACGTGTAGGCACTATGGGAGGAAGAGACAATGCCAGCGGGGTGGGTGCCAGTCCAGAGCATGTCCTTTGTGGCACAGCCTGGCACGCCACTGCCTTGCTCCTCCCCTGAATCTCATTACAGACGCCTTCCTGGCACATTCCCCTGCCTGGGGCCCAATTTATCAAGTCTGTATAAAGATACCATCTCCTTTGCCCAAACCCTTCCCCCTGTGCCAGGATTCCACCATCCTCCACCCTGGGTCTGCTTCCCCAGCCCACCCACAGCCAGGCTCCAGCCCTGCTTCCAGGGGCTCCCTGCTCCTAGGGTCACCACACAGCCAGGCTTTCACCAGCTCCCTGATTAACACCTGGCCCCATTCCCCAGGTTGTCTGCTGTTCCCCTAAACACGTTTCCTTAAAGGGGGGATTTAGCGGGACAGTGACCACTGGCCCCGGGCACCACTACCCCTTGCAGGGGACAGAGCGTGCTGCTGCAGTGCCCGTAACAGTACTACCCTTGGTGCCCAGCAGACCCTAGACAGTGCCTCAGACACTGCCTGGTGACACTGGTGTTTGTCCCGCTGACCCCATGCACTGTGCAATGGCCAGCAACCCCCACCACGCGACCCTTAGCCCCAGCCTATTTACCAGGGATTTGTCAGTTAGTGATTGTACAGCACAACATCAGCACATTTCCCTCCCCAGCACAGCAGTGAACCCCCGGCCCGGGGACCAATGAGTGGGCAGCGCGGGCTGGCCCAGCAGGTCGGGGGATATAAGCTCCTGCAGCCCCAGCCAGGGCACCTGCTGTTCCTGACCAGTTTCTAGCCCAGGCCTCAGGTGAGCAGCCCGGCAGGTCTGTCTGCAGAGCAGAGTGGGGCGGGGGCGGGTTTACAGGGAAACAATGAGCTTATTTGAGATTTTGAATTAACATTGGATTTTTTAACTGAGATTCGCCCTCCCTGGGTGGTTGAGAGCGGCCCCCCGCCTGCCTCGTCAGAGCCCGGCTGGCTCCTGGGCATGAGAGAGCCTTTGCCCAGGACTGGATTAGTTGGGGGGTTGGTGCTACTTCTGCCACTCAACAGCAAGAGCCACCCTGGAGCTGGTCCCGGGGGGTGAGGGGGCACCAGGTGAGGCTGAGCTGCTCATGCCCCTCTCTAGGCCTCTCATGGGACTCAGATCCCCTGACCCCATCACCCTCACCCGCCAAGGGCTCCCCAGGCTACAGGGCAGAGCATGAGCCAGGGGATCCACTCTAAGGCAGGGGGAGCCAGGCAAATCCCACCCTCCTTTCCGGGGCGCCAGCGGAGCAAGGGTCAGAGATATCCCCTCTTGGAGCCCTCCCTGCCCTCTGGAAATGCATGGGGGCCTGGCCCAAAGGACCCAAAGGCTGGAGGGGAAGAGATGGGGGCGGTGGGGAGCTGAGAAATGGGGTGGAAGCCTCGGAGACCAGGGACATGGCACAGCAGGACTGAGCAGGACAGTGGGGTGCCTGGGGACATGCAGGGCTGGGGCAGAGCTGAGCGGGGAAGCAGGGGGCAGCGGGGGTGAGGGGCAGGGAGAGGGGACCAGGGAGGGACATGGCTGGACAGGGCAGCTGACCCCATGAGCCCTGCTCTCAGCATCACAGACCCTTGAATTATTTCCTTCCTCTTCCTAGTGTCTTTCCATGGGGCCCCACCAGCCCTTTGCTGCTCCCTGGGCCGCTGGCACTGATCGTGGGGCTAGCAGCCCCTTTGCCTTCCCCTCTCAGAGGCTGCTCGGCTCCCCTGGGTCTAGTACCATGCTGGCCCATGGCTGGGCGGCCATGGCAGTGGGAGTGGGCAATTAAGGATTTATTTTATAAACAGAAATTGCCCTGGAAATGCTCCTTGGGGGCCGGGGAGACCCGGGAGTGTGTCCAGCTCCCCTTGGGAGCATCAGTGGGGTTAGGGCCACTTACACCATCCAGGCTCTAGCCTAGTGCTCCTCCCCTGGCAGAGGTGGGAAGTGCTGTCCCTCATGAGCACAGGTGGGCACCATGGTGGGAACAGGACCCAGTTGGACGAGGCTGGCTGGCAGGGTGGGATAAAAGCCCGCTTGCCCTCAGTTTCCCCCGGCTCCCTGTGCAGTGCCCCAGGGGAAGTCCTGGGTGGGTCCCCCGCAGCTGCTGCTGGAGGAGTCTCACTGCCTGCTCACCAGCGGAGCTGGGCTACCAGGCAGCCCTTGCCATGCCCACAAGTGCCCCCTGCTTCCTCCCCGTCCCAAGGTGGAAGAGCTTTTGTCTCCCGGCTCAGCCTGCGCTGCTGTCCGTGGCCTCCCAGGGACTGGGCCTAGGCAGGTGGGGAGGCAGGGATCAGCTGTGCAGAGCCCCCACCAAGGCCTGGCCGAGCTGAGTGCCAGGGCAGAGGGCCATTGTCACGCTGGGGAGACCGACAGCCTGATCCCCTCCGCCACAGCTCTCAGTGGTGCCCACGTTAGGGGCTTCCCCTGTGCATGGCCTGCTCAGAGCCCTTCTGTCCTACAGACACTGCCCAGCCGTTATGCCCCGCGTCCCCTCTGCCTCGCACTCCAGAGCACCTGTGCTGTTAGCCAGCGTTCCTGGCCTTTACCTAAAGGGGGTGTGCCTCCCCCCCCCCCGGCACAATCTTCCTGGGCTCCTGTGGCTGGTCTCCTTGTTAATGGGGTAATTAGCCCCCATCTGCCCCTCTCCTTAATCAGGCCCTCCCCGGGGGCCTGACTGGTAAGCCAGGGACAAGGGGGCTGGTTGGGGCAGCTGCTGATTCCCAGCCCCCTCTGCCCTGCAGGTCCCGGAGCGCAGCGCCTGTCACGATGAAGGTGTTGGTCTTGGCTGTGGTGCTACTCTGTGTGTGCAGCTTGGAAGGTAAGAGCCTCGCCAGGGCCATGCCCTCCACCCCCAGCATGGTCCGTCTGCGCTGGCCCCGAGATCATTGTGGGATGGACCTCGCACCTCCAGCCCTCAGCAGCTCCCTACGGGCCATGCTGCACACTTGGCAAGAGCCGAATTCACCGAAGCTGCCCAGAGGATTCAGGGGGCCTGGGGTAAAGCAATTTCGGGGGCCTGTTCCATAAAAAAAAGTTGCAATACTATAGAATACTATATTTGCATGAGGGTCCCTGCAGGGCCTGGGGCAAATTGCCCCACTTGCTTCCCCCGAGCAGCCCTGGAATTCACTGGTGGGTGAGATTCTTCCCTGTAGGCTCCTGATCTCACCCAGGGCCAGCCTCTTCAGGGAGGGAGGGGCTAGGTTAGAGGATAGCCGTGAATCAGGACTTCTGGGTTCTGTTCCCAGCTCTGGGAGGGGGTGTGGCCAAGTGGGTTAGCGCAGGGAACTGGGCACAATCTTTGGGGCCCTTCCCACTGGGGCTGAGGGATCTCCTCACTCCCCCCTGCCCCATGGGGCTATCGGATCTCCTCTGGACTCCCTGGGGCTGATGGATTGCCCCAGCCCCACAGATTGCATGAGGCAGGGGCCTAACCCAGCTCTCCGGGCCACGCAGGTGCAGTGGTGAAGCGCAACGCAGAAACCCCAAGCCTCTCGGATGTCTTCACCCAGTATTTCCAGACTGTGTCTGAATACTTGAGCAAGCACTTGCCGGAGAAGGCGAAGACCGAGGAGCTAAAGACCCAGGCAAGGTACGGGCTGCTGTGGGGAGTGTGGAGGGGGGGTGCTGCCATCTGGGGGTGGGGGCACCTGGAGGGAGAGGGGCAATGGGGAGTTCAGAACGGGCAGAGTCTGCTGGGTGCACACAAGCAGCTGGGGAGCCTCAGCACTTAGACGCTGCAGTGTTGAGAGAGCAGATTGCCCCTGCTCCAGGCCCTCTGACATGCCACCCCAGCCTGTAGTAGCAAGGCAGGGCGGGTGGAGTGGGAAGAACAGAAAAGCCACAGTAGCAGAGTCCCAGGCTGCAGTGAGGATCATTTCCAGCCTAGTCCGCTGCACACAGCATGGTCTGAGGCTGAGCATGGGGCCAGGAGCCACTGAGTGCTGTGTGAGCCTGGGCAGGACGCAGGCCTGCTCTGTGCCTGAGTTTCCCCACATAGTGTTGCGTGCAGTCCCCGTGCCCAGTAGGCAGGCAGGGCCCCGGCTGCTGCATCTCCCCAGCCAAGTCCTGCCCGTCTCTAAGGAACCAAGTATCTGTCACCCTAGGGCTTATCTGGAGCAGGCCAATGAGCAGCTTTCGCCTATCGCCAAGCGGCTGCACACCGAATTAGTGGAGCTCATCACCCAGCTGGTGGAGACCGGGAAGAAGGCTGTGCAGAAGTGAGTGAGTGGCCGGCTCCCAACAGCCCCGGGGCAGCTGCTGATCAAGGCTGGGCGCTTTCCATGGCAGCGAGAGGAGGAGACTCATGGGCCGATTGTGGCACTAAACAGCTGGTGATATCACCTGACGGGGGGTGGGAAGGGGGTCCCAGGAGCAATAAATCTGATGAGACTACGCACAGCGTCACGCGTGGTGCAAAGCCTGAAGCAGAGGGTGAGCGTGTGAGCATGCGGCCGATGGGGTGGGTGTGCAAGGTGTGTGCGATGCAGGCAGAGCAGGGTCCTTGTCCCTCAGGCTCCCAGTCAGCACTGCCTGGTGTATTGGATCAGCAGGTGTGTCGGTGTGTGCGCATCACTGCCCCCTGCTGGAGGGGACTGAACTCTTCAACTCTGTGGTTATATTGCCCTCCAGTGGCTGGACATTTGAAAGGCCCAAAGTCCTTAGCAGTCCCCATGGAGAACGATGGAGTCTCCCTCCCTTCACAGAGAAAAATGAAGGGTCCCCCTTTCCCTACTCCCATGGAGGACAATGGAGAGGTTCCCCTGCGGGAAGGAACCAGACGCAGACAGCTTGTGTGTTCAGGAGAGCGCCCCGCCGTGAGGCGTGGCAACCTTTTTATTCTTTCAGTTACAGCGTCATGCATAGCTTACAGCCTTGTTTACTTGTTTCGCATTGGTGGAGGACTCGTTCTTCCCCTTCTCCCCTCACCCACTGCATGTGGGCAGAGCGTGCGGTACTTTCCTAATCTTGTGATAATATGGAGTCAGCATTCTGAGGCAAATCAGCATTCTGTGGCAAAGGCAAAAGGGGGTTTTGCAGGGGCGGTTTCTGGTGGCCTGCCAGCCAGGACCGATCCCTACATTCCCCCACCTGCATCACAGCTGTAGTTGAGCGACCCCCCTTGGTCACTTATCGGTGTACTGTGAGGTGATCCAATCTCTGAATCCCCAGTATGTCCTCCTCCCCCCCACCCCCCAGTCTGAACAGAGTCCAGGGATTGCCCCAGTCTCAGGGCACACTCCTGGGGCACAAATCTATCTAGCACCCGCTCCTGAGAGTTGCAACCACATGGCCGCTGCCCAGCCCAGGGATGGCCTCTCAGATGACCCGCTGTTGCTTAAACACACCTGTGATGGGGTTCGGGGGCAATCCAGATCAGTGCAGGACTGTGTCAGCACTTGCTGTGCAACCTTGGGTGCCTCACAGTGCTTTGCTGCTGTAGCTCCCAACCCGGGACACTCACAACCAGCCAAACAGCATGCAGGTCATACCGTGAGCCAGGGTCTGTGTGCTAGACAGTCCAAGGTCAGCCGCTCTGACCCCAGCAGCCTGTCCATAGCCCCACTCTGGGCTTCCTCTAGCTTTGCATACACCCAGCAAGGGGATATGATATAAATATATGAACAACAGGACCCAGGATAAGTGATGCCAAATTAAAGGAGTAAAGTTATAAGGAGTCACAAGCAAATAACAATGAAAAAGCATCAAAGAGTCTAAAACTTAATCTAGCAAGATACAGGCTTGGGTCCAGGTGGTTTCTCACCAATATTAAGATCCCAGAGACCTTAAACACGCCCCTTGGTTGAAGGATCCCTCTTTCTCAGCGTGTAGGAGCTCCTCGTTTGTCTCAGTCTAATGATGGATGCCAAAGACGGCTTCCGTCCTTGCTTATATCTTCCTAAGTTCAATGAGCTTGTTTCAGATGCAGGCTGACCTCATGTGGGCTCCCCATACACCCTGTATGGGAACGGGGCTTCCATTGCTTTGAGTCCACCATGCTTAATTAACACAGGAGACAAGTAAATAGCTGTGACATTCTCTCCTGTCTCCCCATTTGCTCACAGGTTTGAAAACATAATATTATGAAGTATCCGCATTTCCTCCTATGGTGTTTACTACAGAATATTTCACAATGCTAGCAATCACCAGCGTGTCCCTGGCTTTCAGAAAAGATCTCATGCTATATATACACTTCTACAATACAACATCATTGTATAGACAGCTGATTCAACTGCTTATCACTTGAGGTTCACCCCTCCCCCCACCCCGTCTTTATAGACCCGTAAATCTTTGCAGTGGATTCTTTGAATAGTAAAACCTAGACCAAGCTTCTCCCTCCTGCTGGGTTTAGACCCCATGCTGTCTCCTCCCCCACCTGTTCGAGTCAGGTTTGCCTCCACCCCTTGTTAGCTTGAAGGGTCTGTTTACATGATATGTGAACACATTCTCATTGTCTTTCAAAGTACTTAGGAAATAACTCCCAGGTGGGGACAACACATTCCTTTGTCTACTGCAGCCCTGGTTACCAACTCCTCCCGGACATGTCTGGTTTAAACACACTTTAGTCATAACTCTAGCATATATCCATAACTCTTACTACCCACCATGTACATACATCATGCAAGAACACTGATGATCAATATGTTATTAGTTTTCAAATGACACCTCACAAGGCATATTCTGTGTAAAGATGATGACAATAGTGTGTAGGGTGTGAATACAGGGGTGCTTCGGTGACACAACACCCTCTCCCAGAACTCCACCCAAAGGTATGAGCCTGTTGGGTAACCTCTTCAAGGGACATGTGACTGGTGTAACATGCAGACACTTTGCGCAGGATTCTCACACCATTGCTCTGTACTTAATCACATGAGAAATACACAGATCTAGACAAAAAGAACAAACCCTCCATGCATTTTCCTGCCTCTGTTTCCACAGCACTCCAGAGCGTTCTTTGGGCTGGAGGAAGAGTCCTCTGGGGCATCCAGGGACCTTCTGCTGCAGTGCACAGGCTTGGGTTCTGAAACACAGAGCCCAGCTGCTTCCTTCTCCTATGAGTCCTTTTTTACAGGCTAGCATCACCACCTAGGTGTCCTTGTTCTTCTGCTGGGAACTTTCCACTCTGCAAACCCTCGGCTCCTTGCTGAAGGAAGTTAGAGAGAACTGGTTCTCTTAGGATGTGGTTACTCTTTCTAGCGTATCTAATGTCCAGTCAAAGCACAGTCATTCATCTCCATTGTCCCTAGTTTAGGAGGTTTGGGCTCGGTCCTGTCAGTCCATGGTGAACACACATTGACAGCAGAACATTCCACAACACAGCAATGTTCATAGCAACAATGTAATCATGTCACCCAGAATTAAAAAATTGTACAGATTTCCCCACTCATCACTGTGATCCTTTCAGGGTTACATGGTGAATTGCTACTGGCTGTTTTTAGCACCAGGGAGCCTTGTCTCTGCCCCCCAAGGAAAGTTTGCCCAAAACTACCAACTGCTGGCACCACGAGTGCCCCACTCCAGCCTCTGCAAGCCCAGCTCTTCCCTCCTCACGCTGGCAATTTGCACTCGGCAGCCCTTTGGCTCCCTGAGCAAGTCCTTGGGTCAGAGCAGAGAGAACATGTGGCTAAATCTCTGGCAATAGTTACCCCAGTGTTTTGCTCTGTCCCCAGGCACTGGTCCCTCCAACCTGTCTGTATGCTGTCACTTCATCACACCCAGCCCCTCAATTTCTGGTCAGTCCATACAGACCTTGCCCAGTCAAGAGAGCTGGGATCTACTTTTCAAGAGACACCCCGCTGGCAGAGGGTTGCCCCCATAAGGGATCCCCTCTTGTGCCTTTCTTTCTCCTTTCATATAGATCCAGCCCTTTTGTCTCTTGTCATAACTAGGACGTTTTATTGACTTCACCTCTCCCTGATGCTCCCAACTGTCCAACAGCTGCTTGGGCTTTTCTGTGTTTTGTATCGGCCCAAGCCCGCGTCTTGTCTAGACTATAAATACTGGGCGGGGCTGCGGTGAAAGCTGTTTTCTCCTGGTGAGCTCTGAGAACCACCCTGCCCCAGCCCCCTGCTTCCCCTCCAGCAGCTTTGGACACAATATCCTGCATGCTACATAACTCTGACATCCCGAACATCCAACCTGCAATAACCATGGCACCCAGCGAGTTCCTAGCGATCAGCAGAGACCGTTCATCACAGCCCCCTTTGGTGGAATACTGTGAAGATGGCACTAGGCACCGGAACAGGGGGACCAGGATATGGCTACGCCCTCCCGTTTTTTACGAGTTGTAAGGGCAAGTGATGGGAGGGAGGGGGGAGAGAGGAGCAAGCAGAGGGTGGGGCCTCAGGGGGAATGGGTGGTGCAAGGGCAGGGGCTCGGGGAAGGGGCGGGGCCTCAGGGGAAGGGGTGCCATGGGGGTGGGGCCACAGTTTGGGCACCTGTGGGAGCCCCTCCCACACTTCTAGGGACCTTCAGTTGTCCCTGGATGGTGATCACAGGGGAAATATGCCTGTCTGGGCATGTTCCTGGGTATAGACTTGGAACTGTGTACCCGTCTGATGCCAACATGGAGCACCTGGGTCACAGTCACCCCCAGCCACAGGGAACAATGGAGAATCCCCCTGTTGGTGTCATTGGCCCACTCGGGAGGGTGGAAAGCCACTGTGTCTCAATGAAGCCCCCTGTTAAGGCCTCAGTGAACCAAAGTCCTTCCATGATTGAACTCTCAGCGACCTGACAAGCTGGCTTAAAGAATGGAATGTAAAGTGGCTGACTATCAGCTACAGTGCTGGTACCAAGAGGCACTAATGAGGCCTGTATGCACCTGGCTAAGGGGGCAGGATAACAAATCACAGAAACTAGGATGAGATAGTGGTTTAGAGAAGAGTCACTAACAAGATAGATTAGTAGGTGCCAGAAGTGATTTAACTACTTGGGATAATTGCTTCTGTAACAGTCACAGGGAAAGATGGGAGGGGGGAGAAGGGGGCATGGGGGGTAATAGAAACGGCTTGGCTAAAGTATGTATAAAAAGAGAGAAACTGTTTGTATCAGTGTGCATGATCTGAGACGTGCCTGTCTCCGTGCATCAGGTTTGCTTTGAGATCTCAAATAAACTTAGTCTGCTTCTCCACCTTGGTGTGTTCTTTGGCGTGAAGCACACCGGGCAACGAACACCCCCACTGTTGCTGTCCTCGGGCACCCTGTGTGCTGGCAACAGTTTTGGCGTCCCTGGGTGGGCATCGAGGCTAAAACTGGCCTTGCCCGGACCCCTCCTGGAGGTCGACGGATTGCGGCGACGACCGACGCCCAGCGCGCACTGGTGACTTCATCGGGGGCCTCGGCGGAGACGCGGTGTGGTCGACCCCGGAGGGCACAACGGTGTAACGCGCTTGAGTAGTGGAGAAGCTGCTTCAAGCGACGGTGGGGAACCGGTCCCGTGGATAAGGTAGGAACAGTCCAGTACTGTAAACCTTCTTTTGCCTGTTTTGACCTGGGGACGCCCAGTATCTCCCTAGAGTATGGGGCAGGGACAGAGTACCGGTAGGGCACGGTGTACACCCTTAGAATGCATTCTGATGAATTGGAAAGTGTTTGGGTCGGATCCGATGGTTAAGAACAAGCTGAAAAGATTCTGTACAGTAGACTGGCCTCAGTACCAACTAGAGGACCAGGAAAGGTGGCCACCGGAGGGATCATTAAATTATAACACGATCCTCCAATTAATTCTGTTTTGTCAGCGAACGAGTAAATGGGATGAGCATATGTATGCACAACTGTTTATGTTGCTAAGAAATAGGTCAGACCTGGTGCAAAAGTGTAATCTGACTCCGGCAGGTCCGGTAGTAGCTGCTGCTAGTCCCCCGAACCCCTTCCCAGTTGTAATGGCAGAGTCGGTGTCCCCTTCGGCTCCAGCACCCCCACCATATAAGAACGAGGTGCCTAGGGTGTCAGAGATCGCCCCCTCAGTGGGATTCTATCCGCTAATTACTGAAACTCGGATATCCCGTCGGGGAGGAGACCGTCGCCCGGCCACTACTATGCAGGTTTACACGCATGTACCTTTTAACCCAGTGGATTTGGCAGCCTTTAAGGCACAGGCAGGGGAATTCTCCACGAACCCCAGTAAGTTTATCGCAGTGTTTGAGGGAGGCCTGGCTAGCCACAAGCCAGACTGGGATGACTGTAACGTCCTCCTGAGAACCCTGCTGTCAGAGGTAGAGCGAAATCAGCTCCTGGCTAAGGCACAGGAAGAGGCACAGAGGAGACATGACCGGGATCCTTACAATGTCCCCATCCCCACTGACATGCTCCCCCGAGCAGACCCTGGGTGGAACCCAAACAACCCCAGGGATATGACCCGCCTCATCGTATACAAGGAGTTGCTTTTGCATGGACTCCGACACTCAGCTGTCAGACATAACAATTGGGCTAAGCCTTACGAGCTCATACAGGAGCCCAAGGAAAGTCCGGTTGCTTTTCTGCAGCGCATCCGGGATGCAATTCGCCAAAATACTAATGCAGACCCTGATAGCCAGGAAACTGAGGCAATCATAAAGGGTATCTTCACCAGTCGGGCTGCCCCTGATATTAAGAGAAAGCTGCAGAAAAAGGAGGATTTAATGGGCATGACTATGGCACAGATTTTGGAAGCTGCAAACAGGGTTTACAGCAACAGGGAAGGAGAAAAGGAAAGAAAGCAAGCAAAAATAATGGTTGCAGCAGTACAGGCTGGTGGCAAGGGAAGATTTCAGGAAGGTAGAAGGGGCCGGGGAATGAGAGGCCGTGGACGTGGGCGCCCTGGCTCACAGGAAAGATGTCTGGGTCGCAACCAGTGTGCCAGATGCCGAAAGGAGGGACATTGGAAAAATGAGTGCCCCGAGAGGGAAGCTACCCCTATGATGGCAGCAGAGGATCAAGACTAGGGGTGTCAGGGGAGACGGACTATCCTGCCCCCGGAACCCCGAGTAAAGATGCGGGTGGGAAATTCGGAAATAGACTTTTTAATAGACTCTGGAGCAGCACGAACCGCTGTAAATCAACCCCTTCAGCTGCCTGTGGCAGACTCCCTCACTGTGGTGGGCGCCACAGGGAAAGGAACCAAGTGTCCGGAATATGCTCCAGCAGAGTGTGCTTTGGGAGGCAGAACTCTATCTCACAAACTGGTTTATCTCCCCGATTGTCCAACGCCTCTGCGGGGACGGGACCTGCTTTGTCGCTTAGGTGCCACCCTGCATTTTACCCAGGATGAAATAACCCTCACCTTGCCCCCAGAGAATGCCTGGATAATGACCCTTGCAGTTGAGCCTTCAGCCATGCAAGCCCCAGAGTGGAGCCAGTGGGAAGACCAGGTTTTCCCTCTAGTGTGGGCATCGGGGGTCCCAGGAAAAGCAGCCCATCACACCCCCATTAAGGTTCAGCTCCTGCCGGGAAAAGGTCCAGTGCAGATTAAGCAGTATCCGATCAAGAGAGAAGCCAGAGAGGGACTACAGGAAACTATAGACCAGTTCCTAAAGTATGGGGTACTGCCGGAATGCCAGTCAGCTTGGAACACCCCCATCTTGCCTGTGCGAAAACCCAATGGCACATATCGGCTGGTCCAGGACCTGAGGGCTGTGAATGAGCGAGTCAAGACTCTGCACCCCCTTGTTCCAAACCCGTATACACTGTTGGCTTCTGTAGGGGGGTAGTACACCCACTTTTCAGTCCTGGATTTAAAAGATGCTTTCTTCACGATTCCAGTTGACATTCAGTCTCAGGAGATTTTCTCCTTCGAGTGGGAAGACAACAACAGGGTTAAAAAGCAGCTTTGCTGGACAGTGCTGGCCCAGGGATTTAAAAACTCTCCTACCCTTTTTGGCCAGGCACTGGCCCGAGACTTAAAGGAATGGGACAATGAGGATAAAGTTCTCCTCCTGCAGTATGTAGATGACCTGTTAATTGCTGCTGTGGGTCTAACTCCCTGCCTTAAGGCTACTGTGAGCCTCCTAAACTTTGTCGGACTCCGGGGGTATAGAGTAGCTCAGAGCAAGGCTCAAATTGCCCTCACAGAAGTACAGTACTTAGGATTTCACCTAAGGCAGGGGGAACGTCAGCTTTCGAACGAGAGAAAGGAAGCTATCTGTCAAATTCCTGTCCCAAGCAATCGCAAACGACTCAGAGCGTTTCTGGGCATGGTAGGCTTCTGCAGAATATGGATTCCAGAGTTCGGACTGTGGGCTAAACCCTTGTACGAATGTGTTAAGGGAGCAGATCACGACCCCTTTCACTGGTCAGCGGAAGCTGACAAGGCATTTAAGGGCTTGAAAAGAAAACTGATGGAAGCCCCAGCCCTGGGTCTGCCAGACCTCTCTAAGCCATTTCAGCTGTACGTGCATGAGAGGAAAGGGGTGGCTCTGGGAGTGCTTACTCAGATATTAGGCACTTGGAAGCGTCCTGTGGCATATTTCTCTAAACAGCTGGATCAAGTTGCCAAAGGGTGGCCAGCATGTCTGCGGGCGGTTGCAGCCACTGCCCTAGTGCTTGGGGAAGCAGAGAAGCTGACTTTGGGGGAAAAGGTGCAAGTATATACTCCCCATATGGTCCAAGCCCTGCTGGACACTAGGGGTGGTCTCTGGCTTACACAGGCTCGAATGGCTCGGTACCAGGCTAAACTTGTAGAAAATCCTGAAGTTGCCCTGCAGACTTGCCCCTCCCTTAACCCAGCCACCCTGTTGCCAGAAACAGAAAAACAGGAACATGACTGCTTGGATGTAATAGATACCCAATACTCCAGCCGTCCAGATTTAAAAGATCAGCCACTCCCGAATGCAGACTATGAGTGGTATACTGATGGCAGTAGCACTGTTGTAAATGGACAAAGGAGGGCGGGCTATGCTGTTGTAACTCTCCACGAAACTGTGGAAGCGGAGGGTTTGCCTGCTGGAACATCAGCCCAGCTGGCTGAACTGGTAGCCCTAACCCGTGCACTTGAACTGTCAAAAGGGAAAAGAGTTAACATTTTCACTGATTCCAGATATGCCTTTGGAGTTCTGCACGCTCATGCAGGTCTGTGGAAGCAAAGAGGAATGCTGACAGCTCAAGGCTCTCCGGTCAAGCATGGATCCCAGATCCTCCGGCTTTTAGAAGCGGTACAGCTCCCCTTGGCGGTAGCAGTGGTACACTGCAGGGCTCACCAAAAGGAAGATCAAGATGTGGCTAAGGGCAATGCTAGGGCAGACAGGGAAGACAAGTGAGCCGCTACCCTGGAACCACTGGAAGCTGAAGATGCCCATATGCATGCCCTCATCCCATCGGTAGGAGAGCTTCCAGCCCCTCAGTACTCTCGTGAGGAAAGGAACCTGGCGGACACACTCGGGCTGAAGGAGAAGGAGGGATGGCTCCACTCCACGGAAGGGAAAATCCTCCTACCAAAGAATCTAATACTGCCAGTGCTACAGAAACTACACCAGACTACTCCTGCTGGCAGAGAGGCTTTAACCCAGCTCGTAAATAAATATTTTCTAACCTCTGGGCTTAGACCCCTAGTATCCCAGGTACAAGCTGAATGTCTAGTCTGCCAAAAGAATAACCCCCGACCGGGAGTGCCAGTGCTGCCAGCCACACTGAAACCTACCCCAGGCCCAGGATTGGTTTGGCAAATAGACTTTACTGAGTTCCCTCGGGCCCAGGGGTTCAGATACCTTCTCGTCTTAACGAACCGATTCAGTGGATGGCCCGAAGCTTTCCCATGTCGTAACAACACTGCAAGAACGGTAGCCCTTAAGTTCGTCAAGGAGATCATTCCACAATTTGGGCTTCCTCAATGGATGGAATCTGACAACGGAACGCACTTCACGTCACAAGTTGTCCAGAAGATATCGGATGCCCTACAAATCCCCTGGAAGCTCCACACTCCCTGGCGACCTCAGGCCAGTGGAGTAGTGGAACGCACAAATCAGACCCTGAAGCGACATCTCTCAAAGGTTTGCCAGGAGGCTTCTCTCCGATGGCCTGATCCCTTACCCCTTGTTTTGCTTTGAGTTCGCGCTCTCCCAAAGGGCAGGTTAGGGCTCAGTCCCTTCGAGATTATGTTTGGAAGGGCATGGCCTCTGAATAGTACACCGGTTCTGTTAGGGGAGTGGGAGGTAGGCTGTGGTTTCTTGTCTCAGTACCTGTGCTCTCTGTCTGCTGTTCTTTGTTCTCTTCACAGGTATACCAAAGATTTGCAGCCCCTCCCGCTGGATGCTCCTGTCCACTCCCTGCAGCCAGGTGACTCCGTCCTCGTTCGTACCTGGAAGGACGAGCCTCTCCAAGAGAAGTGGAAGGGACCCCGTACTGTCCTGCTGGTCTCACACACAGCTGCAAAGGTTGAGGGACACAAGCACTGGATCCATCACTCTCGTCTGAAAGCAGTGCCTGCTCCTGAACGGTGGACCGTCCAGCCTGCGGAAAACACTGCCAGCGACGATTTGGGACTTAAGCTGTTGTTTAAAAGACAGTAAGGTCTGCTGGAAATGCCCTGTGCCCTCTTCGGACAGTCACGGCATATTCCCAGCGACCACTCTGAGCATTGGTTCTGTTTATTTTCACAGGGCCGGCCTAACCTCGTGGCCTGGTCCCTTCTGTTTTTAATCTGTTTGCTATTGGTAATTGTTATTTTGTGGGTATTTGGGGAATTGTAATTGTTAGGCCTTACGGTTACCAACCCAGTATGGAGTTCAGGTCAGAGCTTGCCACAGTATTACTCCTTGCCATGGGAGCACTCATTTTGGTAACTCCTGGTTCTCCCCAGGCACATGCGGGATGGAGAGGAATCCCTAACAAGCTGGAAACAAATACGTATGAGGCCCTGAAAGCTTGTTTTGCCCAAGAGTTTAACCTCTCCAACTGCTGGATATGCTCCCAAATCCCACACCATGCAGTTGGGTTGCCCTGGAGGGTGGTTCCCCAAAATTGGTCAGATCTCTGTTGGGGATGGTTCAGTAGGGGGAAAAACATTTCGGGTACCCCCTTGTCTCAAAACTGTACAATTGAGTCCCAGTACGCATTAAGGGACGACCCCTGGGAACCGCAAGCCAACTCAACGCATCTCCCTCCCCCTATTAGGCTGCGGCCAGTGAACCCCGGGTTGGTGTGCTATCAGCAGTCCAAGTCCAGCAATCACACCTGGTCCGCTGGGAATAGCACCTGCCAGTATTATCTATCCCCTGGCAGTAATGCCTCTATCCCAGTCTATGTTAATGGAAAACCCAATTCTACTGCCTGGTTCGGAACTTTCAGTAGCTCCCAAACTGAAAGGTGGCAAAGTGGTTATAATGGGCTAGTGGGAAATGGCCACTCCTTTTATGTTTGCGGTACCTCTGCCTATAAGTGGCTCCCACATCGGTGGTATGGAAGCTGTTATGTGGGATATCTTGCTCCTCCTCTTCGAGTGTTTCCTAAACTGCCCCCTGGCCGCCCCAGGCATCGTAGGTCTTTATATGTCACCCCTGAGCCCATTGGTGTGGGAGACAGACTCGGTATGATCCTCCTCCCCTCTTATGGGGTGGGACGGCTGTCTCAAATGTATCGTAAACTTTCTATGTTTCTCACCAAGTTTGCTAATGAGACCCTGGCCATAGAGAAAAGCCTTAACTCAGAGCTTTACCAGCTCCGATTGCTAGCCCTGCAAAACAGACAGGCCCTGGATTATGTTTTAGCCTCCCAGGGCGGAGTGTGTGCCCTGGTTGGCAGCGAGTGTTGTACTTATGTCCCAGAAAATTCACAGGACATTAACAAACACATTTTGTCAGCCGAACAGGCTCTCAGCCATTGGAAGGCCCAGGAAAGGGAACCCACAATTTTTGATTCCCTCTGGAATAGGTTGCCTAATCTAGGAGGGCTGGGGGAAGGCCTTGTGCGTCTCCTCCTCACAGGTGTGGTCTTGTGCCTGATCACCCTCCTCCTGATCGCGTGTTTCAAGCTGTTACTCCGCAAACTCTGTAACCCCCTGACCCCAGAGAGCCCTACATACCCTCTTGTTGAGAGCCCCAGCTCCATAGAACTCAATCACTTCTTGGCTGTAGAGTATGAGAAAACTCGGCCAAAGGTTTGTTGAGTATTCTCAAAGGAGGGAACTGTTGGTGTCATTGGCCCACTCGGGAGGGTGGAAAGCCACTGTGTCTCAATGAAGCCCCCTGTTAAGGCCTCAGTGAACCAAAGTCCTTCCATGATTGAACTCTCAGCGACCTGACAAGCTGGCTTAAAGAATGGAATGTAAAGTGGCTGACTATCAGCTACAGTGCTGGTACCAAGAGGCACTAATGAGGCCTGTATGCACCTGGCTAAGGGGGCAGGATAACAAATCACAGAAACTAGGATGAGATAGTGGTTTAGAGAAGAGTCACTAACAAGATAGATTAGTAGGTGCCAGAAGTGATTTAACTACTTGGGATAATTGTTTCTGTAACAGTCACAGGGAAAGATGGGAGGGGGGAGAGGGGAGCATGGGGGGTAATAGAAACGGCTTGGCTAAGTTATGTATAAAAAGAGAGAAACTGTTTGTATCAGTGTGCATGATCTGAGACGTGCCTGTCTCCGTGCATCTGGTTTGCTTTGAGATCTCAAATAAACTTAGTCTGCTTCTCCACCTTGGTGTGTTCTTTGGCGTGAAGCACACCGGGCAACGAACACCCCCACTGTTGCTGTCCTCGGGCACCCTGTGTGCTGGCAACACCCCTTTGCCCTCCATAGAGAAAAACTGGCTCTTTCTGCAGTCTCTGTTGGTTCCAGTGCCTAGTTGTCCTTCCAAGAGGAGGTAAACTGCACCAAACTGCCCAGCAAACGGGGGTTCTCCTGGCGATCTAGGGTGAGATTCCTGGGCTTTGGGCACTCCGGGACTGGCTCCAAGTCCCAGTGCTGCAGCCAAGCCGGCCTGGAGACCCCTTCTTCTCTGGTGGAGTATCCATGTTTGGAGAAGGTGGTTTTAAGTGTGTTAAGATGTGTATCCTGGACTTCCTCCTCAGAGCAATGTTTGTGGTATCTGAGTGCCTGGCTGTAGATAACAGCTTTTTTGGTGCATTTGGGTTATTGGATTCTGTAAAGGCAGGCATGGTGATCTGAGGGCTTCTCATATATAGTTATCTGGAGAGTTTAATCGTTGAAGTTGATTATGGTGTCCAGGAAGCTGATACAGCAATGTTCTAGAGAGAGTTTAATGGATATCTGTTGGTTACTGAAGTTTTGGTCAAATCTATTTAGGAGTTCAGGTTGTTTATGGAGATGATGAGAATATCATTGATGTATTTATGGTGCATTTGTCAAGAAATTCTTCAAGGTGGCTCATGAAGAGGTTGGCGTAATGGGGAGCCATCCGAGGACCCAGGGCTGTTCCCATGGCTTGGACAAAGTGTTGGCTGAAGGTGAAATTGTTATGGATGAGGATGACATGTGACTGGGGTGGCTCTCTGAGGGTTACCCATTGGCCGCAGGCAGGCAGCAGTGCTGTCAATGTAGAGTCAATTTAGTAAAACTCCAGTTTTAAAACGTTCCTGGTCTGGGAGTGTAACGGGGAAGGCAGCAGGGACGGGACCTGCGGATCCCAGCATATGGGGGGATCAGGGGCAGCGTGGAGAGTCCTGCCAATGGCAAGTCACCGCCTGGGGCAGCGGACATCGCACCACGCCGGCCCCGCCGCCTGGACTGGGCACTGAGCGGGCGGGGCAGGGGCCAGGCCAGCTCGGCACGGATTGGTCAGGGCTTCCTCAGCCCCGCCCCCAGGCCATCCCTGCCATCAACAAACATGGCGCCTCTGCCCAGCCCAGCCTTGCTATGACACCACTTCCGCTCCTTCTCCCCCAGTAAAGATGGCGGACGAGGCGACCCGGCGGGTGGTGGCGGAGTTGCCGCTGCTGAAGACGAACGCGGGGCCCCGGGACCGGGAGCTGTGGGTGCAGCGGTTGAAGGAGGAATACCAGGCGCTCATCAAGGTGAGGCTCTTCCGCTTCCGGGAAGGGTGTCACCGGCAAAGGGGCCGGGCGGAAACCGCTCCCTGTCAGCGCTCTGCTGCCGGGGTCTCTGGTGCGGGGAACTGGCCGCCCTTTCCCCTGGGGCCAGCCGGTGTCCGGATCGGGAGGCCTCGCTGTGGGGAGCACGCGCCCCTCTCGCACTGACCTGGCCCTCCCGGACGGTGGCCAGAGAGAGTCACACTCAAATGTGCTCCCCCATCTCTCTATAGGGGACAGGGGCTGCCCCTTCTCCTCCCCCTGGGTCTGCCCCTTCCCCCCACCTCTGCTGCGGATGTGGGGCTGTGCCCTCCCCCGCCGTCTCTGGAGCATTAGCCAGGCCCCAGTGGGGTTCCCTGTGCTCCAGGGGGTGCAGACTGCCCTGCTCCTAAGGTATCTGGGGCTGCAGGGGCCCCACAATGCAGGGATCTGTGGGGAGAGTATAGCTGGCTCCCAAGCCCAGGGTGCAGGGGCACCTACCCTTGCCTTAAACTCTCCATTTAGTGTAGCCTAAAGGATAGGTCACCTGGAAACCAGCAACATCCTCCCTGTGGTGCCCGGCCAGGCCTGCGTACTAAGGGCATCCCATGAGCAGCAACCCGACCCAGGAATCCTGCCATCTGCCCATGCCCAGTACCTCAGGGCTTGACAGCATCTGCTTTTGGTGGCTCCGTGCAATGCTAGTGCCAGTCTTGTGTTGCTGGCTGTGGGGCTTTTACAGCTGGTGTTCACCACAGCAGCAATAGATCTTTCTGCCTTGCAAGGAATATGCCTACACTGTAAACATGCCCAGAGAGATCTCCATTACCTCCGTAGATTTTGGGAACAGGAATTTGGGTTTCTGTGCTTCTGATGGATTGGGAGGTTAGACACAAACTGCATGGTATGGGGGTTCTGATTTTGTGGAGTTGCCTGTACCCACTCACTGCCTTTGTTTTTCCCTTCCCAGTATGTGGAAAACAACAAGAACGCTGACAATGACTGGTTCAGGTTGGAGTCCAACAAGGAAGGGACAAGGTAGGCATGTTTGTGGCTGCCATGGCACCAGGCCCTCCTGTCTCTCTGATGGGCCTTCCTCTGCTATAGCCCACTCTCTAGGCTTTGAGTAATTGTGAGCATACCAAGTCCCAGTCCTGTGGGAGCCCTTGCGCCTGCACTGGGAGCTGTTGTGGCCCTTCATTGAAAAAGGAGCAGAAGGCTGAGTCTCTGGCAAACAGGTCTTCCGATACCTGCTGGAGTTAGAGGCATGAGCAAGAAAGGGAATTCTGAACAGTCTTTTCTCACATCTGTGTCATGTCCTTCCTATCCTAATTCTGCTAGCTCTCTGGTTGGCCAGAGACCACTCTGGGGTTGCAGGGAACTGAACGTCTACTGTGCAAAGCGTACAGAACCCTGCCCATCTCCCACCTCTCCATCCATCCACAAGGAGCAGGGAAGGCATCAAACCCTTTTTCCTGTGGCAGGTCCCCCAGGTTGTGCTCTAATCTATCTCTTGGTGGAATAAAGTATAATAATCTCAGCCCGCTTGGTCCCTGGAGGCAATTTCTCATCCCTGCATGATAAATATGGACATGTTCCCATTACAGAGAATGCAAGGTGTTTAGTGATCCAGTCTGCACTGTGCTTCCTGTGGCAGGAGGCACTGAAATGCCACCCCTCCCTGGGCTGTGTGGCACCTCGCCAGGAGCTCAGGGGCCACCTCCAATGTGTATACGAGGGAACAGACTGCAGCTGCCCTTTTCAGTAGCAGGGAGATGGAAGCTAGGGACCTGCAGGCAATGTGGCTTGACTGCATAGGTGAGGATGGAGCACTGCATGCTGGGAGCTGTAGTCTCCATTTGACTGCATCCACTGCAAGAGTGTTGGGGCACCCGGTGTGATCCAGTGGTGTCGAGCAGTTGGAATTAGTACTGCCCAGCAGGAGGGAGTACAGTGCAGCTGGGTGACCCATGTGTCCTTAGGCTGCCAGTCATAGCTTATCCGGCTGCTCCTCTTGGAGTTGTGACCTATTGCCAGGTAAGCTAATGGCTTCATAGTGCTCCTTGTGCTGCACCCGCCTTCCACCCATTCCTCCTCTGGGGCTAGGATAGGCATCGATCCCCTATGTGTCACTCTGCCATTCTCATAGAGGGGCTCAGCTTGGGCCCAGCTGTTAGTGACACTGCAGAGAGACGCCTGCCTCTGTGCTCTCGCTACCAGCCACCAAGCCTGGGTCTGTGAATGGACCCCTGCCTGCCACATGTGGTGCTGCCACGTCCCAGGCTTTGTCAACGTCAGAGAGGCCTTGGCCTGCAGCATCGCTGTGTTGGGTGTGCTGTGCTCCATGTGCCCACATACAAAGGGACTCATTAATTTGATGGGTTGGAGCCTGGATCAACTGAGTGCCATGGAGAACGGGTCCAGGCTGCAGCAGCCAGAGCAGAGCTTTTAGCAAAATGTCCCGTCTTGAGTCAGACCTGGCCAGCGATGGAGAATCCCCCACGACCTTGGTTCCAACGGTTAAACTTCAGCTTCCAGCAATTGGGTCTGGTTAGACCTTTGTCTGCTGCACTGAACAGCCCTCACTTGTCAGATTTCTGTTCCCCACATCACCCCTTCTCCGCCTCTTAGTTAAGCTGAACAGACAGAGCCCCTGGGGTCTCTCCCTGCCCCCTCCTTCCCATCTCTCTCTCTTGCAGGTGGTTCGGGAAGTGCTGGTACATCCACGACCTGCTCAAGTACGAGTTTGCCCTTGAGTTTGACGTGAGTGTCCCTGGGGCGGGGGTGTCTGAGGGAGGAGAGCCTGCCTGCTCTGCTCCAAGGCTGGGGCAGGGAGGGGTTTCTCGTCCACTCCCTGCAGCACTGGAGGGAACAGGTGGGAGCTGGCCCTGGCTGGGTTCGCAGCATCGCTGTTCCCCTGGGCCGCAGGAGCCAGGGGCTGAGGAAGGGAACACACTGAGGATGTTAACCGGGAAGGGACAGAGAATCGCCCGCCCTGCAGGGTGAGAGCGAGCAGGAAGGAGTCCTGTGGGACTTGGCTAGTGCAGCCCAGCTGCTGAGCGAGCTGAGAGCAGGGAGCCCTTTACACAGAGCTTTGCAATGGGATTGTGTCGGGGAACTTTGTGTAACTTGGGGCTAGCAAAGGGCTCTGCCTCAATGGGGCCCTGCCCCCTCCTGCCCCTCCTAAACTAGGGTACTCCCCTCCCGCCTACCCACAAGCTTCCACTTCAGCATCTGGGGTGTAAACTCCGTAGGAAGCTCACAAGATGCCTAGGCTCAGTGCTCCCAGCTGTGTGGCTGAGCAGAGAGAGCAGCAGCTGGAACTTGGATTACACATACTGCTCCCTGTTTATGCGGTGGGAGGGGGCTGGCATGGCCATGGGTACACTGAGTGGGTTTTGGGTTGTTTTTTTTTTTTATTATTTTGCAGATTCCCGTTACGTACCCATCCACCGCCCCCGAAATCGCCATTCCAGAGCTGGATGGGAAAACGGCCAAGATGTACAGGTCAGGCAGCCCTGGCGTGCTCCCACCTCCGCTCTCTGCAGGCCGTAGGGACCAGAGCTCCTAACTCAGATCCCAGGCTTTGGTTGGGACTGTCTTTATATCGCCTCTTACATCCCACTCATGTGTATAGGCCGTGGCAGCTGTTGGTAAATGCAGCCGCCTCGGGGGTGGAACATGGCAACTGTTGCTCAAAGCACAGGAAAGCGGCCCCTTGATGCAGGACAGGAAGTGGAGGAGATGCCATGTCTGAGCTGATCCCCAGGCTTCCTGGTGAGGCAGAGGAAACTGGCTTGGGTCGCGATGGGGCCAGGCCTGTGAGAGCTGCAGCTCCGTTTCGGGGGCTGATTGGGCTTGACACCCCTATTGCAGTGCCTCTGCATCTCTCATGGTCCCATGAGGCTGGGCTCCGTCTCCTCTCCACATCTCCCCTGGTCCCACGACACCAGGCTCTGTCTCCCCTCCTCATCTCCCATGAGGCGAGGCTAGGCTCTGGGCTCTGTCTTCCCTCAGTGTCTCCTGTGGCTGGGGCTTCTCCCTCACATCTGTTTTGTCTCTTGCAGGGGAGGGAAGATCTGCCTGACTGACCACTTCAAGCCCTTATGGGCCAGGAATGTGCCCAAGTTCGGGCTGGCCCATCTCATGGCCCTGGGGGTGCGTTTCCATCAGTGGGGGAGTGGGGGGAGTCTGCGTCTGAGCCGTGCTTACAGCCTCCTGTGCTCTTTGCCTTGCAGCTGGGCCCGTGGCTGGCAGTGGAGATCCCGGACCTGATCGCCAAGGGGCTCATCGAGCACAAGGAGAAATGAGGGGTCCGGGCTGGCAGAGGCCTGCATGGTGGCTCTAGATGCTCCAGCATCAGACCTTATCCTTCCACGCAAACACAGCAGCCAACTGGCCTTGCATCCCTGCCCTCAGTGTGGGGCAGTGGACCCACTGTGCTGGGGACTCACGATTCCTGTCCGCTCCAATTCCATGTAACCCCTGCCCAGTTCCTGTAGGGGGGAGCTGCCCAATCTCCCACGAAAAATCCCCCAATAAAAACTGTAGCCTGACTAAGACCTGCCTGGCAGCTGCTGTGCCTGGGGGCTCTTGCCAGGGGTTGCATCCTGCTCAGGTAGCTGTGCTGTAGCCGCCTCCGCTGAGTTCCTGCTGCCACTGCACCAACTGCAACATCCTGATGCTTCCTGGTCCCTCCTGCTTAACGAGACGGCTTGTAACTGAACCGGTTTCCATTTCACCATACCAGTGAGTGAGGGGCTGGCCCCTGCGAGTGAGCATCCGTCCAGTTCTCCTAAAGAACTCCCTAAGCTGGCCTCCCTGGGTGTAAGAGATCCCCCTCCCCTGCTGTGCTGCCCAGGGCTTCTCCCATGCAGGGGCTGAGGTATGTCCCCTGGAGCCCTCAGTAACTTCAGCAGGAGGCTTACTTCTTGTCACTCGTCCACCTAGCTTCTGCCTGCACAGAATCGCACAAGAGGGTGTCAGCTGGGGCTAGATCAATGGTTCGCGCAGCACCTAGCATGGGGGACGGGGGAGGGAGAGGTCCATGGCTGAGGGTCCTAGGTGCTACTGTAATACACCTAATAAATAATAAGAATGTAAAGTACTTACGGCACCTAAGAGACTAACACATTTATTTGGGCATAAGCTTTCATGGGCTAAAGCCCACTTCATCAGATGCATGCAATGGAAAATACAGTAGGAAGATGATTCTAAGATATACACACACACACACACACACACAGAGACCATGAAAAAATGGGTGTTGCCATACCAACTCTAACGAGACTAATCAATTAAAGTGGGCTATTGTCAGCAGGAGAAAAAACTTGTAGTGACAATCAGGATGGCCCATTTCCAACAATTGACAAGAAGGTGTGAGTAACAGTAGTGGGAAAATTTGCATGGGGAAATAGTTTTTACTTTGTGTAATGACCCATCCACTCCCAGTCCTTATTCAAGCCTAATTTAATGATGTCCGCAAATTAATTCCTGTTCTGCAGTTTCTTATTGGAGTCTGTTTTTGAAGTTTTTTTGTTGGAGAATTGCCACTTTTAGGTTTGTAATTGAGTGACCAGGGAGGTTCAAATGTTCTCCAACTGGTTTTTGAATTTTATAATTCTTGACATCTGATTTGTGTCCATTTATTCTTTTGCGTAGAGACTCTCTGGTTTGGCCAATGTACATGGCAGAGAGGAATTGCTGGCACATGATGGCATATATCACATTGGTAGATGCACAGGTGAACGAACACCTGATGGCGTGGCTGATGTGATTAGGTCCTATGATGGTGTCACTTGAATAGATATGTGAACAGAGTTGGCATCGGGCTTTGTTGCAAGGATAGATTCCTGGGTTAGTGTTTTTGTTGTGTGGTGTGTAGTTGCTGGTGAGTATTTACTTCAGGTTGGGGGGCTGTCTGTAAGCGAGGACTGGCCTGTCTCCCAAGATCTGTGAGAGAGTGAAGGACCTTATCAAAGGCTTTCTGAAAATCCAAGTACACTGGATCCACTGGATCCCCCTTGTCTCCCTGCTTGTTGACACCCTCAAAGAATTCCAATAGGTTGGTGAGGCACGATTGCCCTTTACAAAAGCCGTGTTCACTCTTCCCCAACATATTGTGTTCCAGTGTGTGTCTGATAATTCTGTTCTTTCTATAGTTTCAACCAGTTTGCCTGGTACTGAAGTTAAGCTTACAGGCTTGTGATTGCCAGGATCTCCTCTGGAGCCTTTTTAAAAATCGGAATCACGTTAGTTCTCCTCCAGTCATCTGCTTCAGAGGCTGTTAAGTGATAGTTACTATCACAGTTAACAGTTCTGCAATTTCATATCTAAGTTCCTTCAGCACTCTTGGGTGATGCCATCTGCTCCTGGATGGCATCACCCAAGTTTAATGTATCTACCTAACAATAATACCCAGTGCCTGGCACAGGCTGCGGCTCCTAGGAGTTACTGTAATACCCCTAACAAATAATCCTGGCTGTTGGCTAAGGCTGTAGAGCAGACTCCCTTTGTCTCTCTCTCTAAGTGGTCTCGGTGCCACTAGATGGGACAGAACAGCACACCCGGAAGATGTGTGGGTTACACCTGCACCACACCTTCTGAGGTGCCGTACCAGCACAAACGCTGTGTGCGGAGCAGGCCGTCAGCTCCTTTGCAACCAACACTAATGCCTCTAGCCTCTGTCAAAAGGAGGCTGATGGGTGAGACGAGACTGAGCGAGAGATGAGGGGGTTGATGACAGCTTTGGAGTAATGATGTCACTGGACTTGATGTCACCAGAAATGACGACATCCCGACTGCGATGTTACAACCTCACCCTTTCCCTTCTGGGGCCTGACCTAACCCTGTGTGCCCTGAGTGGGCGGCTCACAGATAGTGTGAGGCCCAGGATTGCAAAACCAGTGGCTGGTAAGTAGCACCTGCCCCAGAGAGGGGAAAGAAGCACGGGGCAGGGAAAGGTAAGAGAGTGAAAATGGAGAGAGAGAGAAATGTGTTTTAAATGATGTGCAAAAAAATATATTAGGGGAGAAATGCCTGTTTTTAAATGGTAACAAATCTCTCCAGTGCGCCTTCCCTCATGAATAACTGGAGACGGGCCTGATCTGGTCCTCTAGGGCAGCGCGTTCTCAAACTGGGGGTTTTAATGGGGTCGCCAGGGCTGGTGTTAGACTTGCTGGGGCCCAGAGCTGAAGCCCGAGCCTCACCATTTGGGGCTGAAGCTGAAGCCTGAGGGCTTTTGCTCTGGGCGATGGGACTCAGGTTACAGGCCCCTTGTGTGGGGCTGAAGTCCTTGGGCTTTGACCCTTCTCCCACCTAGGGCGGTGGGGCTCTGGTGGGCTCAGGCTTCGGTCTCCCCTCCAGAGGTAGTGTAGTAACTTTTGTTGTCGGAAGGGGTCACAGTGCAATGAAGTTTGAGAACCCCTGCTCTAGAGTCTACCCTCCCTACCTAGAGAGGCATTTGGGGCATGGCCCAGCACCCTACCCCCATGAGTGATGCATAGCACTCTCCCTAGAAGTGATAAAGAGCTGCAGAGAAAACAGGGAGAAAATCTCCAATATAAAGAGAGAGGGGAGCCTTTAAATACTTGCAAAGAGCCCAATAAAGGAAAAAGGCACGGGTAGATCTGGGCATTACCAAAACCTCCCCAGTATGTTTCGCCACATGAATATTTGAAAAGAAAGTAAAAGGCCACCCTGAGATGTTGTAAAAGGGATTCTTAATAATCTCTGAAATAAGTGTTATATTTTCATTACACGCTTTTTCTTAGAAAGCAAAGGGTAGGCTTTGTATTGAAAGATAAACCGAAGTGTTGGCATCCTTAAGTGTTTAAAGAGAGGAAACCAATACAACAAATAGGGAATATGGCAGCAGGGAGGCGCTGTAGTTGTGTATTCAAGTAGATACTCAGGGATTTGTAAAAGTTCTGTCAATCAATTTTTTAAATCAGATCATCCCATTTTCCCTGTCTTTCCTCAAACAGGTCAACTGCTCATCTAATACAGGCAGTAGATCACTCCATTTCTTTTGGTTCTTGTATTCTGCCTCTGTAGATGGTTTATGTTTTTGCAATTAGAGTGATAACATGCATGTGTTGGGTGCAGCCACAAACCTTCCAAACAGGTGCCCGTCTTTAGTTCACTTCTGACACAGCAGGATAATGTTTCTAGGCCTTTGGCTACAGGAACTTGAGGGATGTGGGTCCTGAAAGGACTTCTGCATCAATTTTCTCACATCAGACCAATGCTTTATACCTGATTTTAAAGCCAAAAAGAAAGCACATGTATTGTCAACGTATATATGCTTTTTTATGTTCCGATTAACCCTTTATACCAATTAATGGAGAAAGCACTTGTAATACAGCTACATTTAAAATTGTTATAGATAAAAGCCACGCAAACAGGATAATGTTATTAAAATCATTTTATTAATTCTTATTGGTGCAAAGTAAACGTCACTACATGTATGCAGGTGCTCACCCTGTCCTTAAGGGGGAGGGAATTGGGGAAAATATCCAGGTTTTCACATGACACTAGTTAGCTTACTTTTAAAACCATAAACACACACACATGCCACCAACCCATACCTCAGTGGTTCTCAACCCGGGATATGCAGAGGTCGTCTGGGGGTACATCAACTTATCTAGATATTTGCCTAGTTTTACAGCAGGCAACATTTCATTTCATACAATGACTTGTTTATACTGCTCTGTATACTGTACACTGAAAGGTAAGTACAATATTTATATTCCAATTGATTTATAATTATGTGGTAGAAGTGAGAAAGTTGGCAATTAATCAGTACTAGTGTGGCTGACACTTTTGTATTTTTTTGTTTGATTTTGTAAGCAAGTAGTTCTTAAGTCAGGTGAAACTTGGGGATATGCAAGACAAATCAGACTCCTGAAAGGGGTACAGTAGTCTAGAAAGGTTGAGAGCCACTGCTGTACCCCTACCTAAATCAGCTGAACAGATATTCAAAGTAACTGAGATTTATCGTTTAAGACCAGATGGGACCATTGTGATCATCTAGCCCAGGCCTGCAGAACTCATAAAGTGGCAAGGGCCATATTACTCCAAAGAAAACAGCTGAGGGCTGAAACTGCGCCCCCCCCCCCGCAGTACCCAGCTCCCCCCCCAAACACCTCCTACACCCCAGTGCCGCCCAACCCTGTGGAAACAACCTCCCTCCAGTCACCGACTCACCGCTCCTCCTCACTCCCCACGCCCAGCCTCACTGCCACTGCTCACCCGGCTCGCCATCCTCCCATGAAATAAGAGGAGAAAAGGGGGACAGTTTGAAGGGATTTTCTGGGGTTATGAACTAAGGGTAGGGGAAAGGGGGGCAGTGTGAAGGGATTGGATGCGACTGTCCAACACACAAATACAGGGGCTGCAGGGAGGCGGGGGGCCGGGGAAGGTCCCTGGACCGGGGAAGGGGGCAGCAGTCAGGGCAGGGCAGGTGCAACATGCAAACACACATCTCCCCAGGGGGCTTTCCTGGCTACCCACAGACAGTTCAGCCCACCTCCACCCCCAATCATTACAGAGGCTGCCCTGGGACCAACCAGTGCAGTAGCCAACCCGCCCCCAACTGAAGGGGAAGTTTTTTGTGGGGGTCTTGGCCCAGTCCACCCCCTAAGCTGCAGCTCAAGCCTAGGCCGGGCGCCCCTCCCTTCACTTGGCACATACCAGCTCTGCCTCGTGCCCAATGCTTCCCGCCTCCGCAGGCCTGGGAACTGACGCACCCGCTGTATGCCAGGTGGGGGGTGTGGGAGATGGAGACACATGCGATTCTGGCTATTAGGGTGGTTGGAGTGCGGTGCGCACACGCACAGGGTTGTGAGGCGGCCCCCGCCACCCGGGCAGGGGGCGAACCCAGCAGCCCCACCCCACCGCTTACCTGCGGGCTGCACAGTGAGCCCACGCGGGCTGCATGTGGCCTACGGACCGCATGTTTTGCAGGCCTGATCTAGCCTGACCTCCAGCACCAACAGAACACAGGCCAGAGAACTTCCCTGAACATGGATCGTATTACACAGATAAGCCGCTTGAAGCAGAGATACATTCAAACCAGCCAGTGTTTTATTGCATAGCTACATCATGCACCCAAACATACTGGAAATGTGGCTGCAAACTAACAAATGAGAAAGAGAGTTGCAAATTAACTGGCCCACACTCCTAAGAAAAGTTCCCTGAAGAAGCAGTTGGTTTTTCTCTGGCATCTTCAGCTGTGTCTGGAATCACCAAGCAGCAGTTCTCCATGGTAACATACAGACCCGTTTTTCATGGATTTATAGATTCCAAGGCTAGAAGGGACCACGGTGATCATTTAGTCTGCCCTCCTGGATAACACAGGCCGGAGACCTGCCCCAAAATAATGTATTTGAACCAGAGCATGTGTTGATTTAAAAAAAAAAACCAATCTTCATTTAAAAATGGCCATTGATGAAGAATCCACCACAAATCTTGGTACTCTGTTCCAATGATTAATTACTCACACTGTTAAAAATATACGGCTTATTTCCGTCTGAATTTGTCTAGTGTCGGCTTCCAGCCACTGCAGTTGTGTGTATAAAACACAGAGAAAAAGCATTAAATCCATTCTGAATAGCTGTATTAGGGATCACCTCTTCCTCCCCACCCAGCCCCTTCCCCTGCAATACACCCCCTTCCCGCAGCACACACCCTCCTCCTTGTTACAGAAAGTGCTGATAGTGTTAAAATCTCACAATAATGGGGATAACTGTCTGCAGGGCAGTGTTTGTGGAACGGGGAAAGGCATTTCGCCAATTGCACAGCCCCCATATACTGCTGTTTCAGTGTGGTACAAAGGGATATTAATGGGGGGCGGGGCAGCAGCATAAGCTCTTCAGATTTATAACACACAGAAATATCAAACAAGTGTTTGTTGAAACTATAGATATCCATTGATCAGCGTCAGAAGTTTGCACTGTAATCGACATGTTGCTTGGTCTTTCCTTCTCTGCCCAGAAAAGAAGCATGTGCAGAGGAGTCTTATTTTCGTAGGCTTTCTTTTGAATGTTATTTTATGGTTACTATTACTACCATTTATAACTATACCTGTTGCCACATATTTCTGTTAGAGAAGGTGGGGCAAAGAAATATGCTTCGCACTTGGAGTGGAAAGTGACATGGTTTGTGACAGTTCTTAGTTCTCAGGGGAATTAATTCACAGTCTTGGGCCAGCCCAGGAGAAATTTCTCTCTCCCGCCTAGACAGGCTTTGCTCTTATAGTTGAGAGTTCCACTGAGCCAGAGGAGTGAAGCTGTTGACCACAGTCTTCATCCTGAAGCTCTTAAGTCTTTAAGCATCCTGGGCCCAGGGCATGGAGCGCTTTGAAGATAAAAGACCGCAACCTCGAACTTGGTCTGTTATTCTGTGGCAGCCAGCATAGGGAGCAGAGGATGGATCTGATGTTCTTGTGGCAGCCTGTGCTGTTGAAGAGACGTGGCTGCAATGTTCTGTACCAGTTAGAGTTTCCTGAGTGCCAATGCCTTTATGCCCAGCCTATCACATGTCTGCCATACAACTGAGAGGTGACGAAGACCTGAATAATTTAGGTCAGGTCACCATCTGCCAAGATGGGACGGAGTGTCCCAGCCAACCAGAGATGGTGGAGTGTTACTTGAGCAGTTGCTATGTGAGGGCTCAGCATCAGCAAGGAACCCAAGAGCACTCCTAAGATGACAGATGGAATTAGCCAATTGCAGACGTGACCCTTCAGTCAAAGGAGACTGCACCATGGCTGCAAACTCTGCAAAATACTGTCCTCTGCACCAGCATCACTTCTGTCTTCCTCAAATTCAGCTTCAGCCAGCGCTTTTCCAGCCATGAGCGGATCTCAGCCACGCACAAGTTCAGTGTAGTATTTCCCCGCCGTATCCCTGGGGACCCCTGCATTTGGGAGGGGGTATGGGACAGGCCAATGTACCCTATAGCTATGCCAAGGGACATGTCCTCAGTGGGCAGGCTGGCTTAACCCTTGTACGTACACATCTAGTGCTGCACCTCCCAACCCTGGTAGCATAGATGTGGTGTGTCCCGTACCTCCCAGCACCGGGGACCCCACAGCTTGTGGTATGTCCAGTACCCCCAGCGGAGGGGTCCCCAGGGGACATGGTCAGGGTTAGCAGCACCATGGTGGGTCCCCTACCCCCAAGAACAGGGGTCCCCACGGGGAACTGCTATGTCCTATACCCTGCCCCCCAGCACAGGCGTCCCCCCAGTGGGCGCGGTATATCCCGCGCCCCCCAGCCCAGGCGTCCCCCCAGTGGGCGCGGTATATCCCGCGCCCCCCAGCCCAGGCGTCCCCCCAGTGGGCGCGGTATATCCCGCGCCCCCCAGCCCAGGCGTCCCCCCAGTGGGCGCGGTATATCCCGCGCCCCCCAGCACAGGCCTCCCCCCAGTGGGCGCGGGATATCCCGCGCCCCCCAGCACAGGCCTCCCCCCAGTGGGCATGGTATATCCCGCGCCCCCCAGCCCAGGCCTCCCCCCAGTGGGCGCGGTATATCCCGCGCCCCCCAGCACAGGCCTCCCCCCAGTGGGCGTGGTATATCCCGCGCCCCCCAGCCCAGGCGTCCCCCCCAGTGGGCGTGGTATAACCCGCGTCCCCCAGCACAGGCCTCCCCCCAGTGGGCGTGGTATATCCCGCGCCCCCCAGCCCAGGCGTCCCCCCCAGTGGGCGTGGTATAACCCGCGTCCCCCAGCACAGGCCTCCCCCCAGTGGGCGCGGTATATCCCGCGCCCCCCAGCCCAGGCGTCCCCCCAGTGGGCGCGGTATATCCCGCGCCCCCCAGCCCAGGCCTCCCCCCAGTGGGCGCGGTATATCCCGCGCCCCCCAGCCCAGGCCTCCCCCCAGTGGGCGCGGTATATCCCGCGCCCCCCAGCACAGGCCTCCCCCCAGTGGGCGCGGTATATCCCGCGCCCCCCAGCACAGGCCTCCCCCCAGTGGGCGTGGTATATCCCGCGCCCCCCAGCACAGGCGTCCCCCCAGTGGGTGTGGTATATCCCGCGTCCCCCAGCACAGGCGTCCCCCCAGTGGATGTGGTATATCCCGCGTCCCCCAGCACAGGCGTCCCCCCAGTGGGTGTGGTATATCCCGCGCCCCCCAGCCCAGGTGCCCCTCTCGCATGTCTCAGACTCAAATACAGCAGCAGCCGGAGCCTCGATGATCCCACAGTAACTTTCCCTGTTGGTGCTACTGTCTCTTTAAGGGGCGGGGGGACGCCTCTCTGCCTCCATGGCGACGGGAATGTGTCACTAGAGCAGGACGGTGACGCATGCGCAAACTGGGCCTAGAAGGAGAAGGCTGCGGATGGCAGCGCATGCGCCATGAGCCGGCCGAAGTAACTCGTAGCCGGGCAGCGGGGACAAAAACAAAGATGGCGGCTCCTGGTGCGGGAGTTGTTGCTATGGCGTCCTGCAGGAGGTAGGGTCCGACCCACCCCCCAGGGCCTCGGAGGGGGTGGGCACCCTTCATGGTATGTGGGGTTAGGGGGGTTTCCTCGGGCTGCAGGGATCGGGGGGAGGTATATGGGGGCCATATGTGGGGGTGGCTCTCTTGGGGCTGTGGCCTGCATAGAGGGTGTGATGGGTATATGGGAATTACCCTATAGGGGGTTGGGGCCTGCATATAAGGGATAATGTATGTATGGGAGGCTGTATATAGGGGTTACTCTAGGGGATTGGAGCCTGCATATAGGGGATAATGTGTGTGTGTATATATAGGGGGCTGTATAGAGGGGATTGAGGTTTGGGGCCTCCATATGGGGGTGTAATATATATATATAGGGGCTGTATATAGGGGTGATTGCTCTCTCTCTAGGGGCTGTGGATGATGGGTAGATGCCTCTGCATAGGGTTATGGAATGGTGTATAGAGGCCTGGGGCTGTAGGGGGTCTCTCGGGAGCTGGAGGTCACATAGAGTAGATGTGGTTTGGGGGGCAGGGTGAGGGAAGGTGGAATGATCAGTCGCTGGGCTCTGCACAAGGACACTGTCCTGCACCTTGTACTTAGGTTCTGTCCCTTCAGGCAAGGGGCAGGCTGGCTGGCAGCAAGCGGTGCGGGAACTGGGTAGGATGAGGAATGACGGAGGTGAGTGTGGCCGGTGGGGGAACACCACAGAAAGTTTTGAAAATAAATTTTCTTTATTTGAGTGCTCCGTACAGAGATTGCCTCAGGAGATGAAAAGTCTTTGCCGTTTGGCACTGTCCATGGAAGTGCGGCCTGAAGAGACTACTGGTCCCAGTCAGCCATGCAGCATGGCTGCTTAGATTGAGAGGGAGCACTGCATGCTGGGATCTGTGGGCTGCACCTCTAGGTATAAGATGGAAGGCGGATGCAGCTTTCTCCATTTTACACAAAATTGGGGCAGCCCTTGGGCTCCTGGCAACTTGACCAATGCCGTGCTTGGATGGGCAGAATCTGCGCACTGCGCCATCCTACTTGCAAGGGGAAGTGTCACATGACTTGGCTCTGACTGGCCAACTGCTCTGAAGCCCTGGCCTGGTGTCCCAGTTCATAGCACTCCCCTGTGCTTTCCCATTCTGAAATGCTGCATACTCTGTCTTGAGGCCATTGAGCAGTAGCAGGGACCTGTGCTGATTTTCCTGAAGCAAATCGCAAATGAATCGTGCTCCTCTTATCTCAATATGTATTGCAGGGATTTGCTATTGTGACACATTTGTGACTTCCCAATTGCCATTATGCTGGATTGGTAGGAACTTCACGATGACATCAGAGACAGAAAGACACTGATCCTCCTGCTCCAAAAGCATAGACCTCTGTTGTTTGAGTTAAAAGAGAATCCCCATTAGCTTTTAGAAATATCTGGCTTATGACACACAACTGAGTAGGTCTGATTCCATCCAGAAGATGGCAGCATTATGTATACACGTTAGCCAGTTAATGACAGTTGTACAGGATGGTGCCGACAGACCCTAATTAAGGCTTCTAGCTCTCTTCAATCCTGTATGCCAAGTATTGGCTGGCTTCAGTGTGTGGGGACTGTGCCCTCTCCACTGTTCTGTGCCGGATGCCAGAAGGCAGGAATGGGCCAGGGCTCCTGTTCTAGAGAGCCAGGGTGGGGAATCAGTAAGTTTCTTTGCCAGATATGAGCACTGCTTCTGGTTGTGAGCTCTGCAGTGGCAAAGCCCAGCCCCTGCCAGAGGCGGTTGGTGGGAGTAACTGGCAACCCACGTCCTGACTAGAGGCTCAGTGACTCACCCTAATCACCTCTGTAGTTCAGCGTGAGAGGTGAGGGGATTTGACAGCAGCACCCTATGGGGAAAGGTCTGACTGGAGAGCCTGGGAACCAGGCAGCAGGAGAGGAGAGTGGGACCACTGACGTGCCTTAGCCATGCCATGGAGAGCCCCCTGCGGGAGAGAGTGTGGTCACCAGGGCCCGTTCAGCCCTTGGCCTCTCTGTCAGACTGAGGCCTGGTCCACACTACGCTGTTAAATCGATTTTAACAGCATTAAATCGATTTAATGCTGTACCCATCCACACTACACTGCTCTTTATATCGATTTAAAGGGCTCTTTAAATCGATTTCTGTACTCCTACAAAACGAGAGGAGTAATGCTAAAATCGATATTATTATATCGGATTAGGATTAGTGTGGACGCAAATCGAAGTTATTGGTCTCATTATTTTACAGTAGCTACCCACAGTGCACCACTCCAGAAATCGACGCTAGCCTTGGACCATGGACGCACACCACCGAATTAATGTGCCTAGTGTGGGCGCGCACAATCCACTTTTATAATATCTGTTTTATAAAATCGGTTTAAGCTAATTCGAATTTATCTTGTAGTGTAGACGTAGCAAGGCACTCATTGATCCCCCTAGTGGTGCAGTGACTCCTTCTGCACAGGCCACCTAGCTGCAGGGCCGCGGCGGGTATGTCGGCACTGTGATTAGACACGCATGGCTGGCCCGTGCCAGCTGACTTGAGCTCACAGGGCTCGGGCTAAGCGCTTGTTAACTGCAGTGTAGATATTTGGGCTTGAGCTGCAGCCTCAGCTCTGGGTCCCTCTCACCTTGCAGGGTCCTAGAGCCAGGGCTCCAGCCCAAGCCTGAACAGCTACACTGCAATTAAACAGCCCCGTAGCCTGAGTCAGCTGGCACAGGCAGGCTGGGGGTTTCATTGCAGTGTCGATATATCCTTAGTTACACCTGCCTGGAGCTTGGTAGTCTTGGCTGGAAGGCACCAGAGCCCATTAACTCTCTCCCTTGAAAACCTGCTGAAAGGGGAGTAAAAGGCTGTCTCAGGAGACTGTCCTCGAAGCAGAGCGGAAAGGGGGGTAGATGGCGTGATGCTGCCTCTAGCTAGGCGCAGGCACTCCTGGCTTAGCGGTGTGATGGTGCTGGTGCATTGTGGGATAGGGAGAGCCTGTGCCCAGCTTTCTCTCTTCACTAGCAGCACCACCTGTTGCCCTCCTGAGGATACCGCATCATTTCCCGGCCGAGCTGTGCAGTATCCTACTCTGGTGGGTGGAGTCCGATGGGGCCTGTCTCACTGCAGACCCTTCCTCCTTTTCCCTTGTAACACGGACCAGTTTGAGCTGCTCGGGGCTGGGCTCTGTTGCCTTTCAGAGGGTTTCCCAGAGATTCTGGTGGCCAGAAGACCTGGATGAAACCGCTATGGGAGCCTGTGCCTGGATCATCCTGTCTTGTGTTCTAGGGCCTCAGCCAATGGGAATCTCCACCTGGACAGCCACCGTGGAGGGGTGTGAGCTTGGCGCTGGAAGGGAAGAGACGCTCGCGGCTTGTGAGAGGTACGTCCAGTTGTGCTGCCTCGGAGCCCCAGTCCCTGCAGCCCAGCATATGTGTCTCAGCCGTGGCCAGCACCTGATGCTGCAGAGGAAGGTTTCCGCTTCCCATAATGCAGCGAGCCAGCTTCGAATTACAGAGAATCCACCCAAGTTACACAGGAAGTCAGCGCAGGAATCCAGGAGCCTGGTCTCCCATTCCCTTGCTGAACCCACTAGACCACACTTCCCTCCTGAAGCTGGAATTGGCAGCCTGGAGTCCTGCCTCCTGGTAGCTGGGCTCCATTTGAGTGACACTGGCTTTGATCCGCCATGCTGACTTGTCTTTCTCCCTGTCTCCCCAGGGTTCTCCTCTCCGTTGTCTCTACGATGCCCCAGGCCTCTGAACACCGGGTCAGCCGGGCTAGAGAACAGGTCATTACATCGCAGCCCAAGGCCACCACCAAGCTCCTGAACGGACACCGGGCCGTGAGCCAGGAGCGCCACACCTCAGTCTCTCCTGCACTGGCCAATGGGCTCTCCATGGCTCCCAAACTTCGCCCGCTGCCTCCCCGGCCCAGCCCGCTGGATGATCGGGGGAAGAAGCAGGAGCTTGAAAGGGGTCGTGCTTCAAAGCGCAGTGACCAGCTGCGGGGCTCAGTGGCCAGGCGAGGGCCAGTGAAGGCTGACCATGCGGTCAAGGTGCCCAACTCCCCACAGCCTGGCTCCATGTCAGGCAGCGCCTCCTTCTCCCTGCCATCAGGAGTGTTGCTGGTGGAACGAGACTCTGAGCGCAGGAGGAACAACCTCGCCCGCTCCAAGTCTATCAGCATTGGGGACCTGAGCCAAGCTGGGGGGCGAGGGGAGGAGCTGAGCATGGTGCTCAGCCGCCTGGTGCTCCGGGACCGCAGCCCATCCTGCAGCCAGAAGCTTGGCCTCGGGCCCTTGGCTCTCCAGCGGAGCTCCTCGCTCAGGAGAGTCAATGTGTCTCCTGGGCTGGATGGGAGGCCCCCTGGCACACTGCTCTCTGTCCGCACTGAGGGCTGCACCAGGACTCACACCCCTGATCCTCAGGTCTCCGAGTACGTGCACCCCCAGGATGTCCCAGCAGCTGGGAGCCCACCCCAGGGCAAGGTACCGCCTCCAGCTCCGAGCAGGCCCAACAAGAAGGTGTCTGCTGTAATTGTTGTTTGACGTGTACTGAGCATGGGGGGTAGCACTCCGCATTGCCATCCTCCTTGTACTCTGCTCCCAGGCCTGCTGGGGTGGATGAGCCTCGTTACTGCAGACTGCTAGAGAGTGGCAGTGCCTGGTCTGTTGTCTGGGGGCTGCAATCTGGGGCTTCCTCGGGGGGGGGGGGGGGGCTTTCTCCCATCTTGCCCCAGCCCTTACTTTCCATGGAGGAGTCTAGGCCAAAGGCTCCCCCTTGAGCCCTGGTGCTCTGTGGTTTTGCCCCAAGCTGCCCCCAGCTGCCTCGTTCCGTGAGAGCCCAGCACCTTGTGGGTGGGATCCTGGGAAAACGAGCTTGTAGTCACTATGATTCTGGCTTCGACCTGCTGAGCAGGCAAGTCGAAAGCCAGCACCACCATGGACTCCCCCGGTTTGCCCGTCCAGCTGAGCATTCTGCCGCCCATAGAGCTAGCACCACTTGCTGCTGTCAGCACGATGCTGCCAGGAGGCAGAATAGTCACGTGTGCTGGGTTGGCAGGAGGGTGATGTGCCTCAGCAAGGTTGGCAGCTGGGACTCGGCGGTGGAGTGATTTTTCGAGTCCCTTGTCTGACCATGCTTCTCCCAGGAGCATCCTTCCACCACACCATGCCTTCAGTGTCCTCCTATCTGCCCTAATGCATGTGCAAGCCTGTGAGGACTGGACTGCATCAGAATTTAGTCGCCAGGCCTGCAGGGAGTCTGGGGGGGTCTCTGGCTCTACTGAGCAGGAGCATGGCATGCCAGCAAGCAAGCAGTTCCAGCGTGGATGATATCCCTGTGGACCCTGACTTGCTTTGCAGCAGCAACTTTGGCTGCTCCAGGAACTGCATCCAGCGCTCCATTAGCTGGGGGGCCCATGGGGTGAGAGGGGTGGAGAACCAGCTCGTGGTTTCAGTGAAGACATCTAGCTAGTGGGATTGCATGTGAAGTGAACAGATGCCCCGAGGATTGTTGGATTGCTCATCCAGGAGACTCAGGGATGTGTGACGGGGGGTGGTGAGTGATATGCAAAACCCACAGAAGTTAGCGATGGCCCCTCAATCTCTCTGGCTACTGCAGAAGTGTCCCCCTGCAACAGACCTGATATCCAAGGCTCTGCCCCAGGTGATCAAAGTGGCAAATGCTCATTCAAATCTTGAGCTACCATGGGGGAATCCCAAAGCTGGCCCGACCCAGACCTTCCCCTCAGCCCCTGCCTGCGCTCCTCATCTTCCCTACCAAAAGAACCTCCTATGTGTGTCCACCTGGCACCAGCTGGAAGTGTAATCAGTTCCTTCTAGGAAATCTCTTATGTAATCTGTCTGAGCACAGGCATGGGGCTGACTACTAGGCATGGCCTGCCACCCCAGGCAGGGCTAGCCGGCTGTGTGGAAGCTTGTAATGTGCCCACCTCGCAATCCAGTGGACTATGGCAGCCCTGAGACAGGTCGGCCCAGGGTAGCTGGTTTCTTCCCCACCCCCATCCCTTCTAGGAGTGCGCTGTGCCTGCTGCATGGTCAGTGAGTGTTTGGTTGTATTTTCCTTCTCTGTTCCATGGTTCTTCAAACACCCATTGTCCCCAAAGTAGCTCTCTTTGCTAATTAATCCCACAGAGATGAGCCTTGAGCAGGGCCTGGAATAGCCAGGGGAAATCGGCTCAGCTAATGATCTGATGGTTTATAGAGGCAGAGGGAGGGCCCTGTGGTTCCTTCAGTTGGTGCCGCAAGGCAAGCTCAGGGCTCCGGCTGCCCTCTCCTCCGTGCGGCAGGAGCCATGCCAGGCCTGCAGGGAGCCACCTTGGTGGAGCTGCCTCGAAAGTTGCACCGCACATTGGCCACCAAACGAGAGCTGCAGGGCAAGGGGGCGGATATCTCGGAGTCGGTGGTGCACACGGCGGTGATGGGGCTGCTGCTGATGACCAGTGAGGTAATGCACCATGCCCTTCCTTCTGCTGGCTGTAGGCAGCAGGACACCTCCAGCCTCGGGGGGCCATGAGCCGGCTGTGTGCATGTGTGTATAGCGGGAATGGGTTGGGCTGGCTGTGTGTGGCCATTCTGAGGAGACATGAGGCAGGGATCAACCTATTTACAGTGTTAGGGCACGGACTCTTCCTGCTCATGTGTGAATTAGCTACTTCGCAGTCCCTTTCCCAGGTGTTCATCCTGTCTGTCTCTCATCTTCTCAGACGCACCACACCCTCCTCCTGGGCTCTGGACACATCGGACTCCGCAATCTTGGCAACACGGTAAGCACCTGGTGTTCAGTGCTGGGGAGCCCTGGGCAGCAGGACCCCCACACACACACACTGGGGGACACTGGGAGGCAGGATGGCCTCTGTAAAAGGCTTTCTGAAAAGCCCAGAGCCTGTGTTTGATGGTGTCAAAAATATCAGTTAGTGCCTGGGAAAGTGTATGACATGCAGAGGGGCTGGAATTGGGAAGCCTTGAAGTAGCACATCCTCCCTGCATTGCACCCCCTTCTGCTGTGCGCAGTTCAGTCCTGATTCTCCCTGTGTAGCCCTCACCATTGTTCACACCAGGGCAAGATGAGCACAGCACCGTGGTGTTTCACGCCCACTTTGCACTCGTGTCAGTGACACAACGTGCAGAGAATGGAGACCTGGGCTGCCTGGTTTCTACATGACTGGGGTCGTGATTCCCTGATGTGCCATGTGGGGTGCCCCTTCCCTTGGGGGTGCCCCGCCAAGGAGCTCTGAGATCGCTGAGTGCTGTAGTTTCTCACAAGTCTAATGTCGTCATGGTCTATGTAACCTCCCCGAGTCGTCCCTTCCTCGGTGTTCCCAGGTCTGTCCCTTCTCTGATGCAATGAGCACCCTTGAATACTGCTGACCGGGGACTGTTCTCCCACTGCTGCCATCTCTGAGCCAGCGCCTGCCTGCCTGCCTGCTTTAATCTTTGTGGGATTGGGAGTGCAGCAGCCTTTCCCAGTGCAGACAGGTCCCAGAGCCCTTGGGCTGGGGCAGGTGGATGGGGGTGGTGATCAGGGGCTGCACCTGTTACTGCCAGCAGTGTGGTGGGCCAGAGCCTGCACACGTTGATACAAAGACCCCGTTGAGTCCAATCAAAGGGCCATGCCTGTGTTGCATGGAGGAGCCAGCGGTTGTGCTGTGAATGGAGCTGACTCACCTGCAGCCACCTTTCCCACCCAGCTGTGGTTCCCCTTGCGCCCCCTGGGCTTGTTACCTCTGTGCTGTTCCCTGCAGCCCCGGCGCTGGAGGGCACTAAACCATCCCAGGTTGCTCGGGGGGGCTTTCTGGCCATCTGCCCAAACCTTGCTGTGTCTAGCACAGTGTCACTGCTGTGTGTCAGAGGCCCTGTGCTGCTGATGGAGATTCTCCCAGGTGGCAGGGGTTTGGCTGAGCCGAGTTCTGCCTGTGTTTGTCTGAGAGGCCTTGGTGCTGCAATGAGTGGCAGCAGCTTGAGTCTACCTGGGGAGGTGGTTGAGCAGCTGCACGTGGCCAGTGACTCTGTCTTCCTGGTGGTGTTGGGGGGTTTGATCTCTAGGGACCCTCCTCCCCATCACCAGCATCGATCCGCTTCACTGTGGGTGGCCCCCTCCTTTGGGAGCCCATTGGTGTCCCTGCTCCATCTGCTGCCAGCCGGGTCTCTGCACAGTGGCAAGAGACCTGTGGCTTCAAGAGCACTCTCTTGTGGCTGTCGGGATAGCTTGGAGCAGAGCTTGGCAGGTTGAGCTGGCTGAGAGGGGTAACAGTGGGTCCCAGTGCCCACGTACTTGCACTCTGTGGGCTCACCACTCTCCATGGCTCCTGGCCAGTAGGAACTACAGCCCCTCCTGGGCTGCCCAATCCCAGCTGCCCAGGTGCTGCATACAAACGGCCGGGGGAGCCAGTGCCCGGGGCGTGGGCCTGCTGTGACCGCCTGCCTGTGCCCCTCCAGTGCTTCATGAACGCTGTGCTCCAGTGCCTGAGCAGCACCAAGCCTCTGCGCGACTACTGCCTGCGCAAGGAGTTCCTGCAGGAGCAGCCCGGCGCCTCGCGGGCCCAGCAGGAGCTCACGGAAGGTAGGTGAGCCGGCCAGATGCCTCTCTGGTGCTCCCCAGCCCTGCACTCACACAGCTGGCTCGCTGCCTAGGAGCTCCTAGAGCCTGGGTCTGGCAGCCGTGGGAGCTAATCCCCGCCCCAGTGAGCAGGGTTATGTAAGCACCCTGCTGAAGTGAGGCCGGCTGGAAAGTCTGTTACATAAGCAGCAGGGCCGAATTCCCTGCCATGGCAGTACTGACTGTGCCCAGCATGGCAGCGGGGTGGACACAGGTGTATGGAGGATGAGCCCTTCTCCAGGCTCTGGAGTGCTGAGTGTGTCCGTATCACTCTGGGCACTGCAGGGCAAGGGCAAGGCTGAAGGGCCGTCATGAAGCATGGGGAGAGATCTTGGTGGCAGAGTCAGGAATAGGATCCAGGCATCCTGACGACTCCTGGGCTCCACTCACTGTCCTACGCTCCCTTTGACCCCATCTAGCTGTTCCTTCACCCCTCCCTGTGCCCCAGTCAGTGCCACACACAGGTTTGGGGGCAGCAGTACCCTGTAGGTCTGGGGATAATTCCTGCTCTCCCCCTGCACCCCCAGGGCTGCTCCAGCAGGGTCCAGTTGGAGATTGGCCCCTCCCCAGAGGCAGGGAATCCCGCTCCCCCGCCCCATGGCTGTCATGCTAGCTAGGGTGAGTGAGCTGGCTGTGGGGCGGGGTAACGTGGCTGGTGGCTTGTCTCCCCTCAGCATTTGCAGATGTCATCAATTCCCTGTGGCACCCAGACTCGACCGAAGCTGTGAACCCTGGGCGCTTCAAAGCCATCTTTCAGAAATACGTCCCATCCTTCACAGGCTACAGGTGAGAGGGCTCCATGTGGGCCCTGGACCCCTTCTCCCACAGCCATGGGGAGGGGCCGTCCCAGAGCACCATGGGAATGCAGTCACCTACAGGCAGAGTTTAGCAGTCAACATCGTGTGCACCTGGGAGGAACCGGTCTGGCCAGGCCATGGGATCCCTGCGATCTCAGATCTGTGCAGAGCAGCCAAGACCTCCTCTGGGTCCTGCCTGACAGCCCCTTCCTGCAGAGGCCTGCCGGATCTCCGCTCCTCTGCCCTGGCAGGGTGATGTGCTGAGTGAGGGGAGGCCAACAGCAGCAGTGCTGGGGTCAGAGCCAAGCTGCAGGGAAAGCCCACTGCTGATGAACCTTGAGTGTGGAGAGCTGTGGGGCAAGGGGAGGGGACCCTGAATGTGGACAGTCCTGGGTGATAGAACTGAAGCCAGGGGAGGGACCCATTGTGTAGCGGGTCCTGGGGAGCAGGGCTGGGGAGGGGACCCAGTGTGTGGCAGGGACTGGGGACGGGGCTGAGGCTGGAGGAGGGTGCTGAGTGTGTGGAGGGTGCTGGGGGTCAGGGCGGGGGAAGGGAACACAGTGTGTGGAGGGTGTGGGGGCTAGGGAAGAGGACTCAGTGTGTGGACGGTTGTGGGGGGCAGGGCTGGGGCTAAGGTGTGTGGAGGGAGCTGGGGTAGGGGACGCAGTGTGTGGAGGATGTGGGTCTGGGATAGGGGACGCAGCGTGTGGAGGATGTTGGGTCTGGGGTAGGGGACGCAGTGTGTGGAGGGAGCTGGGGCTGGGGCTGGGGACGCAGTGTGTGGAGGATGGTGGGTCTGGGGTAGGGGACGCAGTGTGTGGAGGGAGCTGGGGCTGGGGTAGGGGACGCAGTGTGTGGAGGATGGTGGGTCTGGGGCTGGGGACGCAGTGTGTGGAGGATGGTGGGTCTGGGGTAGGGGACGCAGTGTGTGGAGGGAGCTGGGGCTGGGGTAGGGGACGCAGTGTGTGGAGGGTGGTGGGTCTGGGGTAGGGGACGCAGTGTGTGGAGGGTGGTGGGTCTGGGGTAGGGGACGCAGTGTGTGGAGGATGGTGGGTCTGGGGTAGGGGACGCAGTGTGTGGAGGGAGCTGGGGCTGGGGTAGGGGACGCAGTGTGTGGAGGATGGTGGGGCTGGGGTAGGGGACGCAGTGTGTGGAGGATGGTGGGGCTGGGGCTGGGGACGCAGTGTGTGGAGGGTGGTGGGGCTGGGGTAGGGGACGCAGTGTGTGGAGGATGGTGGGTCTGGGGCTGGGGACGCAGTGTGTGGAGGATGGTGGGTCTGGGGCTGGGGACGCAGTGTGTGGAGGATGGTGGGTCTGGGGCTGGGGACGCAGTGTGTGGAGGGTGGTGGGTCTGGGGTAGGGGATGCAGTGTATGGAGGGTGGTGGGTCTGGGGTAGGGGATGCAGTGTGTGGAGGATGGTGGGTCTGGGGTAGGGGATGCAGTGTGTGGAAGCTCTTGAAGGGGGGATGGGGCTGACTGGCTGTTCCTGTCTGTAGCCAGCAGGATGCCCAGGAGTTTCTGAAGTTTTTCATGGACCGGCTGCATGTGGAGATCAACAGGAAGGGGCGCAAAACTCCCAGCATCCTCTCTGATACCAAATGGCCCTCAGTGCTAGAGGATTCGGACCCCCTGAGGTGAGCAGGCCGAGCTGGTCGGGGGCTGCGACTCCCAGGGACTCAGTGAAATGTGGCTCATGTTGTGAGCTGGTCCTTGTAGCCCTGCACTGAGGGTCTGAAAGCAGGAGGACTGCCCCGGCAAGGATCCGTCGCTCCGCAGCCAGGGATGAGGGGCTCAAGGGGGCAGGAACTAGGCCAGTGTCCTGCCTGGGTCTGGTTAGTCTGACCTTGGCTTAGGCCCCGGGGACAGGAGCGGTGAGAGCCCTAGGGCCAGCAGGCAGCTCTCGGTGGATTTGGGGTGTAGGGTTCCCAGGCTCCTATCCCAGCAGCTGCATTGTCGCCCAGGGGGCAGGGAGCCTGCAGTGGGGGCAAGGGGACAGGTGGGGAGGATATTGACAATAGCACATGGGCTGCTCTCAGCTTGGGGGCTGCCTGCTCGGGGCCTGGGGAGGGAGGAGTTTGGGGTGTCTCAGCCCTGCTAGCAGGATAGGAGCCCCCAAGGCACAACCCCACCCCTGGCTGCCTCAGCAATGGGGCCGAGGGGGCAAAGGGGCTGTGGAGAGCCCAGGCTGGTGTGTGGAGGGAGCTGCCCTTGGGGTTCCTCCCTCAGCAGCCCCCCCACTATTGTCTCCCTCTTGGGTTTTTCCCAGTGATGACGAACGAGCCAACCAGATGTGGAAGCGCTACCTGGAGAGAGAGGACAGCAAGATAGTGGGTGAGCAAAACTGCCCTGTCTGGCCCCAGGGCTGGGGGCTCTGATGGGCACATGGCCTCCCCTCCCCCATAGGCAGCCTTTGGGGAGGCTGGGAGCCAGTGTCAGAAGTTCCCTAGAAGTGGGGGAGGGGAACTGCTGCTGGGTCTGTTGCCCCGCCTTCCACTCCACCCCAAGGCCCCGCCTGTGCTCCACCCCGAGGCCCAACTCATAGACTCCCGCTAGACCTCTTCCTCCCAGCCCACCCCTACCCCCGGCTCCTGTCCTCCCCCTCTGCCTGCCTTTGCGCCTGTCTGCTCCATCCCCTGGAGAGGTGGGAGTGGCAGGGGGAGGGGGCTGGGGAAAGAGGTGGGGCAAGGCTGGGGGGTTGGGGGGGGGGGAGGCACAGTGCGGGCGAGGCCACAGGGGAAGAGGCCCAGCGAGGCCTCGGGGTAGAGTGTGAGTGGCCCTCCCACTTCTTGGGAGCTTCCACTTTTATACCCGCTGCCCATGCCCTCCTCCCTCCTTGGGCCCGCAGCTGGGGGCTCTGATGGAGGTATGGCTCCATGCCCCCCTGCGCCCCCTCTGGGCCCACGGCTGGGGGCTGAGCCAAAGGAGAGCCCTGACTGGGACAGGCAGGCCTGCCAGGACTGTGTCTCCCTCCAGCCCCTTGTGCAAGAGGATGGGGCTTTGAGCTCAGCATGTGCAGGGCTTTAGATGCACAGCATCCTGCCCCTCCCTGGAGCAGGGTGATGGGCAGGGGAAGGCTGGGTCTAACCAAGCCAGTAGAAGTGCACCACATGGGGGCAAACTCTGGAGTGTTGCCCCTTTCGCAGGTGGCATGGGCAGGATCCAAGCCCCTGGGGGGCGGGGAAAGCCACACATGTTCCCTCTCCCATCTCTAGCACAGCCTGGTGTGGAGCGGCCATGTCACAATCCCCATCAGTCACTGGTGATGGAGCCTGGCTCAGGCACTGGGCAGTGCTCCAGCCACTGACAACCAGCGGTTTGGCTGGCATTGGCAGGGTCTGGGCCCCTGGGTATGGCGGTGCTGGGTGACCCTTTGGGCACCAGCTCTCACAGCTGTCTTGGAGCGAGGGGAGGAGCTGCATGTCCCCTTGGCTCCTAGTAGTGGCGTGCTCGGTCCCAGGCCAAGCTGGGCTGGCAGCGAGCACTGAGCAGGGGATGCAGGGTGGGGGAGATATGCTCACCCCATCCCGTCTCCCTCCCAGATCTCTTCGTCGGCCAGTTGAAAAGCTGCCTCAAGTGTCAGGCCTGTGGCTATCGCTCCACCACCTTCGAAGTCTTCTGTGACCTCTCCCTCCCCATCCCAAAGGTAGGGGCTGGGGGGCTGGGCCAGCCCATCCTGGCTGGGGTGCATGGGGAGAGACCCGCTGCCCCCTCTGTTCTCGTTCATCCTCTCTTTGGCAGCTGGATGCACGGGTGGCTGGTGAACCGGCCATTGGGGGACGCTAGCTCCCAGCCCCTTCCCTTCTGCTCAAGCCCCCCCCCCCCCCCCCCCCCCCGCACAGAAGCCCAGAGCACCCTCACCCTGGCCTCCCTGGGTTGCCTGAGTGCCCTGAGACCCAGAGGTCCAGGTGGGCCCCAGCCCCCTAAGCGTCAGGCAGGCGGGCCTCAGCCCCAGAGTGCCAAGTAGCATGATCCCAGCACCAGCTGCCCCGAGTGCCAGTGATCTGCCTCAGCCAGCCTGGGCTGCGGAAGAGCGAGAAGGAACTGCAGGAATGGGCCTGAGGGCAGAGCGTGGGTGGGGTCACGCCAGGCTAATTGGGGAGGCCCAGCCTCCTCTGGCCTATGATACTCGTTGCCCATTGCTGGATGCCATAGCACCACCCTGGCTTGAAGACTGTGGGGAGGCCATGCTTCCTGCCCAGCCCAGCGAGGGTTGTGCGTATGTGCCCACTCCCCTGCTGCAGCCTCCCTGTGCTTCTGCGTCCTGGCACACCTGCTGTCCCTCCATGCTCCTAGAGCAGCGCAGGGCTGCCCCCTTTGCCCATTCAGAGTGACGAGCTGAGCCAGCTTCACGCAGATAGTTCCCCGGCCTCCCCAAGACTGGGGCTGAGCCCCCTTTCTGGTCTGTTCCTCCCCTCCACGCGAGGGCTGAGCCTGCTCCCCTTCTCTGACTCCACACACCCCTCCCTGTCAGGGCTCTGACCCCATGCACCCCTCCCCTGCTCTCCCTTGCAGAAAGGCTTTGCTGGTGGGAAGGTCTCTCTCCTTGACTGCTTCAGCCTTTTCACCAAGGAAGAGGAGCTGGATTCTGAGAACGCCCCGGTAAGGGAAGGGCCAGAGGTCCCACCCCATTGGGTGCGTAGAGAGGGGCCCTTGCCCCGCTGTGCTTGGGGGCCCTTGACCTCTCCATCCCACAGGAACATCTCACATGGGGCGGGGCACTAGGAGCTGGACCAGGTCAGGCTGCAGAGGGCTCCAGCATCACTACCGCCTCTGTAGGGCAGTAACTGGTGCAGCACCAACTGGGGTGCTTGGAGGCTGAGATCCAGGCACCAGGCGGAGGGGAGCATGACAGGGAAGGGGGGGAGCAGGGAGGGATGGTAGGAGGCTGCTTGGAGCTTTGACAGAAAAGCACCAGGAGCCTGCGCTCATGCAGGGATGTGGGAGGGCAGCTGGCACTGGTGTAACTGAGCCAGGAGGCCTTGGGCCAGGCTGTGCCAGCCACAGAGGGGCTGGAGCGTCAGCACAGCTTGGCCTCCTCCCCTGCACACTCTGAACTGGGCTGTCCGGTGTCTTGGAGCAGGTCTGTGACAAGTGCCGGCAGAGGACGAGAAGCACCAAGAAACTGACCATCCAGCGCTTCCCCCGCATCCTGGTGCTGCGTATCCTGTCTGCTGTGGTGTGGGAGTACTCGGGCAGGGGGAAGGGAGGAAGAGGGCGAAGCCTTTTGCCTTTGGGTGGCCCATTCAGCCCTGGCTCGGCCCTGCTCAGCATCTGGGGTTGTTGGGATTAGCTTGAGTTTTCCTGCTGGGTGCAGGCCATTGCTGGCCCCATGGTCCACAGGCCTGGCCTTACCCAGCACATGCTGTGCTGCAGCCCTGCGTCTGGCTGGGCTTCCTGACAGCGCCCCAGCACTGGAGGGGTGGGGGCTCATAGCGCAGGACACAGCAAACGTGGACAGTTCGGCAGCCTTGGTAGAGCCTGGGTGGCAGGTGTCTGCTCGGTGCCTGGCTGGGATCTGTGGCCCAGGTAGCTGCGGGTTTGTCCCTGGCACTGGCAGCATGCAGTGTAGAGAGGGATGTGCCGGATCCCGAGGGGCTGGGCTCGCGCAAGTTCCTGCAGGCTACGAGCCATCCTCCCCGTCAGGACAAAGGCCACCCCTCCCTCTTGGTTCCCTTGCCCGTTACCTCCCTTAACCCTGCTGCTCCGCTGGCCAGACCTGAACCGGTTCTCCACCACCCGGTACTCCATCAAGAAATGCTCTGTCTTCGTGGACTTCCCTCTGCAGCGACTCAACCTGAAGGAGTTTGCCAGTGAGAAGGCTGGTAGGTGTCCTGGCACCAGCCCACCCGGCATGTCCTGCGCTCTCCCCCCGAGCCAGGTCTTGCAGGGCCCTGGCTGGGGTGGGGAGCACATGGGCTCCTGACCTTGTTCTTGGGGAGGGAGACTCTCACATTGCTCGACCAGCTGCTGCAGGCATTCGCTCCAAACCACCTTGGCCAGCAGGCCTCTGAGGTTGCTCCAATGGGGCGCAGAGCAGAGCTGAAAGGGCTAACAGCCCACAGTGAATAGCCCACACCTGGCCCATGCCCTCTGCATGTGCAGTGGGCAGGCCCTGGTAAGGGGGGAGGGGCTGAAGGGAGTGGGTGGGGCCCTAGTGAAGGGGAGGGAGCGGGGGGGGATGGGTGGCGCCCTTGTGAGGGAGGAGGGGCAGAAGGGAGGGGGCAGGGCCCTTGTGACAGGGAGGGAGGGGCTGAAGGGAACTGAGGGGCTGAGGAGAGGGGGAGGGAGGGGCTGAAGAGCGTGGGGGGAGGCAGTTCAATGAAAGTGGTTGCCATGGAGCTATGGGGGATGGACTCAGCTGCCCAGGCCAAATCCAGCCAGTTCAGCCCCAGGGTTTGAGGACTTGAATAGCCCAGACGTACGTCAGGGGTTTGTTCCAGGAGTGGGTGGGTGAGATTCTGGGGCCTGCACTGTGCAGGAGGCCAGACTAGATGATCATAATGGTCCCTTCTGACCTTTAAAGTCTGAGTCTATTTCCTAGGAGCTGGGTGGGTTCTGGGGGAACCAGCTCCTGGACACTGAGCATCCCCCTTAGGGCTCTGCAAACGCCCAGAGAGGGACTCCCTGCACTGCTGCTGGCAGCTCACTCTGGTTGTACCTGGACTGTCGCTCCTGCCACATGCTGGGAGTGGTGCTGAGCAGACAGGCAGTGCTCCCCACAGCATCCCCTAGAGGAGTGGAGCATCCTCCTTCCCTTTCTGGAGGTGAGGAAACTAAGGCACAGGGGGATGCTGCTTACCCAAAGCTGCAGAGGAACTCTGTTGGAGCCAAGGTTAAAACCCAGATGTTCTGCCTCCCTGGCCTGTGCTCAGCCCACGCTCTTCCCAGAACCACCATCCTGGGCTGAGAATCTGGGACTGCAAGTGGGTGCAGCCGGGCATGGGGCAGAAGGACAGTGTAAGCCAGACTCAGAGCGGGGCAGGCTTGGCTGCCCCCAGGGTATGGCATCTTGACCCCAGCTGGCTCCACTAGCTGGGCCTGGCTTTGCAGAAGGCCGAGGCAGATCCTGCGCTAGGGAAGGGGATGCCAGACCTTCCACCTAGAGCGAGGCTGGAACCCAGCCAGGAACCGCTGTACACACGCAGGGAGTTGGCAGGGGTGGCCTCTCTCCATGGCAAGGGCTGTGGGGGCAAGCAAGGGGATTCACTGCCTGGAAAGGGCTCTTGGAGGGGAGGAGGAAGCGTGTCGGGGGTGGCTGCCTGGAGAAGGCTGCGGAGGGTAGGGATGTAAATACTGTTTTGTAAGTTAACCATTTAAACTATTAAATTTTTTTGTTTAAACGGTTAACCGATTAAGCGGCTGGGGCTGAGATTGATCTGGCCAGTGCGGCTGCGGCTGCTCCTGCCAGGCAACCCGGGGTTAACTGTTAAGGCGGGGGTTGGGGGAGTGCTGGGTAGGACTGCCTGGTGAGGGCTTTGGGGGCCTGGGGAAGTGCTGGGGGCTGTGTGGAGAAGGCTCTGGGGGAGTGTGGGGGACTGAGGAAGTGGTCAGAACTCAGGGGTGGGGAGCTGGTGGAGTGCTGGGGGGTGGTCAGGACTCTGGGGGGGCGAGCTGGGGGAGTGGTCAGGACTGGGGGGAGGGATCTGGGGAAGTGGTGAGGGGTCTGGGGGAATGCCCCGGGGGTTGCATGGAGAAGGCTCTGGGGGAGTAAAGGGGGCTGGGGAAGTGGTCAGGACTCAGGGAGGGGGGCGCTGGGGGAGTGGTGAGGGCTCTGGGGGAATGCCCTGGGGGCTGCATGGAGAAGGCTCTGGGGGAGTAAAGGGGGCTGGGGAAGTGGTCAGGACTCAGGGAGGGGGGAGCTGGGGGAGTGGTGAGGGCTCTGGGGGAATGCCCTGGGGGCTGCATGGAGAAGGCGCTGGGGGAGTGGTCAGGACTTGAGGGGAGGAGCTGGGGGAGTGGTGAGGGCTCTGGGGGGTCTGGGGGAATGCCCCGGGGGCTGCATGGAGAAGGCTCTGGGGGAGTAAAGGGGGCTGGAGGAGTGGTCAGGACTCGGCGGGGGGGAGCTAGGGGAGTTGTGAGGGCTCTGAAGGAGTGGTCAGGACAGGGGGGGAGCTGGGGGAGTGGTGAGGGCTCTGGGGGGTCTGGGTGAATGCCCCGGGAGCTGCATGGAGAAGGCTCTGGGGGAGTAAAGGGGGCTGGAGGAGTGGTCAGGACTCGGTGGGGGGGGAGCTGGGGGAGTTGTGAGGGCTCTGAAGGAGTGGTCAGGACAGGGGGGGAGCTGGGGGAGTGGTGAGAGCTCTGGGGGGCTGGGGGAATGCCCCGGGGGCTCCTTGCTGAGGCCTGAGCTGTTGTTTGTTGCAGGGAGCCCGGTGTATAACCTCTATGCCCTGTGCAATCATTCGGGCAGCGTGCACTACGGTCACTACACCGCCTTCTGCAGGGACCAGTCCGGCTGGCGGGTCTACAACGATTCCCGGTATGTGGGGGGCAGGGCGCTCCTGCAGCCATGGCACTGGGGTGCGTGTAGGGTGAGACCCTGACCCCCCTAGAGGAGGCCAGTGGGCCTATAGCTGCGGGTCTGTGTCTGGGTGTGATACTGTGATGTGCTGCAAGGAGGGAGGCTCCAGCCCTGGCACAGTGGGGGCGTTCCTAGGCCCTGCACCGGTGACAGGCATTCCTGGGAGGGGCTGCCCCTCGCCTGCCGGCTGGCTCCAGTGAGCCAGTGCACCGGGGGGGAGGGGGGAAGCCCTGAACTGCTCTGAAAGCTGAGAAGCCCCTGCCCTGGGGCCAGCCAGGCCCGCTCCCTGGTCAGTGATGGCACACAGTGCTGCCGGGGTAGCGGCTGGGAAGAGAGCTTGCACTGGCACTTTGACTTAGCCTGCAGTGCATGGCCCTGGCCCTGGAGGGCGCTGGCGGGCTGGGCTAGGCCAGGCCGGGTGTGGAGCTAATGCCATCTCCTCCCTGCAGCGTGTCCCCGCTCAGCGAGAACCAGGTGCCGTCTAGCGAGGGCTACGTGCTCTTCTATGAGCTGGACGACCATCACGGGAAGAAACAATGAAGTGTTGGACCCTGGCGCCTGTGCCGCAACCCTCTTACCTCAGAGACTGAGCCGGCTCCCGGGGATCCTCGGCCCCCCACGGGCCTGGAGGCGGTGTGGGGGATGGGCCGCCCACCTGCTCACCAGTGCCTGGGGGAAGATGAGACGTGCTGACCCACTGGACAGGGGCAAGGGGCCTGACCTGCCCATCGCTGAGTGTGGGCGGGAGGGGCCTGGTATGGCCCCCACCCCTGCTGTTCTGGCACAGTGCGGGGGCTTTGTGCACACAGTGAGGCTGTAAATAAACCCCGGAGCCACCCCCCAGGCAGGAACTTTTTGTGAATAAATTTACTAAGAAAAGTGCCCAGGCTCTCTGTGGGGGGAGAAGGGCCCTGCTGGGCGCTTGGGCTCAGCTCTCCTCTTCTGCCTCCCCGCCCCAGCTGGCCTCGCCCTGTGTCTGCCTGGCGGCAGGACCAGCTGCTGCAGGCCAAGGTGGAGGAACCTGCAACTGCTGTCCTGGGCCCAGAGCTTTAGTGCCAAAGGGATGGGAGAGCCGGAGCACGCGCAGCCTGCACGTTATGCTGGGAAGGGAGCCTGGTCGCAGCGCACGGCCAGCGCTGGGTGAACTCAGCCTGGCCAGCAGACGGGGCCCAGAACACAATGCCCTTGGTGTGAGAAACACTGAGAGCCTGGTACACCTCGGATATCTGCCTCTGGCAGGGATCCTGCCACAGCGATGGCCACCCACCAGGACAGAGCTCCCCTGGGACAGGGATGTGGGGAGCAGGGACCGTTTTCTGTCTATTTCCAGCGCTGAGATGGCTGAAGCCAGCAGCCCCAGGGGACTGATGGATCCAGACTAGCCATGGGGGTGAGTAAGGAGGTAGAAGGGAGGGCTGGGGGCAGATCAGGAGCTCTGCTGTAGCCAGATGGCGCTTGAGCTGGTGGCCAGACACCCCCAAGGAGACATCAGGTCCAGTTGGGTGGAAGGAGGCAGGGCTGGAGCCAAGCGTGGGGTTGGGAGGTGCCAGCAGAAAGCTGGTCCTTGAATTTGTTTGTGGATGAGATTTAACACCCCCTCATACGTTCCCAGAACCCTGGCAGCTCCGGCACATCTCGGCATGGTGCAGGCCTGTCCCTGCCGGCCTGAGGACGTGTGCGAGCTCATGCTGCACAGGGGCAGAGTGGCTCCCTCGTCCAATACCAGACCAACCCCTGGTACCGTCTGGGGGACGAGCCTCAAGTGGCCCCTGCCACAAATGCCCGACAAGGGGAGGGGGGGTGACCGTTCAGCTGCTGCCTCCTCCCCATCAGCCCCAAGGCCTATGGCTGGCAGGTTCCCCATGCTGCCAGGATCCCACTGCTCCGCAGCCGCAGCCTGGGGAGGGCTCCTGAGGGCTGTGCTGTGTGTTGACAAACATGCCGTGCTGGTTGCCAGGAGTTAATTAGCCCTAGCTGGTGGGGAAGGGGAGGCTGCAATCTCGGGGGCCTGCGTCCCTCGGGTTTTCCCAGTTGCTAAAGCGCTGCAGCGTGTTTAGAGAAAGCCTGGCTTCCCCACGGCCCTTCGGGCTGCTTATTTCGGGCTCACGCAAGTTAAAAGGGCAGCAGAGAGGCCTCCGGAGGGTGTGGGGCACCATTCCTGCCCACAGCACTTCACTGCTAGGCTGTGAGGGGAACCAGGCCCAGGGCAGGGGAACTCAGTGCCACGACGTGTGCTAGCCCAGCGAGACGCCTTCCCTGCCAGGAGAGGCAGAAATGGTCAGTAGCCTTTTGCCACAAGAGCTGTTTCTATGGGCTGCCGCTGGTCCCTCGCATGGGGCAATTTAAACAGGCCAAAGCCCTGGATGGGGCGTCTGGGGGACCCCTCTCCAGCTCAGTCGCCTGGGATCCAGCCTCTACATTAATGTTACCCCAGAGTCTCATCAGCATCACCCCCAGGCTGCTCAGACCAGTTCTCTGATGCAGCCTGCCAGGTGTGGAATGGGGCGTGTCATGGGCCCTGGTGCTGCCAGTAACCAGGACTCCTGAGTTCTCTTCAGGGTCCTACTCCTCCCCCACCCCTCCAAGGGAGGGTTTGGTTTCCTTGGTGGCCGTAAAGGTCCTTGGCATTAGGGTGCTGGAGACGTTCCTCCCATCTGGGCTGGCCCAGGGACTGAAATGGACAGGCCTGCTGCTCTCTGAGCAGGGATCCTGGCCCTGGCTGCTGGATGGGATGGTGCAAGTCACATATACCTGGGTCGGGGCAGGGGCTGTTGGCACCTGACAGCAACCAGCCGAGGGCCTTTCCCAGCACCCAGCTGGCCTTCAAATGGGCCCCAGAGCCTTGGTCACATGGGACTGCAGGGAAGGATTCTGAGAGCAGCGGGGCCCCGGAGCTCTGCCGTTACATTTTGGGCCAGGTCACACTTGCAGGTGGTGCCCGGACAGCCCTGAGGCTGGCAGGTCAGGACTAGGCTAGCCCTGAGCTGAGAGTGTGTAGCGCGTCTCTGGCTGGGGCAGAGCTGGGCGGCTCAGGATTTAGGTGCCGTGTGCTCCAGGCGCCTGGTCACTAATTTGTTTGGCTGCTGAGTGGGGTCCGTTCCTCAAGCTGCTTGACTGAGCTCACTGGATTGGAAGCAGCGGCTTTTCTCTCTGCAAGCCCCAGTCCAATCCCCCGTGCCCTGACTGAGGGGGTGGGGGATTGGAGTCATTTGATGTGTCCATATGTGTGACTGAGTCTTCCCGGGCACTGGGAGCTGCTACATACAGAGCGTACAAGGGCGGGTGGGCAGCAGGTTGGGACGCAGCCCCTCGACGTTGGTACAGAGGCCCCGTCAGGCGCTGACTCGAGTCTAAGAATGGAAATGGAGATGCTTGATGGCAGTGGGAGTCCCAAGGCCTGGCCATTAACTGGCAGCCCAGGAGGGTGGACATGTGAATTCAGCCTGGCAACAGCTGGGAACAAAGGAATGAGGAGTCCAGGGGTGGCTTTAAGGTGCTGCTCTGCAGAGACAGGGGCACCGACACAGAGAGCTTGAGAGCCAAGCTGGGGCCCAGGGGAGCCTGCCGAGACGGACTCTAACTTGAGCCTGGCTTTCCCATGTTAACCTAGGATGCCCAGGTGCTGCGTGCCCAGGACTGACGAAGGCTGCCCAGGGTCGCTGCAGACGCTCCCTGTCTGAGCAAAGTTGGACTTGCTGCAGAGTCGGGGAGCTGGAGCCTGAAAGCTCCTGTTCGCAGCTGTGGGGTCGCATGTCCCACCCCAGAGACAATGTGGGCGCCTGGGGTCTGGCACACTAATGAGGTCACTCCCAGGGCCTGTATGAAGGCCAGGGCCTAGCCCAGACCCTGAGGAGCTATGACAGAAGGGATACGTGTGCAGCCGTGTGCCAGGATTGCCCGCATGTCTCTGCCCAAAGTGTCTCCTGCCCTCAGTGCTGTGGATGGGGGTGGTTGGGAAGGATGGTGTGGGGGTGATACGGGGACTGGGGGGCGCTATTGAGGGCTTGGGAGGGGCAGCATTGGAGGCAGGGGGGGGGGTTGAGGGGCAATATTGGGAGTAGTGGGGCAGTGGGGGGTGATATGGGGGATGGGGGGTATTGGGGTTATATGGGGGCTAGGAGGGGCAGTATAGGGGAAGTGGGGGTGATATGGGGGCTGGGACAGGGTTGGGGGCAGTATTGGGGCAGTGGAGGGTAAGATGGTGCTGTGGTGGCATGGTGGGCTGGGGGGTGGTAATGGGGGCAGAGGGTGATAAAGGGCTGGGAGGAGGAATGGTGGGCTGTATTGGGGCAGTAGGGGTTGACATGGGGCTGGGGGGGTAGTGAAGGTTGGGGGGAGGTAGTGGGGGTGATATGGGTCTGGGGGGTGGTATTGGGGCAATGGGAGGTGATACAGGGCTGGGGGGCAGTATTGGGGGCAATGGGGGTGATACGCAGCTAGGGGGTGGTATTGGGGCAGTGGGGGAGTGATGCGGGACTGGGGGGTATTGGGGGTGATACGGTGCTGGGGGCACAGGACTGGTGCAGTAGAGGGTGACACGGCTGGGGAGGCGGTATTGGGGCAATGGGGATGATAGGGGGTTAGGGGGTGGTATTGAGGCAGTAGGGGGTGACATGGGGCTGGAGGGTAGTGGAGTGTTGGGGTGATATTGGAGGTAGTGGGGGTGATGAGGCTGGGGGTGATACGGACTGGGGGCAGTATGGGGCAGTGGGGGTGATACGGGGCTGGGGGGGTGATATTGGGGCAGCGGGGGTGACCCGGGGCTGGGGGGGCGGTATTGAGGCAGTGGGGCTGATACGGGGCTGGGGGCAGTAATGGGGTGACACAGGGGCTGGAAGTGGTATTGGGGCAGTGGGGGTAATACGGGTCTGGGGGGCAGTATTGTGGCAGTGGGGGGTGACACGGCGAGGACTGGGGGAAGTATTGGAGCAGTGGGGGTGACACGGGGGCAGGGGGTGACACAGGCTGGGGGCAGTATTGGAACAGTGGGGGTGACAAGGGGCTGGGGGGGCAGTATTGGGGCAGTGGGGGTGATATGGGGCTGGGGGCGGTAATGGGGGTGATACGGGGCTGGGGGCAGTATTGGGACAGTAGGGGTAATATGGGTCTTGGGGGGTGATACAGGGCTGGGGGAAGTATTGAAGCAGTGGGGGTGACGGGGCTGGGGGGGTGGTATTGAGGCAGTGGGGGTGATACGGGGCTGGAGGTGGTATTGAGGCAGTGGGGGTAATACGGGTCGGGGGGTGATACAGGGCTGGGGGAAGTATTGGAGAAGTGGGGGTAACACAGGGGCTGGAAGTGGTATTGGGGCAGTGGGGGTAATACGGGTCTGGGGGGGAAGTACTGGAGCAGTGGGAGTGACATGGGGTGGGGGGGCAGAGGGGTGACACGGGCTGGGGGCAGTATTGGGGCAGTGGGGGGTGATACGGGGCTGGGGGTGACATGGCGGGGACTGGGGGAAGTATTGGAGCAGTGGGGGTGACACAGGGCGGGAGGGCGGTATTGGGGCAGTGGGGGTGACATGGGGGCTGGAAGTGGTATTGGGGCAGTGGGGGGAATACGGGTCTAGGGGGAAGTATTGGAGCAGTGGGGGTGACACGGGGTGGGGGGCAGGGGCTGACGGGCTGGGGGCAGTATTGAGGCAGTGGAGGTGACACGAGGCTGGAAGTGGTATTGGGGCGGGGGGGTAATACGGGTCTAGGGGGGCAGTATTGGGGCAGTGGGGGGGGTGATATGGGGCTGGGGGGTGACATGGTGGGGACTGGGGGAAGTATTGGAGCAGTGGGGGGGTAATACGGGTCTAGGGGGGCAGTATGGGGGCAGTGGGGGTGACACGGGACAGGGGGGCAGTGGGGTGATACGGGGCTGGAAGTGGTATTGGGGCGGGGGGGTAATACAGGTCTGGGGGGGCAATATTGGGGCAGTGGGGGGGTGACATGGGGCTGGGGGGTGACACGGGCTGGGGGCAGTATTGCGGCAGTGGGGGGGTGACACGGCGAGGACTGGGGGAAGTATTGGAGCAGTGGGGGTGACACGGGGGCAGGGGGTGACACAGGCTGGGGGCAGTATTGGGACAGTGGGGGTGACAAGGGGCTGGGGGGCAGTATTGGGGCAGTGGGGGTGATATGGGGCTGGGGGCGGTAATGGGGTGACACGGGGCTGGGGGCGGTAATGGGACAGTAGGGGTAATATGGGTCTTGGGGGGTGATACAGGGCTGGGGGCAGTATTGCGGCAGTGGGGGGGTAATACGGGTCGGGGGGGCAGTATTGGGCCGGGAGGGGCCTTGCGGCGGGGTCACGAGACGCTGCCCCCCCCGTCAGGCTCCGCGTGTGGCCCCGCCGGGCCGCCCTCCCCCACACCCGTCACCGGGGCGGGCCCGACCTTGTTGAGTCCGGACGGGGCGGTCTGATGTCTGATTGGTCCACTGCTCGTTATTCCCGCCCCGCCCTTAACCAATCCCGGCCGCGGCGGCGAAGGGATGTTTTTGCTCCGAGGGTGAGAGTGGCCGGACGGTCGGGACGGGAAGGGGGGGGGGGCGTGGGGTGAGGGTAATGGGGGGCTGGGGAGTGGTGGGGGATGAGGCTGGGGGTGGTTGGGGGGCTGGGGTGGGAGGTTGTGGGGTGGCAGGGGGCTGAGGCTGGGAGTGGGCGGGGTGAGGGTAATGGGGGGCTGGGGAGTGGTGGGGGATGAGGCTGGGAGTGGTTGGGGGGCTGGGGAGTGGTGGGGGGCTGAGGTTGGGGTGTGGGGTGGCAGGGGGCTGAGGCTGGGGGCGGGCGGGGTGAAGGTAATGGGGGGCTGGGGAGTGGTGGGGGGCTGAGGTTGGGGTGTGGGGTGGCAGGGGGCTGAGGCTGGGGGTGGTTGGGGGGCTGGGGTGGGAGGTTGTGGGGTGGCAGGGGGCTGAGGCTGGGAGTGGGCGGGGTGAGGGTAATGGGGGGGCTGGGGAGTGGTGGGGGATGAGGCTGGGAGTGGTTGGGGGCTGGGGTGGGAGGTTGGGGGGGCTGAGGTTGGGGTTGTGGGGTGGCAGGGGGCTGAGGCTGGGGGCGGGCGGGGTGAGGGTAATGGGGGGCTGGGGAGTGGTGGGGGGCTGAGGGTGGGGTGGCAGGGGGCTGAAGCTGGGAGCGGTCGAGATGAGGGTAATGGGGGGCTGGGGAGGGAGTGGTTGGGGGGCTGGGGTGGGAGGTTGTGGGGTGGCAGGGGGCTGAGGCTGGGGGCGGGCGGGGTGAAGGTAATGGGGGGCTGGGGAGTGGTGGGGGGCTGAGGTTGGGGTGTGGGGTGGCAGGGGGCTGAGGCTGGGGGTGGTTGGGGGGCTGGGGTGGGAGGTTGTGGGGTGGCAGGGGGCTGAGGCTGGGAGTGGGCGGGGTGAGGGTAATGGGGGGCTGGGGAGTGGTGGGGGATGAGGCTGGGAGTGGTTGGGGGGCTGGGGTGGGAGGTTGGGGGGGCTGAGGTTGGGGTGTGGGGTGGCAGGGGGCTGAGGCTGGGGGCGGGCGGGGTGAAGGTAATGGGGGGCTGGGGAGTGGTGGGGGGCTGAGGGTGGGGTGGCAGGGGGCTGAAGCTGGGAGCGGTCGAGATGAGGGTAATGGGGGGCTGGGGAGGGAGTGGTTGGGGGGCTGGGGTGGGAGGTTGTGGGGTGGCAGGGGGCTGAGGCTGGGGGCGGGTGGGGTGAGGGTAATGGGGGGTTGGGGAGTGGTGGGGGATGAGGCTGGGGGTGGTTGGGGGGCTGGGGTGGGAGGTTGTGGGGGGCTGAGGTTGGGGTGTGGGGTGGCAGGGGGCTGAGGCTGGGGGCGGGTGGGGTGAGGGTAATGGGGGGCTGGGGAGTGGTGGGGGATGAGGCTGGGGGTGGTTGGGGGGCTGGGGTGGGAGGTTGTGGGGTGGCAGGGGGCTGAGGCTGGGGGCGGGTGGGGTGAGGGTAATGGGGGGTTGGGGAGTGGTGGGGGATGAGGCTGGGAGTGGTTGGGGGGCTGGGGTGGGAGGTTGTGGGGGGCTGAGGTTGGGGTTGTGGGGTGGCAGGGGGCTGAGGCTGGGGGCGGGTGGGGTGAGGGTAATGGGGGACTGGGGAGTGGTGGGGGGCTGAGGCTGGGGGTGGTTGGGGGGCTGGGGTGGGAGGTTGTGGGGTGGCAGGGGGATGAGGCTGGGAGCGGTCGAGATGAGGGTAATGGGGGGCTGGGGAGTGGTGGGGGGCTGAGGCTGGGAGTGGTTGGGGGGCTGGGGTGGGAGGTTGTGGGGGGCTGAGGTTGGGGTGTGGGGTGGCAGGGGGCTGAGGCTGGGCGGGGTGAGGGTAATGGGGGGCTGGGGAGTGGTGGGGGATGAGGCTGGGAGTGGTTGGGGGGCTGGGGTGGGAGGTTGTGGAGGGCTGAGGTTGGGGTGTGGGGTGGCAGGGGGCTGAGGCTGGGAGTGGGCGGGGTGAGGGTAATGGGGGGCTGGGGAGTGGTGGGGGATGAAGCTGGGAGTGGTTGGGGGGCTGGGGTGGGAGGTTGTGGGGGGCTGAGGTTGGGGTGTGGGGTGGCAGGGGGCTGAGGCTGGGGGCGGGCGGGGTGAGGGTAATGGGGGGCTGGGGAGTGGTGGGGGATGAGGCTGGGAGTGGTTGGGGGGCTGGGGTGGGAGGTTGTGGGGGGCTGAGGTTGGGGTGTGGGGTGGCAGGGGGCTGAGGCTGGGAGTGGGTGGGGTGAGGGTAATGGGGGGCTGGGGAGTGGTGGGGGATGAGGCTAGGAGTGGTTGGGGGGCTGGGGTGGGAGGTTGTGGGGGGCTGAGGTTGGGGTGTGGGGTGGCAGGGGGCTGAGGCTGGGGGCGGGTGGGGTGAGGGTAATGGGGGACTGGGGAGTGGTGGGGGGCTGAGGCTGGGGGTGGTTGGGGGGCTGGGGTGGGAGGTTGTGGGGTGGCAGGGGGATGAGGCTGGGAGCGGTCGAGATGAGGGTAATGGGGGGCTGGGGAGTGGTGAGGGGCTGAGGCTGGGAGTGGTTGGGGGGCTGGGGTGGGAGGTTGTGGGGGGCTGAGGTTGGGGTGTGGGGTGGCGGGGGGCTGAGGCTGGGGGCGGGCGGGGTGAGGGTAATGGGGGGTTGGGGAGTGGTGGGGGGATGAGGCTGGGGGTGGAGGGTTGTGGGGAACTGAGGCTGGCGGCAATGCAGCACGTCATGGGTCCCGTCCTATGTGTGGCTCTGTCCCATGCTGCTGGCCCCCTGGGTGGGGTCTAGCCCCAGAGACCCCAGGTTCAGGGGGAGCAGCTGATCCCAGTGTGGGGGCACGGCCAGCCCCTCTCCACGCTGACCCCTCTCTTCTCCCCCAGGCTGCTGAATGCAGAGGACGGTGGCAGTTGTTGGTGGTGGGATCAGTGGCCTCACCGCCTGCTACCACCTGGCCAGGAGCCCCAATGCTCCCAAGGTGAGACCTCCTGGGGCAGCGTCCCCAGGGGCTGCCTGCGCAAGGCACTAACGCAGCGGGTCGCTGACCCTGGGCTGCCCCACAGCTCTGGGGCCTGTCTGTGGAGACCATGGACAGCACCAGGGCTGCCCTGCCTTCCGGGGCAGAGAGGAGCCCCATCCCTACAGTCTTCCAGCTCTTGGTCACTGCGCTGGAAGTGCCAGTGGGGGGTAAATGGTACCCGATGTGGGGCTGGCTTGTGCAGCATTCAATGACCCTGGGCTCACAGCTGCCCCACCCAGCTAGGGCATGGAGTTCAGGCCTGGGGGTGGCCCCTGATCCCTTCTGTGAGGCTCAGCCGCCTGGCTGTGGGGCAGGTCCTGGGGCTCTTCTCCCACCTCTTGGTGCCAGGCTCTGCAGCACTGAAGCAGCAGTAGGGAGATGGTGCAATCTAGTGCTGACCGTGCTGCTTCATGCCTGGACATGGCCTCCACAGGCCACAGCCCGGGGCTCAGGGGAAGCTGGATTGGGCTGGGCTCCGGGGCAGTTAGGCTGCTTGTTCCGGGAGCCTTGGTGTTATGAGGGGCTGGCTCAGTGACCGTCTCCTGCGAGAACTGGGGTGACTGCAGCCCTGCCCTGATGGATTCCCCCCTCCCTGCAGATAATCCTGCTGGAGGGTAGCGGCCGCCTGGGAGGCTGGCTCCATTCCACTCGAACTGAGGACGGGGCCATATTTGAGCATGGCCCCAGGGGGATCCGACCTGCTGGGACGGTGGGGAAGAACACTCTGCTCATGGTAGGTGGGCAGAGCCTGCAGAATCAGGGAGGGGGGCAGGGTCCAGCTGGGGCATGAGGGGGAGACCTGGAGTGTTGGCTCTGCAGCCAGGTGGGATCTGTCCAGCTAGGCTAATCTAATGGAGGCGCTGGGAGCCCCCATGCAGGGGCAGGCCCCAGAGCTGCCTCCTGGTGGCTGTTGGGACCTTGCAATCGCTTGCACTCCAGCAGGACAGCGACAACTGGGTGCTCTTGATGCCAGTAGCTGGGTCTACCCCTGCTGAAGGGCTGGTGCTCCTCAGCCCCAGCCTGGAATGGCCTTGGCGAGGAAGCAGACATGCCAGCGCACTACAGAGCTGGGGGAGGGCAGGCAATGGCTTAGAGGAACCCGTGGGGCACGGTCAAAGGGTGGGAACATCTGGCAGCTCTGGGGCGGTTTGGGTGGAGTCAGCGAAATGGCTATGTGCATTTGGGCAGAGCCTGCTGACTTTGGTCTGTCCTGCCCCATCTCAGTCAGGGCCAGGGGGTCTGTCGTGACTAGGGCCCCCCTGATCTCAGCTAGGAGTAGGGAGTCTGTGGGGCAGCAGAGGCCTCCAGTTTTGGTCATGGCCTCTTGGTGCTGCCCTAATACCCAGTAACATGAGGAGTCGGTGTCTAGCCCGCTTGTCTCTCCCTAGGTCTCTGAACTTGGCCTGGATGCAGATGTGCTTCCGGTGCCCGGCGACCACCCGGCTTCCAAGAATCGCTACCTCTATGTGAGCAGGGCGCTGCACAGGCTGCCGTCCGGCATTGGGTACGTGTCCCGTGGCTGCTGCTGCTCAGCCGCTGTGTGGGGGAGCTGACTCTTCCCCTCAATCCCAGCAGCTAGTGACTGTGCTGGGGGGTGATGGGTCTGGGGGTGGGGACAGGGAAGGTTCCCAGCTGCACTGCCTCTGTTCACTTCGCTGTCATGCCCCAGCCCAGGAACCCCTCTGTGTTTGTTGGCAGCGGTGTTCTGCGGACAGTGCCGCCCTTCACCAGACCCCTACTCTGGAGTGGGCTGCGTGAGCTGGCAGCCCCCCGGGGCACCCAGCCGGATGAGACCATCCACAGCTTTGTGAGCCGCCGCTTCGGAAAGGAGGTATGAGCCCAGCCTGTGCAGGGAGGGGAGCCTAGGAGGGGTGAGTGTGGGCTCTGTGCACAGGGCAGGGGGAGAGATTTAGTGCAGGGGAGGAGCTGAGGCTGGGCCCCAGGGTGTGGTGGCAGCAGCTCTGCCTATCTTCATCCTGCAGCGGGTGAGGGAAGGGAGCCAGGCATGGCCCTCCCAGATGGGCCCCAGGCAGCCTGTGATCTGTGCTGCACTGTCACACTTGGAGACGCAAGACAATTTCCATAAGAGCCAAGGTGTGGACCGTTCTGCCAGGCTCTCCTAGTGCCCTGAGTGCAGGCAGATTCATGCAGGATTCTGCATTTCCCATTCCAAACTGCCAGGCAGTGTTGCTGTGCAGTGGAACAGCTGCCACTTCCTGCCCCAGAGGGGGCTGCATTGCCATGACAGGTTTCTCTGTTGGTATCTCAGTGGGGCAGGGTCTGGTGGTGAAGCAGGAGAGACTGGAAGTCAGGGCTCCTGGATTCTATTCCCGGCTCTGCCACAGACACAGTGTGCCTCAAGGCATGGCTCTTCCTCGCTCTGTGACTCAGTTTCTCCATCTGATCATGCCTGACATCCTGGTGGTGGGGAGCCTAGTTGCCAGGGTGCTCTGGAGCCCGAGGGTGGGAAGGTGCTAGAGGAGGTGAGGCGTGAACAGGCCGCCAGCAGGGCTGGAGAGTCAGAGCACCACTGAGAAATGACAGAGAGGGAACTTGCTGGGAGTCCTATGATTGGAGAGAGGGGCTGCTTCAACCAGCATGAACGGCAGAGCAGGCGGCTCCTGCCCCCAGCATGGGGAGTCCTCCTGCCCCATGCTTGATGGTGAGAGAAACCTGCTGTGGCCAGGTGTGGTGGGGGTGTTCCCCCCTGTAGGGCGAGCACGGTCTGACTGCAGGCCTGGCACTGGCCTCTCTTCAGCAGCTGGGGCTGTGGGAGCTGTGCATGGTGTGGGAGTGTGTCAGGGTAGAGGCCTGTGGTCTGACTGCAGGCCTGGGGCTGGCCTCTCTTCAGCAGCTGGGGCTGTGGGAGCTGTGCATGGTGTGGGAGTGTGTCAGGGTAGAGGCCTGGGGCTGGCCTCTCCAGTCTCTGTGCTCAGTGCTGGTGGGGAGTGAGCCTGGCCTGGTGCAGGGGCTCTGGGGGCTGCCTGGCAGCCTTGTCTGCCCAGTCCTGGTGGGAGAAAGGGCAGGTGGACTCAGGGTTGTCCCTGGTCACTCCAGGGTTTGTGGAGCCAGGGTGGTCTCTGCCCCATCACACAGCTGTCCCCTGGGGGTTGCAAGAGCTGCCCTCACTGGCTGTTCAGCTCACCCAGAGCCCCACTGGGAAGATCCCTTTTCTCTTGCCTGTGCCCAGCGGGTGGGGCTGGGGCAGGACTCTATACCCAGCAGCATTAGGGCTGGGGTAGGGCCTGACTGATCCTCTCTCCTTGGCTCCCTAGCTGGCTGACATCGCCATTGACAGCCTGTGCCGGGGGGTGTTTGCTGGAGACTGCCGGGCCCTGAGCGTGCGCTCCTGCTTCCCCGCGCTGTTCGAGGCTGAGCAGAGGCGACGCTCCGTCATCCTGGGGATGGCCCTGGGTGGAGGTGAGAGTCGGCCGCGCAGCCTCCTGCAAAGGGGCTTTGGGGACGATGGAGCTGCTGGGCCAGGGATAGGCTGCACCTGTGCTCCAGAAGGGACGGGACGGGAGCATGTGCCTGAGTCAGGACCCTGCTCCATCGCTGGCTGGCTGTGCAGTCTCCTCCCCTGGCTAGCTCTGATCTCTGGGGGCCCTTCCCATTGGTGGTAGCTCAGTTGGGTCAGGGCAGCGGGATAGAGCTGAGAAGTGGGGAGATTGGCGGGTTCCTGGGGGATCTGCCGTGTGGATGAGTTTCTAGCCTGCTCTCTGCATCTAGGGAAAGGCCCCGCCCTGGACTCGGCGCTGAGCCGCAGGGCCTGCGATGAGCGCTGGAGCCAGTGGTCGCTGCGTGGTGGCATGGAGACACTGCCCGAGGCCCTGCAGGACTTTCTGAGACAGCGTGGGGTGGAAATGCACTGCCATGCCCGGCTGCGGCGCCTGGAGAGAACGGCAGCTGAGTGCTGGCAGGTGAGAGGCAGCAGAGTGTGTCCTCTTGCACCCCTTCGGAGTCCCTCTGGGGAGGGCTCTGCTGGGACACGGAGGGGAGGGGAGCTAGGCTCCAAAGGGTTAACCTGAAACTGATCCTCCACTTGCTGCATTTTCTGGTCAAACACTTCACCGTTGCCCAATTCAGGTGTGAACATGAGTGGTCAAGAGCAGGGAGGTGGGAGCCGGGACTCCTGGGTTCTGTTCCCAGCTCTGGGAGGGGAGTGGGGCTGGTGGTCAGAGCAGGGGTGTTGGGAGCCAGGACTCCTGGGCTCTACCCCAGCTTGGCCACTTGTCTTCCTGCTGGGGTGAGTCACCTCTCTGCTCTGTGAGGCAGGGGTGTAGGCCCAGGCTTGCCAGCAGGTGGGCCCAGGTCTCTGCGCTGACTGTGCCTTTCTCATCTAGATCACCCTGGAGGATGGCAGCGTGAGAGCAGACCATGTGATCAGTGCCATCCCAGCCAGAGGTAGGGGTGGTGCTGTGCTGAGGGCAGCCCCTCTGCTCTGATCGGGATCTGTGCCGTGTGGTCCCATGTAGCTGTGGAGCCATCTAGGCACTCAGGAAGGGTGGGGGTAGGGACTCAGTCTCTGCTTGTCCAGCAGAGACCCCGCGCGGGTCTGAACCCGTTTTTTGGCTGGGCCCTGCATCCCACTCAGGGAACCCTCCCCTCTGTGCAGGAGTGTGGGCTAGTGGTGAGAGTGGCGAACTCCTGGGTTTTCTCTCTGGCTGTGGTTTGGAGCAGGCGTTCTGGCTCTGCGCAGGGGGGAAAGGGGTGTGGAGCCCCCAGCTGCTCTGTGCTGAGGCATCTCTGTTTCCAGCTCTGGCAGTGCTGCTCCCCGGCTGGGCCGAGCCGCTGGCCCAGGAGCTGCGCAGCATCGAGGCCGTGTCGGTGGGTGTGGTGAACCTGCAGTACAACGGTGCCACGCTGCCCATCACGGTGAGACTGGGGCAGCCCCCATCCTGTCCCCGAGCACCCAGCATTACATGGGGCTAAGTAGGAAGGGAGAACTCCCCAGACTACAGCCCTAGCCTCATGTCTTGGGGGGGCCTGGGAGCAGTGGGTAGTTGTGGGGAGCTCCCAGCAAGTCGTGTGTGGAGCTGGCTCCCGGAGCTGGGGGTGAGGGCAGGGTGTCCACCCATCTGCCCATCCAGCTGCTGTCTTCCAGGGGGAAGTGGGGCAGACCCTAGGGGGTAATAGGTGTTTCCTTGTCTCTGTCCCAGGGGTTCGGGCACCTGGTGCCCTCGTTCGAAGACAGCTCCCTGCTGGGCATTGTCTACGACTCGGTCGCCTTCCCGGAGCAGAATGGCAGCTGTGGCCCTTCCGTCCGGCTCACGGTGAGCACACCACCCGGCCCCCTGCTCCCTCCAGGGAGGTGTGCTGGTGGCAGAGGGGGCTGGGTGTGGATGTGCACAGGTCCAGCCATGGGCCGTGGCAGCCAGACCCCTGGTTTCTGATTTTCCCTGGGGGTGCTTAACACCTACTCCACTCCTTCCCCCAAGGCTCCACCCCTGCCCTGCCCTCGCTTCTCCCCCAGTGCCCACTGCTGACCGGGGTGTTCGGCGGCAGGCAGGTGGCACTGGGAGGGAGGAGGAGGAGCTGATTGGCAGGGCCCACTGGTGAGTGCTGAGCACCCACTTTTTTTTCTTCTTTCTGTGGGTGCTCCAGCCCCCGAGTATCCACGACAAGGGGGCTGGTTCCACCACAGCACAGGGCAGACAGCTATGGCATCTGGCCCAGGACCCCCAGCATCCTGCTGGCTCCTCTCATGGGCTGAAAGTTGGCTTAGTCTGGCACCAGCTCAGCCATCCTCAGTGTGGGGCAGGGGATCCTGGTTTGGGGCCAGGCCTGGTCCTCTGGGGCCCTGTTTAAAATAGACTTTAAGGTCAGAAGGGACCATTATGATCATCTAGTCTGAACTCCTGCACAGCGCAGGCCCCAGAATCTCACCCACCCACTCCTGGAACAAACCCCTGCCGAACATCTGGGCTATTCAAGACCTCAACTTGCGGTTTGAAGACCTCAAGCTGCAGAGAATCCTCCAGCAAGTGACCCGTGCCCCACGCTGCAGAGGAAGGCGAAAAACCTCCAGGGCCGCTGCCAATCTGCCCTGGAGGAAAATTCTCTGTAGTAACTCAGATCCCACCCTATCTGGTGTCCCATCACAGGCCATTGGGCATATTTACCGCTAATACTCAAAGATAAATTAATTGTCAAAATAAGGCTATCCCATCATAGCATCCCCTCCATAAACTTATCAAGCTTAGGCCTTGGCTACGCTTGTGAGTCAGAGCGCAATAAAGCCTCGCAGAGCGCTGTACCTCACTCCCCGTCCACACTGGCAAGGCACGTACAGCGCTGCTGGTGCTCCACCTCCCCAAGAGGAGTGACATTTGCTGTGCCTTGGCTACAACTCCCGGGTGTCAGTGTGAACGGGGAGTTAACTTACTGCGCTGTGATAATCCCCTTATCAGGTGGCCGCTCTTCTCATTGTGATGGGCTGCGGGAGTGCGGAAGTGCCCTTTCAAAACTCCATCAGAGAGAAAAAGCAAACATTTTGCTGTTTGCTGTGAGTGAGAAGCAGGCGGTCTGAACTTACAGGGCAGTGTGCTGCCTCCCTCCCTTTTTGAAAAGTATGTTGCAGCCACTTGAATGCTGGGAGAGCTGCCCAAAATGCACCACTCCCAATGCGGCTGCAAATGTGGCCAGGCCAGTGCGCTGCCAGCTGGTAGAGTGGACAGACAGCAGCGCTTCCCCATCTCAGCTGTATGAAGCCGGGTTTAACTCACCCTGCTGTACAGCTGCAAGTGTAGCCATGCTCTTAGTCTTGAAAGCAGTTTAGGGTAGGGAGGGGGGAGATCCTGGTTTTCTGGCGCCGTTACCCCTCCCCCTGCAGTTCAGGAGTCCTCTTGGCCCCAAGCCAAGATCCTGCTCCCCTCCTGAGTGGTTGTTCGCTGCCTGCAGGTGATGCTGGGAGGTGCGTGGTTCAAACAGGGCTTTGGGGACCCAGAGACGGTGCCACAGGCCGTGCTGCTGAGCCGTGCCAAGGAGGCAGTGAGGGCACACCTGGGCATTGTGGCCGAGCCCTCCCGCACAATCGTCAAGGTGCTCAAGGTAGGTGGGGTGGGGGTGAGCAGCACTGGGAACCATACAGGCCAAACCAGCCCTCACTCCGTCTCTGGTCCTTCCGCAGGCCTGCATCCCCCAGTACACACTCGGCCACTGGCAGAGGACAGGTAAGGCTGGCAGAGCCCTTGGTGCCCTCTCATATCTATGGCATCAGGCTGCCCTTCGCATGTTATCCCCTCTGCAGTATCATAGAATCTCAGGAGATCATCTAGTCCAACCCCCTGCTCAAAGCAGGACCAATCCCCAGATTTTTACCCCAGATCCCTAAATGGCCCCCTCAGGATTGAACTCACAACCCTGGGCCAATGCTCCAACCACCGAGCTATTTGCCCCATGTCAAGCCTGGGGGTGGGGTCCTGGGCTGGGCAATGGGGCACACAGCCACACACTCCCAGGTGGGATTTATCAGCATAGCCAGAGGAGCACAGCTCCATCCCATGTGCTGGGGGTGGTAAAGACCCCTCTAGCCTTACTCCCTCTGTCCCCCTGGCAGAGACCATGAGCCGTTACCTGGAGCAGGAAGGATTACCGCTGAGCCTGATCGGGGCCTCCTACCAGGGTGTCTCTGTGAACGACTGTATCTACAGTGCCAAGATGGCAGTCACCCGGCTCCTGGACCAGGCCTGCTGATCTGCCACTGGGCGCCTACCTCTTGAACTAACTCTGCTTCAAGCAGAGAACAATGGAGGCCCCTGCCAGGCAACGGGCTCTCGCAGTGCGAGGAGAGGCTGCGTCCTCTGAGGGCACTGGGGGCTGGATTCCTATCCAAGGTGGGTGGGGGTGGGGCTGGGGCCCCCTTGTGATAGAGGGACATCCCCAGAAGCAGTGAGAGAAGGTGAGTGTGGAGGCTGGGGCACTGACTCAGCAGCTGTAGGCTGCAGCCTGGGTTCTTTTCAGCAGTGGTCAGGTACCAGCTCAAGGGAGGGGCTGGGCTGGCCTGTCTCACCCAGACCCTTCCTTCCCCACCCCCAAGGCTCCCCCCAACCAGCCCTTGGCCAAGCCCCTCCCTGGCTGGTGTGGTTCGTGCTGCCGTTGTGTAGTTCACTGTGGGGGGGCTATGACCCCTGCACCTCAGGCTCTGTCATTGACTAATAAACCCCCTGTGGCTGGGTTAGCGGGGCTCTGTGCTGACTGATTCTCCCTCACTACAGCATGCTGGGCTGGGAGCTGGGACCGGGGCAGGCCAGTGCCAAAGAGCAGAGCACCTGGCGCTGAGCTGGTGCTGTGGCAGGGGCTGGACATGGCTAGGTACAGAACCGCTCAGGAGAAGCAGCAGCACCCTGGTGAGGTGCCCAGGGCAGGCGCCCAGTTTCTATAGGCTTTGTCCGGGCCAAGGGAGCTGAGTGGAGGAAGTCCAGCCCCAGGCTCCCTGGGCTGTGATAGCCCCTCCGCCAGAGGGATGAGCCAAGGGGCCACTGTACGACAACACATTTTATTCAGCTCCTGCATGGTGCAGCAGCCAGGCACGGCCAGCACGTTCCTAAATAAATAACCACAGCAAATTGTCAACAGCTAGAGGAGGATCAACCCCTGGGCTCCCCCAACCACCACAGGGGTGGGGGCTAGACAGTCCCCTAAGTCACAGACTGTTTGGGGGGGGAGGGGAAGGGAGCAGCCTGGCTCTCTAAGCACAGTCTACTCAGCACCCCCCCTTAAAGTGAATTCAGTGCTGGGGAAGGTGCTGCCTGGAGGCCTCTTAGCAGGGATAAGCCAGACCTGCAGCAGCTGGCACCCTGGCTGTGTTTGGAGGTGCCCTGGGCTTATGGGCCCTTGGGCAGCTGCCACTAGGGCTAGGGCTGGCCAGGCACCAGTGCCACTAATGCCCAGAGCAGGGGAAAGGCTCCAGCTGGAAGCCCAGCCAGAGGGCTCCTCTCCCTGCTGCTCCAAGCAGCAGGACCAGTCCTGGCCATTTGCCCAGCTGCTCCCCTGGAGGCTCCTGTAGCCCCAGCAGGCTGTGTGCGCCCAGGGCACAGCTAGGTACACTGGAGGCTGCTGGTGCTGAATGCCCTGGCTCCTCCATACCTGAGCAGGGCAGCCAGCCGCCACAGGGCCTGGGGGAAGGATATGGCCAAAAGCCTGAGCACAGGCTAGCAGCTCCCCAGCTCAAAAGCCACCACAGACAGGGACAGGGGAGTCAGGCACAAGGCAAGTACTAGCCTCCAGGAAAGGAGGGAGCCCAGTCCTCCTCCCCCCGTCAGAGAGCAGCTCCCTGCACAGCGCTGCCCACCTCCAGGAGTGCTTCCCCTCAGGGCACAGGGCCCCCACCCCTCCACCTGCAGAGGATTGACACAGCAGCAGCAGGAGACCAGGGTGGTATGTAAATCCAGCACCGAAGGGATAACAGCTCCAGCGTGAAGGGTCAGAGTTGAGCCCAGCATCCCCCAATCCCAGTGCCCCACTCAGCAGCCTGGCCAGGGCACACTGCAACACCCAGGGGTGGCAGCAGCCAATTCCAGCACAAAGGGCCTGCCAGCAGCTGAACACAATGCCCAGAGACACAGAGCAGTGGGTGCTACGAGCAGCCTGGGGCCCCACTGCAGTTCACGATTGGCCCAGGCAGACTGATCAGGTGGGGGCTTTCTCCAGTACAACTTGCAGGGCACAGCAGGGACTAGGCCCCCCTCACTGCCAGTATGGGTGAGGCTGGGGGAGGGAAAGGGGTGCACATGAGCTTGCCCCACCTCCAGCACAGGGATTTTGGCTCAGCTTGTTCTCAGGAGCTCAAGAGGATGGGAGGGGTTGAGACTCAAGGACTCAGCTCTCCTGGGGGGGAAGGGGTCTTGGGCAGGGCTCCTGGGCTCAGGAAGAGCCTACTACAGCTAGCACTTGGACTGAACACACACTAGCACCAGGATTCTAGGGGGCCCGAGCCAGCTAGTGCCCATGGCACTGGTGCACCTGCTTCTCCCCAGCAGCAGGCCAGGACTGACTGCAGGACCTAGCCAGGGACCCACTGTAACCACACCCAAGGGTAGAGCCCCATCATGAAGATGCAGCAGATACCAACACAAACTGTCTCATTCCTGGGGGCTTAGCCTCCTTGCTGAAAACCCGCCGCTGCCTCCTGTGCTTCTAGGCTCTGCCCCGATCTACTGCCGCAGCAGGATGGTTTCCTGGGCCAAGATGGCCAACCTTCTCTGCCTTACAGCCCAGCTTGGGGGACTCCAAGCCACAGCCTGTGATGAGGCTGCAGCCAAAGGTGCCAACAGTGGGGGCAAGCTGGCTGGTGGGCCCTGTCCCGCTGTGAACAGGCCCAAGCCCTATCAGACTCAGCTCACAAAGGGCTCACCCTGCAGACGTGTCCACTCCTGGCCTGGCCAGGAGCCCCTGGCTGTCAGGCCTCACAGCCCAGCCTGACACTAAGAGCAGCACAGAGCCAGGGCCTGCAGCCCAACGTGACCCATGGGGTTTGTTCTGGGAAGGGCTCAGCTCACACAGCGAGTCTCTGGCTGCCCCGACTCCATTCCTGATGTCCAGGGCCCTCTCTGGTTAGTGGGTGCTCGGTGGGAAGGTCTGACTGTCCCATTGTGTCTGTGGGGCCTTGGGGGGCTGCCCTCGGGCCAGGGCCTGTGGGGCACTGCCCCCTGCATTCTCAGCCCCACCCAAATCCATTCCCCTGGACTCAGGCTTCCCCTTGCTAGAGGGCTCCTGGCTGTGCTGCAATGCGTCAGGGCTCCGTGGAGGGATGCCAGCACTCAGCTGGATGCCCTGAGCAGCTCCATGCTGAAGCCCCGAGCTGTCCACAGCTCCCCTCTGGGCCTTCCTCTGGGTGCTGTGCCATGCAGCCCCCTCCCTGCCCCCCAGCTGGCCTGCAGCAGCTCCAGGCCCCTCGCTCTGTGTCTCAGGGGCTGTGGGCGCTCCCCGGCCAGCATCCTGTCCAGACTTCTGGGGCAGGGGTGGGGGCTGCTCCCCCCCCTTTGCCGTGGCCCAGGGTAGCTTGGCAGGATGTGTTTTGCGTAGCATCTCCTGCCTGAACTCATGGTTGGTCCCAGTCTTGTACTTCTGCCCCCCAAAGCCGGGCACAGACCCCTTCCTGCCCTTCAGCACGCGGGGGTCGGTCCCGATGTCAGCAGTGATGTTGGTGTACAGGGGATGCAGCTCCTTGGCCAGCAGCGTGTAGGTGAGCGAGTTCATGCCATCCTGTGTCCACATCCTCTGTGTCCGGATCAGCAGGTCAAACCTGCAGAGTGGGGCAGAGAGTCAGCACCAGGGCTCTGCCCAGCCCAGCCCCCACCTTCTGGGAGCCTCCCATCAGCCTAGCCAGCGTGAACTCCCTGCCTTGCCAAGGAGCAGCGCAGGGTGGGGCCCCAGCACACTCACCGGTGTGGGTTCTCCTCATTGCCCTGGTCACCTTTGTGCTTCACCATCTTGTAGTGGCCGACCGATATGGGGGGGCGCGAGATCTTCATGCCAGCCAGACGCACCCTGGAGACACGATCAGATGCGTCAGTGCGGCACCCAGCGCAGGGGCTGCAGGATCCGCTGCCACGGCATGTGATGGGGGAAAGTTGCCATGGCAATGGTGCAGCAGGGCTCTGGGCTAGATCCCTACACTGGGACCAGGGATCAGCTCCCTGGACAGCAGAGGGAGCTGAGTTCCAGCAGGTGCAGCACCGGCCAGGTTCTCCCCCCTTGGCACCCAGTGCAAGCCATGGAACAGCAGGGCGAGCACAGCCCCCAAGGACCATGGCGATGGGCACAGGCCGGGCTCAGGGCAGTCACTTCGTCCTCACCCCACCAGCTCTGCTACAGCTACCGACCCGCCTCCTTCCCGCTGCGCTGGACCTACCTGAGCATGGCTGGCAATGGCATTGAGAAATGAGCATGCAAAGAGTCCCGAGAGCCAGGAGTGGAGAGAAGAGAGAGCTGGTGAGAGGCAGCCAGGCCCACAGGGAAAGAGGCACGCCAGGGCCAGTGAGACACGATCACAGTGGGGTATGGGGGGATGACCAGAGCCAAGGAGAGAGAGTCACAGACCATGGGAGGGGGAGGGAGGGGGAGGGGGGCAGCACACCAGAGCCAATGAGACAGTCAACGGGGGGGAGAAGGGGTGCACCTGGGCAATGAGAGAGACAGCCATGGACCACAGCAGGGCTGACAATGAGATCCAGAGCGCAGGAAGCAGGGGCAGGGCCAGAGGAGCCCAGCTTGTGAAGTGGGGAACCCCAGAGGGACCCGCTGCCTAAGCGCTGTCACCGGGCTCTGCCAGAGATGCTGCTGCCAGCCCCTTGGCCCAGGCCCGTGCCAGGGGTGACAGCTAGAACAGTGCCTGCCTAGGTCCCCGAGCAAATGCCTCACCAGCCCGGCCTGGGCCTGCTCTCCCAGCCCTAGCAGTAGCAGTACACAGGCCCTGCCTGACAGTTGGGCCCAGCCCGCTGCCCAGGGCCAAGGGGGGTGGTGGTGGCAGCAGAGACGCCTCCCACCCTAGGGAGCAGATCCTCAGGGAGACAGCGATGGGGGGCTACACCCCAAGGCCAGGGGAGCAAGACAGAGGCTCCACCTTGGCATGCCCCACTGAGCCAATGGGGTGGGTGCAATCACACCCCGCCCTCCTGCACAGGGGACTTGTGTGACTGATCCCAAAGGACAGCGTGTCACCAGCACCAGGCGGCTGATGCCAGACAGACAACGCCTGATGCCCGACCCCTAGGCCAGTTACTCACCCCACAGCTTGTTAATGCCCCCCGGAGACAGGAGCTGCACTAGCAGGGGGTGTGGGCCAAGTCCTGCTCCTTCTGACCCTAGGATTCCCTGGCCCCCAATGCTCCCTCTCGTCAGCAGGATCCCCGGTGGCCAGCCATGCGTGCGCTGGGCCTGTGTCTGGGAAGGGGAGGAAGTGCCCACACCCCGAGAGAACAGCAGGGTGGGAACGGATCTGCTAGTTACACACCCAGCACAGTGGGAGGGCTGAGGTGCAGGGCAGACGCTGGAGGTGACTCTCACCTGGTGGCGATGTCATCGTCCTCCCCACCCCAGCCCCAGTACTCATTGGGGAAGCCGTTCATTTTAAGATACTGATTTGGGGTGAGCGCTGACACACCGCCGAAGTACTGGGCATACGGGAGGCTGGAGGAGAGAAGAGGAGAGTGACTGAGATGGCTTGAGGAGGGATCTTGGTTCAGAGACTACCCCCAGCAGCCAGGCCCCAGGTGCCATGATTCCCTTGGGGAACCACCTCAGACCTCAGTCCCTGCTCTGGGCAGGCTGGCTGGGGCTTGGATACCGGGCAGTGAGGGTGTGTAGGTGCAATGATAAACCATGGTGCCACTGGCATAGCTGGTGTTAACTGACAGTTGCAACCAGGAATGGACCAGCAGGGGGCCGTGGGGGCAGGACTCATAGGCCCGGGCAGGGCAGCCCAGGAGTGGACCTGCAGGGGCAGGACTCAGGGGCCCGGGCAGGGCAGCCCAGGAGTGGACCTGCAGGGGGCAGGACTCAGGGGCCCGGGCAGGGCAGCCCAGGAGTGGACCTGCAGGGGCAGGACTCAGGGGCCCGGGCAGGGCAGCCCAGGAGTGGACCAGCAGGGGGCAGGACTCAGGGGCCCGGGCAGGGCAGCCCAGGAGTGGACCAGCAGGGGGCAGGACTCAGGGGCCCGGGCAGGGCAGCCCAGGAGTGGACCTGCAGGGGGCAGGACTCAGGGGCCCGGGCAGCCCAGGAGTGGACCTGCAGGGGGCAGGACTCAGGGGCCCGGGCAGGGCAGCCCAGGAGTGGACCTGCAGGGGGCTGGAGGGACAGGACTCAGGGGCCTGGGCAGCTCAGGAGTGGACCAGCAGGGGCTGCAGAGGCAGGACTACTATGGAGGATTTGGAAGAAACCTCTGAGGGAAGGGATCAGAAGGAGACCCCACTGACCAGAAGGCATGGGATGCATTGTCCTAAGGATGGGGGTTCCATGACCACCACTCCAAGAGGAGGAGACGAGTGGTGCTGATTGGGGACGCCCTCCTAAGGGGGATGGAGTCATCCATCTGCCCACCAGACTGGGAGCCTCGAGAATTGTGCTGCTTGCCTGGAGCTAGAATCCAGGATGTGAGGGAGTGTTTGCCAAGACTGATCAAGACCTTGGACCGCTACCCCTTCCTACTTCTTCACATGGGCACCACTGATACTGCCAAGAAAGCCCTTCAGGGGTAACTGCTGACTACATGGCTCTGGGAAGAAGGATAAAGGAGTTTGAGGTGCAAGTCATGTTCTTGTCTATCCTCCCCGTCGAAGAAAAAGGCCCAGGTAGGGACTGTCGAATTGTGGAGGTGAATGCGTGGTTACGCAGGTGGCGTCAGAGAGAGGGCTTTGGGTTCTTTGACCATGGGATGTTGTTCTAGGAAGGATTGTTAGGAAGAGATGGGAAGAGCATCTTCGCAGGCAGGTTTGCTAACCTAGTGAGGAGGGCTTTAAACTACGTTTGCTGGGGGCTGGTGACCTAAGCCCAGAGGTAAGTAGGGAGTTGGATACCAGGAGGAAACGCAAGGAGGAGGGTACAAGATAGGAAGCCGCCTGATTCATACTGAGAAAGTAGGGCAATTGACTACTTATCTCAGGTGCATGTACACGAACGCAAGAAGCCCAGGAAACAAGCAGGAAGAATTGAAGTCCTGGCACAATCAAGGAACTATGATGTGATTGGAATAACAGAAACTTGGTGGGGCAGTTCACATGACTGGAGCACTGTCATGGATGTGTATTAACTGTTCAGGAAGGACAGGTATGGGAGGAAAGGTGGAGGAGTTGCATTGTAAGTAAGAGAGTGGTATGATTGCTCAGAGCTCCGGTATGAAACTGGAGAAAAGCCTGTTGAGAGTCTGGGTTAAGTTTAGAGGCGAGAGCAACAAGGGTGATGACGTGGTGGGCGTGTGCTACAGACCACCAGATCAGAAGGATGAGGTAGACGAGGCTTTCTTCACACAACTAACTGAAGTTTTCAGATCACAGGCCCTGGTTCTAATGGGGGACTTCAGTCACCCTGACATCTCCTGGGAGAGCAATACAGCTGTGCAGACCATCCGGAAGTTTTTGGAGAGTGTTGGGGACAACTTCCTAGTACAAGTGCTGGAGGAACCAATTAGGGGCCATGCGCCTCTCAACCTGCTGCTTACAAACAGGGAAGAACTGGTAGGGGAAGTAGAAATAGGAGGCAAACTGGGCAGCAATGACCATGAGATGGTCGAGTTCAGAATCCTGACAAAAGGAAGTAAGGAAAGCAGCAAAATATGGACCTTGGAGTTCAGAAAAGCAGACTTACGACTCCCTTAGGGAACTGATGGGCAGGATCCCCAGGGAGGCTAATATGAGGGGGCAAGGAGTCCAGGAGAGCTGGCTGTATTTTAAAGAAGCCTTATTGAGGGTGTGACGAACTGGGAATGTTCTTAATGGGTTCTTTGAATAATGAATGGGGAGTAATGACCTGAGAAGGTTGCAGGGGAGTTTTGCTGAGACAGTCTGCATTGGGGACGAGAGACTTTCCTTGAGGACAGATACCTAAGCATGTTAACATGGGAACCCAGGAGAGGGCTGGAGGCCAGGTGACACCTCTGCCCGGGAAACTGGACAAAGGCTGGGGGAGGAGCCGGGGGGAGGCTGAGGGAGATTCAGTTTGGAACTGGCTAGGAAAATGGAGGGGAGCCCAGATGGGGCTTTGGCCTCCCAACGAGGCTCTGGCTTCCCATCAACACCCACCTACCCCCGGGACCTAACTGAGGGGTCCTGTTGTCTGTACCTGCAAGACCTGTCTTGGACTGTGTTCCTGTCGTCTAAATAAATCTTCTGTTTGGCTGCCTGGCCGAGAGTCATGGTGAATCACAGGAAGCCGGGGTGCAGGGCCTTGTGTCCCCCCACACACTGTGACAGAGAGCACAGGAACAAACCATCCTGATGTGCAGAAAGAATAGTAAATATGGCAGGCGACCAACTTGGCTTAACAGTGAAATCTTCGGTGAGCTTAAACTCAAAAAGGAGGCTTAGAAGTGAAAATTTGGACAGATGACTAGGCAGAAGTATAAAAATATTGCTACAGCATGCAGGGGTGTAATCAGGAAGGTAAAGCACAATTGGTGTTGCAGCTAGCAAGGGATGTAAAGGGTAGTAAGAAGGATTTCCACTGGTATGTTAGCAACAGGGTGGTCAGGGAAAGTGTGGGACCCTTACTGAATGGGGGAGGTAACAGAGACAGGTGATGTGGAAAAATCTGAAGTACTCAATGCTTTTTTTTGTCTTGGTCTTCACAGACAAGGTCAGGTCCCAGACTGTACAGTATGGGGTAGCACAGTACGCTGGGAGGAGGTGAGTAGCCCTCAGTGGTGAAAGAACAGGTTAAGGACTATTTAGAAAAGCTGGACATGCACAAGTCCACGGGTCCGGATCTAATGCAGCCGAGGGTGCTGAGGGAGTTGGCTGATGTGATTGAAGAGCCATTGGCCATTATATTTGAAAATTCGTGGCAATCAGGGGAGCTCCTGGATGATTGGAAAAAGGCAAAATCATGGAGCAGGTCCTCAAGGAATCAATTTTGAAGTACTTGGAGGAGAGGAAGATGATCAGGAACGGTCAACATGGATTCACCAAGGGCAAGTCGTGCCTGACCAACCTGACTGTCTTCTATGATGAGATAACTGGCTCTGTGGCTATGGGGAAAGCGGTGGACGTGATATATCTTGACTTTAGCAAAGCTTTTGATACTGTCTCCCACGGTATTGCTGCCAGCAAGTTAAACTAGTATGGATTGGATGAATGGACTTTAAGGTGGATAGAAAGTTGGCTAGATTGTCGGGTTCAACGGGTAGTGATCAATGGCTCGATGTCTAGTTGGTAGCCGGTATCAAGCGGAGTACCCCAAGGGTCAGTCCTGGCGCCGGTTTTGTTCAACTTTATTAATGATCTGGAGGATGGGATGGATTGCACCCTCAAATTCATGGATGACACTAAGATGGGAGGAGAGGTAGATACGCTGGAGGGTCGGGATAGGGTCAAGAGTGACCTAGACAAATTGGAGGATTGGGCCAAAAGAAATCTGAAGAGGTTCAACAAGGACAAGTGCAGAGTCCTGCACTTCAGACGGAAGAATCCCATGCACTGCTACAGGCGGGGGACTGACTGGCTATGCAGCAGTTCTGCAGAAAAGGACCTGGGGATTACAGTGGACAAGAAGTTGGATATGAGTCAGCAGTGTGCCCTTGTTGCCAGGAAGGCCAACAGCATATTGGGCTTATTTTTAGCTTTGCCAGCAGATCAAAGGAAGTGATTATTCCCCTCTATTTGGCACTGGTGAGGCCACACCTGGAGTATTGTGTCCAGTTTTGGTCCCCCCACTACAGAAGGGATGTGGACAAATTGGAGAGGGCAACGAAAATGATTAGGGGGCTGGGGCACATGACTTACGAGGAGAGGCTGAGGGAACTGGGCTTATTTAGTCTGCAGAAGAGAAGAGTGAGGGGGGATTTGATAGCAGCCTTCAACTACCTGAAGCGGGGGGGTCCAAAGAGGATGGAGGTCGGCTGTTCTCAGTGGTACCTGATGACAGAACAAGGAGTGATGGTCTCAAATTGCAGTGGGGAAGGTTTAGGTTGGATATTAGGAAAAACTTTTTCACTCAGAGGATGGTGAAGCACTGGAATGGGTTACCTAGGGAGGTGGTGGAATCTCCATCCTTAGAGGTTTTTAAGGTCAGGCTTGACAAAGCCCTGGCTGGGATGATTTAGTTGGTGTTGGTCCTGCTTTGAGCCGGGGGTTGGACTAGATACCTCCTGAGGTCTCTTCCAACCATAATATTCTATGATTCTATGACTTGGGGGAGGGCAAGGGGACCCAGGAATGTAACAGCAGGGGATGTTGGGGCAGGACTGAGGAGCGCCTGCCCCATGCTGAGGCGTGACAGCTGTTTTCAGTCAGATTCAGAGGTTCTGTGCCATGGCGCCCAATGACGAGCAGACAGCTGCAGTGGCGGGAGGCCTTGTGGGAGGATGGCATGTGGCAGCTCACCTGTAACCGAACTTGTTCATGGCAATGGAGACGTGCTTGGGGCTCCAGGGGTCACAGGTGTACAGGTTGTGGTCGTTCTCAGGGATGAGGTCGACATCATGCAGGAAGAGGCAGTCCCACTCCTCATCCCTCAGAGCCTCCTTCACTCCCACATTCAGCAGCTTGGCCCGGTTGAAGGTGGAGTTCCCAGCCTGGGGTAGGGTAGCACAAGGAGCTCAGATATGCCCGGACAGACAGGGGCCCAGTCAGGTCTTTGAGGCCCCAACTCCACCCTGGGCCAATGGGAATCCCCAGTACAGCACCCCCTGCCTGGCCGCGGTGAGCGCAGACCCACCTGGTGGATGACATAGATGCCATACTGCAGCTGCTGGCGCTGCAGAAAGGGGTGCAGGTAGTAGAGCAGGTGGCGCAGGTGTGTCTCCCGGTTACGATGGGGGATGATCACGGCTGTACGGGAGCGGGGCTCGCAGGTCATGGGCTGGTATCTGCCCCCTTTCCTCACCGCCGGGTTCTTCTCCATGATCTGCTTCAGCGTCGGCACCTGACTGAAGCTCACTGTCAAGGGGCCAACTGCAGGGGCAAGAGCACTGCTAGCATCAGCAGAGACACACCCACAGCCCATCACACTGGCCATGGGTACACAGCTCCAGAGCCCACCAAACCCCAGCCCTAGTGCTGCCACTCCCACCCCACCCCCAGCCACACACCCAGAGAGGCATCAGCACCAACATCCCCATCCATACACACTACATGGCCCCTTTGTACTTGTATCCCTGTCTCGCCCCCAGCCAGCCTTGGCCACTCAGACCCCTCAGCTCTCATGGCTGCCACCCCAAACATTTCCTCCCCACTCAGCCATTGCTAAGGCAGCCCGTACATGCTCTCAAGGACAGGCGTGCCCCTCCTCCTCCACACTCAGCAGGCACAGGCGTGGAGAGTCGACCAGCTGGCTGCCCAAGCCAACCCTGTCAGCCGGGCTCAGGCAGACGGGTGAAGCCCGAGGGAGCCTAGCACCACATGGGGGCAGAACAAGGCTCTGGAGAGTTGAGTGGCTGCCATGAACACAGCTGTCCTTTAGGCTCATCCTTCACTGGACAGCCAGGCCATAGGTCTGAACAGCCAGCTCTGCCCCTCCGGGGCTGGCCTGTGCTCTGGCCAGGGCATCTGGGGTGCAGCTAAGCTCCATGATGGCTCCCTCCAACAGCAGCTGTGTGGGGACAGGAGTCCGCAATTTCTCCAGTCCTCAAGTCTCTGTGCCCCGAGTCAGCGCTGCAGGGGGGTCGTTCACAGCAAGGGGAGCCCGGTCTGGCAGGCAGGGCTGGGAACAGGGGACTGCAGAGGATTCAGAGTCCCTCCCGCTCCCACAGGCCCAAAGCTCCATGCCGCCATCTCTGGGGAGGCGGCCAGTGTCCGGGCTGGGCAGAGCTCCTGCCCCAACAAGGTATCGTCAGGTGGGACAGGCAGCAGGACAAGCAGCCTGGGCCTCCATCTGCTCTCTGCAGAGAAGCGGCTCCCCAGCTGGCAGCTTCGCTTGGTTCTCAGAGCAGCGGGTAGGACTGGAACGCAGGCCTGGGCCTCTCCCACTAGGTGCCCTGCTCCCTGGATGGGTCTGATGCACTGCAGCCCTGAACAGATCCCCACTGACATGTAGCCCCCTGCCCGAGGCTGACCTGGCTGCTCCAAGCCTGCTTCCCCATGCGGATCTGTCCCAGGGTTGCTGTTATGGGTGCTTGGGCGTGTCTAGGTGAGTACACACCAGCTGCACAGCCAGACTTCCCATTGTAGAGCAATGCAGGGCCTCCCAGCACCGCTGCTGCTCCCGCAGCAAGCTCGGCAGGACATCGCGTGGCCCTGGAACTGGGCTCACAGCAAGTCCAGGCTACACGGCAGCTGCCCCCCAGGGCCACCAGCCCCTTGTCTCCCACAGCGCTGCTGGCAGTGGGAGCTGGAGCCCCACTGGGGCAGAGGCATGTTCTAGTCCTTTCACCAGTGGGCTGGTCTGAGCACTCTTGGGCACTAGCCTGAAGGTGCATCTGAGGCAGCAGGCTCCAGAGACTTCTTGCTCCTCCAAACACAGAGCGTGTCCTGGCAAATCATGGATCCCAGCCTGTAGTGAGTCCCACCCTGCCTGCGAGCTGAATACCGGGTGTGCAGAAACGGGCAGGCTGATTGACCTACCCAGGATGCAATGGGTACAGAATTGCCACCCATCAGTGGCCAAGTTCTGCTCCATCTCTAGGTTTTTAGAGTACCCACATCACCATTTGGAGGGGGCAATGCTGCCTGGGCTATCCACACCGGGCAACATCACAGCCACACACAAGCTTTTACAACAAAAAACTGTAGTCGAATGAAAGTTAAGGCAAAACGATCTCAAGTGAGCTGGTGTTCCCTCCCTGACCTACCTCTGATGGGAGACCGTCAAGGACTCCAAAGCTCTCTCCATGTTTAAATATGCAAGTGCTCGGAGACAGGAGCCGATAGCCCGGCAGCTCTGTGGTGCATGGGGTCACACTGCTGGAGGCGCCAGAGGCAAACCTCAACCACATGTGCAAGAGAGCATCTCTGCTGCCCTTCCCAGACCCTCGGCCCACAGCAAGACGGAGCTATGAGACATGGCAGAAGCAGCCCCCTGGAGGACAGGCGCCTTGTCTAACACGTAACCAATAAGCCTTCTGGAGACATGACACAGGCCATTCCCCCTGCCCGGCCCTGTCCTGCCCACCTCCTCCCGCCTTGCCTCTAGGGTGCTCGCTCCCCACCATAGCTTGTCCTGCACCCACTGATGGGAGAGGGGAAATACCCTGCTCGTTATTATTCCTCCTGGAAAACCACAGACTTGACTGAAAGCCAGTTTGGCTCGTGTATGATAAATGGTGCTACAGAAAGGCTGAGTGAACCCCATTCTACCGGCCCTCAAGGCTCCACGCCTGCGCCCCCCATAACCCCTGCCTCCCCTGCCGGGCTCCACACCTGCGCCCCACCGACACCCTCCCCCGCGCCGGGCTCCACTCCTGCGCCCCACCGATCCCCCCCCCGCCAGGCTCCATGCCTGCGCCCCACCGATCCCCCCCCCGCGCCGGGCTCCACGCCTGCGCCCCACCGATCTCCCACAGGACTCCTTGCCTGTGGCCCCGATCCCCTACCACCTGCAGGGCTCCCACTCTGGCCCCACGCCCAGTGCACAACTTACTGAGGTAGGGCGAGTGCTCAGGGCAGTAGGGCAGGGACCTGGTGGGGCTGCCGCCTGGAGGCAGCCGGGACAGGAGGTGACTCAGGTTGGTGTACACATCCCGGGTGCGGGAGTAGTCAAAGACGGGGTTTGAGTCACGCCCGAAGATGGAGGTCAGGTTCCGGAAGCCGCCGAAGGAGAAGTACACCATGAAGGCAAACTGGAAGCCAATGAGCAGGGCCAAGGTGCAGGGCCTGTCCAGGAGTCTCCGGATCATGATGTCAGGAGGGAGCTCTCCTCCCCCACAAGCAGTGCCAGGTGGTGTCTCTAGCTGGTGCTGTCGAGAGACAGATATCCACACATTAACTGGGTGAGCTGCCCCTGGGCTGCAGCATGCAGCCCAACTCCTCCTGGGAAGCGCACAGCCAGCCTCATCCCCCACACAGGGTGTGAGTCTCTACTGGAGACTCCCTTCAGCGCCAGGGCCTCACCTCCTCCACCCAGCAGAGCTGGCCGGCCGCAGGGAACAGGCTGGCAAAGAACTATAAGACTCTGGTATAGCTGGGGAAATCAGCTTGTGACATGAACATGCCCAAGTCGCCCTCCACCTCGTGCAGTGGGAGGGCAGTACAACCTGCTCCCTTCCCAGCCCAGGAGCAAGCTGGCAAATGCCATTAAGTGAAGAATTACAGGTCCTGGTGGAGCCTTGATCTCCTGCCAAAGCGCTCTGCGAACTCTTGCTGGCATTGGGATAGTGCTTTTCAGCCTGAGGGATACCCAAAATCTGCTCCTCACCCCCACCCCCGGGGAAATGCAGCCACCTCTGGGGTGAAGAGCAGCAGAAGTTTAGAGGAAGGTGTGAAGCCATCCCGTGTCCACTTAGAGCTGCAGGGAGAGTGGAGGAAAGTGCAAAAGAAAAGCCTGCATCTGGGTCTGGCCAGGGAGACTAGTGAGAAGTGCCACCGGATTAGCAAAGGCCCCTGGGGTCCCTGCAGCTGTGCCCTCTAGCACCAGGCTGGGGCACAGAATCAGTCACTCCCACCTCAGCGGAGCAGCGTCACGGCTTGCAAGGAACAGCTCTGCGTTGGCAGGAGACAGACTGGCTGATCCATCCCTCTCCTCACGGGAACTGCACGCCCTGCATTCACCTCCCCTGTCTGCACCGTGGCATCTTCCTTCCCCAGGTCTGCACTGACACCTACTGCCCTGCAGCCCAGCACAGGTGACACTGCCTTGGCTCCACCTCTCTCACATCCTCGAGGCCTTTCTCCACTCTGTGACTCTGCGCTGGGACCATGGCCTGGCTCCAGATCCTGCCTGCTTTGCCAGTATTTAGAGGAAACAGCCCCATCTTCCCAGACTCTCACACTACCACCTGTTTCTTATTCTACTCAGAACCCTGTCCAGCCATCTTCCTTCTCAGCACCTCGAGGGGCTGGGATCAGCCAGCCCCACGCCCTCCCCACCTGGCTCTGCTCATCTAACACCACTTGTCTGCCTCGTCAGTGTCTCAGGGCTCTGGGCACAAGAGCCTTCTCTGGGACTCCTCTTGTCTACCCCACCCCGTCTCTAAGCAGAGCATTCACACCCACACCCACGTCTGGCCTTCACCACTGCAGCCAGAAGTGGCCCCTGCCGAGCCCCTGGAGGAGCTGCAGATTCCAAGACCAGAAGGGATTAGTGCCATCACAGAAATGTCGGACTGGAAGGGACCTTGGGAGGGCATCTACTCCAGCCCCCTGCACCGAGGCAGGACCAAGTCCACCGTAGACCATCCCTGATAGGGGTTTGTCCAACCTGTTCTTAAAGACGTCCAGGATTCTGCGACCTCCCTTGGAAGTCGCTTCCAGAGCTGAACTCCCCTGAGAGTTGAAGTTTTTCCTGATATCCAACCGAAATCTCCCTTGCTGCAGATTAAGCCCATTACATCTTGTCCTGCCTTCAGTGACCCTGGAGAATGATCAGTTTCTTCCTTTTAACAGCTACTAACATATCTGAAGACTCAACAGGTCCCCCCTCAATCTTCTTTTCTCAAGACTAAACATACCCAGTTACTCTAACCTTTCCTCATGGATCAGGTTTTCTAAACCTTCTATAATGTTTGTTCCTCTCCTCTGGACTCTCATCTAGTCTGACCTCCAGTATCACACAGGCCAGATAACTTCCCCCAAAATATTTACTTTGAACTAGAGCAGACCTAGAAAAACATCCCATCTTGATTTTAAAATGGCCAGTGATGGAAAATTCACCACGACCAATGGTCAAGTTACCCTCACTTAAAATTTCAGGCCTTATTACCGGTCTGAATGTGTCCATCTTCAACTTCCAGCCATCGGAGCATGTTAGACCTTTCTCTGCTAGACTGAAGAGCCCATTACCAAATGTTTGTTCCCCATGGGTACTTACAGACTGTGATCAACTCACCCCTTAACCTTCTCTTTGTTAAGCTAACTAGATTGAGTACCTTGAGCACACCACTAAGAGCCATGTTTTCTAATCCTTTCTTCATTCTCTTGGCTCTTTTCTGAACTCTATAATTTATCAACATTCTGGACACAAAACTGGATGCAGTATTTCACAAGAGGTCGCACCTGTGCCAAATACTGAGCTAAAACAACCTCTCTATTGCTACCCTATATTTCTGTTTATCTGGCCGATGCATGGGATACATTAGCCGCTTTGGCTGCAGCACTGCACAGGGAACTCATGTTCAGCTGATTATCCACCACAACCCTCAAATGTTTTTCAGCATCAGCGCTTCTCAGGATGGAGTCCTGCACCCTGTAAGGGCGACCTAGGAGGGGGCTGGGTGCAAAATGAAGAGAAAGGAGTTTCCATTTAGGCGTTCTGCTGGCCTTGCCTTTGCCCTCACTCCGTCACATCACTGGTCTGCTCCCCCTAAGGAGATCTTCTGTCTCTGCATCGACCTGGAAATGTGCTGGTGCTGCAGGAGACAGCACACAGCGGGTCAGGACCATTGGCATATTGGTGGCAAGGGAAGGAGAGGTTCCCACCCAGGAGATTGCTGGGGAGAAGACGGCTCAGCTCTTAGTGGGAGCACTGCTTCTCCCTCCCTCTACGATTTCTACATCTCTCCTTTCAGAGCAGACTCCCACCGTGGAAGCTATCACCACAGCGGGAAGCTGCCTGGGCTGAGGACATGGGCTCTCCTCACAAACTGCTGCTTTCAATTCAAATCAGATTGTGTTTCTAGCACTTCTGGTTAGAAAGAAAAGCTCATGAGGCCGCCATATCCCAGCAAGAGCAAAGGGAGCCGCCACTGTCCCCCTCTACGGAGTTGTGAATTTTGAGGCCTTATCAGATCAACTGAGGGTCGATGCTTTTAGTTTTCGCACCAATCTCCATCCCAGAAAGATCCAGCGGGCATGCTTCTCCCATGCAGCTAGGTGCGTCTTTCCTACTGCAGCCACAGCAGTTTGCCCCCCCTCTTAAAGAGCAGACAAACACTTTGTCCTTAATCTAAAACAAGTCCTTTTTCCAAAGCAAGAGTCTCTGGCAATGCTCAGCATATCTTCCCTCCGCATGGAGCTGAACACAAAGGCTACCTGTCTCTGCAGACAGAAACACCTGAGGTTTAAATTACAGTACCCAGAAAGCAAACATGCCACAGGGCATCGAGGGGGGAGGTGTGGGATAATTGAGGGATTTGCTACTGTTTTCAGAGAGCCGGCTAAAAATATTTATAGACTCAGTCAAAAAATGCTGCTGCATGCATGCAATGCAGTTTACAGAATTTGAGAGCTCTCAATAAAATGTGGCCCAGCAAACGTGGGCTCAGTTTCACTACTATATCAATGTCTGAACAACGAATATTCTCGCAGATTCAAATTTAGCCCAGCTAAGCAGGAAAAACACAAAAACCAACATCTCTCCCGCAGATGTGCCAGACCACAGAGAAGACTCCTTGCCTGATTCCACTTTGCCCTGGTCAGTAGGATCCTGGGATTCAGATAGCTGCTGGGTCAACTGGGGACACTGCTGCTGGAACATCAGACCCCTGCAGAGTTCTCCCACTAGGAACATGGGGGAACCAAGGCAAGCCCCTGCAGTTAAAGAGTCAGATGTGTTGTGATTTCACCTTCAAAGCATTAATCATTCTCCACGTCCCCCTGCCCGATAGTTAAGTATTATCCCCATTTCACAGATAGGGAAACTAAGGCACAGAGTGGGGAAGAAACTTGACTGGAGTCACGCAGCGAGTCAGTGAAAGAGCCAGGATTCTCTCTCCTAAAGGATACTAATGATCAACGGCTGCCCGAGGCCCCAGTCAGGGGCTGAACAGCCTGTACGGAGACACAGCTATCACAGTCTGGGCACAGCTAGGACTCACGATGCTCCTGACCTCCAGGCCTCATGCTCAGGCTGCAGTCCACACCTCACTTGGCACAAATGGAGATATGCTGCAATTGATTTTCTCACCACAGATAAGCAGAGAGCAGCATTTCACTGCAGGGGCCAGGGTAACAAGGCAGACATGGTGCAAACCTGCCCAGGTTTGAGGGCATGGCGCACTGCTGGCTTTACAGAGTCCATGGCAAAAAGCTGCAAGTGCTGGAAAGCGAAGGCACCGAAATCTATTCCATTAATGCTTCATGCAGCCCCCGCACCAGCCCTGCCAAATCAATGCTTCTAACATCCTCCCCATCTTCTCTGCTGCACAATGCCAGCCACCCTCACCCACAGTCCACCACAAGGCACAAGATCTGAGTGCATCTGGAACCAGTGAACAGCTCCATCCACGGACACACCCTAGAGCCGTGACCTGTGTGCAAATACAATGCGCCTTCAGTACCCACAGTTCCAGCTGAGGATTTCAAAGATGCCCAAGGAAGTCTGAAGCCCAGCCCCAGGGAAAGCGAGTGTTTGCCTGGGGCACTTTAGAAATAAAAACCATGTCACAAATTAACATGATATGAAATTCCATGCATGCCACCCATGCCCTTCCTTGGAGTCTGTTCTAGGGACAGGAGAAGGGGCAGTGCTCCCAGCCGTCTCTGATGGGCATTAGGCCCCCCAGCTCCTTAAAGCAATCACGGCCCTTCTCCTTTCCTGGTTCATCCCTCCTTCCTGTTACTGGGGGGTGGGAATATTAATAAGAGAGCAGAACTGGAGTTCCTTCTCTAAGCACTCAGGTGACACTGGGCACCTGGCATAGAGATAAGATTGGCTTCTCTGGCAGCATTTCCATGTGTTCAGGAGAGTCCATTAACCAGGAGGCAAAAATGCACCCCGTGCACGGAGAAATGTGTTCAGCCAAATCTGGTCTCACAGGTAATTGCATGAGCTGCCGTATCATACCGGACTTTGAGTGCATCGCATTTGGCATCCTGCCTCCAGTGGAAAACAGCCCTGTCCCCGTAATGCTAGGAGGGGCCAGTCCTGCAGGGCTCCACACGGGGCATTCCTCCCGCGCTCCCATGGCAAAGAGCGGATGTCCTGAAGCCAGCAGTCATTCCCATCGCTGCAGGTGGCACTACAGACAGGAGAGCACTGCACAGAGACCCAGGCTCCTCCTAGCTCCAGCTGCTGCTTGTGCGTCCGCCTCAGATCCAGTCGCGGGGAGTTCCGCAGGGCACCCGTGCGCCTGACACGCTGCCGGGGCTGGGCGGCTCGCATGGGACCCCGCAGACCGCCACCGGGCATACAGGGCCCCTCCCCCAGCCCACTCCGGGCCCGGTCCGGCCGGACACGCCACGGCACCACCGGGGCTGGGCCAGGCGCGCCGGGCCCGACGGGAGCTCGGCCAGCGCCCCGCCCCGCCCCGCCAGACACTCCCCACCCGCCGCCGGCCGCCCGCCCGCAACGCACCTGCGCCCCGCTCCGCGCGCTGCGCCCCGGGGGCGGCGGGTCCCTCAACACCGCCCCGCAGCCAGGCACCCGGCCGCCGCCGCCATCTTGGAAAGGTGCGCTGGGCCGGGGGCGGGGTCAGTGGTGACGCAACGGTGGGCGGGGCAGTGAAAGATCCACCCCTTAAAGGGCCCGTCACCGGGTAACCGGCAGGACGGGGCATGGAGCAGGCGGCGGGAGCTGTTCCCCAGAGCTCCCAGTGCCCCCGCCCCCCTCGTCCCAACCCCCTGTGCCCTCATACCCTTCCCCAGACCCCCCCGTGCCCTAATGCCCTCCCCCCAGAGCCCCACTCACCCCTCCCCCCCGTGCCCTCATACCCTCCCCCAGTGCCCCCCTTCTCCCAACCCCCCGTGCCCTAATGCCTCCCCCAGTGCCCCCTCCCCAACCCCCCCGTGCCCTAATGCCCTCCCCCCAGAGCCCCACTCACCCCTCCCCCCCGTGCCCTCATACCCTCCCCCAGTGCCCCCCTTCTCCCAACCCCCCGTGCCCTAATGCCTCCCCCAGTGCCCCCTCCCCAACCCCCCCGTGCCATAATGCCCTCCCCCCAGAGCCAGCCTCGCCCCACCCCCCATGTGCCCTAATGCCCCCGCCCCCAGAGCCATCCTCGCCCCACCCCCCCGTGCCCTATTGCCCTCCCCCAGTGCCTCCCTCGTCCCACCCCCTGGTGCCCCCAGTGCCCTAATGCCCCCCCAGAGCCCACCTTGTCCTAACCCCCCTGCCCCCATGCGCCCCTTGTCCCAACCCCCCAGGGCCCTAATGCCCTCCCTCCAAAGCCAGCCTCACCCCACCCCCCTGGTGCCCTAATGCCCTCACCCAGTGCTCCCTGTGCCCTAATGTCCCGCACAGAGCCCCCCTTCTCCCAACCCCCAGGGCCCTAATGCCCTCCCCCCAGGGACACCCTTGCCCCACCCCCATGGTGCCCTAATGCCCTCACCCAGTGCCCCCCTTGTCCCAACCCCCCAGGGCCCTAATGCCCTCCCCCCAGAGCCACCCTCCCCCCTCCCCCCTGGTGCCCTAATGGCCTTACCCAGTGCCCCCTGTGCCCTAATGTCCCGCCCAGAGCCCCCCTTCTCCCAAGGCCCTAATGCCCTCCCCCCAGAGCCACCCTCAACTCACCCCCTGGTGCCCTAATGCCCTCACCCAGTGCCCCCTGTGCCCTAATGTCCCGCCCAGAGCCCCCCTTTTCCCAACCCTCAGGGCCCTAATGCCCTCCCCCCAGAGACACCCTCGCCCCACCCCCCTGGTGCCCTAATGCCCTCCCCCCAAGCCACCCTTGCCACACCCCCATGGTGCCCTAATGCCCTCCCCCAGTGCCCCCCTCATCCCAACCCCCCAGGGCCCTAATGCCCTCCCCCCAGAGCCACCCTCGACCCACCCCCTGGTGCCCTAAGGCCCTCACCCAGTGCCCCCTGTGCCCTAATGTCCCGCCCTGAGCCCCCCTTTTCCCAACCCCCAGGGCCCTAATGCCCTCCCCCCAGAGACACCCTCGCCCCACCCCCCTGGTGCCCTAATGCCCTCCCCCCAGAGCCATCCTTGCCCCAACCCCACTCCCCTCGTGCCCCCCTCGTCCCAACTCCCCAGGGCCCTAATGCTCTCCCCCCAGAGCCACCCTCGCCCCACCCCCTGGTGCCCTAATGCCCTCCCTCCAGAGCCACCCTTGCCCCAACCCCACTCCCCTCGTGCCCCCCTCATTCCAACCCCCTGGAGCCCCCTTTTCCCAACTCCACAGTGCCCTAATGCCCTCACCTAATGCCCCCCCAGAGCCACCCTTGCCCCAACACTCCTTCCCCCATGCCCCCCTCATCCCAAACCCCCAGAGCCACCCTTGTCCCAACCCCCCAGAGTCTCCCCACAGATCCAGGAGATCCACCTGTGGATAATAGCACATCAGATAAATATGCACATTTGGATAGTTGTGGATGCCCATACTGGAGTTGTTCCAGTTTGGAATAAAGACACCACAATCTAGTAAAGCTGCTCAGATTTAAAAAAAAAAAATTTATAAGAGGACAGTTTGAGGGTTAACTAAGACCCCACACAAATCTCAGCACAGTCATATTATTACAGCAAATACTCCACTATTGAAAGGTACCCAGGCCAGGCACCACTGAATTGGCATTTATACCCTGTCCTGAGCTGAACATGCAGCAGTTCTTTGAATAGGCTGATGTCCTTAGCTTCCAGGTTAGCTTCTCACTGCAATTAGTAAAAGCAGGCCTGGGAATATCAGTCCCAAGGGCAGAGATCTTCACCCCCCACGCCAGCCTGGCTGTCTCCTGCGGCTGGCTGAACTCACTGAAGAGTTTGACATCTTTTTTCCTCTATATTTTGGAGTTGACATGTTGCCCTCATCCTTGGAGATGACCCACTGAACCTGCTGCCAGGGTTTGTGCACTTTTCCCCTTTGTTTACCTGCTAGTCCCAGACCAGCTGGATTCAGGGGACAGCTGCTCCCTACAAAAACAAAACAAACCTGACCACTGTGGTTTAACAGGAACATCAACCTGACAGAAGCATGTTACACAAGAAACCTGAGTAGAGCAGAGAAGAAAGTTTGTCATTGACAAAGGAATGTGGTTTCACCTGTTTTTTTGTTTCCAATGTAAATAGAGCAAGGAGAGGCCAGAGCAATGGCTGTACATTTACATGAGATCAAAACTAGGAGATCAAACTAGCTGGAAACATAATGCGTGTCAAGAAAACATTCTACAAATACATTAGAAGCAGGAGGAAGCCCAAGGACAGGGTAGGCCCCTTACTCAGTGAGGGAGGAGGGGGAACAACAACAGAAAATGTGGAAATGGCAGAGGTGCTTAATGACTTCTTTGTCTCAGTTTTCATCAAGAAGGCTGGTGGTGATTGGACATCTAACATAGTGAATGCCAGTGAAAATGAGGTAGGATTAGAGGCTAAAACAGGGAAAGAACAAGTTAAAAATGACTTGGGGCTTGTCTACATTGGCACTTTACAGTACTGCAACTTTCTCACTCAGGGTTGCGAAAAAACACCCCCCTGAGCCTGCAAGTTTCAGCGCTGTAAAGTGCCAGTGTAAACAGTGCACCCTCATGGAGGTGGGTTTTTTGGACTAAACAAGCCACGTTAAAGCGGTGCTGCAGCAGCGCTTTAACGTTGCCAGTGAAGATGTGCCCTTAGACAAGTTAGATGTCTTCAAGTCACCAGGGCCTGGACCTGGAGTACTCAAGGAGATGACTGAGGAGATATCTGAGCCATTAGCAATTATCTGTGAAAAGTCATTGAAGACAGGAGAGATTCCAGAAGACTGGAAAAGGGCAAATATAGCGCAAATCTATAAAAAGGGAAATAAAGACAACTACGGAATTACAGACCAGTTGGCTTAACTTCTGTACCCGGAAAGATAACGGAGCAAACAATAAAGCAATCAATTTGCAAACATCTAGACGATAATAAGGTGATAAGTCAGCATGGATTTGTTGAGAACAAAGCGTGTCAAACCAACCTGATAGCTTTCTTTGACAGTGTGGATAAGGGGGAAGTAGTAGACATGGTATACCTTGACTTTAGTAAAGCTTTTGATATTGTCTCTGTGACCTTCTCATAAACAAACTAGGGTGCAACCTAGATGGAGCTACTATAAGGTGGGCGCATAATTGGTTGGAAAACCGTTCCCAGAGAGTAGTTATCAGTGGCTCACAGTCACGCTAGAAGGGCATAATGAGTGGGATCCAGCAGGGATCAGTTCTGGGTCTGGTTCTGTTCAATATCTTCATCAATAATTTAGATAAAGGCATACACTTATACAGTTTATACACGTATAGAGTACACTTATACAGTTTGTGGATGATACCAAGCTAGGAAGAGTTGCAAGTGCTTTGGAGGAAAGTATTATAATTCAAAATGATCTGGACAAACTGGACAAATAGTCTGAAGTAAATAGAATGAAATTCAATAAGTACAAATGCAAAGTACTCCACTTAGGAAGGAACGATCAGTTGCACACGCACAAAATGAGAAATGACTGCCTAGGAAGGAGTACTGCAGAAAGGGATCCAGGGGTCATAGTGGACCACAAGCTAAATATGAGTCAATGTGTAGCACTGTTGCAAAAAAAAAAAAAAAAAAAAAACGCAAACATCATTCTGGGCTGTATTAGCAGGAGTGTTGTGTCCAGTTCTGGGAACCACATTTCAGGAAAGATGTGGACAAATTGGAGAAAGTCCAGAGACAAGGAACAAAAACCATTAAAGGTTTAGGAAACATGACCTACGAGGGAAGATAAACAAACCCAATTTTTTCAAGTCTGGAGAAGAGAAGACATGATAACAGTTTTTAAGTACATAAAGGGTTATTACAAGGAGGAGCGAGAAGAATTGTTTTTCTTAACCTCTGAGGATAGGACAAGAAGCAATGGGCTTAATTGCAGCAAGGGAGGTTTAGGTTGGACATTAGGAAAAACTTCCTAAGTGTCAGGTTGGGTAGGCACTGGAATAAATTGCCTATGGATGTTGAGGAGTCTCCTTCATTGGAGATTTTTAAAAGCAGGTTAGATAAACACCTGTCAGGGATGGTCTAGATCAGTGGTTCCCAAGCTGGGGTTCGGGAAATCCTGGGGGTTCGCACAATGTTACAGGGGGTTCACCACACTAAGGAGATTTAAACTTAAATCCCTGAAAATATTCATGTTTAGGAGGGGGTTCATGAGATTTCACGTTTTATTGAAAGGGGGTCTGTAAGCCGGTCGTGTCGGGGCTCGTCCCTCTCAGGCGCGGCAGGGAGCCAGGGCGCCTCCTAGCACGCTACAGTTCGGGTAGGCTTAGCCCCTCCGCAGGTGTTGAGGGGGGGTACAGGGTCTGCAAACAAGGTAGAGCCCCAGCCCTCTGGCCGGGGTCGGGGCTCTCAAAGTAAATAAGCTCCAGCCCTTGGACAGAGTGGGGCAGAAGCAGTTCAAGCTCAGGCCTCTAGCAGGGGCTGAGCAACCACAGTATCAGCCCAGGCCCTTGGCAGGGCGGGGCACCAAACACAAGTCTAGTTAGCTCTGGCCCTCTGGATCAGGACAGAGCAGTGGCAAAATCAAAGGGGCCCAGTCCTTGGTTCGGGCGGGCACCAAACACAAGTCTCATTAGCGCTGGCCCTCTGGATCAGGGCAGAGCAGTGGCAATAGGTGGAGTCTGGAACCTGGTTACGGGTGGCAGGGGGAACGCAGGCCCTCCCACTCCACTGCGTTCCAGCCCAGGGCCCTAGCAGTGGTCAAGACCCACTGCGGTCAGTGGGGATCCTGGCTGCAACACACTGACATGGGTTCGGGCTCTTCAGGAGCCAAACCAGGGTCGGCTACCCCCGGGCTACTTCCAACCTCCCCCTCTCTGGGTACCCGGTCCTTGCCAGCGTCATCTGGGGGGTCCCAGACCATGGGTTCCTCTGGGTACCGGTCATGGGGAAGCTCAGGCCACTCCTCGGGGCATCGGGCACACGGCAGGTCAGGCCGACGTTCCTCCGGGTACCGGGTCTGAGGCAAGTCCAGCCAGCGCGCCTCTGGGTAGTGGGCGCGGAGCAGGTCCGGCCCGACGGGAGCCCGGGCACCAGCGTCTGTCCTCTCCGGCAGCCTGCTTCCAACTGAGCCCTGGGGCCGGGCTTTTATACTTCCTGTCCCGCCCCTTGACTTCCAGGGGGCGGGGACAGGCAGTGCTGGCTCCACCCACTGAGGCACCCGCTCTGGCTCATCCCTCTCAGGCGCGGCGGGGAGCCAGGGCGCCTCCTTACAGGGTCACGGGTTGTTAAAGTTTGGGAACCACTGGTCTAGATAACACTTAATCCTGCCATGAGTGCAGAGGACAGGACTAGATGACCTCTCGAGGTCCCTTCTAGTCCTGTGGTTCTATGGTATGATTCTATGTAAGGTAAACAAAGTGGTTAAGCCACTCAAAAAAGCAAACTGACCAGAGGATGAGGCAGACAGCCTGGCATCTGCACCCCAGCAGGAGAGAGGAACTTTGTCTGGGTTTATTTGTCAAAGAATAAAGCTTGGTCTACGCTACACTTAGGCTGATGCAAGGCAGCTTACGTCAAACTAACTCTGTCAGTGTCTACACTAAAACATCGCTCCCACTGATGTAACTTGCCCACTACGCTGCCTTGATAACGCTGCCTCTGCGAGAGCCATAGCTCTTAGGTCAGCATAGTTAGGTTGACGCAATGTCAGTATTGACACTGTAGCCTGGTCTACACTATGTGTTTATACCAAATTTAGCAGAGTTAAACCGAATTAACCCTGCACTCGTCTACACAATGAAGCCTTTTATATCAATATAAAGGGCTCTTAATACTGGTATCTGTAACCCTCCCCGATGAGGGGAGTAGTGCTGAAATCGGTATTGCCATGTCGGATTAGGGTTAGAGTGGCCGCAATTCGACGATATTGGCCTCCAGGCGCTATCCCACAGTGAACCACTGTGACCGCTCTGGACAGCAATCTGAACTCGGATGCACTGGCTAGGTAGACAAGAAAAGCCCTGCAAACTTTTGAATTTCATTTCCTGTTTGCCCAGCGTGGAGCGCTGATCAGCATGGGTGGCGATGCAGTCCCAGAATCCAAGAAGAGCTCCAGCATGGACTGTACGGGAGATACTGGATCTGATCGCTGTATGGGGAGACAAATCTGTTCTATCAGAGCTTTGTTCCAAAAGATGAAATGCCAAAGCATTTGAAAAAAACCTCCAAGGTCATGATGGACAGAGGCCACAGCAGGGACTCAGCACAATGCTGCGTGACAAGCGTAACGTAAAGCCAAAGAATCAAATGGACGCTCATGGAGGGAGGGAGGAGGGACTGAGGACTCGAGCTATCCCACAGTTCTCGCACTCTCCGAAAACCATTTGCTTTCTTGGTTGAGCTCCCAATGCCTGAAGGGTCAAAAACATCGCGAGTGGTTCAGGGTATATGTCGTCAACTTCCCCCCCTTCCCCAACCCGTGAAAGAAAAGGGGAAAAAATTGTTTCTCGCCTTTTTTCAATGTCACCGTATGTCTATTGGATGCTGCTGGTAGACAGGGTGCTGCAGCGCTATACAGCAGCATCCCCTCCTCTCCTCTCCCTGATGGCAGATGGTGCAATAGGACTGATAACCGTCATCATCTTCCCATGAGTGCTCCTGGCTGGCCTCGGTGGTGCCTGGGCAAAAATGAGAATGACTCCCGGTCATTCCCTTCTTTAAGCTTTGTCTCCTTGAGATTCAGTCCTGCCTGGAATATCATAACAGCTGGAGGCTGCGCTCCTCTCCCACCCCCCATTTAATGTCTAATGGAAATTCAGTCCTGCCTGGAATATCATAACAGCTGGAGGCTGCCTCCCCCTCATTTTATCTCAATAAAGTCAGTGTTTCTTATTCATGCATTCTTTATTACTTCATCACACAAATGGGGGGATAACTGCCATAGTAGCCCAGGAGGGAAGCAAACGGGTGGGGTTGTTGCAGGGGCACCCCCTAGAATGGCATGCAGCTCATCATTTCTGTGGGATGTCTGGGGCTGTGACCCAGAGCAGCTGTGCTCTCTGGTTCTTTAGTAGGCTTGCCCCACATTCTAGGCAGGACTGACTCTACTTTTAGACAAAATGTAAAGAAAGGAATGACCTGGGGAGTCATCCCCATTTTTGTCCATGTGCCCCCGGCTGATCTCAGCAAGGCCAGCCAGGAGCACCATGACAGCAGCAGACAGTACAGTAGGACTGGTAACCATCATTGCCAATTTCCAAAGCAGCAGATAGGGCTGGTAACTGTCTCTGCTACTTTGCAAAGGCAAGTGAATGCTGCTGTGTAGCACTGCAATACCACGCCTGTCAGCAGCATCCACTTCACATATGGTGAGAGTGAAAAACTGCTAAATGTTTTTGCCCCATCATGCATTGTGATCTCAACCCAGAATTCCGATGGGCGGGGGAGACTGTGGGAACTATGGGATAGCTATGGGATAGCTACTCACAGTGCAACACTCCGGAAATTGACGCTAGATGCACACCGCCGAATTAATGTGCTTAGTGTGGCCACGTGCACTCAACTTTATACAATCTGTTTCCAAATACCGGTTTCTGTAAAATCGGAATAATCCCGTAGTGTAGACATACCCTGTGTTACTTATATCAACTTTGTGGCATTTATGAGGTGTCCCACAATGCCCCATCCTGACTGCTCTGCTCACTGTTTTGAATTCTGCTGCCAGTCGGCCAGGTATGTAGGTACATGCCCCTCCCCTTTTAAAGCCCCATGAATTTTTGAAATTTCATTTCCTGTTTGCTCAGCATGGAGAGCTCATCTAGCAACTGCCCAGCTGACCGATGGCTCCACGCTGCAGGTGCACTCCTGCCTGGAGTTCACAGGAGGTGGTGGATCTCCTGGATCTGCGGAGAGAAGAAGCTGTGCAGGCACAGCTCCAATCCAGCCATAGAAACATCAATATCTACAAGCAGATTGCTCGGGGCACTGGGGAGAAGGGCTACAAGAGGGACCCGGAGCAGTGCCATGTGAAAGCCAGGGAGCTGCAGCAGGCATACCAGAAGGCAAGGAAGGTTAGCACTTCTTCTGGCGCGGAGTCGCAGATATGCTGCTTTTACAAAGAGCTGCATGCCATTCTCTGCAGACACTCCACCCCACCCCCACCAAGACCCCTGTGGATACTTGGAGGAGCTGGAGTGAACAGGTCCCCGGAGTGCACAGTGAGGAGGACATGTTGGGTGAGGAATAGGAGGAGGAGGAGTATGGGGGACAGGTGACGGGGGTCCAGGGGCACAATGAGCCAGGACCTGTTCTGAGTCCAGAGCAGTTGAGCCAGTCCCTACAGTCCAGCACAGGTGAGCCTGATGCAGAGGAGGAAGCTCAGGTAAATATGCCGTTTGCTTTGATATTGCTGGTACACATCTGTTCATTTACTGTTTTGTAATCATGCTAGAAGAGGTAGTGAAATAACCAATAGAGGTAGAGTCACCATCTGCTTCTCGACCCCCTGTACAGTCCGGCAGAGAGGATCCTGCAGAACAGTTTGTTTCTGTGCACTGGGATGCTCAGTGAATCCTCCACAGAGATCTTGAGGAAACTTTCATGGAGGTGCTCTGCAATCCTCTGTCAAGGTTTCTGGGGAGTGTTGCCTTGTTTGTTCCATCGCGGTAGGATACTTTCCCACACTACTCAGCAGTTCCTTTACCAGGTACCATTGCAGCACACAAGCTAGCAGCATACGGACATGGTCTGCAACCAGATGCATGCAGGAGCTATTCCCTTCCAGCATCACCCTCAGGAGTGAGATATCAGCTAAAATCACCACTGCGTGGAAAATAGTATCAATGCTCAAAAAGAACAGGAGTACTTGTGGCACCTTAGAGACTAACGAAATACAGGGAGCATGAAAAGGTGGGAGTTGTCATACCAACTCTGAGAGGCCAATTAAGTGAGAGAAAAAACTTTTGAAATGATAATCAAGAAAGCCCAGTACAGACAGTTTAAGAAGTGTGAGAATACTTACATGGGGAGATAGATTCAATGTTTGTAATGACTCAGCCACTCCCAGTCCCTATTCAAGCCTAAGTTGACTGTATCTAGTTGGCATATCAATTCGAGTTCAGCAGTTTCTTGTTGGGAGTCTGTTTTTGAGGCTTTTGGCCAAACTGGACAGTCTCTAAGCAAAAGAATAAATGGACACAAATCTGACATCAGGAATCGTAACATTCAAAAACCAGTAGGAGAACACTTTAACCTGTCTGGTCACTCAATAACAGACCTCAGGGTGGCAATTTTGCAACAGAAAAGCTTCAAAAACAGACTCCAACAAGAAACTACTGAACTCGAATTGATATGCAAATTAGATGCAATCAATTTAGGATTGAATAGGGGGACTGGGAATGGCTGAGCCATTACAAACATTGAATCTATCTCCCCATGTAAGTATTCTCACACTTCTTATCAAACTGTCTGCACTGGGCTATCTTGCTTATCACTTCAAAAGTTCGAGTTCCAGTTATTTCTCTTTACAGACTGAACCTCTGTCCCAGCCTGGACTCAACCTCTGCCTTTCTCTTCAGGTGTTTTTAGCAATCTTTCTTCTTGGACCAGGAGGTAATGGAGTTCAGTACCGTTTGCCTTACTCCCCGGCCTTAAATAGAATTTAAATCAGGAGGGAACCCTTTGTTTCCAGTGGAAAAATACCAGCAGTGTCCAAGGTGGTACTCCGTACTAGGTGACATCATCAGATGACCCTGCAGTGTCAAAGCAACATCCCAGGAAGCTCTTTGGGATGGTGGGAGATTAGTGTCTCCAAAATTCTATTGTCCTTCTTAAATGACTCATTCAGGCTGATTGCCTACCGTCTGGTGGGCGTTCCCACATTTGTAATTGTTACAAAGTCAATATTCCTAACCTCAGATACGGAAATGATACATGCATACAAATTGGATAAACATAATCAGTAGATTATAATATTTTCAATGATACTCACATGACTCATCTTGCATAAAGCATATCTTAGTTATGCCATATTCATATCATACCAATATTTCTATGAAGAATATGTGGAGTCACACAGCACATAGGTCCAGTACAGTGAGAAGTTATTTAAAAACTCTGCTCACATATACAAAGAGTCTTTCTGATCCCAAAGGGTCAGCCACTTTACCAGGTCAATATTAGTTTGGATCTTACCCAAAATACCACGCTGCCAGCCAATCCTTTAGTGATTAAAACTAAAGATTTATTATAAAGGAAAAAGAAAGAACAAGAAGAGTAAAACAGTCACACACATGCAAAGACTTCAAAGTCCAAATATCTGGTTCTTAGCAGTATTGGTGAGTTTGCTGGCTTGAAAGCCCCTCTGGAACACATCCAGAGCCTGGAGTCACACATGCAGAGCTTCGTTTGGAGAAAAGCCACTCCAGAGGTAAGAAGCAGGAATGAAGACAAAACAGAGATGAGGCAGCTGCCCTTTATATTCCTTTTGCCATGTGGCTTGTACTTCCTGTGTCCCAAACATAAGCTTCACAGCACATGGCATGGAAAAGCCTTAGGCATAGGCACCGACTTCCCCTCTGCCCAGTGGGTGCTCGACCCCCCCCGGCCCCACTCTGCACTGCCCTTGTCCCACCCCCATTCCACCCTTTCCCCAAAGTCCCCTTCCCGCCCTGCCTTTTCCCACCTAGCACCGCCCCTTCTCACCCCCATTCCAGCCCCTTTCCCCAAGTCCCCGCCCCTTCTCTGCCTCCTCCCCTGAGTGTGCCCCCTCCCTGCTCCTCCCCCTCCCTCCCGGACAGTCCTAAGTGCTACCGAACAGCTGTTAGGTGGGGGGGGGGAAGTGCTGGGAGGGAGGGGAGGATTGGGGATGCAGCGTGCTCAGGCAGGGAGAAGGAGGCAAGGAGCGGAGAGCTTCGCTGCCGGTGGGTGCAGAGTCCCCACTGATTTTTCCCTGTAGGTGCTCCAGCCCCGGAGCACCCATCGAGTTGCCGCCTATGGCCTTAGGACTTGTCTACACTTACCGGGGGATTGACGCGTAGTGATCAATGTATTGGTGGTCGATTTAGCAGATCTAGTGAAGACCTGCGAAATCAACCACAGATCGCTCTCCCCTCGACTCCTGTACTCCACCTGAACCAGAAGCGCAAGTGGAATCTATGGGAGAGCGTCTCCTGTCTACATAGCACACCGTGGACCCCACGGTAAGTAGATCTAAGTATGTCGACTTTAGGCACGTTATTCACATAGCTGAAGCAGAGTAACTTAGATCAGTCTCCCCCCGTAGTGTAGACAAGGCGTTAGAGTTCGCTGTCCACAGACATGCCCTTGCATGTCTTGCTGACTCATAAGATGTAGCCCCTGCCTTCTTGCAGTGGGTTAATTGTATAGCTGATGACCCTTGATGGGCCATCGAACAGGCTAGACAGTGCTGATTCCAAACAGTCTGGGGGGATACCTACGTATCTATAACTCACAATATAAACGTGGTAGAAACATACAAATAAGACTATAATCCTTGTGAAATCACACATGTCCACTCACGCCTTACACGGCATATCTGGCACGATTCATTGCAATTTTATAATATTGGTATTAATAATAATATAAAATATTTCACATATTCAGGGCTGGCGTTTCCATTTAGGTGGCCTAGGCAATCGCCTATGGTGCCAGGATTATTGGGGGGTAGCAGGCAGCTCTGGTTGACCTGCCGCAGTTGTGCCTGCGGAGGGTCCGCTGGTCCCACGGCTCCGGTGGAGCTGCCGCAGGCATTTCTGCGGATGGTCCGCTGCTCCCACGGCTCCGGTGGACCTCCCGCAGGCCCGACTGTGGCAGCTCCACCGGAGCCGCAGACCAAGGGACCCTCCGCAGGCACGACTGCGACAGGTCCCACGGGCGTGGGGTGGCGAAATGGCCGTGCGCCTAGGGCACTAAAAATACTAGCGCTGGTCCTGCACATTTTCCATGCAACATCAAACTCACCATGGCTGGGACTGCTGTCATGCTCTATGAATCCCAAGGAGAAGTGAGCATGTAGTGCTAGCAACTTGTGTGGATCAAGGGGAGGGAGTTCAATATACCACAGAGCTCATGAATACGCTCACAGTAGCATCTCTGTGCATTGTATCTTTTGCAGCGGGAAAAGTGGCTTCGAAGATCTTTCCATCCACACCAGCGGCTCAGCCAGAGAAGGAGATGTGGGATGACATGTTCCAAGAGATTCTGCAAGCCTCTGGTGCTTCAGATACCAAGCACAGGGCTTGGAGGATCACCCCTGTGGACAGAATGGATGAGGATGGAGCGGAGAGGAGAAAAGCGTAGCAAAAGGAGAGGGATGTGCAGCAGGAGATGCCAACGCTTCTCAAGAGGCAAACAGACATGCTGCAGACTCTGGTTGACCTTCAGGTTCAAGATACCCATATTCGTCTCCCTCTGCAGCCCATAGAGAATTGCATTCTGGGACTTCCCTACACCCCCTGCCCTCACCTCACATTCCATGTGGCATCCAGGGCCGCTGCCCTATGCCTGCCACTCCACCCTGGGGGAAAGTGCAAGCAAAAACAGCTGCACATATACTGACCTGGAGAGACAAGGTTGGAGTATGTACTTGTGAAATTAAAATGACTGTTCTCACCTCTCTAAAGGTTCTTTTCCATGCATTTACAGTTTCATTCAATTACAGATATGTCTATTTATATGGGTTTGAAATAAAAGTCTATTTATGGAAACTTAATTCATCTTTATTAGTTCCCAACATGTGCTGGCTGGGGCTGACATCATTCACAGATAGTAGCAATAGGTGTATTTGCAATGTTATATTAATACACACACAGCACTCATTATGCCTGGGGGAATTCTGCGCCACTGCACACAGGCAGAATTCATGGCTCCACAGATTCTTTTTTCTCTGCAGAATATGGATTCTGCTGGAGAGCTGCTGCAGTTACACCTTTTGCTCACCAGAGGCTGTTGTGGCACCAGAAGAGAGGGCAGTCATTTCTCTGCAGAATATGGATTCTGATGGAGAGGCGACGTTTTTCACAGTGGGGCCAGGTGAGGAGGCACATGAGGGACAGAGTGTGGCACATGGGGCTGCTGGGAGATCACAGACAAGGGTTCAGAAGGGCTAGTGGGTGGTACAGACTGGGGCGCAGGCTCAGGAGCTAGTGGGGTGACAGCATTGAGCCGGAGGCTGAATGGAACGGGGGGTGCAGGGACACATTTGGATGAGGGGGCTGTAGGGTCACACAGGGACAGGGTAGGATGCTGCAAGGACATATGGGGATGGGGGTAGATGTGCCTGACTGAATGGGAGAGGCTGGGGGTCAGCCATGGGGGAGGGTCCCCAACTCCCTAACCATCCCTCCCTCCCACAATACCTCCACCCGTTCCATACTTCTCCCACCCACACCCAACAGCCCTCCAGGTTCACTCTCAGGTTCCATCCCTCTCCCTCAGCTCCTTCATTACCCCGACTCCCCCAAGCCTTTGCAGTGCTTCTGGGGGTTGCAGGAAATACGATTCCATATTGTAGTTTAAATGAATTATTACTCCAAGTTCTGTATTAATATGCCTAGTAAGGAATCTATTCTTTCCTGACTCTTTTTTTGTCTGTATTATTACAGACATACTTGCTGACAGGTATTTTGAAATAAATGACCACAATAATTGCAACCGGCATGATTATATTGCGTTATTATGACAAATAAAATATGCAGAGTTTTGCAGAATTTTAAAATATTGTGCACAGTATTTTTTATTTTTTTGGCGCAGAATTCCCCCAGGAGTAACTCATTACTAGGTTCATCCCAGGGTGCAAAACAATAATGCCAGGCAAAACACACTACAGCACACACATTACTGTGTCTCACTATGAAAATGGTCTTTTAAAGCTTTCCTGAGCTCCTTTGAGCTCTTCTTATAGCCTTGGTATCTGGCTGTTCAAAATCAGCAGACAGCAGTTCTACCTCTGCCCTCCATTGAGGCAGAAACTTTTCCCGCTTTCCTTCGCAGATATTATGAAGCACACAGCAGGCAGCTATAATCCTTGGGATATTTTTTCACTGAGAGCTAATCTCATGGGTAGACAACGGCAGCGACCCTTCAAAAAGCCAAAGGCACATTCAGCTGTCACTCTGCAGCTGCTGAGCCCGTAGTTGAAGTGCTCCTTGCTGCTGTTGAGGTGGCTGGTGTATGGCTTCATGAGCCCCGGGAACAAGGAGTAGGTCACTTTCAAGGTCACTATTAGCACCCCAATGGTAATCCTCTGAACTAGAAAGAAGGTCCCTGCTTGTAGCTTTCTGAACAGGCCTGTGTTCTTAAAGATGCGTGCATCAAGCACCTTCTCTGATCATCCTCTGTTAATGTCAGTAAAACATCTTGTATGATGCATCAGCTGTTGCAATACCATAGAAAAATAGCCCTTTCTGTTGATGTACTCCATGGCAAAGTGGTATCAAAATAAGGATAGGCGTACACTCCCCCTGGTAGTGGAAGTTCTGGTAGTGCCCACTGTTGGAGACAGGCTACTGGGCTACACGGGCTATTGATCTGATCCAGTAAGGCAGCCCTGATGTTCTTGAATTGATTGTGGACTCTCAATACATTGGCATCCAGTGTAGGCAGGCAGCTAACAATGTGATGCGATCCTAGTTAAAGTTGTCCCCAAATTTTCATCTTAGTCAGGGTGTAAACATTCTCTAGAACTGTGTTTGAGTGAAGGATCCCTGGACCCTTTCAAATGCTTATCATAGGTCAGGAATTGCTTGAAGAAACCAGTGAGGTTATTTGTTACTACATCAAAAAGCAGCATGAGTGTTCCATGGGCCATTCACCCGGGGCGATGGTTACTCTGCTGAGGTCACCATTATGTTTTGTGTGACAGAGCACGGTGGCTGAAGTTGGCAGACGTTGCTCTGCGGTATGCACTGGCGGTGGCAGTTCATACCCCTTAGGTTATGAGCTACATAGCTGCTGGGAGCTGTGATTCCCTGCTTGAGTGTGGCTGTGGCAGCACGGGCTGTGGGTTGAGTTAGCTGTCCGAGCATGTACCCAGGGAGTTGGGTGTGGTTGTACTTGGGCAGGTAGCCTGAGCCACCACGGCCAAACTGCTATTTTTGGGCATTAGCTTGACGACAGCTAGCATGTTTCCATCTACCCCAGTTGGCAATTACACCTCCCAGCTGCTATGGATATGTGCCCATTGAGAGTTAACAGCAGTGCTGGAGGTGAGGGGAAGGTGGCAAGGAATGCTGGAGAATCTTCTCCTTAACTTAATGTCTTCATCTGTGTAAGGTATTGGCTGGGGCCTGATGCAGCTTCAACAATCACTAAATGTAGTTCTTAGAGAGACAAGGTAGGGGAGGTAATGTCTTTTATTGGACCAACTTCTGTTGGTGAGAGAGACAAGCTTTTGAGCTACATAGAGGTCGTCTTCATGTAGGTCTTGTTTAATGTACAAATTGTGATGCTCTGTATCTCGGGGAACACCCTGCACCCCTATGTTCATCCTTATAATATGATTGTGTGGTATCCAGTGCAAAGTTTGTCATGTCGGGTATTTTCAGAAGGTTCATGATGCACTGATCATTGTTGTTATAGTAATTAATGTTATAGTATATATTATATATATATAGTATATAATTAATGTTCCTGCCATGAGGGCAGGGGACTGGACTCGATGACCTCTCGAGGTCCCTTCCAGTCCTAGAGTCTATGAGTCTATGAGTAATGTTATAGGTTGTGATTTCATGTATATAGTTATGAGGCTGAAAATGTATCCTCATGGCTTAAAACAAGCCCAGGCAAAACTCTCCAGGAGCAGAGTGGGAGTTCACACCTCATCACGGCATCTATGGGACAAACCCAGACCAGCCTCACAGGAACAAAGGACAATGACCTAGGCAGCAACAAAAGATCTGTTGGACTCTTGAGTGAGTCACGCCCCTTCCCTTGGTCAGTTTGGGACTACAATGAGGTAATGCTCACCTGACTCTGAAGGGGGGGTAGGCAAAGCCAAGAGGGAAGAAAGAACATGATAAAAGGGAGAGACGTTTGCCAGGCTCTTCCTCTCTCTTCCACCTCCATCTACAGACACCACCACCAAGCAATTGAAGCGCTGATCAAAGGGGAAAGCCTGGCTGAAGAGCAACCAGCCAGCCTGTGGTGAGAAGCATCTGAGTTTGTAAGGCCACTGAAAGTGTTAAGATCAGCTTAGAATGTGTTTTGCCTTTATTTCATTTGACCAAATCTGGCTTGTTATGCTTGGACTTATAATCACTTAAAATCTATCTTTTGTAGTTAATAAATGTGTTTGTTTATTCTACCTGAAGCAGTGTTTTTGGTTTGAAGAATGTCAGAGACTCCCCCTGGGATAATAAGCCTGGTACATATCAATTTCTTTGTTAAATTGACAAACTCATATAAGCTTGCAGCGTCCAGCAGGCATAACTGGACACTGCAAGACGGAGGTTCCTAGGGTTGTGTCTGGGACCAGAGATATTGGCTAGTGTCATTTGGTTGCAGAATCCAAGCAGGAACTGGCCAAAAGTGCTCACTCACGTAGCAGAGAGCAGCTTACATGGTAGAGGCTGTGTGTGAACAGCCCAGGAGTGGGGTTCTCACAGCATAGCAGGGCTGGCTGGCTTCCAGAGTCGAGGACTGGAATGGCCTAGCAGATCACCAGTCTGGATAACACCAGGGGAACATCACACAAATGTCTACAGCTGGCTGCATGAGGGTGATGTTTTGGGGATCACCCAGACCGGTAAAGGGTTCCGTCACTGCCTGCCCTATAACCTGGGGGGCTTTTATGCTGTGCAGCTTTGGTTCAGATCCTGCTCATAAGCACTAGGTCTCACCCTGGCTTACACCAGAGTAGTTAGTCCTTGCAGGGTGACACCAACAGCCATTCCAGTCCAGAGCCTCCCCAAATCCATCCGGACCAAGTTCTTAAACTACCAAACACTTGCCTGGTACTTGTACCTGTACCTTATCGTGGTGGAGGGGGTGTAACTTCTGAAGTAGGGGATTCCCCGCTGAAGCGATGCCATCAGCGATGAAGGCTTGTCCAAAATATCGCCTTGAGCATTACGCGGGGTGGACAGATCCAGCGTGAACCCGGAAAACGATGGCTAACACCGTCGGCGAAGGCGCAGGGCAGCAGCTGCACCTAGCTACCAGAGGTGAAGGAGTTCGCTGAGAAAGAGTCAATGGCTGGGGTCGCACAGCATGAAGCCAGTACTGGTAGACCAGGAAAAGGGTTGCATTACTGCGCCTCCAGCTCACCCCAGTGGGACGAGGTATTTCCTGGGATAATCGTTCACTCTATTTTTTTGGCCATGAATCATCTAGTACTCAGCACCAGGATTAAAGCCCCTGCCTCCCTTTCAGCTTGTCGGTGCCGTCTCCCCCCGGTGCAAACACGAGGGGTTTGTGCCAAAGTCCCCCTGGGGATGCGCGTCCTCTGATGTCGGAAAGCCCATCTGCAGTACATTGTGACTGGGATCTCCGACAGTCCACCAGAACTGCTACTTGGAATGTTGCAACTCTTCACAGGTCACCAGGTTGCTGTCTCACGCAAAATGGACGGTCTTGGTATATCAGTCACAAGACTATCAGAAGCAAGGCTGATGGATCTTCCACGTTGTGACATCTGTGATCTGTGTGCCAGATTTAACCACCAGGTTTTGTATTCACAGGTGCCAACTTTCCTTAGCGCTGGTGGGTGCTCACCCCCGGCCCCGCCCTGACTCCACCCCCTTCCTGCCCCTATTGAACCCCTCCCCAAATCCCCACCCCAGCCCCGCCTCTTCCCCGAATGTGCCGCCTCCTCCTCCTCCCCCTCCCTCCCACTGCTTGCCACACGAAAAAGCTGTTTCGTGGTGCAAGCGCTCGGAGGGAGGGGAGAGAAGCAGGACTCAGCGGCGCACTCAGGGGAGGAAGTGGAGGCGGAGTGAAGGTCAGCTGGGGTGGGACGGCCGGGAGCTGCCGGTGGTGCAGAGCACACACCAATTTTTCCCCATAGGTGCTCCAGCCCTGGAACTCCCACAGAGTCAGCACCTTATGTTTGTATTGATGTCAGCAACAGATTCTCGGCTCTAGCTCATCTGCCATATGACGTGGAGGTTGCCTGGTCCCTGTTCACTTCTACCCTCAATCTGCTGAGCAGACGATTGGCTATAGGCATCCACCACGCCGACAATGGCTATCGGAGGAGGCCTTCCAGATTTAACTGAAGGCCACAGCTCACCAGCGCAGTGGTAAGCGCACTCATAATCAGCTGAAGCAAAAATTTAACACCCTGGCACTGCGCGATTGTGAGGCATATTATAACCAAGTGGCAGATGATGTCGAATTTGGCTTAGCCAGGGGTGACTTGAAGCCAGCATTCCGCGCCACTCACAACCTCAGCGGTCAAGAGGTAGTCGCTACAAACAGCATCCTGAACAAAGCCAAGGCCATCCATGTAAATCAGATGATGACATTCTCTCACGCTAAGTGGAATATTATCACAGCGTCCTGAACCATCCTCCAGCTGCCACTTGTTCAGAGCTGGGTGATCTGGAAGTCACTGCGGTTCTGGATCCAAATATTTGTACTGATGCACCAACACTGGATGAAGTGAAGTGTGCCATCTCTACACTGAAAAATGGACGTGCAGCTGGTGCTGATGGCATTCCCCCAGAGCTGCTAAAATGTGTTATTGTTCCTGTAGCAGAATCACTTCTGGCCATATTTCATCTAGTGTGGAGAACGGGGACCCTGCCTGTTGTAGGAGCAGCAGTGATCTGTATGCTCTGTATAACCTGTATGCTCAAAAAGTCTGTTATACTCCCCCCCACCACTTTGTCTCCTCTCCCTCTCTGAACACCTGTGAAGTGGCTTTCCCCCTCCCCCTCCCTCCTGGAATGCTTGTAGGATGAATGGGCTGCTTGAACAACTGGAAGATCAGAAGAGCTCCCAGGTAGACAAGATGTTTGGGACTCTAATTAGGCAGCGCTCACACACCCAATGCATGGACACTGGCTGAGGTGGAGTGTGACCAGCCAGATGTGCCCAAGTCACAGGCCATGAGGAGCAGGTCCTTAAAAGGGGAAGGGGCCATATGCTCAGCAGTGCAGTCACAAGCTTGTACCTCCCGTGAAGGCCCTTCGCCTGGACCGCCTGGACAGTGGCTCACTGTGTTGCACTCCATCGTGCCTTGGGAAGACTTACCTTCATCGCACCGTCCATCACTGCGCTGTGGGACACTTACCTCGAAGGATCCTGCCGTGCCTGTCCTGGGAGCGTGAGTATGCCTGTGTAAGTGTAACCCCCTGTCACAGAGTCCCTGGGTGATGCTCTGGAACTGCTCCCCACAAGGCCAGTCAGGACTTTGGGGAGCTTCCTCTCCTTTGGAGCAGACTTTTTCAGGGCAAGAAGCTCACACGTCTTCACCTCCTGGGTCTCTCCTTGGAGCATTCAGCATCCTCTGCCCATCCGTGTGCTTCCCACAGCGAGCCTGCCCCAGCAGGGTCCTGGGGAAGCCACAGGGTTCTGCACCCCCACTTTGCAGTCAGACGTGACTCTCAGCCAGCCAGTAAAACAGAGGTTTATTCGATGACAGGAACAGGGTCTAAAACAGAGCTTGTAGGTACCACGAACTGGACTCCTCAGCTGGGTCCATTCTGGACCTCCACATCTGCACTTCACCCCTCGTCCCCAGCCAGCTGCAGACTGAAAACCCCTCCAGCCCCTCCTCCTCCTCTGCTCAGTTCCTTTCCCGGGCCAGGAGGTCACCTGATCTCTTTGTTTCCCCACACCTTTAGCATCCCCTTGAAGGGGGGGGAAGAGCCTGGCCATTAGTTGCCAGGCGACAGAGGGTTGGCCAGGAACTGAGGCCCCCCCACAGTATTCAGAGAAAACATTAAGAACATTCCCACTTCGTCATCCCCGCCCCCCCCCCCACACGTCTTTTGAGCTTAGCTATCAGTATAATAAACATGCTGCTTTCTGCCGAACTCTGGTGGGTCATTAGTCCTCCCTCAGCTTACTAGCTGGCCCAATTTCGGGTAACACTGCCAACTGCCTGGAAGGACAGTATTGTGATCTCACTCTATAAGGGCAAGGGATAGCGCAGTGAACGTAAGAGCTACAGGCCGATCACCTTGTTCTCCATTCTGGGGAAGGTGTCTGCGCATGTTTTGCTGGCACGCCTGGAGCCTTTGCTACACTGCAAGCACCATCCCCAACAGCCAGGCTTTACAAGGAACAGGTCCACATTAGATGCCATTTTGGCTCTTCACTTGTTGTCGGAGATACATCGCGAATTCAGAAAAACCCTGCATGTAGCGTATGTTGATCTTAAGGCTGGATTTGATTCAGTAGACCGTGTCGCGTTATGGAAGGCCATAAAGGGTGTAGGTGTCCCTACCACTCTGCTGGACTTGATTAGAGAGCTGCATAATGGAACCACTACCTGTGTTCATCTGGGGAACCGGATGTCAGCACCTTTTAAATCAGTATCTGGTTTTAGGCAGAGTTGAGTTCTGGCCCCTGCATTCTTTCGTCGAGCAATGGATTTCAAAATGCAGCATTCCGTCAGGTCCATAGGCACTGAGATCAGTGATCTCTCGCTCACAAACCTTGACTATGATGATGACATTGTTCTTTTAGTACAGAGTCCCAATGGGTTTCGTGAGGCCCTCCAGCATATGGAGGAGCAGTAAGCAAAGATTGGTCTCCATGTTTCATGGTCAAAGACAAAACTGCAAAATCTAGGACCAGGTCCACCTGCAACTCCAATCTCTTTGAACAATGAAAAAGTCGAATCAGTTTCCAGCTTTTGCTATCAGGGTTCTATATTTATCAGCTCCCCCAATTCTCCCACGGAGGTTCTCCATCGGATTGGCATCGCAGCATCTGCCATGGACCGTTTACAATTGATATGGAATGAAAATCATCTTAGTGTGACAACCACGTTCAGGATTTATTCGAGCTGTATCCTCCCTATACTGTTGTATGGCTGCAAAACATGGACACTACACCGCTCAGACTGGACAAAGCTGGAGGCTTTCCAAACAAAATGTCAACATTGTATATTGGGCATAAAGTGGAATGACTTCATCTGTAATGCAGATGTTTATGGACGCTCGGGTCTACAGACTACTGGGGCCATTGTCTGCAGGTGGCATCTTATGCTTTTCGGCCATGTCGCAAGGATGCCCCAAGACCTTCCAGCGAACGCCATTCTTCGGGTAGCTTGTGACATCTGGGATAAAATTCCATCAACTGAGGGGTGGAGGTGACCTAGAGGCAAACCCCCAATTACAAGGGTTCATCAAGTCTGTTCCGATGTTGGACTCTCAGACTGTCAAGCCTTTGCGGTTGTGCAGGAATGGCCCAAATGGCGAATGATCGCTATGGCCAATTGTCTGGCTAAGTGTTGAAGAAGAAGAGAAGACACATTCACTGTTCCTTTCTGGTTCATCACTTCCAAAGGTGTGAAGCCAGCCTCCCAGTTAGGAGCTAATTTTGGCACATGCACTCCACACAGTTTGCACCCCAGAGACCTTCTTGGGGTAAAAATAACCAAAAGGTTCATTCTATAGAAAAATCCCAGATTCCAAAATAAAATAGCAAGGAAAAGCAACATGTACAATTTACCCAGAGTGAATGACGAGGTGCAGGAATGGAGTGAGTGGGGGGAGGGGCCTCAGAGAAGGGGCAGAGGCAGGGCAAGGGTGTTCATTTTTGTGTGAGTAGAAAGTTGGCAACTCTACCCTAAGTTTCTATCAAGAGGAACAAAGAAGACCAGGGAATTATAGATCAGTCAGCCCAACTCTGATACCTGGAAAGATACCAGCACAAATAAATAGATAATCGATTTATAAGCATGTAGAGCAGGGGTTCTCAAACTTCACTGCAATGGGCCCCCCTTCTGACAGCAAAGTTACTACATGACCAGGGGAGGGGGCACAGCCCGAGCCCTGGTGCCCCGGGTGAGGGGAGAGGCAGCCGTATCCTGAGTCGTGCTGCTTTGTGTGGTAATGGAGCTCGGGCTTCAGTGTCAGCCCTGGGTCCCAGAAAGTCTAATGCTGGCCCTAACGACCCCATTAATATGAGGTTGTGACCCACTTTGCAGTCCCAACTCACAGTTTGAGAACTGCTGATCTAGAGGATAATAGGGTTATAAGGGATAGCCAGCATGCATTTGTCAAGAACAATCATACTAAACCAGGGGTTGGCAACCTATGGCACGCATGCCAAAGACGGCACGTGAGCCAATTTTTAATGGCACGCTGGAGCCTGCCGGGACTCCAGCATGCCATTAAAAATCCTGCCCAGCCCGGTCCGCTCTCCTCTGCCCTCTGCTTCCCCCGCGGGGGCAGGAAGCAGAAGCATAGCCATGCACACGGGGTGGGCAAATGGCCCCACTCTCCTGGCATGGCAAGCGCAGTGCTCTGAGGGCTGGGGCTGTGCTCTCCCATGGGGCAGCGTGTCTGGCTCTGCGTGGAGCCTCAAGGTAAAGGGCCCAGGGCTGAGGGGGTTAGATAAGGGGTAGGGGCAGTCAGAGGACAGGGAGCAGGGCGGGTTGGATGGGGGGGTGGGATCCCGAGGGGGTGGTTAGGGGCAGGGGTTTCTGGAGGGGGCTGTCAGGGAGCAGGAGGGGTTGGATGGGGCATGGGAGTCCCGGGGTTTGTGAGGGGACAGTGGGTGGATAGGGGTCAGGTCAGTCAGGGGAGCGGGAGCAAGGTGGGTCTTGGGGGGGCTGTTAGGGTGTGGGGGGTCTCTGGAGGGGGTGGTCAGGGGACAAGAAGCTGGGGGGGTTGTATGAGTTGGGAGTTCTGGGGGTCCTGTCAGGAGGCAGGGGTGTGGAGAGGGGTTGGATGAGTCGGGAGTTCTGGGGTCCTGTCAAGGGGCGAGGAGCAGTTGGATGAGGCATGGGAGTCCTGGGGGTTTGTCTGGGGACGGGGGTGTGGATAAGGGTCGTGGCAGTCAGGGGACAGGTAGGGGGTAGGGTCCAGTCTGGGGACAAGGAATAGAGAGGCTTAGATAGGAGGTGGGTTCCTGGGGGGCAGTTGGGGGCAGGAGTCCCAGGAGGGGGTAGTCAGGGGACAAGGAGCAGTGGGGTTGGGAGTTCTTAGGGGGGCAGTCACCCAGTCCTCTCCCCTGATCCTTGGCCCCTGACACCCCCCCACACACACACCACGTCCTCTGCCCTGAGTCCCGCACACCTCCCAGGCCTCTGCCCTGAGCCCTGTACCTCCCTCATACACACCCAACCCTCTGCTTGACTCCTTCATCCCCCTCCCCAACCCTAGCCCTGACTCTGGCACCCCCACCCATACCTAGACCCCCCTCTGCCATGACACCTCCAGCCCCCAGCCCTGACTCCAGCCCACCCCCAGCCCTCTGGGTCCTGGCCGCCGGTCCCACACAGCCCGCTGCTGGTCTAGGGTTCTGGCTGACGGACCCTTGCCAGCCGGAGTCCCGGCCATAGGCCTTGCTCAGCCCGCTGCCGGCCTAGGTGAACAGAACCCCAGACCAGCAGTGGGCTGAGTGGGCTGGCAATGTAAGATCAACATTTTAATTTCATTTTAAATGAAGCTTCTTAAACATTTTGCAAATCTTGTTTATTTTACAATACAACACTAGTTTAGTTATATAATATATAGACTTATAGAGAGAGACCTTCTAAAAGACATTAAAATGTATGACCAGCACACGAAACCTTAGATTAGAGTGAATAAATGAAGACTCGGCACACCACTGCTGAAAGGTTGTTGACCCCTGTACTAAACCAATCTAATATCCCTCTCTGACAAGGTTCCGGGCCTAGTGGATGGGGGGAAGCAGCAGATGTGATATATCCTGATTTTAGGAAGGTTTTTGACACAATCCCACATGACATTCTCATAAACAAACTGGAAAAAGATGGTCTAGATGAAACTACTAGAAAGTGGGTGCACAACTGGTTGAAAGACCATCCTCAGAGAGTAGTTATGAATGGTTCACTGTCAAACTGGGAGGGCATATCTAATAGGGTCGCATGGAGGTCAGTGTTGGGCCCAGGACTATTCAATATTTTCATTAATGACTTCTTGGATAATGGAGTGGAGAGTATGCTTACAAAATTGGCAGATGACACCAACGTGGGAGGGCTTGCAAGCACTTTGGAGAATCGGATTAAAACTCAAAACACCCTCAACAAATTGGAGAATTGGGGCAGAATTCAACAAGATGAAATTCAATAAAGACAAGTGCCAAGTACTTCACTTAGTAATGTGATACAGCATGGCCAGAGGGCAGCAGGAGAGTGTTAGCAGGGAGCCTTATTCCCTGCAAGGGGAGGAAGGTTTGCTATAGATTAAGTAGAGCGCCTGAAGCCAATTAGAGCACCTGAAGCCAATTAGAGCACCAGAAGTCAGTCATATGATAACACCCTCCCCGCATTTCAGTCAAACAGTGTGGGAGCTGGAGCAGGAAGGTTTGGTTGGAGCAGAGAGCAGTTTTGAAGAGAGTCCAAAAGGAAAGTTTGGAGGAGTGCTGTGGTGGGCTGAGAAATCCAAAAAAACCCTAGGTAAGGGGCACCTGGCTTGTGTAAAAGGAGGGCGAGAAGCCCCTTCACAAGCTGAAAGGCAGGAGAGGGAAGTAGCCCAGGGGAAGGAACCGCTAGTTCAAGTGGTTCACCACAAACCTCAAGGCCCCTGGGTTCCTGGAGGAGAGGGTGAGCCCAGGTCCCTCCCTTTCCACTCCCTTCCTCAAGGACAATAGTGGGGTAATTAAAATACCAATTCAGAGGCAAGCAATGGTGCCCTGAATCTTCCCCAAGGAAGAGAAAGCGTGAGACCCAGCATAACAGTACTGGCAATTTGCCACAGTAAGTAAAAATCAAATGCACAACTACAAAATGGGGAACAGCAGGCTAGGTGGTGGTGGTATTGCTGGAAAGGGGTCTGGGTGTCATAGTGGATCACAAATGAAATATGAGTCAACAATGTAATGGAGCTTCAAAAAAGACTAATTCATTCTAGGATGTATTAACTCAGGGTTTCTCAAACAGGGGTCGCCGCTTCTGTAGGGAAAGCCCCTGGCGGGCCGGGCCGGTGTGTTTACCTGCCCCATCCGCAGGTCCAGCCGATCGCAGCTCCCACTGGCCGCGGATCGCTGCTCCTGGCCAATGCGAGTTGCTGCAAGCGGCAGCCAGTACGTCCCTTGGCCTGTGCCGCTTCCAGCAGCTTCTATTGGCCAGGAGCAGCGATCCGCAGCCAGTGGGAGCTGCGATCGGCTGGACCTGCAGACGGGGCAGGTAAATGCACCGGTCCGGCCTGCCAGGGGCTTTCCCTACAGGGGCTTTTCCCTGTTCAAGAAACCCTGTATGAACTGGAGTGTCATATGTAAGACATGGGAGGTAATTGTCCCCTCTCTAGTTGGCACTAGTGAGGCCTCAGATGGAGCACTGTGTCCAATTCTGGGTTCCACACACTAAGGAAGATGTGGACAAACTGGAGAGCATCCCAAGGAGAGCAACAAAATTGATAAAAGGTTTAGAAAACCTGACCTATGAAGTATCAGAGGGGTAGCCGTGTTTGTCTGGATCTATAAAAGCAGCAAAGAATCCTGTGGCACCTTATAGACTAACAGACATTTTGGAGCATGATCTTTTGGGGGTGAATTCCCACTTCGTCAGATGCATGTAGTGGAAATTTCCAGAAGCAGGTATAATATATATATGCAAGCAAGCTAGAGATAATGAGGTTAGTTCAATCAGGGAGGATGAGGCCCTGTTCTAGCAGTTGAGGTGTGAAAACCAAGGGAGGAGAAACTGGTTCTGTAATTGGCAAGCCATTCACAGTCTCTGTTTAATCCTGAGCTGATGGTGTCAAATTTGCAGATTAACTGGAGTTCAGCAGTTTCTCTTTGAAGTCTGGTCCTGAAGTTTTTTTTGCTGCAGGATGGCCACCTTAAGGTCTGCTGTTGTGTGGCCAGGGAGTATGAAGTGTTCTACTACAGGTTTTTGTATATTGCCATTCCTAGTATCTGATTTGTGTCCATTTATCCTTTTCCGTAGAGACTGTCCAATTTGGCCGATGTACATAGCAGAGGGGCATTGCTGGCATATGATGGCGTATATTATATTGGTGGACATGCAGGTGAATGAACCAGTGATGGTGTGGCTGATCTGGTTAGGTCCTGTGATGGTGTTGCTGGTGTAGATATGTGGGCAGAGTTGGCATCGAGGTTTGTTGCCATGCTTTCACAGGCCTTGGGTGGCAGGCCAGTCCTCGCCCACAGACAACCTGCCAACCTGAAACATATTCTCACCAGTAACTGCACACCGCACCATAGTAACTCTAGCTCAGGAACCAATCCATGCAACAAACCTCGATGCCAACTCTGCCCACACATCTACACCAGCGACACCATCACAGGACCTAACCAGATCAGCCACACCATTACTGGTTCATTCACCTGCACGTCCACCAATGTAATATACGCCATCATATGCCAGCAATGCCCCTCTGCTATGTACATTGGCCAAACTGGACAGTCGCTACGAAAAAGGATAAATGGACACAAATCAGATATTAGGAATGGCAATATACAAAAACCTGTAGGAGAACACTTCATCCTCCCTGCCCACACTATAGCAGATCTTAAGGTGGCCATCCTGCAGCAAAAAAACTTCAGGACCAGACTTCAGAGAGAAACTGGTGAACTCCAGTTCATCTGCAAATTTGACACCATCATCAGGATTAAACAGAGACTGTGAATGGCTTGCCAACTACAAAACCAGTTTCTCCTTCCTTGGTTTTCACACCTCAACTGCTAGAACAGGGTCTCATCTGTCAATAACCTTAGTCCCAGATTTGGACCTTAGCGTCCAAAATATGGGGGTTAGCATGAAAACCTCCAAGCTTAGTCACCAGCTTGGACCTGGTACTTGCTGCCACCACCCAAAAAATTAGAGTGTTTTGGGGCACTCTGGTCCCCCCGAAAAACCTTCCCTGGGGACCCCAAGACCCAAATCCCTCGAGTCTCACAACAAAGGGAAATAATCCTTTTTCCCTTCCCCCCTCCAGGTGCTCCTGGAGAGATACACAGACACAAGCTCTGTGAATCCAAACAGAGTGACTCCCCCTCTCTGTTCCCAGTCCTGGAACAAAAAGTACTTTCCTCTTCACCCAGAGGGAATGCAAAATCAGGCTAGCCACTTCAACACACACAGATCTCCCCTGATTTCTTCCTCCCACCAATTCCCTGGTGAGTACAGACTCAATTTCCCTGAAGTAAAGAAAACTCCAACAGGTCTTAAAAGAAAGCTTTATATAAAAAGAAAGAAAAAATACAAATGGTCTCTCTGTATTAAGACGACACAATACAGGGCAATTTCTTAAAAGAATATTGAATAAACAGCCTTATTTAAAAAGAATACAAATCAAAGCACTCCAGCACTTATATTCATGCAAATACCAAAGAAAAGAAACCATATAACTTACTATCTGATCTCTTTGTCCTTACACTTAGAAACAAAAGATTAGAAAACAGAACTACTTCTCCAAAGCTCAGAGAAAGCAGGCAGCCAGAAAACAAAGACCTCCGACACACAATTCCCTCCACCCAAAGTTGAAAAAATCCGGTTTCCTGATTGGTCCTCTGGTCAGGTGCTCCAGGTGAAAGAGACATTAACCCTTAGCTATCTGTTTATGACATCATCCTCCCTGATTGAACTAACCTCATTATCTCTAGCTTGCTTGCATATATATACCTGCCCCTGGAAATTTCCACCACATGCATTTGACAAAGTGGGTATTCATCCACGAAAGCTCATGCTACAAATCATCTGTTAGTCTATAAGGTGCCACAGGATTCTCTGCTGACCTATGAAGAAAGCTTTAAAAAAACTGAGGCCAGGTCTATGCCACAAACTTACATCAGTATAACTATGTTGCTCAGGGGTGTGAAAAATCTCCCCCCCGGGTGATACAGTTATACCGACCTCTCGTGGAGGTGGGTTAACTATGCTGTTAGGAGAAGCTCTCCTATTAGTGCAGTAGCATCGTCGCTACAGCGCCATACATGTAGACAAGCTATGAGCATGGATAGTCTTGACATAAAAAGTCTGAGTGGGAACATGATCAGTCTTCAAATATGATAATGGCTCTTATGAATAAAGAGCATGGAGGGTAATTGTTCTCCATGTCCACTGAAGGCAGAACAAGAAGTAATGGACTTAGATTACCACAAGGGTGATTTAAGTTAGATATTAGAAAAAAACCTTTCCACCTATAAGGGTACTTAAGTTCTGGAATAGGCTTCCAAGGGAGGCTGTGGAATCCCCATCACTACAGGTTTTCAACAACAGGTTGGACAAACACCTGTCAGGGTGGTCTAGGCTTACTTGGTCCTGCCTCAGTGCTGGGGACTGGACTAGATGACTTTTCAAGGTCTCTTCTAGCCCTGCATTTCTATGATTCTTGAACAGGTCCATGATACGTAGTGTCCATGCCTGGCTTCTTCAGAACTTCATAAGAAAGTCAGCATCCTCCTTCTTTTCAAAATGTTTCTCAGAGTTGTCAGTAAAACCATCCCTCACAGGAGACATGGGCATGCTCTTGCATTGACCAGCCTCTGATGTCACAGGGCTCTCTTCAGCAGATATATTTATAATATTTCCTCCCTGCAGTTCTGATTGGCTCAGTGAGAAGGTGAGTAAATGGGGAGTGACCTGCTATGTGGTTTGTCTACAATGAAACTAACCATCCTAGAGCTTCAGAAACAAATGTAGAGCCTGTATAGTATCTGCCATATCCCGTTTTTGGGCCAGGTGATCAGCCTCGCACTCTGCACATGTGCTGAAACACAATATCACAATATTTCAAGTGAGCCCAAAATATTTGTGTTGCACCTATCAAACTGTGTCCTCCCACCTTTGTGGATATCGCAGTCACGGACTCATTAATATTACCATCAGAATGGAAGAAAGATATAACAGACAATGCTGTGTTTGTAAGTGTCACAGAGTGTGGGGAAGTCAGGGCCTGCACCCTCTTCCTGAGATTCACTATGACACTCAGCCAGCCAGTAAAACAGAAGGTTTATTAGACGGCAGGAACACAGTCCCAAGCGGAGCATGTAGGTACAACCATAACCGCTCAATCAAGTCCTTCTTGGGGGGGGGGGTTCAGGGAGCTTAGACCCCGCTTGGGGTTCCCTGCGTTGCACCCCCCAACCCAAGACTGAAAACAAAACCTCCTCCAGCAGCTCTCTTCCCCCTCCCCCCAGCTCCTCCTCTCCTTTGTTCAGTCTCCCAAGCAGAGGGTGTCACTTCTCCCAACCCTCCTCCTGGCTCAGGTTACAGCTCAGGTAGCTTCCTTCAAGGGAAGTTCCCCATCCCCAATGTAACTCCCTGCAACATTCCCAGGTCAAATCCTCCCTGCCCCGGCACAGTAAGTTACATTTTCCTGGGAGCTCACAGATGGTAAAAAAACAAAAACAAAACAAGGTTTAGATCCTGTGTGGCTAGCGAGCAGGGAGAGGCTGAGATCAAAGAGGAATCTGTAAAGCACCAAAATTGTGGATCAATTGGTTAATTCTAACGGGAGAAGAGTGCCACCACTTTATATGCATTGTTTATAGAGGGGATCACTGTGCCACTAGGCCAACGCCCTCTCTGCATAGCAGAATCTACCATCACACTATCAGGCCTTCATTCTGCTCAGGAAAGGTGTCCTGACCAGCACAGGGCAGAGAGAAGGCATGAGATCATCTTTAATTGTAATTTATTGAACTTACGTCAGGCCAGAATTGATACCTGTTCAATATTGCCAAGGCTTTTCTACCCAGGGGAACATTCAGGGAAGTTCAGACTAGAGGAGTGCCCCATTGCTTTGCTCCTTCTCTTTGGACTTAAAGGATCAAATGGGGGATACACCTTGACTCTCTAAGGCTTTCAAAGTCTTCAACACAGGTCAAAGGCCTGAAGATTAACTGTGTTCAGGAGGAAGGACTCCCACACTCTTCTGTGGCTTCCCTGACTGCCACTGTCAAAACTAAGGCCACTTTACTTAGAACAAAAGCATCCACACAAAGGTTTAAGGCATGTAGCTTACATGCATTCACTTCGTATCTTTAGTTCCACACAGTCTAGACAAGCCCTTCATAAAGGAAGGGAACAAGGGAAATTGAGGAGGGAAAAGTCTCTGTTAATTCCTTTTGTTTAAAATGTTTTAACTGGTTTTCCAGGACACCCACACAAACTAGGGACTGCAGACATTCAGATGCAAATTTCTCTGCTAGGGAAGGAGCAGTGTTACCAAACAGTCAGTGTGTCGGAGTTGTCAAGCTATGAATAATAATGGTTAGTTTAACATCTGAGTCAGCAGTAAAGTCTGTGTCCTCTGTGCTAAGAGGTGTTTTTTTACCATGGGGTAACTAACACGCATTACCCATCCCACTGTAAAAACAGAGATAATGCTTTTCTCTCTCACCAGTAGAAGTTGATCCAATAAAAGCTACTCACTGCCTACCCGCCCTCCCTCTAGCGGAGATCCGGCACTTTAGTTTCACCAAAAGGCAAACTAAGTGAGGTCAGCACTATGCCCCCAGTGACACTGGCACAGCAGGTGCCAGCTTCTGCCAAAGTCTCAGGCCAATTCACTTATGTATTAGCATAGATCAAAGTGATTGTTAGATGTGTAAGAGCGTATTTGGTATTTACATGACATGAAAACTAATGGGATGTTTGATGCATTGTTTTCACTTAGCTGTATCCTGTTAAAATATAGTAGCAAACATTTGCATTGAGTATAGTCCTGTAACAAAATAACCCATCAACCAAGGAAGAAGCCTTGTGGCATGCAAATGAAGAATGTTCGCAGGCAAGTGCTAATTTGTGCCCATTTGAAGGCAAGTGGTCACTGTGTGTGATAATTAGAGACCAAACTCTCCTCTCTCTCTACCAGTCAAAGAAAGAACCCACACGGGCAGTTACCCTGTCAGCTTGTTTTCTTTGAGAAGAAGCTCTAAGGCCATGTCTACATCTAAAATTTTGCAGCGCTGGTTGTTACAGCTGTATTAGTACAGCTGTATAGGGCCAGCGCTGCAGAGTGGCCACACTTACAACAACCAGCGCTGCAAGTGGTGTTAGATGTGGCCACACTGCAGCGCTGTTGGGCGGCTTCAAGGGGGGTTCCGGGAACGCGAGAGCAAACCGGGAAAGGAGACCAGCTTCGCCGCGGTTTGCTCTCGCGTTCCCCGAACCACCCTGCAAACCGCAGGGAAGGAGACCTGCTTGCTCGGGGTTCCGGGAACGAGAGAGCAAACCGGGAAAGGAGACCAGCTTCGCCGCGGTTTGCTCTCGCGTTCCCGGAGCCACCCAGCAAACCGCAGGGAAGGAGACCTGCTTGCTCGGGGTTCCGGGAACGAGAGAGCAAACCGGGAAAGGAGACCAGCTTCGCCGCGGTTTGCTCTCGCGTTCCCCGAACCACCCAGCAAACCGCAGGGAAGGAGACCTGCTTGCTCGGGGTTCCGGGAACGAGAGAGCAAACCGGGAAAGGAGACCAGCTTCGCCGCGGTTTGCTCTCGCGTTCCCCAAACCACCCTGCAAACCGCAGGGAAGGAGACCTGCTTGCTCGGGGTTCCGGGAACGAGAGAGCAAACCGGGAAAGGAGACCAGCTTGATTACCAGAGGCTTCCTCCTTCCACGGAGGTCAAGAAAAGCGCTGGTAAGTGTCTACATTGGATTACCAGCGCTGGATCACCAGCGCTGGATCCTCTACACCCGAGACAAAACGGGAGTACGGCCAGCGCTGCAAACAGGGAGTTGCAGCGCTGGTGGCGCCCTGCAGATGTGTACACCTTCAAAGTTGCAGCGCTGTAACTCCCTCACCAGCGCTGCAACTTTCTGATGTAGACAAGCCCTAAGTGTGAATTCAGGGAAAAATCCTGCATTTCTGGACTCCTGGGACTCAAAGGGCAGAATAACTGAATGAGAAGATGGAGATCCCCAGAGTTATTCTGGGTAGTCCTGAGACACTTTTGGGAAATAGGCAAATTACTACATCTCTGATACCATTTGGAATTATAGACTGTGATGTGCCTGTACATATACTTGACCTATTTTAACCTCTCAATAGATCTCATTTCTTTTTCTTAGCTAATAAACCTTTAGTTAGTTTACTATAGAATTGGCTAGGACCATTATCTTTGATGTAAGATCTAGAATGCAACTTGACCTGGGTGACTGGTCTCTTGGGATTGGGCCCACAACCTGGAATATTTGTGATATAAGTGACCATTTATCAAAGTCCAGTTTGTCTGGATGGCCAGACAGATGGGACGGGAGAGTCTAAGGGGACTGTCTGTAACTCCATGGTAAGCCTGTTAGATGTGAACTCCTGGATCATTGTTACTAGCTTCATGGGCACCAACTTTCCCTGGCGCTAGTGAGTGCTCACGCCCCCCCCATTCCAACCCCTTCCCCAAAGTTCCTGCCCCAACTCCACCCCCTCCCTGTCCCTATTGGACTCCTTCCCCAAATCCCTGCCCCGGCCCTGCCTCTTCCCTCAAGTGCTATGTTTCCCCCTCCTCCCCACTCCCACCCTGCCCCATGAAACAGCTGTTTCCCCTGGGAGCCAGCGGGAAAAAGTGGGCTTGCAGCATGCTCGCGGAGCAGAGGGGGGTGAGGAGCTGCTGGTGGGTGCAGAGCACCTACCAATTTTGCTCCGTGGATGCTCCAGCCCCGGAGCGCCCATGGAGTCAGCGCCTATGACTGGCTTGGTGAAATCTATTTATAGAACTTACACTCCACTAGTTTGGGGTGTCTGCTCTGCTTTTGACAGTCTGCCCTGAGGTAGGCACCCAAGGACACGAGCCACTCCAGACAGAGTGACTCTCCCCTCCCCCACCAACCAATGCAAAGGAATAACTGGATAATCCATCTGAAAAAATCCTTGATTTTAGCAGTACAGAATGGTAAACTTGTAAGAATGAAGAATATCACTGAAAGGTATCACAACAAAATATGTAGCACACATAAAAGGCTATGAAATTAAAATATGCAGTTAGAAATATAAACAACTCAGTAGAAAAATCCACATTTGTGTGTGCAACAGGTAATAAAACGTAAAGGAATGTTATAGGAATGTACAGTTGTTTTAGGTATGTGGATTCTTTGGGTGAGGTAACAGCAAAAGTACAAAGCTCAGAAACAAAAAGGAAAATTAAAAGACTCCCAAATGTACTTATTTATTTTCATTTCATGACTTTTGGGTGTATAACTCATGATTTTTTAATGGTTGTGGGCGTCAGTCTACCCTGGGGTTGTATACTTGTAGTTAGTAAAAACTACAGTAGAAAGTTGCCTTTGAGAAGGATTTCATACAAATAGTACAGTGCCCTTAGGGACAGATTTTTAAAAGGTACATTGCTACCTCGATGTAACGCGACTCGACAGAATACGAATTCGGAGATAATGCGGTAAAGCAGTGCTCGGGGGGGCGGGGCTGTGCACTCAGGTGGATCAAAGTAAGTTCGATATAACGCAGTTTCACCTATAACGCGGTAAGATTTTTTTGGCTCCCGAGGACAGCGTTATATCGAGGTAGAGGTGTATTTAGGCAACCAGTGGGATTTTCAAAAGCATTGAGGTGCTTTCAACCTTTAAAAATCAGGCCTGTGGTGAATACCATACTTGGAAACCAAGTTCCACACACAAGTGGAGACATATGAAAAAGAACAAGGCTGTTCGACAGAGAGGCAAAACAACACTTGACAAAGGCAATTCCCATTGCCAGCTCGAAGGAAATTGAAGAAGTTCTGACACCAAACCAGAAAATCACTCTACTAGCAACTACTACTATTTTTATGATAATTTGCTATTAAAGATATCAATTAAATAGGCCAATGCCATCCAGCTGGATCCTGTTAATAAAGGTAAAGGATGTAACGTTCAGAGCCATAAAAACAACATTTTCTGCAGTAAATAACGCAAAGGAGTGAAACTCCATCTGCAGCGCGTTACTGCGGTCCAGGCCTGGCACTGAGCACACAACCTACGGCTGAGCAGCGAACGGCTGCAGGTACAGGCACCCCGAGGGGCTGCGTAAAGTGTTTCGCTGCATCCAGCCTCCTTTGGCAGCTCAATGCAGGGCATCAGGGCGAGGGAGGAACCGCCGGGCCTGGGCACTGCAATGCCGGGGGGCTGCACCGCACAGCCCAGGGATGCGGGGGCTGCGCTGTACCGTCCTGCGGGGGCCGCCTCTCCCCTCTTTTTTTGCAGCCACTGCAGATGGCTCCCCCTGCCTGGGGTAACTGTCACCCCATCTCCCACCCCAGGCCCTCACCCTCCAGCTCTGACCCTCCCCCTGTGCTCCCATCCCCGGACCCCCAGCCTGGGGTAACTGGGACCCCATCTCCCCCCCAGGCCCTCACCCTCCAGCTCTGACCCTCCCCCTGTGCTCCCATCCCCGGACCTCCTGCCTGGGGTAACTGGGACCCCATCTCCTCCTCCAGGCCCCCACCCTCCAGCTCTGACCCTCCCCCTGTGCTCCCATCCCCAGACCCCCCGCCTGGGGTAAGTGGGACCCCATCTCCCCCCCCCAGGCCCCCACTCTCCAGCTCTGACCCTCCCCCCGTGCTCCCATCCCCGGACCCCCTGCCTGGAGTAACTGGGACCCCAACTCCTCTCCCAGGTCCCCACCCTCCAGCTCTGACCCTCCCCCTGTGCTCCCATCCCCAGACCCCCCGCCTGGGGTAAGTGGGACCCCATCTCCCCCCCCCAGGCCCCCACTCTCCAGCTCTGACCCTCCCCCCGTGCTCCCATCCCCGGACCCCCTGCCTGGAGTAACTGGGACCCCAACTCCTCTCCCAGGTCCCCACCCTCCAGCTCTGACCCTCCCCCCGTGCTCCCATCCCCGGACCCCCAGCCTGGGGTAACTGGGACCCCATCTCCCCCCCAGGCCCTCACCCTCCAGCTCTGACCCTCCCCCCGTGCTCCCATCCCCGGACCCCCCGCCTGGGGTAACTGTCACCCCATCTCCTCCCCCAGGCCCTCACCCTCCAGCTCTGACCCTCCCCCCGTGCTCCCATCCCCGGACCCCCCGCCTGGGGTAACTGGGACACCATCTCCCCCCCAGGCCCCCACCCTCCAGCTCTGACCCTCCCCCCGTGCTCCCATCCCCGGACCCCCCGCCTGGGGTAACTGGGACCCCATCTCCTCCCCTTGGCCCTCACCCTCCAGCTCTGACCCTCCCCCCGTGCTCCCATCCCCGGACCCCCCGCCTGGGGTAACTGTCACCCCATCTCCCCCCCAGGCCCTCACCCTCCAGCTCTGACCTTTCCCCCGTGCTCCCATCCCCGGACCCCCCGCCTGGGGTAACTGGGACACCATCTCCCCCCCCCAGGTCCCCATCCTCCAGCTCTGACCCTCCCCCCGTGCTCCCATCCCCGGACCTCCCGCCTGGGGTAACTGGGACCCCATCTCCCCCCCAGGCCCCCACCCTCCAGCTCTGACCTTTCCCCCGTGCTCCCATCCCCAGACCCCCTGCCTGGGGTAACTGTCACCCCATCTCCCCCCCCAGGCCCCCACCCTCCAGCTCTAACCCTCCCCCCGTGCTTCCATCCCCGGACCCCCCGCCTGGGGTAACTGGGACACCATCTCCTCCCCCCCGAGGTCCCCACCCTCCAGCTCTGACCCTCCCCCCGTGCTCCCATCCCCGGACCCCCCGCCTGGGGTAACTGTCACCCCATCTCCTCCCCCAGGTCCCCACCCTCCAGCTCTGACCCTCCCCCCGTGCTCCCATCCCCGGACCCCCCGCCTGGGGTAACTGTCACCCCATCTCCCCCCCAGGCCCCCACCCTCCAGCTCTGACCCTCCCCCCGTGCTCCCATCCCCGGACCCCCCGCCTGGGGTAACTGTCACCCCATCTCCTCCCCCAGGCCCCCACCCTCCAGCTCTGACCCCCCCCCCCGTGCTCCCATCCCCGGACCCCCCGCCTGGGGTAACTGTCACCCCATCTCCTCCCCCAGGCCCCCACCCTCCAGCTCTGACCCTCCCCCCGTGCTCCCATCCCCGGACCCCCCGCCTGGGGTAACTGGGACCCCATCTCCCCCCCAGGCCCCCACCCTCCAGCTCTGACCCTCCCCCCGTGCTCCCATCCCCGGACCCCCCGCCTGGGGTAACTGGGACCCCATCTCCTCCCCCAGGCCCTCACCCTCCAGCTCTGACCCTCCCCCCGTGCTCCCATCCCCGGACCCCCCGCCTGGGGTAACTGTCACCCCATCTCCTCCCCCAGGCCCCCACCCTCCAGCTCTGACCCCCCCGTGCTCCCATCCCCGGACCCCCCGCCTGGGGTAACTGGGACCCCATCTCCTCCCCCAGGCCCTCACCCTCCAGCTCTGACCCTCCCCCCGTGCTCCCATCCCCGGACCCCCCGCCTGGGGTAACTGTCACCCCATCTCCTCCCCCAGGCCCCCACCCTCCAGCTCTGACCCCCCCGTGCTCCCATCCCCAGACCCCCCGCCTGGGGTAACTGGGACCCCATCTCCTCCCCCAGGCCCCCACCCTCCAGCTCTGACCCTCCCCCCGTGCCCTTAACCCCTCCCCCCGTGCTCCCATCCCCAGACCCCCCGCCCCCTCTCGCTATCCCCCGGGCCGGGATCCAATTTCCACGTCTCCATGGAAACGGTACACAGGCAGCACCTCCTCTTCCGCGTCCCTGCCCCGCCCCCATGACGTCTACGAAGGCGTTGGCTGCGATTGGGCGAGAGGAAGGCAGGGGCGGCGCCTGGCCGTGCCCCGCCCCCAGCCCCAGCTGGCGGAGCCGCGGCTGCTGCTGCCCGGCCGCTGTGTCCGGGCCATGGGGGCGGCGGGGCCGGGCCGCTGCGGGCGGGACCCGTGCGGGGCGCTCTGCCTGCTGCTCACCTACCTGAGCGTGGGCTACGCCGACTACGTCATCCTCACCCACATCCTGCTGCAGCCGGGCTTCCGGGGCAGGTAGCGGGGCCCGGGCCGGGGCGGAGCCTGGCGCGGGGGCGGGGCCGGCAGCGCGGGGGCGGGGCCCAGTAGTGGGGGGCGGGACCAGAGTGGGGGAGGGGCAAGAGTTGGGGTAGGGCAGGATGGCAGTAGGGGTTTGGGTGGCAGTAGGGGTTTGGGGTGCCCCTCTGGAACATACCCCCCTTCCTATGCCTGTGGGGGTGGGTCAGTCCCGTGGAGCCCTGCTGTGGGGTGCTGGATCCATGAGATGCCCCCCTGCCAGGGGTCACTAGGCCCCCTCCCAGATATGGGGGGCTCCCCGGGTTCCCTGCACCTGGCCGCACTTCTCCCAGGCAGGGTGAGGGACAGAGGCGCTGCCAGAGCCAATCCCAGTTCTGTGGGCTGGTGTCTAGTGGACCAGGCGCGTCCCTGGGTCACAGATGGGGACTGAAGCGGAGAGATGGAAGTGACTCCCCGCAAGGTCACGTGGGACATCTGGCAGAGCCAGGGCTTGAATCCAGCTCCCCTGAGCACCAGCACCCCCCCATCCCTGAATCAGCATCATTCTGCATTCATTTCCCCGGCTAATGCTGTCCCTGCCATGCGTTTTCTCCCTCCATTGCCCCTGCAGGGTTCAGAACCACTACAGGCCAGGTACCCTAGTCTGGAACTGCCAGCTCCCTTCCTTCCCTCTTCAAACCCCCCCAAACTGGGTCGGCAACATGCAGCTGTCACTTCCGTGCCACTGCATGGTGCAGGAGCTTCCCCAGTCCTCACTCAGCTGTGTCTCAGGTGTTACTGGCCTCCAAGGGTTTAGGCATGTCACAGAAGAGCGTGCAGCCACCTTTGACTTTCCAGCAGCGGGGCCTGGGGTTGAGCTCTAATGCAGGCCGGGAGGGTGTCTCCCATGCAGGCCGTGTGGGCTAGATGCGCAGCCAGGGATTCACCAGACAACAGGGGAGGAATCTCTCGCTGCTCAGAACATGGCTCCCCTTCTAGTGTCTGCAAAAAGAACAGGAGTACTTGTGGCACCTTAGAGACTAACAAATTTATTTCAGCATGAGCTTTCGTGAGCTACAGCTCACTTCTTCGGATGCACAGAATGGAACACACAGACAGGAGATATTTATACATACAGAGAACATGAAAAGGTGGAAGTACGCATACCAACAGGAAGAGTCTAATCAATTGAGATGAGCTATCATCAGCAGGAGAAAAAAAAACTTTTGAAGTGATAATTAAGATGACCCATAGAAGGTGCGAGGAGAATTGAACATAGGGAAATAGATTTAATTAGTGTAATGACCCAACCATTCCCAGTCTCTGTTTAGGCCTGAGTTAATTGTATCTAATTTGCATATTAATTCGAGTTCAGTAGTCTCTTTTTGGAGTCTGTTTTTGAAGTTTTTTTGTTGCATAATTGCCACCTAAACCTTCTAGTGTCTGTTCCCCCTGCTTGGTAACGTGGCCTGGGGTGTGCGGTGCTGATTACAGCTCTAAGGCTGGGCTTAGTGTATGTGTAATGTGATCCCCTGCTGTTGTGCGGCATCCAGTGTGACCTGGCTGGAAGAGTTCCCTAGCAACTGGAATGGACAGGCCTGGGAGGTGCCAGCTGACCCATTTCTGCTAGGTTGTCTCCAGTTCTCAGGGAGCTGTGAGAAGGCTTTGCCTGTGCCAGCCCTCACCCCCTGGTGATTGCACAGGCTGATAAATCTGCCATTTTGGTTCCTCCATCTCTGCCAGTCCCCACCCCCACCCACCCAGGGTTTACACCCTTCTGTAGACTCTTCTCATGCCTCCAGCCCCTTCGCTGCCGTTCCCCAGACTCCTCTCTGCACGTAGCTCTTCTGCCCTGCCCTCCTGTGCAGATTTGGGAGCGCTTTCTGGATAACCTCGATTCGTTTCTGTGTATATTTAGCCTTTTTAACTTACTGCCACGGCAGCCAGAATAAAGGCCTCGCACACTGGCGTTGTGTGACCGCAGAAGCCAACGTTCCTAACGGAGTCTAAAATAGCCCTGCAGCCCCTGGGGAACCTGCAGCTGGGCTCGGTATCTGACAGGTTTGGTTCTCCTTGTTCCCTTTACGCCAGCCTCTGGTGTCCCTTCCATGCCGTGATGTTTAACCTCATTGTCCTTCTATTGCTGGCCTGTCACACACGAGCTGTCTTTGCTGATCCAGGTAAGCACCCACCCTCAGCTGTTCCTCTGCCCATGCTGGGGAGGCATCGGTGGCCTAGTGGCTCAGACAGAGAGCCGGGAAGTGAGAACTGAGGTCTCCCCGCTCCTGATGCTGACTTGCCGCACGGTCCCTGCCCCAGGCTGCGCCTTTCTCCAGAGGGTGGGAATGGAAATGATCCTTCCCCTGTTTGTAAAGGGCCCTGGGCTCTCTGGCTGAAACGCTTGATGGGACAGTCCTGCCTCTTCCTGCAGGGCCGTCTCTGTCTTCTCTCACTAGACCCGGATGTGTCCTGTGAGTCTAGCCGGGCTGGGCTGGCTTAGCAATGGGAGAGATGCATGATGATGACAGGCAGCTCCCGGCCGCCACTTGCATGGATAGTAGTGGGTAGGGGATGGTGAAGTTGGGATTATGTTCACTTACCTGTGTGCACCCGAGTCACTTGGGATGTCAGAGGGCTGCTTGATTCACTCTCTCTCTGAGACCCCGTAGGACCCAGATGGCAAGCAGCAGGTGGAAAGAACCAACGTTCAGCAGAAGAGGGGACTAGGGGCCAGGACTCCTGGGTTCTGTCCCTGGCCATAGGAGGGTAGTATGGTGTCATGGATGTACAGGGGGCTTGATGCCCTAGTCTTTACATTGTCTCCCTTGGGAGCGTTCCTGTTATTTGCTAGGCCCTGGGTTTAGCTTTATTCAAGGATGAGTAACGTGGCCCTTGACTCCAAGCCTGGGCCTCTGGGCTACAGCTCTCCTGTTTCTTACAGCGGCTTCCCAGCGAGTCCCGATGAGTTCAGACTCCTGTTAGTGCCTTTCGCCTTTCAGGGGTGAAGCAACCAGCAGGTGCCTTCAGTGACGCAGGACAGCCTGGTCATAGCAAGCAGCAGGTGTTAGCACCTGGAGTACAGGATTGAAGTGTGCAGGTTCAAATGGGAAAGCCACGCTTCAGTCAAAGTCCATCTCAGCAGTCATCTGCCCCTTTCCTGGAGCCTCTGAGTTTCCATTTCTGTGTCTTGGTCACTCTGTGGCCCTGTGTGTCAGTGTCCCTGTGCATGAGCCCAGTCTTTTGGCATCTCCTGTGTCTGTCCCCATCGCAGCCCCGCTGTGCTCACAGGTTACACTGCCTCAGATCTCACGTGGTAACCGTTACTGACCGGTCCCTGAGGCGCCCGTTTTCTCTGCAAGGCCCTCCCTGTGCATTGGGAACATCCACATCAACCCAGACCAGCCCCTTGCCTGTGTGACATCCAGACAGCCTTTCTTATTCCTCTGTCCCAGGGGAGAAATTAACCCCTTCAGCCCCAGTGGGGAGCCATACAAAATAAGTGGGGAAACTGAGTCATGCCGCTTGGTCATAAACGTACAACAAACATTCCCCCGTTTTACATCTCTGCTTTAGTTTTTGGAGTGGGAGCCTGGCAGACTCCAGGTTTCTGCTGCTGGCTTGCTGTGACCTGACACAGGTCCTGCCCTCTGTGCGGGCTGGGAGGCTAGGCTAGCATAACAGATGCATACGGGAGATTTGCTGCTTTTGCAGTGACCCCAGGCCTCTTGTCATAGGTGGAATGATGTGAACGTGTCAGTGCCATCCGGTAGCGAGTGGCATTTTGCACGGCTTTGGGGTAGTCTGGGGTAGCGTGATGTGTCCCTGGCACATGAGTCTGGAGCTAGACTGCCTGACTCAGCCCCCTCTTTGACAGGGAACCCTGGAGCCAGGTGACTGACGTGGGGTTGGACGTGGGGTTTGCTCTGGGACTATCTCCCGTGGTGAGGTGACACGCAGCCATCCCTGGGGAGGGGGAACTGGAATTCACCCACCTGCTGCTTGGCGTCCTGGTCCCTTCAAAGGCTCTGGAAATGGGGTGTGAACAGACCCTGTGTGCCTCGCCTAGCATCAGCCAGCTCTGGGCATATGCAGTAAGGGAAGAGCTGTGGCCGCTGGGCGCCTTCCCTCTCACATCCCTATGTACAATTCAACCCTGTGACAAGGCTGGTCCCCCTTGTTCCCATCTCTTTAGCTTCCCCCCAGCCCAGGCAATCGCTGAGCTGGCTCCAGGGTGACTCGGGGACTCGAGAGCCATGCATGCAGAGTGTGACGCGGTGCCGTGGCCCATCTGTGCCCTGCTCGCCGCGGGAGCCTCCTCATTGTCTCCTGTTCTGGTTCCTTCTCAGGCATGGTCCCACTGCCCGATACCGCCATCGACTTCTCTGACCTGCGCAGCAACACACCCCACAAGAGCGAGCGGGTGAGTGTTCATGGAGCTCGATGCACTAGCACAGGAGGGGGCAGGTCTAGCCGCTGCCGAGGATAGTGAATCCAGGAGCTTAGGTGTGTGGATCAGCGTAGTAGCATTGGGATGGGATTAAAGTGACACGGCTGCTGGACCTCATGCAGCTGGCATAACCTGTCCAGCTGGTGTGAGGGGCTCCGGGAGAGACGTCCTCTGGGACAAGCTGTGCAGCTGGATTGGCTCAGGGAATTATGGGTGGAGGGTTACTCTGGGCTCTGGAGACAGCCTGTTGGCCTGTGCTGCAACGGCAGTTCTGCTCTCAAATGACCCCGTCTCTCCCTGTGGCTGGAAACAGTCTGAGCCTGGGGTAGCAGGAGACTCGCCCTATATGTTCAGCTGCCCCTAAGCACCTCGGCAGCTGGTCACCCCCCAGGCAAGGCGAAGATGCTGAGCTGGCACGTGGCCAGGTTACAGCCTAGGAATGGCAGAATCCTGGCCTGACTGCCTGCCCCCCAGCCCCGTGTGCTGGCTGGCAGCCAAGCCCCCCTCCCCATGCAGTGGCTGAGCCACAAGGGTTGCTCCCTGCTGGCTTAGCCAGTGCAGGAGTCAGTCCCAAACCTTCCAGCAGACCCAGCGTTCCCTTTGCAGCGGCGCCAGCTCTGGCTGGCTGTGGAGAACCCCCCAGGCTGATGCAGCTGTTCTGGGAAGTGGAGCTCCGTGTCTCGTTGGGGGAGATGGCAGGGGAGCGTGTAGACTTGCAAATGCCGGGGCTGGGCATGCAGCGATCCCAGTAACTCTGCCAACAGCCCTTGCTGCGCGTGAGCCCAAAACTCCCCAGTGGAGAGACTTGCCTGGGGAGGGCTCTGGGATGCTGCTAATGGTCAGTTCTCTGCCGAGCTGGGACTGGTCCCTAAGTCCCAGCCCCAGGGCTTTAGCTTGTCCAGCCCTGAGCATCTCAGGGGCCTCTCCTATGTTCCTCTCCAGGCTGTGTGGCCCTGGTGCTGTATATCCTCTGTTACCCTGTCCAGAGGTGCCCCCTAGTGGCAAAATCCCTGGGGTATTTCTAGTCTATGTGGACCTGCGTGGGGAGGGAGCCAGACTTGATCTTTTACTTTTATATGTAAACTCCAAGGGCTTCTGGAAGTGCTGGGGCTGTCTAGGCTCCCTCCCCTCCCCAGCTCCACCTGTCACTGTCTGTCCCATGTAGGGTGACCAGATGTCCTGATTTTATAGGGACAGTCCCGATTTTTGGGTCTTTTTCTTATAGAGGCTCCTATTACCCCCCACCCCCGTCCCAATTTTTCACACTTGCTGTCTGGTCACCCTAGTCCCATGGCTCTTGCTGCTCCAGTGCTAGGCTTCCTAGATGCTCTGACGCCGCGCGCTGCTGGCCCGCCTGTCCTCCCAGCCCCCTGCATTACCTCTGCCAGTGCCTGCTCCGGCGGGTCTCCAGGATCCCAGGGAGGGCTGCAGCTAAGAGTTCTCTTCCCTGCTCCCCAGAGCAATGAGGACTGGACGGTGTGTAACCGCTGTGAGACGTACCGCCCGCCGCGGGCACACCACTGCCGCATCTGCCATCGCTGCATCCGCCGCATGGATCACCACTGCCCCTGGTGAGGCGCCCGCAGTTTGAGCTGGGGGCCTGGTAACAGCTCAGGCCCATGAGAGCTGCACGGAAGAGAGGGGGGCACGTGCGGAGACCCTGGCTCCCCCCGTGGACTCTGCCATGGCTGTTGGGCTTGTCGCTGCAGAGTCAACCTGCACAACCGTGGTCTGTGCAGTGCAGCCCCCTTCACGCTGTGTGTGCGCAGACACCCCCCGGTGCGTGTCCCGTGTGTGCCAGGCACACGCAGTGCCCTGCACTGCTGGAGCTGCAGGACTTCCTTCCTCCCCCTTCCCTGCCCCCTGGATGAGGTGTCCCCTGTGCTGGGGGCGTGCGCAGGCCCTCGCAGATGGAAGCAGAGCTCTGGGATCTCTCCAGGGATGCGCTGTTCTGGAGGGGTCTGCGAATCTCAGTTCTGTCTCCAGTGCTATGGCACCTGCCAGAGTCCTCTGGCCACATCAGCTGAGCTGGAGAGGGCTGAGCGCCACCGCGAGGCGCTGGGGACATGATGGGGGAGGCAGTGCCTCCGGGTAGCACTAGAGGCCTGCTGCTGCTGGAAGAGCACTCGGGCTTGTTCCAAATCCCTGAGTGCCCTTTGGGAGAAGGGTGTTAACCCCAAAGTCCCGGTTCAGCTCAGTGGATGTCCCTGAACTTTTGGCGGGTGTGGGATTCTCCATTGCCTGCCCTGAGCTGCTGTCTCCCCAGAAAGGGCTGCGTGTCCCTGGCAGGTGGAACTGACCCTCCAACGGGGCTTCGCTTTGCTGTCCTTGGGTGCAGGTGCTGGGGAGGGTGAGGGACGGGGCACCTGGTGTCTGACGCCAGCCATTGCTGGTGGTGTCGAGTCGCTCTGCTGACCCCGTCCAGACCTGTGCTCTCTCTGTAGGATCAACAACTGCGTTGGCGAGTTAAACCAGAAATACTTCATCCAGTTCCTCTTCTACACTGGTACGTGGCTGCCGAGTGGGGGAGCTGCCCACAGGGAGCTCTGGTGCGGGCGTGGTGATGCAGCAGTAGGTGGTGCTGCAGCTCACAGCACCAGCATGGAGCTGTGCCCTCCCCTGCTGCGTGCGGCCGTCCTGCCAGCCCCCTGCCCTTCTGCTGTCCCTCACTAGGGGGAGCTCTGGTCCCACAGCCCTGCGCGCAGGCAGCTGGCCAGCTGGAGAGGGTGTCTCCCTGGCGCCTCCTAGGGCCCTTCCGCAGCAATGGCCAAGGGGAGCCTGGGCAGGAGGACCCAGGAAGCCCAGCTACATGCACCAGCTACCTGCATAGCCCCTTCTCCACTCCCTGCCTGCCAGTCCTGCCCCCCTCTGCTCTGCTCCCTACGGGACCCCCAACCCCTGCCCCCTCTGCGCTGCTCCCTACAAGACCGCCAACCCCTGCCCCACTCTGCTCTGCTCCCTGTGTGACCCCCGTCCCATAGCCACCGTGTGCCCTCCTCTGCTCTGCTCCCTCTGGGACTCCCCAGCCCCATAGCCACTGCCTGCCTCCGCTCTGCTCTGCTCCCTGCCTGCCAGCCCCTGGCCCTCTCTGCTTCGCTCCCTGGGGGACCCCCCAGCCCCATAGTCACTGCCTGCCCCCCTTTGCTCTGCTCCCTGTGGGACCCCCCTGCCCCATAGTTACCACCTGCCCCGCTCCCTGCTCCCCCTTGATGTCTCCATGTGTAGAAGCTGAAAGGACCCTGGGAGAGAGGGGGCCAGGACTGGGAAGGGTGGTGGTGGGGAATTTGGCTGTCCCACCCAGGGGTGAGCGTGAAGGTAGGGTGATCAGTAGTCAAGCAGTTAATGGTGGGTGGCTAGGCCCTGGGCAGCCCTCGCAGGGCAGGTCGGGTGAGATCAAATGGCGTTAACTAGGGCTGTGACTCCAGAACTCTGCTTTGCAGCAGCTGGCACCTGCCCTTTTCCCAGGGCTGCCTCCTGGCCAGGCTCTCTGGTCTTAGCCCGGGTGGGGGATTTTGAGCCCAGTCCAAGGCTGGTCCAGGGTGCTCGTCTCTGGCCTGCGCTGACCTGTGGCTCTGTCTCAGGGCTGGCTAGTCTCTATGCCATGGGGCTGGTGTTAACCACATGGCTGTGGCCGGTCGACAGGAGCTTCCCCGGGAAGATGGAAGGTGTGGCTGGAGGCATCTCTAACAACCACGTCCAGATGTAAGTGTGCAGGGGTCACATCCAGATTCCCCCCTTCCCTGGCTGCTGGGTGCAGGCAGATCCCAGCAAGGGGAGGAGAGGTCCTAGAGGCAGGACACCTGGGTTCCATTTCAGCCCTGCTCCCTGTGGGTGACGCTGAGCTTCTGCCCCATAGAGCTGTGGGGGAGGGAGTGGCCCCGAGTCCCTCTATGAGGTGCTAGAGGAGCAGGGTGTTGTACCAAGCCCATAGCCAGCTGAAGGTTCAGGCTGTCACTGCGGCGTGTCAGGGCCCTCTGGGACTCTGCAGCTACAGGGTGTCTCTGTCTCCTGCCCCCAGAGCCTCTTTCCCAATGTGGAGGTCAACTCTCCAGTGGGTGTCATCAGTACCGGGCCTATGACACACCAGTGGGTGGTTCTAGGCCAGAATCCTCAGTAGCAAGGCCTGAGCCTGCCCTTGGGAACTCCTGAGCAAGCTGAACCTGACCGCTCCCTTCCTCCCAGGGCTCACTGCATCGTCCTGCTGGTGGAGTCCATCCTCTTCGGGGTATTCGTCACCGTCATCTTCTATGACCAGGTTAGTCTTCAAGGGACACCACACCAGGCGGCTTCACGCCTCGTCCCCCACAGCAGCCCCTGCTGGGAGAGGCCAGGGCTGGAGTAGCTGGGAGCTCCCCCCACAGCCAGTGCCCCTGCCCCACTCCCTACAGCACCCCCTGCTGGTAGATTCTAGCCCTGGAGTAGCTGAGAGCTCCCCACAGCTAGCACCCCACCTCACTCTATACAGCGTCCCCTGCTGGGAGAGGCCAGGACTGGAGTAGCTGGGAGCTCCCCCCACAGCCAGTGCCCCTGCCCCACTCCCTACAGCACCCCCTGCTGGTAGATTCTAGCCCTGGAGTAGCTGAGAGCTCCCCACAGCTAGCACCCCACCTCACTCTATACAGCGTCCCCTGCTGGGAGAGGGCAGGGCTGGAGTAGCCGGGAGCTCCCCCCACAGCCAGCGCCCCTGCCCTACCTCCCACAGCGCCCCCTGTTGAATGAGGAGTGTAGCTGTAAATCCATGCACCTCTCTCCCTGGCAGTGCGTCAGGCTCCCCTCTTGTTTCTCAGGTGGTCTCTATCATCACGGATGAGACTCTGATCGAGCAGCTGCGGAACCGGCTGCTGAAGGAGGCACGCCGGGAGGTGGCACACACCCGGAAGCCGAAGATCGCGCTGCTGCGGGAGGTGTTTGGACGGGGTACGTGACCGGGGCAGGTAGAGAGTGGGCTGGGGCCCCTGTGGGGGGGCAGTTACTGGGCTGCCCTGAGGGCTCGTATTTCCTGGGGAATTTAGACTGGTGTGAGCCAAGGTGTGACCATAACCTAGATCCCAGGCTGATCCCCCACCAGGACAGTTGTACCTGAATTAGCGACCCTAGGGGTGACACCAGGGTAATTACACCCAAACAGCCTGTGTGGGCCAGGGCAGGGCCGGGGGCTGAGCCTGTCTGGGCCAGGCCGTGCCTGGTGAGGCCAGGACCCAAGGCTGAGCCTGTCTGGGCCAGGCCATGCTGTGATGCCCCATGGATCCCCGGCCACACTGACCTCCCCTCTCCTACTCTTTCCTCTTCTCTTCCAGGCTTTGTGATCTGCTGGTTTTTCCCATGTAACTGCAGCCCCCCATCAGGCGGGGCCCCTGCCTACAGCTACCTGCCCAACTATGATGTGTGACCTCCATGGCACCTCTGCAGACGCTGCCTCTCCAGCCTCTGGGAGGGGACTTGTACTACCAGTGGCTTTGCAGAACTTGCCACCAAACAGCTCGTTTGGGCCTGCCCACCTGCTCCCTGGTGGCAGCCTGGGGCCAGGGTGTGGCTGCAGCGCCCAGCCCTGCGACTCCTCCTGGGACATGGTGCTCCCACGAAGCTGAGATCCTGAGCTGTGGAGGGGCACTCTCCAGCCCCCTGCACCAGACTCCCTGCAGCGCCTGGCTGCCCAGCGGGTCCCGGCGCCCAGGGCATGGGGAGCAGTCACTTAGGTAGGGTGGGCCCCGTGCATGACGTTTCTCCTGGATCAATGTTAGTGCGAGGGGGGCTGCCCCCCGAGGCTGCAGTCTGACATCCCCCTCTTGCCACAACTGCATCTGGATCCTAGCTCCCTCCCTGGAGCTGGGCACTCTGCCCCCGGCTGCCAGCACCTCGCTGCCCGGGGATGGAGCCAGTTGTTTTCTGCTCCTGGCCAGGGAGGGATGGCACCACTTGTACATAGCCTGTGCGGCATTACCAGTGCGTTCGGCTCTGGGCGCCTGCTCTGTGTGTGTGTCTGTCTGTCTGTCTGCGCTAGCTGGAGTCACTTGAGCTCCTGTTCTTGGTCCTGGCAGCAGCCTCTGCTGACTTGGAGCCCCTCCACGCCGTCCCCAGGGGGTGGCCCGCTCCATGTTGTGGGAGAGCGGGAGAGGGTGCTGGCACCCCTCACTGGTGGTCCCCTCCAGCCCAGCAGGCAGTGTTACTATTTATTAGGTGTATTACGGTAGCATCTGGGAGCCCCAACTGGACCCCTGGTGCCAGAGTCTGTACAAACACAGAACAGAATGATGGCCTCTGCCCCATGGAGCTCGCAGTCTGAGACAGAAGCTGGTGTGACAGGTGGAGGAGGCAGCAGCTAGAGCACTGGACTGGGAGAGCTTAGGTAGGTCACGTCCCCCTTTGGTGCCTCAGTTTCCTCATCTGTAAAATGGGCGTAATGATAGCTCCTCCCATTGTAAAGCACGTGGCGATCTGCTGATGAGAATTGCTAGACAAAAGCTAGGTGGTGTGATGAGGACTGAGGCTGGGCAGTGGGACCAGCAGTGCTCTCCGCACACCAGCAACATAACCCAAGTGTTTTCTGCAGGCATCACCCCGAAGGGGGTTTGAAGGAGAATGAAGAGGGTGTGGATGTGTATGGGAAGCTCCTCCTCCTCCCCCCAAGCAGGAGGGGCAGCCTAGGGAATGCACCAAGGGGCTTGCTTGAAAATGGAGCAAGTGGGCGCTAGAGGCTGGCAGCATGGGCTGATGAGAGGCGGGAGTGACTCCATAGCGTATGGGAATCGTCCGGTGGGTGGGAACAGGCTGGGAAGGGAAGACGAAGAAGGGGGTGCCAGGGAAGGTGCCCAGCGCAGCGACGTGAATCCTGTCGAGGGAGCTGGCATTGCCGTTCCCCAGAGGACGTTTGTGTTGTATTGACTGGGCCTGGCCCCCTCCCCTGGGGCTGCCTAGGGCAAGCGAGAGCGGGGTTCTTGGCTGCGGGATGCCATGGAGCAAGTGGGGAGCCAGCCACACGCCCAGAGGATCTATGCTGTGTGGCAGGACCCTGGAGCCACCTCCCCGCTTCCTGGCCGCCAAAGCGGTTCCTGGCTGACTGTGCCAGGGGTGCCAGAGTCTCTGCTGACTGCATGCTGCCCTGTGTGTTTGCCTCAGTATCCTGTGTGTGAGGCCTCCAGCACGGCTACTGCGTCCCAAGGGCCTGGCCTCCCCTCTTCCTGCAGGTCTCTTTGGCCCTGGTGTGTGGCATACAGGGGTGCCAGGGAGTGGGTGCCCTGCTGCCCTGGCAATTGCTGGGGGCTGCTGCTGCCGCCTTCGAGTGGCGGCTCTGCCCATGGCCCTGTGGGTGGTGAGGTTTTCCCAGGGGCTGCTCGTCTTCCCTGATGCCTCGGTTTCCACTCCGGGCTTCCCTGCCCAGTGGCACAGGCTGGGCCAGGGCAGGGGGCTAGGTCCCTGATGAGGGAAGGAAGGTCCCTGGCAAGATGTGGGCAAGCCAGCCTGGCACTCAGGTGAGGTCAGGGCCTGTGGTGAAGCCTTGCCCAACTCCTGGCTGCTCCCCCAGGCTGGCCTGGCTTTCCCCAGAGCCTACCTCTTGGTGGGGTGCTGGTGACTCCTCTGGCCCTGAGTGCCAGGAACTCTGGGCTGGGTGCACTTGGGCACCATTGCCGGGGGCTTAGTATGCGGTAATCTGCGCTGGTGTAACCAGCCAGCCCCCTTGTTCCCTCAGCCTGGTGCATGTTACTGGGACGCTGCCGGGTTCTGACAGCCCTTTCTGACTCCTGCAAGCTGTGAATAAACCTTGCCTGGGAACTGCTTGATATGGCTGTGACTCTCTGCTTTGTGTAGTGACTGGGAATGGGCTGCCCGTGTGCTTGGTGCTGTACATCCCTGGAACTCAGTCCTGCCCCCTGGTACCTTGCCCTGCCTGGGCTGCCCGTGTGCTCGGTGCTGTATGTCCCTGAACTTGGCCCTGTCCCCTGGTGCCTTGCCTTGTCTTTTCTGCCTGTGTGCTCGGTGCTGTGTCCCCCTGAACGTGGCCCTGTCCCCTGGTGCCTCTCCCTGCCTGGGCTGCCTGTGTGCTCGGTGCTGTGCGTCCCTGAACCTGGCCCTGTCCCCTGGTGCCTCTCCCTGCCTGGGCTGCCCATGTGCTCGGTGCTGTATGTCCCTGAACGTGGCCCTGTCCCCTGGTGCCTCTCCCTGCCTCGGCTGCCTGTGTGCTCGGTGCTGTGCGTCCCTGAACCTGGCCCCTTCATTCCCTCTGCTAGGTGTGTTGATCACTCCAATATGCCAGCTACAGCGCTTAGGCCCTCAGGCCCCACCCAGGGAACCCCCTGCCAGGCGCTGGAGGTGGGAGGATGGCAGCGCATCTCCCTGTGTGCCTGGGATTCTGCCCCAGCAGCCTGTACTCCCCGGGCCTGGGCTGGGCTTCGAGGACCCTAGCCCTGTGTGTGCCTAGCCTTGGCGAGGAGGGGCTGTAATCAGTGTCTCCAGCACCCCTGCCTCCTGCTCGCACCTGGCAAAGGGTCCAGCTGGGGACCTGGCCTCTGCCTGTATTGTGGGGCCCGGGCTGGGCTGGGAGCTGCCCCCTCCCCTAGTACATCTCCAAGGGGTGCAGGGACCTCCCCAGGGACACCCAGCGTGGGTGACTGCGTGGGCAGCAGAAGCCTGGGGTCACCTGGGGCCAGGTGAGCTGTGTCCCAGCTGGGATCCCCAGGCGGTACTGCTGAGAGCTGTATCCTGCCAGGGGGAGAGCAGGCTGTTTGCTGCTGTCCATGGGAGTGTCCCCCAAAGGCGCCTGTGTCCCTATTGCAGCATTGCCCCCCTCTGCTGACCCCCATAGGGGACTGGGATGGGGCTGTGACCCTCCCCCCCAGCCCTGGTGCATGTGTGGTGGTGGTGGGCTCCCTCTAAATCCAGTGGGGCCCAGAGGGGAGACACCCTGCCCCCCACTGCAGCTGAGCTGCCTTTAGTGCTGCAAGCCCAGCAGCTCCCGCGTCAGCCCCAGCTCTGTGCAGCCAGCAGGAACCAGCACCACGTGCCCAGCAATGCAGGCCACTGCCCATGCCTGCTTCCCCCTCCCCGGGGAGGGCAGTGCCTGGCCTCAGCAGGAGGAACTACTCCTGCCCGCTGGCCCCGGGCTCCCTCCAGGGCCGAGTGCTGGGTCTCGTCCTGGCCACGAATATGAGAGCTGCCCTGTGGGCCTGATCCTGCTGAGCCAGCCCCCTGAGCTTTAGTGTGTGCACTTGGCACTGGGTGGGGGGGGAGGGGCGCTAGACAAGCCCTCTTCTTCTGCAGCTTTCCCCTGAGCGCCCACAAGCTGGTCATAAGGAGGATGGGGTGTGGGGGCAGAGCAGCTGTGGAGGGGTCCTGGCAGGGCTTAGCCCTCTGGCCCAGGATCAATCCTGGGAGCCTGGACCCCAGCCCTGGGCTAGTAGATCTCGTCCCATCCCCAGGGCTCTTGCTTGGCCTGCAGCCCCAGGGCCGGGCTGTACACACACGAGCTGCTCTTTGCCGAGGCCGGGCATGTGCTGGGTTTGCATGTCCAGCTATTGCAGGGCCTAGCCCTGGCACGGTGGCTTTGGGCTGGGGCTGCATGGTACCATTGTGGGAGCCTGTAGGGCACAGCCTGGCTGCACAATTAAACATCAACCCTGCCAGGGCCTGGTGCAGGGGGAGCCTGGTCCTCGGTGGGGCAGGACATAAGTGCCCAAGGGCGCTGGGCCTGCATGGAGCCGGCCACCTGGGCAAGGCCAGTTCAGCCTGGGTTGTGCTCCATGCAGCCAGCACAGCTGCACTGTGGAGAAGGGGGGATTCAATTCCCAGCTGCCCTCGGGCCCATGCAAAGAGCAGCAATGGGAGCCGCGTGGGCCTGGCAGCTGGTGCAGAGCGAGCCCCTCAGGTGCAGGGGAGGGGCTGGCATCGCTCCCCCTGTCATCGAAGGCTGGCGTCAAAGCGGGTCTGGCAGGGAGAGCCGTGACGGGGAAGCTCCCGCAGCTTCCGCCCCCACCGCCATGCAGCCCCCTGGGCCGGACTCTCGGCAGCAGCCAGAGACTCTGTCCCCGACCGGCGCCCTTCCTTCCCCTGGCTGCAGCGCGGCAGGGCTGGGCCGAAGCAGGGACCCCTTGGCACGTTCACAGCCGTGGAAGGGAGACGCTGGGCAGAGTGAGGGGCTGCACCGGTCCCGGAGTTGGGCAGGAGCAGGAGGATTGACGCACCGGGCAGGGCAGGAGGTACCAGCTATAGTGCCAAGGGCAAAGCAGGTACTGCCAGGGCAGCAACATGCAGCCGGCCCTGTGCATTATGGGGCCTGGGTCCCGCTCCTGGAGCAGTGATGGGGTGAGGGGCTCGATCTCATAGCACAGCTCCCAGGGATGGTGGCTGGGTGAGGACACAGCTGGAGGGGGCGGTTTGTCAGCCCCAGCAGAGCCCGGACCCCCTGCACAGGGCGTTAGCTGAGCTGGAGCTGTGAGCCGAGCTCTCCAGGGGCAGCAGCTGTTCAGCTGTGTACTGGATCCCTGAGGGAAACGGCCCGCGGAGGCCACCTCTGCTCCTGGACACTGGAGCCCTCCAGGCTGCGGTAGAAGGAGGCTCTGCCAGCTTGATTGCTGCAGGAAGCTGAGGTGGAGCCAACGGTCGACACCCATGCCCAGGGTGGGCACCCTATGACCACAGCAAACTGGCTGAGCGGGGTCTAGTCTACTCCGTCCCTCACTGGACCTCCAGCACTGGGTACTTCGCTGGTACAGGGAGTGGGTGAGTGTGTGTGTCTGTCCCCCTCCCACCCAAGCTGGCACTGCCCTGGGCACTTCACTGCCCCACCACAGCCTGTCCTTGGGCGGGAGCGCTGACCTCCCAGGGGGCCACGAGCAGCCACAGCCTCCTCAGCAGGGCTCAGGACTCCCCGCTTCCCGGGGCTTAGCGCTTGCCCCTTAGGTGCTGGGCCGCTGGCAGGAGCCAATGACAGGCCAGGTCAGTGGATATCGCTGCCCAGCTCCCTGCCCTATGCTGGGCCTTCTCCAGCCACATCACCCTCCCGGGCTCTGGGGACAGGTGCCTGCAGCAAAGGGGCTGGCCTGACACTGGTCAGCAGTGAGGATGGGGGCACGCCATTCTCTCCCAGCAGGGGGTGTTGCAGAGGTGGGGCAGGGGCATGGGCTGTGGGAGGTCCCAGCTCCGGTCTTGCTCCAGCGTGCTGCCAAGCGTGGCATGACAGGGTGGCGCGTGGCTCCCGCGGGCCCAATAACCAGGTGCCACTTGAGCGTGGTCTATAAATAATTCAGCAGATTTTTATTACAAAAAAATAATGACAATAATTAATAGAAAAATGCAACTGGTGCAAACTGCCAGCAGCCATGCCAGCAGGGACTTGCCCGGGCAGCAGCCCTTTGCTTTAAATAGACAAATTATTACCCGCAGTCCCGCCTTGGCTTCGTGGGCAGCCGCTGACCAAATGGGCCAGAGGAGGCTGGCTCTCTGTTCCTGGGCACTGCTAGGCTGCCATGATGCCAGTGGAGCACCAAGACCAGACAGTGCTGGGATCACATGCAGCAAGGCCTGGCCCGCAGCCCCGGAGGGCCCTAACTCAGCCCTCATATTCCTCTCTGCAGTGAAGGGGGCTGCATCCTGCTTGCCCCCGGGACCAGGCAGTCCTCTGATGCCCAGCACGCCAATGAACCCTGTTGAGACCCAGCTCTAGTGGGGATTGTGGGGGGACTGAGGTAGAAGCTGATTCAAAATGTGCTTCGTGGCTCGCGCCTGGCGGCACGTGGGCTGAGTTTGCCAAGGCTCAGACAGGCCGAAGGAAGGTGCTGAGTGATGTACCATGGACAGTGCCCATGGCCCCAGCCACGAATAAATACCCGAATAAATAGAGACCCGGCACACGCAAGTGTCCCCGCCAAACAGGTCCCTTCAGGAACGCCACAGAGGCTCCTATTGCAGATTCCCCTTCAAATGGCGGGACACAGAACTCTGTTCCACGGAGCCCTGGCCTGGCAGGGGGAGCCCCAGGGAGTAGCTTGAGCTGGGGGCTCCAGCATCTGATTCTGTCTTTGGGACGGGCTCCAGCCCATTGGTCCCTGGTACCAGGGGAAGCTGCATCGAGTGCTGCCACTCCAGCCTTGTGCTAAATGGCTAATGCCGGGGGCGTTCCTTGCGGATGCGCCGGTTCCTCAGGATCTCCAGGATCTGGGCCTTCTGCTTCAGCCACTGCTCTGTCGTCTGCTTCTGCTGCGTGGGCTTGAAGAAGGTGTATTTGAGCCGGGGGGCTTTTTGGTCGCTCACCACCAGTGCCTGCAGGGTGAGCGGCTCATGGAGTGGCCCGCGGCCCGTGATGATCTCTGTGGCCTTGGTGGCCCCGCTGTAGTGCAGTGTCACGCTGCCCGCCAGGCTGACGTCCAGCTCCGAGGGCACCAGGACGTAGTTCCCGTTCAGGGCGTAGGTGCCGTCCTGCCTCCGCAGCGCCAGGTAGATGCCATCGTTGGCCGTGGAGGAGCTGCTGCTCTGGCGGATCAGGATGTGGGTGGCCCCAGCCGGTATGGTGACCACGTCATTGTAACCATAGCTGAAAGGCAGAGAGATACAGGCATCAGGACGCTGGAGGGAAAGCAGAGGGAGGGACCTGGGGGCTGGCCCTGAGCAAAGCCCTGGAGATGTGGGCTCCAGCACCTGCTCCAGCACTAGGAGAGTTTGGCATAGCTCCCCCTCATGCCTGTGTCTCAAACCGCCCAGCCTTGTGCACCCCCACTGCTACAGGAGGGGAGAGGACTGGGAGGCTGCAGGCTGGGATTGAGGAGCTCGGAGCCGGGGCTGAGGAGCCCAGAGCTGGGGGTGGGGAACCTGTCCCTGCTAGGGCTTGGCAGTTCTTGCTATTAGCGCCTCGTTACCATAAGCTGGTAACGACCTGGGCGTGGGGGCCCTGAAGCTGCTGCTGTGATGCTCACCCCCTGCCTGCTGTGTGCACACAGCCCCATGCCCAGGTCCTGCCCCCGGGTCAGCCTGCTAGGTGGTGTGGGGACTCACCGGGGCTTGGCAAAGGAGCCGTAGGTCTTGGAGCAGCGGGATCCATCTCCCCCGCACACCATGCACTTGTCAAACTTCTTCTTGGAGCCGATGACACGGTCGCAGCCGGCGTGGACACAGCGCCCCTGCACGCAGACCGAGGTGCTATCGGGGGAGCAGGGCGTCCCATCTGCCACCTGGAGATGGGCGCAGAGTCAGTGAGGCCTGGGCCACTCCTCTCCCACCACAGCTCGGCTCTACAAGCCCCTCCCCCCCAGAGGTGGCTGCATTGCAGGGTCTGGGGAACACTCACTCACCCTCGGTTCCAGCACGTAGTAGTAGCCCAGGGCCCGCGACTGGCACGTCAGCTTGCACTGGTCCTTCTCGGCCATGCCGCTGTAGCGGGGCACCCAGTCCATGGGTGCGGGGTAGCCCTTGAACAGGTCTGAGCGGTGGTTGTAGGCAGCGCATTGCTGCTCCCGGAAGGTGAGGGCTGGAACGAGACATGTGGGGCGGGTGCTGGGTCAGTGTAGGGCCGTGCTGGGCCCTGGCTCCTGGAGAGTGACCCCCACCTGTCACCACAGCCTCCCCTCTCCCTGTGCTGGCTTCTGGACGATGCTCTCAGGGTCTTCCACAGACTGTTCTGCCTGACCCTTTCCCTGCCCCAGGCCTGCCCCACCCCCCGTGTCCAGCTGGGTCCAGCTCAGCCCACGGACCCTTCCCAAGGGGTTCCCCCTTTGTCACCCCCGCAGCAGCTGCAGCTCTGGCTCAGGAAAGGGTATTAGTGCCAGTGCACAGCCAGGGGTGCAGGGGCCTCTCTCTCAGCTCCTGAGGTGGTGCTGGCTGGACCCAGCCTGCCCTCAAGGAGGGTCTGTGCTTGGAGCAGGAGGGACGCTGCTCTAGCTGGCCAGTGGCTCCTGGGTCCTTGGTGGGGGGAGGGGAAATGCTGTCCCCCCGGTGACATGTTGCCCCCACTCACCCGTGCCGTCCGGGCACTCCTGGGTGCTGCAGGAGCGGTACTGGGTGCGCTTGCCCTCACAGTATTTGCCGCCGTTGCGTGGGACGGGTTTGTTGCACTCGCGGGTGGAGAACTGCACGCCCCCGCCGCAGCTCCTCGAGCACTCGCCCCACGGGCCCCAGGGCCCCCAGCCACCGGGGGTGGGAGTCTGCAGGGAGAGACAGAGCAGGATTAGAAACGGGGAAGGGGGAGTCAGAGCCACAGGGCCGCCAGGGGGTGCCCTGGACCCAGGCACCCAGCGCAGTTCTGCAGCTGGGAAGCATGGGGGGTGGTCTCCATCCTTCCCAGTCCCCAGCCACCCCCTCACCTGCCCCACTTCCCCCACACTCTGCCAGTCTCTGAGCCCCACCCTCACCCCTCTCCCTGGCTCCCCTGTGCCCTGTTCCGCCCCAGCAGAGGCAGGCAAGTGCTTTGCACCCTGCCCTGCCTTGCAGGTGCCCAGAGCCCACAGGTAGCTGGACACTCACGTTGAAGGCCTTCATCTCCACTCTGCTGATGCAGCGCCCATTCATGCAGGCCTTGCCCTGTCCGCAGGCGGTGCCGTCTGCCCAGGGGAAGTGCTTGGTCTGGCACATGAAGTGCCCGTTGATCTTGCCCGTGCACCACAGGGAGGAGCAGGGCGGGTGCAGGTTGGGGCAGTGGCGAGAGTCCGGCCCAAAGGTCAGCTGACACTGCCGGTCCGCGTCATAGTTGCTGCCCGGGAAGGGGGCTGGCAGGCGTAGGGGCTCACGAGGCTTGTCCAGGAGGCAGTGACCTGTGGAGAGGGAGTGGGCTGGCACGTGAGGGGCCTGGGAATCACAGAAACAGACAGGATGGGGCAGAGCTGACTCAGGGTGCGTGGTGTCGGGGCCCCCCCACCCACTTGGCAAGGGGGCAGCTGGGACAGGAACACTATGTGGGGTGGGGGGATCACCTCCAGACCAGCATGGGCAGCAGAATCTGCCTGGGCAGAGATGTCCCCTCCTTGGGCCAGGGCAGGGACCCTGGTATGCCGGGGGCTGGCTCAGTTCCAGCCTGACTGGCAGGGGCTGGCCAAGGGCTGCTGGGCCCGGGGTGATGGGGGCGGGTCTCAGCCCTGTTCCTAATGCACAGCTGTTTGCCCCACAAACCATGATCCCTGGTGGCATGGGCCGGCCAAGGGTCTGACAGGCGAGGGGGGATGAACTGTAGACCCATAGGGGGAGAGCAGGGCTGGGACAGCAGGGGGCTGCAGGTCAGGATTCGGGGGCACTGGCAGATCTGCTTTGGAGAAACTTGCCCAGTCCTTGCCCACCCTGTGCCTGGCTCTGGTCAGCCGTGTTGTGGCTCCGGCCAGCCGTGTTGTGGCTCCAGACTCCCAAGAGGGGTCCTTACCATGGCCATTGTCCAAGAAATCTGTGATGAAGCGGGCGCTGCAGGGTGACCACAGCTGGTCAGGGTCCACGTAGGACATCACTGGAGCCATCATGTGCCGAGTGCCGCTGGCGTGGGAGTTCAGATCCTCACAGGCCTTGGCGTTGTCATGGAGCATGTTGAACACGTGGCCTGGGAGGGGGGAGATGAGTCAGAGTCAGTGTGTGGCATAGGGACCCGGTCTGTGGGGGCTGCCACGGGGAGGGCATGAAAGGGGGGCCCTGGGCTGGTGGGGGGGCACGGGCAGCGGGGGCTCTGTGCGGGGAATCAAGCAGCTGAGCCTGGTGATACTGGGACTCTGATCCCACGTGCTGTGCAGGGGAGGGAGAGATGGAGCGGAGAAGTCAGTGCGCAGTGGGGGGAGATGTGGGGTGGGAGTGGAGATGGAGTAGCTGAGCCGGGCCATGCTGGACTCTGATTCTGGGCCTGACAGGCCTCTGGGCTCTCGCTGCCTCGTGATGCCCAGCCCTGCTCTGCCCCTGGCCGGCAGCACTTACCGAGTTCGTGGGCTGCGGTGAAGGCTGACTGCAGCCCGTCATCCTCCACGATGGAGCAGCTGCGAGTGGGGTCGCAGACGGTCCCCACGTCTGCCATGCCCAGCGTGTCGCAGGTGGAGATGCCGCACAGGTTCTGCGGGAGAAAGAAGAAGTTGGGGCATGTGGGGCGCTGCGACGGGAGGCCTGCTGTGTGGTCCCAGCCCCTGGGCATGAGGCACACTGCTCTCTCATGCCAGTGGAGCCAGCCCCACCTCCCCCAGCTGTGAGCCAATTTGGGGTATTCAGGGCTAGTGCTGGACTGGCCAAGCAGCCCCTCCATGGGCCCTCTTCCCCAGCAGGGGCCTGTCCCCCACATGAGCCTCTCACTGCTGGCACTGGCCATTGCTGACGTGATTTGAGTCCTCCAGAGCCCCCATGGCTGGGAGAGGCGCTGCACTGGGGGGGGCTGCACTGGGGAGAGGCTGTCCCGGGGGGGGAGGCTGTCCCGGGGGGCACCGTACCTGCCGGGTAAAGAAGATAGCTGTGTCGAAATGCTCCGAATCCGCGTCGTCCGGCTTGTTGAGCCCCTTTTGCCACTGGCAGAAGTTGCGCAGCATCTGGGCGGCGTTGGCCGTGACCTGCAGCCCATCCTCATCGGGCCCCAGCACCACCAGCCGCGTCACCACCAGCGTCACCGGGTTCTGCAGGCTTGGGTGGCGGAAGAACTTGGCGGCAGCGGCCATGACGGTCAGCAGGTAGCGTTTGAGCCCGGCGCCGTGGAAATGGGCCATGTGCTCGTCCGCCACCACCAGCGTCTCCACGTAGCGTGGCACCGAGGCGAACCGCTGTGGGGAGGGAGAGGGTCAGAGATAGGGTGGGGGCACCCAGGCAGCCTGCCTTGTGGCGGGTTTTTCAGTGCCATATGTAGGTTCTTGGCCTTTGCCCAGGGCGGTTCCCAGGATCCAGGCTCTGCCCCAGGGCTGGACCTGGTTCATTCTGTGGCAGGTGCTGTGAGAGGGGCTGCGGGGGGCTAGGCCCAATCACTGCCTCAGCCTGGGGAGCAGGGTGGGCTCAGACAGAGTGTGCTCAGCCCCATTTTATAAAGGGAGAAACTGAGGCACGGAACAGAAAAGGGTCATAATGTCTGGGAATAGCACCCAATACCCCCACCTTCCCCCTGCTCTATCCACTAGACCCCACTTCTCTCCCAGAGCTGGGAACAGCCCAGGCATCCTGACTCCAGCCCCTGCTCCACCCAGGCTCCTCAGTCAGCCCCAACCAGAGACTAAACGTGATCTCTGAGCTCTGGCCCAGGGGCCTCTGCAGTTTTCAGCTCCTCTAGCGCCAGGTGATGGGCCAGGGGCAGCTGGGAGCCTGTGCCAACCCGCCTGCCCCTGGGGCAGCTCCAGCAGTGGGGGTGGGGGTGGGGAACAGCTGTTCCCATGGCAGCGAGTCACCCTCCCAGCTGGGTTGGGAGGCAAATGGCCAAGGTAGAAACAAAGAAAGAGGGTTGGAGGGGAGGTGGCTGGCTCAGGGAGGGGACAGGGCTTCCCACAACAGCCTGGCCCTGCTACAGGAATGGCAAATAGCCGGGATCCCCCTTCCCTCCCCCTAGGGACAGGAAACTAGCCGGGAATCTCACAGGTGCCAACCCTCCAGAATTGTCCTGGAATCTCCAGGAATTAAAGATTAATCATTCATTTGAGATGATGTCATGTGATGAAACTTCCAGGAATACGGCCAACCAAAGCTGGCAACCCTACCCAGGATCCCCCTGCCAGCCTGGGACAGGAAGCTAGCCGGGATCCCCCACCCCCGGGAAGGGATGGGAAGCTAGCCGGGATCCCCCCTCTCCCCCAGGGAGAAACGGGAAGCTAGCTGGGATCCCCCCCTCCTGGGTAAGGCCAAGAATCTAGCCAGGATCCCGCCCACCCCCTGGGCAAGGACAGGAAGCTAGCTGGGATCCCCCCCTGCCGAGAAGCTAGCCGGGATCCCCCCCACCCCCTGGGCAAGGCTGAGAAGCTAGCTGGGATCCCCCCCTGCCGAGAAGCTAGCCAGGATCCCCCCCACCCCCTGGGCAAGGCTGAGAAGCTAGCTGGGATTCCCCCTGCCGAGAAGCTAGCTGGGATCCCCCCCACCCCCCAGGCAAGGCTGAGAAGCTAGCTGGGATCCCCCCCTGCCGAGAAGCTAGCTGGGATCTCCCCCACCCCCCAGGCAAGGCTGAGAAGCTAGCTGAAATCCCCCCCTGCTGAGAAGCTAGCTGGGACCCCCCCCCACCCCCCAGGCAAGGCTGAGAAGCTAGCTGGGATCCCCCCCTGCCGAGAAGCTAGCTGGGATCCCCCCCCTGCCAAGAAGCTAGCTGGGATCTCCCCCACCCCCCAGGCAAGGATGAGAAGCTAGCTGGGATTGCCACATTCCAGAATTCCCCCTGCAGCAGAAACAGAACTAGGTCACCAGGCCAAAAGCAACAGGCACGGGAGGAACCCTCGTCTGGGGCGCACGGCCAGGGGAGGCGGGCCAGCCCTGCCCGCCAGAGAGGACCCTGCCCCGCCCCGGTGGATGATGCCAGCAGCCGCCCCTACCTTTGCTCTCCTCAAGGACGCTGCTGCGGCGCGGGGCTCCCTTCTGCTGGCTGGAGCCATGCCCAGAGCCTGGGCACCCACACTACACATGGTGCTATTGGCTTTCTCGGGTATCTTCTTCCTGAGCACGTGGGCACCGGCTCCATCTGCAGCATTGGGCACCCCCCCTTCCAGGGGCTGCACGTGGTACTCCGCGCCATGGTACTGCAGCACCCCCAGCAGCGACACCCCGTCATAGTTCACCGCCGCGACGGAGTCCGGGTCGGAGTTCACCGTGCCGGTGTAGTAGCTCCCCGGCTCGGTTGACCCGTCGACCGCGGCTGGCTGCCCGCTCCTGCCCAGATACTGCACAGTCAGCCCCTCTGCCAGGAAGCTGGGGTCCCTCTCCAGGTCCAGGACCAGGTCTTCCCCCAAGGCGCGGATGCGGTAGAGAAGTCGCTGGCTGGGGCTGCCGCCCAGCCCCTCCCCAGACACGCCCGCCTTGGCTTCACCCACCAGGCGCTCCGGAAACACGATTTCCTCCCTGTAGCCACCAGCTCCGGCTCGCTCCCCCAATGCCAGCATGAGGTGGCAGCAGGCAGCGATGAGGAGCATCAGCGTCGCACAAAGCGGGCTTCCCATGGGGGCACAAGGGTAGATGAGGAACAAAATACAATCCCAAAAGCTCTGTGAAGTTACACTGCTGTGGGGAGGCCCTGGGCCTTTCCCTTAACTAGCAACAGCAGCTGTAATTAACGACAAGGACCCGGGGCTCGGGCTCTGGAGAGCCGCTCCGTCAACCGCTCTCAGCAGCACCTGGCACAGGGCAGCGCTTAACAGCAGCTCCTAAACGAGCCAGCCATTGGCAAGCGGGCTGTGCGCTCGGGGAGGTTCACGGCAGATGCTGACCCGGAGCCAGAGGAGGCGCGCACGGCCTGGCTGGCTCTTCAAATAGTTTATAAAACGTCTTCTCAGCTCTTTTGTTTCAAGTCCCAGACCTTCCCTGGAATATTCCTTCGGCAAACTGCAGGGCGGGCCAGATCCTGGGTGACTTCGCAGAGTCCCAGCAGGATGGGGCTGGCTCTAGTTTTCAAATCTTGTTTGAGAAAAAAAAATAGAGAGGGTTTTTCTTCTCCTTTTTGCAAAGAAATAGCAGGAAAAGTGCCCACTGGGAAGAGGTCAAGTTATTCCCTCTAGAAACTGGCTCCCAGTTCACAGCCCTCTCTGCCAATCCCTGCAAGTCTGAGATTAGACTTTCTTTCTTTCTTTCTTTCTTTCTTTCTTTCTTTCTTTCTTTCTTTCTTTCTTTCTCTTGTTCTCTCTTTCTTTCTCTCTCTCTCTCTGCCAAGTTTCTCTGGCTGCTCATCCGCGCGCTAGCCCCTTTTAACAGCTGTCTCCCGAGAGCGGCTCAGCCCCCATTGGCTGTCACATCCCATGAAGCTGAGTACACGTTTTTGCAATCTCTTCTGTTGCTTGACGCAATTGCCCCTGTCAGAGCTGTAGTCTTTTATTTTTGTTGTTGTTGTTTTTTTTAATTAAAAATAAAGGAAATTGGGAGGGAGGTTGGAGGTGGGAACAGAAACAGCTGGCGGCTGGCCCAGTCTTCCGGCATGAAGTTGGCACTTTGCCCCGTTTTTTCTACAATTTGTAGCTTGCTTTGAGGAGTATTTCTCCTCTTTGTCTCTCTCACCCCCTCCATGAGAAGAGAGGCTGGATACTGCGGTGATGGGTGCCCTGCCCAGGACATGCAGCCAGTTGGCTCCAGATTCCGTGGGCTCAGATCCTCCTAGAGACAAATCCATGTGGCCCTGCCAGCCCCAGACATTCAGAAATCATGAGTCAGGCCACAGAAAATCATGATACTGCAAAAAATAATATCCTAACTGTTGGGTCCTTTCCTCTGCCTCCTGCTTCATGCCCATGGGCCTCTCTGCACTCAGAAGAGCTGGAAAGTGACTCTTACTTTAATCCCGAACCATGTGACTCTTGGAGCTGGGGCTTTAAGAAAAACACCAAGTATCAGAGTCCCGCTGAGACCAGGAGTGTTGGTGACCCCAATTTCCTGCGTTCCCAGCACTCCTGTTGACTCCACTGTGTCAGGACAGGGAGGATCCTCTGGGAGAGCCAAGCTCCCTGTCTGACCTGGGCCAGTCCCTGCCCCCTTCTGCCACAGCTTCCTCCTCTGTACAGGCTGGCACCTGGCACGGAGCAGGGCTTTTCCTCCAGCGATCTCAAAGCCCTTCCTGAAGGTGGGGCTGTGTTACCACCCTCATTGGAGATGTGGGGAAACCGAGGCATGGAGATGGGCAGTGACCTACACAAAGGCACAGAGGAACTCAGTGTCAAGGCTTGGAATATAACTCAGGAGTCCTGGTTCCCAGGCCGGGCCTCCATCCCAGCAGCTGGGGGCTGAGTTAATGAGTGCGTGTAGAGCTCTGAGCTGGAGCTGGGCACAGCAGAGCTGTGTGAGTGGGAGGCTGGCTGTGCTAGGAATACAGGAAGGGGCCATCAGATCTGGCTTGGGCTGGGGCAGATCTGGTGCCTGCTTTTTGCCATCGCTACCCCATGGGAAACCAACATGTATAGAGGGAATTTGGGGTAAAGCCTCATGGAATCAGGCTGAGTGAGGACAGGCCCTCTGAGGGCAGTGAGAACAGGGGAGGGGAGAGGGCTGCTAGCCCCCTGAGGGAGATGGCTTGGCAGCCTGGGTTCCCCCGAGGGCAGGGGCTTCCCCGTTTCGTCCCCCCAAGCCTGTCCCAGACACTCCACATGGGCTCGGGTCCTTGGGGCTGAAGCTGGCACGTCTGTGACTTCTTCCTTTCCAGGGGGTTGCAGTGGGGCCGGACACCCCTCTGCCAAAGCCTGGCAGGTCAGAGAGGGGCCCGTCCCCTGGGGGCACTGTGCCCAGAGGGAGTCTGGGCCAGCCGAGCTCAGCCTGGGCTCGGGGCAAATCCCCTCCGTGACAGAGGAAATTTGGGCTGGCACAGGCCTTGGCAGCTGGACCCTACAATTACAGCCTAGAAGCCTCTCCCTGCTGGCCTCCCTTCCCTGCCCCCGTGCTTTCCCCCTTTACCCCCATCCCGCGCCAAGGCTCTGGGATCGTGCAGCTGTGGGCGAGGGGGGGGGGCTGCTGGCGCCGAGCTGCAAACGCAGGCCGAGCCGCGCAGTGTCTTGCTTGGCCTTTTGCAGCTTTTGCTTTTTCATTGGCGCGCCCCCCTCCCCCCCCACAACTTCTCCCTCCTTCCTCCCTCCTGCTCTTGGCTTTTCATTTTCCCTTTGATCTTCCCCAGCAGCCCCACCATCAAGTGCCTTCCTTCTGCCTTCGTTCCCTTGCCCCCCTTTCCCTTCCCCTCCCCCTCACATCTGCTTTCCCTGCACCGCGGCGCTACACAGTCTGAAGCTCGCCTCCTCCAGCCCTCTCCTCCCCTGGCCCGGCGGCGCACTCAGCCCAGAAGACAAAAGGCAGACACGGCTCCAGCCCACGTCCCTCCCAGCCACGCTGCACCAGCGCCTCCCAGCTGCTCTGGCCAGTGTGTTAGCCGCATGCCTTACCCTTGCATTTCTAGGAAAGGCCGGTCGTGCCCTCTTGGATCCTCTGGCCCACGTCTGCCCCTCCCTGAGGTGCCTCAGTTTCCCACCCTGCAGGTTGAAATTCCAGTGGACAAATGTCCCTTTAACTCACCTCTCCGCTCCACTGCACCCCACAGGTTGTTGTCTGAGTTCAGGGGCACCCTAGCCTTCAGGGGTGCATTCAAATGGGTTGGATACCTCCATTGCCACTTTTCCCCACTGTCTCCCCTGCTGCCGTGTCCCCTGTCTGGGTCCCCCAGTCACATGGCCACCACCACCTCGCCCAGCTATCAGCAACCACAGCTCTCGGGTTGGCTGTGTACAGGCTGCTCCTCACGCTGCCCTGGGCCAGGCTGCCCTGTCCTGAGGCTCCACTGCCAGCCCGGTGCTTAGTAATTGCTCTGGGTAGTGCTGGGGAACCTCACTGCCGCCTGGTGTCTTTTCTGTTTCATCTTTCCTGTCCCCACACAGCATCCCCTTACCTGGCTGCATCTACACTTAAACCACTGCATCTCTGCAGCCTCACCATTGACCTAGCTACTGCCTCTCAGAACTCCTCCCATGTGTTTTAGGTGTAGACATGCCCTGCGACAGCCCCCTAGACCGGTTTAGCAGAGTGTGTCTACGCTTAAAACACGTCAGTGCTGCAGTGTAGACGCTACTTATGCCAACGGGAGCGGTTCTCCCATCGGTGTAGGTAACCCACCTCCCCGAGAGACGGTAGCTAGGTTGAGGGAAGAATTATTCCATGGACCTATGCTGTCTACATGGGGGCCTTGGTCAATATAGTTATATCTCTCAGGGGGGTGGATTTTTCACACCCCTAGATATACTGATGTAAATTTCTAGCATAGACCAGACCTCAGTGAATTTGTTTTTAAGGGTCAAAGACTACTCAGCTTTGCTTTTAAACACTCAACCCCCCATCCAATCCCACATCCAGCTCTTGAGACAAGCCGCCCCATCTCCCTTCTCACTTGGCTCACTAGCCCACACTTAGCAGGAAGACGAGGTCAGGGTGCCCTCTCAGTCAGGACATAGTAAGAACCATTCTGCTACCCTTTAGTTGTACGATAGAGATAACAACATTTAATTTCCCTGTATCCACGGCTTCAGTGAATTTGAACCCAAAACAGCCAGCACCAAGCACCGTGACAAAGGAGATGGGCCTATGCAAATAAGGCTGGTTCAGGAGGACTTTTCCTCCGGTTCATCAATAGATGGCGTGAGACAGCTCATTAAGGCCCATTGGCTTACAGGTATTGTGCTCTGTGGGTATGTCTACAGCCAGGGCTGGCTCCAGGCCCCAGCATGCCAAGCGCACGCTTGGGGTGGCACGCCATGGGGGCGCTCTGCCGTTTGCCGGGAGGGCGGCAGGCGGCTCCGGTGGATCTCCTGCAGACGTGCCTGAGGAAGGTCCGCTGGTTCCATGGCTCCGGTGGAGCATCCGCAGGCACGCCTGCGGGAGGTCCACCAGAGCCGTGGGACCAGCGGACCTTCCGCAGCCACGTCTGCGGGAGATCCCCCGGAGCCGTGGGGCCGGCAAGCGGCAGAGCGCCCCCTGTGGCGTGCTGCCGTGCTTGGGGCAGTGAAATGGCTAGAGCCGGCCCTGTCTACAGTGCAGTGGAAAACCCAAGGCTGGCCGGTTCGAGAGGCTTGGGCTAAGGGATTATTTCATTGCAGATATTCATAGCATCCCAGAGCCCACGCGTCACAAGGAGCCAGATCATCTACACTGCAGTTAAACAGCCCCTTAGCCCAAGCCCCACGAGCCAGAGCGAGCTGGTACGGGCCAGTCGCAGGTGTCTAACTGCAGTGTAGATATACCTCCAGAGCTTCTCTTCTGGGTCTCAGGCTCACACCTTCACTTCACAGGGATGGGATCCTTGATTCACCCACTCTCAGCCCCGGCCCTGGGCTCCAGTCCCCCATGGTTACCCAGCAGGTCTGATGGGGTCCAGCCCCTGTTGGGAGCTCTGCCCAGAGTGACCCCACCCAGACTTCTGTGCAGGATCTGAACCATGGCAACCCGTCCTAGCACAAGAGAGGGGACTGAAACAACAGTCCGTCTGCATGTGCCTCACCTAAAGGCTTAGGCAGGCCTGACTTATCACCAGCCGAGCTGCTCTCCAATGGCCTGTGCCTCAGTGTCCCCAGTAACTGGCCGACTGCTCAAGAGAATGTCTGTGTCTTCAGACCCATTTGAAGTGTCTGACCCCCGCCCCCCCCCGCCCGTAGGGAAACTTGTTTGGCAGGTCCAGGAAGGGCAAGTGGGAAATCAAATGAACATCTTTCTCTCCAGTTTCCCCAGGTATTGGCCAGGAGATGTGTCAGCCCCTGCCCAGGTGCTCATGGAACATGCAGCAAGGACCCCACTGAGCCAGCGATGGCGGAGCATTACAGGCAGCTCCAAAACCATCACAGCTGCACAGGGAGCAAATTGTGTGTGTTGTCACTGTTTGTACGAGATTGTGTGTGTGTATGCATGGGGAATGAATTAATAGGGAAGGTGTGTGTGTGTGTGTGTGTGTGTGTGTGTGTGTGTGTGTGTGTGTGTGTGTGTGTGTGTGTGTGTGTGTCTAAAAGTTATGTGTGTGTGTGTATGCACGCAGGGGTAGGAGTTGTGTATGGGGAAGGGTTTGTGTGTCTGTGATGGCTGGAATTGTGTGTGGTGGTTGTGTGTGGAGGGAAGTGTGTGTGCATGTGGGTGGGTAGGAGTCATGGGGGGTTGTGTGTGTGTATGTGTGTAGGGAAGGGTTTTGCATGTGTGCGGGGGGTACTAGAAGGTGTGTGCAGGGAAGGGTTTGTGCGTGTGTGTGTGGAAGAGTGTGTGTGTGATGCCCCTAGTGGTTCCCTAGAGAGAGGATCCTGGCCTTTCCCCTTGTTCTCGCCCTCTGCGAGTGGCTGTGAGTTAGTCCCTGAAGTTCAGGCTTCTAGTCCCAGGGGTTGGGGGTGTTTTGTGACAATAGCTGCCTAGCCCCTGGCCCCATGGCAAGGCTGGCAGCATGGATTGTAGCTCTGCTCTGGTGCCGGGAGGATCCCTTAAGTATGTCTACAGGGCAATCAGACATCCGTGCCACCCTGTGCCAGCTGACTCAGGCTCAGGGGCTGTTTAATTCCAGTGTAACCATTTGGGCTGGGTTCTAGGACCCCACGAGGGGGGCTGGGTCCCAAACGTCTGCACTGTAATTAAACAGCCCTGTAGCCTGAGTCCCTTAGCCCGAGTCAGCTGGCCCGGGCTGGCACAGGGGTCTGACTGCGGGGCAGATGGACCCTAGAAGCCGGAGCTGGGTGCTGTGTCAGGAAGGCCTGGTTCCGCTCCCAGTGAGGCCAGCTGATTGCTGATGGCCGGCCGCCAGGCATTGCTTCCTCCCCTCCTGCCATTGTTCGGTTGCTCCATGAAAGGGAGGATGGGAAAGCATGACTCAGTCATGAGAGTGGACGGGCCCAGCACCTGAGCCCTGACCCACGCCGATGAGTCCAGCTTTGCGGGAGGAGGTCAGGACCAGCAGCGTGTCAGCTGTCATCAAATCCTTGGCTGGATCACCCACGTCCCAGGGAACAGGTCAGTCCTTCCCCCAGGGGTAGCAGTGCAGAGCAGAGGGTCCAATCACACACCGAGTGCATCAAATATTCCAGACAATTCCCCTATTCGCCACGCTGCAAGGCCATGGGAATAGAACCCAGGAGTCCTGACACCCAGCCCCCTGCTCTAACCATTAGACAACACTACCCTTCCAAAGCCAGGAATAGGACCCTGGATCCTGACTGCAAGCACTAACAGCTGTCCAGCTTCCCCTCTTGGCAGCAGGAGGTGTGAGCTGGAACAGGCCCGCTGACCTCGTCCCTCCATGTGTAGAAGGAAGCGTTTTTCCTTCCAGTAGCTCCAGAGCCCTGACCCCATTGCTACTTGCTGCCTTGCAGGAGCTGGGCCTGCTGATGGGCCTGTCTATCTGTCTATCTATCCCCATACACCCCATCTATCTATCTATCTATCTATCTATCTATCTATCTATCTATCTATCTATCTATCTATCTATCTATCTATCTATCTATCTATCTCCATAACCTGCATCTAGCCATGCATCCCTGGCACCACACCCCCTTTACTGTAGAGTCAGGCATGACACCCCTGCTCCCCCAGCACCAACTGCAGTGGATCTGGAGGCTTTGCAATCTGGGTCTGCCCTGGGATCTGCATTTTGCCGATGGCCCCTGTCTCTCTAGGGCAGGTTGAACAGCATCTTTGCTCTGCTCTCAGGACAGGCTGGTGCAGTGCCATTGAAAGGCTGAATGGTGGGAGATAACTGTGTGTGGCCAGTTCCAGGCCCTGTCAGCATGCCCGAGTCCCAGCGAGGCAGAGCAGAGCAGGCCGCAGTAGCGTAGCTAGGGGAGGTGCAGGGGAAGAAGCCGCTTCTCCTCAGCACATTTTCCAAAAGTGGTGCCTTAGTTAGGGATTACCATGGTGCCAGTGGGCAGGGCCCATGCTCCGCTCTGAAGCTTGGCCTGCTGGGCAGGCACTGGGCTCCTGCAGGCAAGGGAGGGAGGCACGGCCAGAGGAGCCATGGGAAGGGGTGTGGAGGCAGCACAGCGTGGCCAGAGGAGCCATGGGACGGGGGCGGCATGGCTGGAGGAGAGAGCAGGGGCGCAGCATGACCAGAGGAGCCATGTTGGGGGGGAGGTGGCACGGCCAGAGGAGCCATGGTGGGGCTGTGGGGGTGGCATGGCATGGCTGGAGGAGCCATGGGGGGGGGCATGGGGGCTGCACGGCACGGCTGGAAGAGCCATGGAGGAAAGTCATTGCATGGCTGGAGGAGGAGTCAAGGGGGCATGGCCAGAGAAGGAGCCAAGGGGGGGGGGCTTTTTAATGTTTGCTCCCCCTGCTCTTAGAACCTGGCTACGCCACTGTGCAGGGGTCCAGGGCAGGCCAGCTCCAGGCCCAGCTGCTGGTCATGCAGCCCATGGTGCATTGGGCCTGGCTGGTGCAGAGACCCCTCCACAGACTGTGGGCCATGGGAATGCTGCTGTGATGGCACCCAGTGCCTGCTAGGCTGGGGCACTGGTGCCAGGTGCTTTCAGTGACCAGGCCCCTGGCTGGGGATCAACCCTAACCCTAGACAAATTAGAGGATTGGGCCAAAATCAGTCTGATGAGATTCAACAAGGACAAGTGCAGAGTCCCATGCACTGCTACCCACTAGGGACCGAGTGGCTAGGCAGCAGTTCTGCAGAAAAGGACCTAGGGGTTACAGTGGACGAGAAGCTGGATATGAATCAACAGTATGCCCTTGTTGCCAAGAAGGCTAACGGCATTTTGGGCTGTATAAGTAGGAGCATTGCCAGCAGATCAAGGGACATGATCATTCCCTCTATTCGGCATTGGTGAGGCCTCATCTGGAGTACTGTGTCCAGTTTTGGGCCCCACACTGCAGGAAGGATGTGGAAAAATGAAAGAGGGCAACAAAAATGATTAGGGGGCTGGAGCACATGTTTTATGAGGAGAGGTTGAGGAAACTGGGATTATTTAGTCTGCAGAAGAGAAGAATGAGGAGGGATTTGATAGCTGCTTTCAACTACCTGAAAGGGGGTTCCAAAGAAGATGGATCTAGACAGTTCTCAGTGGTACCCAATGACAGAACAAGGAGTAATGGTCTCAAGTTGCAGTGCAGGAGGTTTAGGTTGGATATTAGGAAAAACTTTTTCACTAGGAGGGTGGTGAAGCACTGGAATGGGTTCCCTAGGGAGGTGGTGGAATCTCCTTCCTCAGAGGTTTGTAAGGTCCGGCTTGACAAAACCCTGGCTGGGATGATTTAGTTGGGAATTGGTCCTGCTTTGAGCAGGGGGTTGGACTAGAACCTCCTGAGGTCCCTTCCAACCCTGAGATTCTATTATTCCATGCGCCGGTCAGGCTCCCCCTTCTCCCAGGGCTCACATTGGTCAGGCTCCCGAATGGCCACCAGGGCAGATCGAGAGCAGCACAGGTGAGCAGGAGATGGTCAGGAGAGGAGGGTGGGGCTGATGTCACCCTGGTCAGCGCAGGGGAGGGGAGCACTGATTCGACCTGCTTCCAGGGTGTGTGATCAGCTGCCATAGGGTGACCCCAAACTGGCTCCCTCCCCATCTATCTGGGACTCGAATTCAGCTCTAGGCATTTCGGCCTCCATCTCAGCTCTCCAGCTGGCTCCTCTGCCTGGCTGCTTCTGGCCTGGCCTGGCCTGCAGGGCGGCGCCTCCCTGTAGGAGCAGCTGGAGGGAAGGGCTCTTTGCTGAGGGAGGTACTAGGTATAGGGTGGCTGCGTGTCCACAGGCCTCACTCCATCCAGCTACCACATGCTTATTTAATGACCGCCAGCAATGCCTTGTGCCAGCCAAGAACAATAGAGCTGGCCTCAGTGGCACTGCAGGCCGTGATATATTAGCCAGGGCAGCCAAGCATGTACTAGGCCACGGAAATCCTGACACGGTGGCCGTAAATCCTTCCGCCCAGGGGAGGGGATGGTGCAGAATAGAGACTGATGCTGTGCGGGGTCCTGGGTGCTGTTGGCATGGGACAGCGACCAAGGGAAACACAGACCCTGCAGGCTGCCGGGGAGGGGACTTACCTTTCTACTTCTGGGGAATGCTCCTGGGACAAGCCAGGTGGGCAGCGATTGCAGGGGCTGGGTGCAGGAGTGGGGTGTGCTACCCGGAGGCTGCAGGGAGGTGAGGACTGGAGGCAGGCCCCTGCCTGCCAGGAGTGAAGCCCTAAGACCCAGTTCCTCCCAGTGCCATGGATCCCATCTGGATGGTACTGGCACCGTGCCCATCCCATCCCAGCCTGCTCCCGGCCAGGCTCAGAGGAGCCGGTCCTGTGCTCATTCTTGTTCCAGAGTCCTGGCCGGGATCCGCCTGGGACAAAGGGAAGCTAAAGTTCAGCTCCCAGACCCAAATCTGGGCCCCTGAAGAGCCAGCTGGTTCCCAGGGCTCTGAGCGCCCACAGCTCCCCTTGGATCCCTGGAAACTGAGGTTCAGCACCCCTGGAAACCAGCAGTTTACTGAGGTGTTTAAATGCAGGTGGAGGAGCCACCAAGGCCCCCCTGACGCTGTGTGCTCTGCCCAGAATCGTAGGGCCAGGACTAGTGATCAGCGCTGATGGATTAGAACGTGGGCTGGGTCTAACACCGCGTCCCAGTGTGTCTGTCCTGACTAGAAGGGCCTGGGAACAGCCAACAGGTGCAACATTGTTGCTACTAATGTTCTAGTCTGCAGCTAACTGTCGACTGTATTTCAGTTTGACGCGGGGTCTAGTCCCCCCCCCAAGTGACTGACTCAGGATGTTTGGGGTACTAGCCCTTGCCCCGGGAGACCCCCTGCTGCGTCTTACAACAGCCAGTTGTTGCTAACGGGGTCCAAGGAGATGCTTGTTGTTTCCACAGACCCTGCTCCCCCCAGCTGCGGGGCCCTGGAAGCCTCGTCCGCCATCTGGGCTCAGTGGGCTGGGCTCTCGCAGGAAACAGGCTCTGCTCTCAGATGTCTCCTGTAAAGGGCAGGAAGCTGAGAGCTCAGGGGAGGTGGGGACAAGGACTGGTTCTCCCAGCTGCCAGCCCTACCTGTCCTTCAGCCAGGCTAGAGCCCTGCGGACAGGTAGAAGGGCTGAGCCCCATGTCTGTGCTCCCCGTGGTGATGGTCAGCTCAGCACTTGCCTTGCCAGGAGATCTGGGCTCTATTCCTGGCTCTGCCCTGAGCTGCTGGGTGACCGAGGGTAGGTCCCTTCCCCTCTCTGCCTCTATTTCCCCTCCTGCCCATGGTCCATTAGACCGAGAGCTCTTTGGAGCAGGAAGATCTCTCATTCTGTGTCTGGGCATCACCCAGCACCCCGGAGTTGGGCCAGCGCCTGCGTAGTGCCCGGCACAATGGGGCTCTGATCTCGGTGGGGGTCTGCGCAGCAAAGGGGCCCTGAGCTGGATACAGTTCCCGTCTTGTAAATGTGACTCACATTGTTGCATCCCAGACGTGTGACCTTGCCTTTGGCTGAGTTAATAAGCACGTTGTTCTAATGTTCACCCAGCTTACTAAGCGCTCCAGATCCCCAGGTCTAGTCCTTGGCATTCTTCACCACTCCACCAGTCTGGGTCATCTGCACAAGTTACCAGCAATGATTTTATTTCCTTCCAAATCAGTGCTCAGGCTGTCAAGGAGCATTGGGCTGGAACAGAGCCCTGGGGAACCCAACCGGAAACCGCCCTCTGCAGGGCCAGGATCCCCCATTCACAGTTATCGTTTGAGAAGCTCTAGCACTTAGCCAGGTTTTAGTGCATTTAATCAGGATTATGCTAATTTTGTACAGTGTTAACTTTTTAACGATAATGTCACGTGGAATTGTGTCAAATGCCTGACAACTTTCTGCCAGCACGGTTACCTGTCACCCAAACTTGTCATCCCAGCAAACAAAACTCTCCCTTTTATTTAAAGAGCCCTATCTCCCATAAACCCAAGCTGAAAATCATTAATTACAGGGCCGCCCAGAGGAGGGGGAAGGCAAGTGGGGCAATTTGCTCCAGGCCCTGGGCCCTGCAGGGGCCCCGTGAGACCTGGCCCGGAAGTGGTCCGTGTCTTCGGTGGCATTTCAGCGGTGGGAGGCCCTTCGGTGCTGCTGAAGATGCGGAGAGACTGAAGGGCCCACCACAGCCAAAATGCCCCACGAGCCCTGGCCCAGCAGTGGTCCGGGTCTTCAGCCACTCCAGGTCTTCAGCAGCATTTCGGCAGTGGGAGGCCCTTCAGTGCTGCCAAAGACCTGGACTACTGCTGGGTGAGTACAAGCACTGCCACTCCCCTGCTTTGCCCCAGGCCCCCTGAATCCTCTGGGCATCCCTGATTAATTATGTTCCTGTCCTTTACATATGTGCAAGGAAGGATGGCCCAGTGGTTAGGGTGCTAGCCTGCAACTTCGGGGAGCCAGGTTCAGTCCACTCCCTGTGTTGCTTAACTTCTGAGGGCCTCAGTTTCTCCCCATATAGTGGGGATCAGAACCCTGCCCTGCCTCACAGGTGCTATAAGGAGAAATAGCACCCATGACTGTGAAGCACTTTGAGCATTACCCATGACAAGCACCGTATCATAGCTAGGGACCCTCTTATCCACACTGCAGGTACATGGCAGCACCAGCCGACAGTCTCCCAGTGTTGTACCGAAGTGGGCAAGCACATTATACCACTTGTGAATCAATCTCACAGAGGATCTCACTGGCTGCACTGGGACTAGAACCAGCCTGGCTCTAACCTTTGGCCCACACACCTTCCCGAAGCCACGACTAGAACCTGGGAGGCCTAACTCCCACTCTCCTAGACACTAGCTACGCAGCTGGACAGGGCAGGACACTGGACACCAGACCTAGGGAATTGTTGCAAGGCAATTGGATTATTATTATTGCCTTAAAATGTGACCTATAAGCCAGGCTGGGGACCCCATGCAGCACAGCTGATGCCCCTCAATGCCTTCTCGCAGCCCCCCACCCCGCTGGTCCAGACAGGGGCCATGCACAGCTCCTCCGACCTGCCTTGCTCCTAGCACACAGCAGCGGGTCTCTCTGGAGCACAGTGGCATTGGACAATGGGCCAGGCTGGGCGCTCGGCTCCAGGTCACTGAGTGGCCAGGTGGGACTTGGCAGAATCACTCCCACATCATTGCACAAGTGATCAGACCTGGGCATGAAGTCTGGTCTGCAGGGGACACCCAGCCCTGTGCTCCCCGCCTCAGGATGCATGAGCAGGTTCCTTCCCTCCTGCTCCCTTCCCATCACTCGCTGTGTCACAGCCCAAGCGAATCACTGCCAGTCCCAGGCGGTGGGGCATCCTCTCCCAGCCCTGCCCAGGGGCCATGAGCAATTCCCTTTCCGGGCCCCCGCCCCACCCCGCCGGCCCAGGGACAAACTGAGCACTGGAGGGAGGAAGCCCCGGAGCAGAGCTGGAAGCTGGGAATTTCCTGCTAGTGAGCTGGTTTCCTCATCCTCTCCTGTAACCGGGCCTGAGCCGCCTCTGACCCTGGGGAGTTGTCAGCAGGGCGGACGCCCGGTGGAAAGGGATAATCCCCCCATCCCCTCCTTACCCCCCACCCACAGCTCTCCTGCTCCCCCTCCCTGCTCCCCACCCCTCCTGCCCCCACCCTTCACCCCTCCTACGCCCCACCACTCTGCTCACCACCCCCTCCCTGCCCCCCACTCCCTGCTTCCCATCTCTCCTACTCCCCATCACTTAGCCCTCCTGCTCCTCACTCTCCTCCACCTCTCCCTGATTCTACTCCTCAGCTCTCCTTCTTCCCAACCCCCGTCCTCCACCCCTTCCACCTCTCGCTGCCCCTCACCCCCAGCCCTCCTGCTGTCCACCCCTCTTGGCTGCCCCACCCCTCTTGCTCCTTCACCCCCTCCATCTCACCCCTGACTGTCAGTGCAGAGCACAGCTGAGGACTCCAGGCCCAGCACCCCAGACTGTGATTGCCCCACGCCCAAGGTCTCCAGGACAGCCCAGCCCTCCCCTCCAGAGTCCCCAGGGTCAGAGCCATGCTGGGTGCGGGTCCCTCTGGCTGTTCTCCTCCCTCACACAGCATGGGGGGCTCAGAGGGCACTGGCAGTATTGCTGGGGGAGGGGGGTCCCTACAGGCCCAGCAGCGAGGAGAGGCAGCAGGGGACTTGGCTGGGCCTGGCTGCACCACAGGGGAGCTCCGACAGGTTGACAGGAGTCGGCTCTCGGCAGCAGGCGGGTGGGAGGGGGAATGAGGCCGTGTCGGGAGGAGATGTCTCTGCACCCGGGGCCAGGAAAGGACAAACAAACCCGTGTCACAGAATGAGAACAAAGGAGGGTGACGAGCACCCACAACAAAGGGCCTCAGTGCCCCTGGCACCACGGGGTCACTGAGCCAATGGTGCCGCCTCCCAGGCAGGGCCAGCACTTACCAGCCCTGCTGCCAGCTGGCTCGCCAAAGGCGCTGGGACCCCAACAACCACTGTGTCCCCCTGGCTGCAACAGACAGAGCATGGCCCCCCCATATCCTCCCACTTCCCCAGACCCTCTCAGACCCCCACCCCATATCTCCCTGCTGCCCCAGACCAGAGCATGCCCCCCCCATATCCTCCCACTGCCCCAGACCCTCTCAGAGCCCCACCCCATATCCTCGCTGCCACAGAACAAGGCCCCCACTCCATATCTCCCTGCTGCACCAGACCAGAGCCCCCCACCCCATATCCCCTGGCTACCTCAGAGCACAGCCCCCACCCCATATCTCCCTGCTGCACCAGACCAGAGCAATACCCCCATCCATATTCCCCTGCTGCCCCAGACCAGAGCAGTGTCCCCCACCCCATATCCCTCCACTGTCCCAGAGCAGTGCTCCTCTACTCCATATCTCCCTGCTGCACCAGACCAGACCCTGGTGGGCCCCCATTGTGTCCCAGCTGCCCCTTCCCTCAGGGTCCTCCCTGAGCCTGTGACTCAGGCTTCCCCTCTGTTCGGGGACAGCAGCTGTGTGGCTGTTTGGGCCTCTCTCATCAGGGGGCGGCAGGACTCTTACCCTGGGACCCCAGCCTAGCCCCCTACTCCTGATGCTCGGCCCAGGAGGGTTTCCTAGGGACACGCCTGGCCAGTAGCTGGCACCTGGTCAAGTTGGTCTCTGGCTGCCAGGGCTGGGAGGAGCTACCAGGGGACAGGCCTTACAAGTCTGCCTGGTGCCACTACCCCTTCACCTCACTGCCTAGCGCCCCATACTGACAGCTCCTGGGATCCAGCCCCACGGAATCCAGGCCTCTTGCTGGAGGGCCCCTGTGTCCCACCACCCATGGGAGTGGAGTCAGAGGGTCCCTGGTCCCTGTTGCTGCTAGGGCACCTGGTGACCAGGGACTGTGGGGAGCCTCAGCATTGCACAGGGCTCAGCCAAGTCCCACTAGTGCCCCGTGGCGCAGCAGGTTCTGCCGGCATGACGCCCCCTGCCCAGCCTCCTGTCAGCAGTTATTGTCCAAACGTCAGCAGATCACCAAACAAAGCCTAGTCCCTCAGCCCCTGCTTTGTCCTAGGGGTTCACGGCCTCCCCGCCAGGGGTCTCTGATCATCCTGCTTCGGGCCGCTTCCCAGGCCCAGCCTCTTCCTTCTTGGCCAGTCCTCACTCAGCAGCTGCATCGCTCTTCTGGAACAGCAGCTTCAGGGCAACCTTCCTGGGCACCTGGTCTGTTGCTTCGTTGCCCACCTTACAGTAGCTCCATCTAGGTTGTATTTCCCTAGTTTGTTTATGAGGAGGTCATCCGAGACAGTATCAAAAGCCTTACTAAAGTCAAGATATACCATGTCTACCACTTCCCCCCATCTACAAGGCTTGTTATCATGTCAAAGAAAGCAATTAGGTTGGTTTGACACGATTTGTCTTGACAAATCCATGCTGTTACTTATCACCTTATCATCTTCTAGGTGTTTGCAGATTGATTGCTTAATTATTTGCTCCATTATCTTTCTGGGTACAGAAGTTAAGCTAACTGGTCTGTAATTCCTGCGTTGTCTTCATTCCCCTCTTTATAGATTGGCGCTATATTTGCCCTTTGCCAGTCCTCTGGAATCTCTCCTGTCTTCCATGACTTTTTGAAGATAATTCACTAATGGCTCCGATATCTCCTCAGTCAGCTCCTTGAGTATTCTAGGGTGGATTTCGTAAATGTTCCCATTGCCACTGTTTGGGGGATGAGTGGGGGAACCACATGAGGAACATTAAAGACTCTCTCACTGATGGGGAACACCATGCGTGGAGCTCCACAAAACTTTACTTCCCCCCAACAGTCAATGAATGCCCCCTACCTTTTGTGGCCCTAGTATTGCCTCATATCTTGCTGCTTTCCTGCAGGAAGCCCTCACTCAGGGCTGGGGGATGCAAAGGGAGATGATGGGATCTGAATTCTGCCTTGCTCCTGGTCGGAAGCAGCAGCTGTGCCCAGCGTAGGCAGGAAAACCCTGGGGAAATGAAAAGGAGGTGCCAATGGAAGCTGAGTGATCTGGGCAGCACAGTTCCAAGCAGCTGCCAGGGGAGGCGATGTACAGCCAGGGCAGATGGGGTGTATTGAAGTGGTTCCCAAGAACAAGGTGCACCCCAGGGCAGCAGGAAGAGGTGGGGGATGGAGGGCTGCGCCAGGGCAGTGGGGTGAGATGAGAACGGGCAGAGAAGCTTACCTGACAGGGGAGCCCCTGCTGCCTGGGATGGGCTGACATCTGGAACCTCTCCTGCCATGGCTGAGAGCGATTTCTACGTAAAATGAAGCCTGGCTCATGATCTCAGGCTAGAACTCGTGAGTGTCAGGATTTGTTTTTTCAGCTGACATTCGAGAGTTCTCTCGTGAGCTCCCGAGCCAGGCTTCATTTTACTTAGAAATTGTGTCTCTTGCGATGAATTGGCCAGAGTTGGCATGTCTGAGCTAGCGAACCAGGAAACTGCCTGCCGCTGTTGGTTCCTGCTGTGTTCAGGGAAACAGGACTTTGCGCATTCTTTGTAAATAAACAGTACTTTGCACCCAAGCAATACCTGACTCGTCACATCAATGGCTCCTCCTACCAGAAAAGGCTCAGCAAGGGCCCGGAGACTGGCTAACGCTCGGCCTAAAGGACACCGCATTGTTCTGCTTCTCCCATGCAGCTTCTCATTCAGCATGAGCACAAAGGGATTCTGTGAGCTGGTTGCGTGGCCCCGGGCCAGTGCCAGCCGGGTGCCTGGGGAAAGTCTCCCAAGGCCTGGCAGGTCAGTCCCTGTCTGTGCTAGCGAGCGCTGGCGGATCCAGTCCCAAAGAGCTGTCAGTAGCCACAAGAATTCCCAGCACTGTTCCAATGGCCCCAGCTCTGAGCAAATATCCCAGCCCCTCATCCCACGGTTCTGTCCCAACCACCACAGCGCGAGAGAGGGCGGGACCCACATGCTTCACAGCTGCACTGGGGTAGTTAGTCCTCCCAGTGCAGTCCCACAATGCACCTGCTTGCTGGCCAGGCAGCACTCTACACCAGTGGTTCTCAACCAGGGGTCTGGGGCCGCCTGGGGGCCACGAGCAGGTGTCAGGGAGTCCGCCAAGCAGGACCAGTGTTAGACTCGCTGGGGCCCAGGGCGGAGAGCCTAAGCCTTGCCATTCAGGGCTGAAGCCCAGGGCCCTGAGCCCCACCAGCTAGGGCTGAAGCAGAAGCCTGAGCAACTTTGCTTCATGGGGGGAGGCCTATGGTGTGGGGCCCCAGGAAATTTGCCTGCTTGCTACCTCTTAACGCCGGTCCTGGCTTTTATCTGCAGAAAACAGTTGTTGTGGCACAGGTGGGCCGTGGAGTTTTTATAGCATGTTGGGGGGGCCTCAGAAAGAGAAAGGTTGAGAACCCCTGCTCTAGACCAAGCTCCTTCACACTCCCCCTGCACAGGGCATCCCGGACTAACGGGTCCCTCCCCTGTAGACACTGCAGGAGGCGCTGTGTGTTGCTAGGGACATATCGCTGTATATTGCCTAGTCCCTCAGTCTGTGGCATATTCTCCCACTAGCTTCTGCTTCAGGGATCTGTGCCGGGAATGGCAGGGCTGGTATGTGGTACATGCTGCACTGGCGCAGTGACGGTGTGGAGGTAGTGTGTGCACCAGGCAGGCTGGCTCATGCGGACGAGTGCACGCTGGCTCTTGGAGCAGCGCAGGACATGGCTCTAGCTGCCGGGGTGGGGGGGAATAGGGCCTTGCCAACCCCAGCCTGCGCCGTGAGAGCTGGGGTTGGGGCTCTGCTTTGATGAAAGTGAGTTTTCTGGTGTGGCAGTACAGCACCTGCCTAGAGCTTTCGCCACGCCCTCCGGCCTGCTGCCCATTGGAAGGAACAGCTCACGCCAGCTCCTGGCCCAGCCAGAAATATTGTCAGCTGTAAAACTACAGCCCAAACTCTAAGGTAGATGGGGCTTGAAGCCCAGAGAAACCTGTTTGGCCTGCGGGACTGACGTTAAGTTACTAGTCAGAGTCCTGGATTTCCATTCTGCCCCTGCCGGCTGACCTGCAGCACCACCCAGCCCCAGGGGTTCCAGCATCTCGCCCAGCTCTGATGGCCTGGCTAGTTTGCTTGTGATGGCATTGCACAGCTGCCTCATGGTGGGGGCATTGGTACATGACATTGCGTCAACCCTCTCGCAAGAGTCCCTCAGTTTGGGGACATCCCTTGTTTTCAACCCAAAGCTCCCTGCAGTTCCCACAGATCTCACCCTCACCCCCTTTTATGACTGAGCGTGATTTGCATTGGAAAGGCCAAACCCTGGAGCCGAAGCCCGAGCGCCATTTGCTACAGCAGTCGCTTGTTCCTCATTTGTGCCCCACGCGTGGCCCGGGCCATCCAGGATGTGCCTGTGTCCTTGAGTAACATCCCATTGCAGGGCCAAGCGTCTGCACAGCATCCGCATTGCCACATGCCACTGTGCTGCTGTGCGACCTCATTGAGCCACCAGGTGAGGTCACTGCACCGCAGAATGATGTCATCGTCTAACCCACTACTCAGCAGTCCCTTGCAGTGCCCACATCACACAGGAAGTGACTGGCGCAATTCACAGGTGGCTGTTTAGCTCAAGCGGAAAAGACGCCTGCTTTTAGCTCTCAAGGTGGCCAAGGGGGTGACCAGTGCAATAGCATGACCGGGTGATGTTGCTGCAGCTTTGAGTAATGTAATTGTGCTGCTGAGTGATCTGATTACAAGGCTTGGTGAGGTCACTGCAGCACTGAGTGATGTCATTACAAGGCTTGGTGAGGTCACTGCGGCACTGAGTGATGTCATTACATGGCTTGGTGGGGGCACTGAATGGAGTCATGCCCTGGTGAGTGAGTCATTGTGTGATGTAGTCACTACATAAAGACTCATTTTTCTCCAGGAAGTACCTGTGGAAGGTGAGCCCTGCCCCGCTCCCTGGCTGCTGCCCAGCTGGGTGGCACTCTGAGGTTTCTCAAAGGGCCCCGTCACTGTCTGATAGGTTGATGTCATGGTGCTTCGGCTTTCTCTCTGCTTCTGAGTGTCTTTACATCAGTGTGAGATCATCATAGATCAACCCCCAGCATAGCTCACCAAATCCCTACTAGCCCTACTGGGGGGACTTTCGGCTGGGATCGGCTCAGTGTGACCCCTACCAGCCCTGCCGGGGGGGCTCACAGCTGGGACCAGCTCAACGTGGCTCCTACCAGCCCTGCCAGGTGGCTTTCAGCTGGAACTGGCTCAGTGCGGCCCCTACCGGCCCTGCCAGGGGGGCTCACAGCTTGGGACCGGCTCAGTGTGGCCCCTACCAGTCCTGCTGGGGGGCTCTCAGCTGGGACCTGCTCAGCGTGGCCCCTACCAGCCTGACCAGGGGGCAGGTCCCATCCCAGACCGGCTCAGCTTTTCTTTCCCTCTGTCCCATTCTCCGGCTTTCCCAGTGGCTCTGTTATGAAGCTGGGTGAAACCAAGTTATGGGTGAGATTAACGCCTCCTTAGGCCTTGTGGGTGTGAATGCACCTGTCCCTTGGCTCACCCTAAAGAGGAATTAATCTCAAGTCCCCCTAGGCCCACAAGGAGGGTGTGAACCCACCCCGGAGGTTTGGGCTGGATGGGTGGGGAAGGCTTTGGCTAAGGCATGTTTTGTATGGGTGCGGGGCGGCGTGTGGGGGGAGGCGGACCATAGCCGCTGACTTTTGAAGAGATGTGTGTGTTTGGCCGGGGTAAGGGCACTCTGACCGATTTGGGGGGGGGAGGCTATTTTCAGCATAGTTATACACTTCTTTCATATTCTCGTTACTGAATGCGGCTATCTTCGTCACATGTAGTGCCCTGAGATGGTCTCCATCGGGGCCGTCCCTACCGATTATGCTGCCCTACGCAGCCCAAGCACCTGCTCCCCCCTCCACCCCCGGGGAGGGTCTGGGCTGCGCTCAAGGCCTGCGGGGCCACGGAGGCAGGAGCTGTCGGGAGCCAAGGAAGTCCAGAGCGGCCCAGGGGATTAGCAGGGGGGACCTGGCGCTGGGAGCAGGAAGCGGAACGACCTGGCCCCCGCCCGCTCTGCTACCCCAGTCCCAGCCGTGTCGCTCAGGGGAAGGGGTCCGCCCCCCCCCCCCCCACTGGCAGCAGGAAGTGGAGCGACACAGCGGGGAGTGAGCAGAGTGGAGTGGGCTGGGGCGCTCTGCTTCCCGCCACTGCGGGTGAGTGCCAGGGTAGGCCTGACCCCTGCTGCCAGCACCAGGCCCTCCTGCTAATCACCTGGGCCGCGTCTGTTGCTGGGGGGAAAGGGGGGTTTGGGAGAAGGAGTGGAAAATGGTGGTGGGCTGGGGATGGGTAGAGGCGGGGTGGGGCGGAGGGAGTTGTCCCAGGCCCTGCACCCTCCTAGGAACGCACGAGGGGCCAGCTGGGGGATGGAGCTGGCCACCGGTGCTGCCACATACAAAGCACACAGCTGCATTGGGCACCATGAAATTTGGGGCAATTTGGTGCCCTAAATTTCTTGGTGCCCTACACAGCTGCATATTCTGTGTATGCCTAAGGACGGCCCTGGTCTTGATGCACGGTAAGGACAGCTACATGCTTCATTGTGTCTGTCCCACTGATGACTGGAGATGAGTTTTAAGTCTTCTGAAGCTGGAGAATTTCAGGATGATACAGGCACAGTGAGAAGGAGTCTTATATATTTGCAATACTCTGGAAACATAGTGCTTCCAGAGTACTGAAAATGCGTCCAAGATCTCTTTGTTGATGGGTAACAGCTAATTTAGGCACCATCATTTTGTATGTGTAATTGGGAATGGATTATATTTTGTCGTGTGCATTTCTTTGCATTTGACATTGAATTTCACCTGCCATTTTGTTGCCTAGTCACCCGGTTTTGTGAGATCCCTTTGTAACTTTTCACAGTCTGTTTTGGACTGAACTATCTTGAGTAATTCTGTATTAGCTGCAGACTTTGCCACCTCCCTGTTCACCCCTTTTTGCAGCTCATTTATGAATACGTTGAACAGCCCTGATCCCAGACCAGCACAGACTCCGGGGGAACACCTCTATTTACTTCTCTCCATTCTGAAAATGGGCCATTTATTCCTACCCTTTGTTTCCTCTCTTGTAACTGGAGTGCCTGGCAATGCTTTCAGGATCATCTAAGGGTCCTTAATTTAATTTAACTGACAAGCCTTTTATCTTAATCACGCTGCCTCTGTTTATAAACAAACTCTCTGCCCCAAGAGTGGGAGTTGTTAGCAGCCTGGAATTCATCACATTCCACACTCAAGCTCTGCCTCCTTGGTTCCGAGCACCCCTATTTTTTTGTAGGTGCTTAAGCCCCCCCCCCCCACGGAGCACCATAGAATCAGACAGGAGTAGAGACAGGCAGGGACAAGGCCGAGCAGTGGCCAGGAAGCAGGGAGTGACACTAGGAGAAGCGCAGAGGAAGGTTTGGAGCTGGGGAATGGCTGGCTGAGAGAAGCCTGAGCTGTGAGCCAAGAAGCTCTCCCTGGGCTGGGGTCCGCCTGCATCCTTGAGGACTTTGCACGTTCCCTGCTGTGCATCAGCCAGGCTGCACCAAAGCAGACACCAGACTCTGTCGTCGGTTTCTGCTTCCAGCTGGAACGTCCCCAGCATGGCCCAGCTCGGGTTGGAAGGGGGCCACAGCGCTCCCCTGCCCTCTGCCCTGCCTTTCTCTGGCGCTGCCTGCTGCTGGGACATCCCGTTCCACTCTGGGGACTTCCTCGTGGAACATTGCTGGGACACAGCAATGAACCCCACCCGTGCCATCATCTTTGTGTTTCCAGAGCAGAATCCCATAAGGGAGCAAGGCAGGCATTTGTTCCTGTCACTGGGGAACTGGCATCGCCCAGGGCTCCGAGCCAGGATCCCGGCTGTTGGTTACATCAGAACTTGCTGCAACTCAGTTTTGCAAATTGAGATGTTCTTCCCCTTTGTAAAGGAAACTAAAGGACACGGTGAATCTCCTGCTGGTGGTGGGAGCAGGGGCAGTGTGGGGACACCAGCACTGGCGCTGTGAGGTCACTGCAGTGCCCAGCACAGAGTGCTGTCTGTGCTGAGGAATGGATCATGGAGCCCAGCCAGGTCTTCCCATCTCCGGCCTGATGCAGTCCATGCTCCTCTCCAGCCAGGGCAGCAGATCCTGTCCTTTAAAATGAAAGGTGAGAGTCTCCCATACCCCTCGCCTGCCGGAGCTATGGTGAAACACCCAACCCTGCAAGAGTAGCAATAACATTGTGGGAGTTGGTGACACTGCAATGGTGACACACATGTGGTCACCCCAAGGAGATACTCACATCTCCTCTCTCTCTCTCTGTCTCTCTCTCTCCTCTGTAACACACACACACACACACACACACACACACACACACACACATCAGTGACAGGCACATACTCACATGGAAATGCCAGAAAGAGAGACATACAGCTTGCATACACTCCTGGACACATCAGATACACACGCACACTAGAACCTGAAGATTTTGTCCACACACAAACTGGAACTAAAGCAGGTGATTTGTTCCTGATTTAAGCTCAATTGAAATTGGAGGCTGTTAACCAGCTGTATAAGAATCAACACCCAGACCAGTGTAGCAACATACCTGGAACATGGAAAAAGCAACACAGGTTCAGGAGGGAAGAGTTTGGTGGAGGCACCAAGGAGTCAGTCTATGTGCACATGACTGGAATGTCAGTTGCAGTTGCAGCATCTCTGCAAATAGTTATCTTAATAAAGAGTCTGTTTAATTTTACAAGCACTGTTATTATCCAGCACAAGCTACGGGAATTGTGGTGGCAGCAGCCAGGCTAGTGAGCCGCACAGCAAGGAAGAGAGTATGATTAACAGGCAAATAAAGCAGCATCTAGAACCACAGCAAACAGGCAGCACAGAGGGACTCAGTGCACCAGAAATGTTGGATTTTGAGACAAAAACCTCTCCCAAGTCTTGGAGCAAGAATTGAATCTTTGCACAGAGCTGCTTATGGGGGAGAAAATTAAGGGAAAACTTTTGTACTTTATCACTGGGGAAAAGGAGGAGAAGTGAGTGAGACACGTGCCAGGAATAATGCCTCAAGCACTGGTAGAGCTGATAAAGGGGTCTGACCCCAGACAGACAGGAGAGAGCATAGATAGCTGGTGCCTTCTCATACTGGGGGGCATCAGCTAAAGGGGAGAACGTGCGACCTCCCCATGTGACTCCTCCCTTGCCTGCCCTCAGCCCGGGGCCCCTGCACTCTCTCAGTCCCTTCCCCACCCCATGGTACCTGGGGGGCTCTCCCTAGCAGACAGACCCCAGGGCCACTCTGGATGTTGCCTGGTTCAGCACTGCAGGTACCTGGGAGAGTGCCCGGTTGTGGTAGCAGCAGGCTGCCCCTGTCTAGGCTTGGCTTCCCGGAGAGTGGCTGAGCGAGTCGGAGCTACCCCTCTCGGCAGGCTCAGAGTCGGCTCCTGTCCCCAGAAGCTGAGCCTGAGAGACTGCTTTTTTTACACAAACCCAAGAAACAGACGAGGGAACAGATCCTGACGTTACACAGCTGAGAACTCTGGTACGCACGTGTAACTGGAGACATAAGAGAGTCCCTAATTAGAGACAGGATCGTCCATGGGGCGCGGGAATCCTGCTTACAGGAAAGCTTGTTGAGAGAAGCAGATCTTACCCAGGAGAAATGCCTCCAAAGAGCAACGGCAGCTGAACTGTCCAAGGAAAGGATCAAACACAGCCAGCCATTAGTGCAGGCTCAAGCACATGGAACCCAGAAAGCAGGTGCAGGAGCTTGACTAACAATGCAGGCAGCATAGGCCAGTGCTGTGGCAAGCAGCCCGAAAGGCTGACAGACAAATGCCTCCCTAAGGGGAGCAGCACAAGGGATGTGGGAAACAGAACCACTTAATGCCCCCGGGCTGCAGCTGCCCCAGGCCGAAAAGGCTGGGTGGGAATTTGAGGTTTTGTGGGTTAGAGTTCGTGTCTGCTTCACCCATGTGTGTTGTGTCCCTTAGCCCCCCAGGCTGACCAGAGCCTTGATCACCAAGGAGCCCCAGTCCCTGAGGGGTCCCTTCTCCCAACTCACCCTGGGCAAACGCTGACTCAGCACTGGCACCCTGCTCCCTGCTCTGACGCACTCAGAGCCTCGCTGAGTGGGAAGCTGAGTTACGTTGCTGTGGCAGCGCGGTCCCCGGAAGGACATGCTGAACGCTGGCCGTGGAGCGGCACGCAGAGTGCGAGCGTCAGTCCCGCTCCGACATGGCTGCCGTCCAGATCCTGGGCCTCTGGGAACGTGGAACAAAGTCAAGAGGCAGAGGGAGGGAGAGGAGATGAGGAAGGGATGGGGATGGAGAGCTTGGCTGTAAGTCACCCCGACTGAGCCCCTCCCTCTGGGGAGAGATTTGCTTCCCCTGGGTCACTGCATGCCAGCGGCTTCCTCTGCACAGGCAAGGCAGCTGACAGGGCTCCTGCTTGGGCATAGGAGCAGCAGCTTCCAGTCTCCTGTGAGCTGCCCCCATGCAGCCCTGCCAGGGTAAGACACGGACACTCTCTTGGGACCCAGGTGTGCAGCAGGAGGCTCCCTGGAGGATGGTGCGCAGGGTGCGCATTGGCTCTGAGACCCTAGTGTGGCACTAACCGCATGATAGACCAGGGTGAGAACTGCCCAGGCTCCGCAGCCCAGACGGCGTTCCACTTTCATCGAAATGCTTCAGGCTGAACCCCAGGAAAGAGGGACAACAGCACGCTGGGCTGGACTGGTGCGGGCCTGACTCTCCTCTGCCTACCCTGGTGTAAATCAGGAATGCCTTCCTGGCTCAGTGGGGCTGATTCCCTGTCACATACATAGTTTTAGGCCAGTGGAACTCCACGAATGGGCCAGCTCCTCACCTGATGTCAGTCTGCATTGCTCCTTTGAAACCAGTGCCAATTTACACCAGCTGAGAATCTGGCTCAGTGGAGTTACTCTAGATTTGCTCTGGTTCCAGGTCAGAGTTAGGCCCATCAGCCTCCGTGGGTGCAGCCCTGGTGGGAATGAGAGGAGAACGTGGCCCAGTGGTCTCTATGCCGTTAGGCACGTGTTTGCATTCAGCAGCTACCCCAGGCCTTGGAGACACAATTCCTGGCTCGGCTGGTGCCGGGCCCTTGGCATGCGATGTCAGATCTGCTTGGCTGGAGACACTGAACTGCTTTCCTGTTGGCTTGCCAGCCGTTTGCTGAGTTGCTGACTTGTGCAATATGAATGGAAGTGCACTGGCCCACTGTGGCCAGGCTGGCACAGAGCCAGGCCAGGACCACTCAGCTAGACCTCCTCAATCCCTGAGGGCAGGCCCTGGTGGAGCTGGGGCAGAGTTTGGGCTTAGTTTAGAAATTCCCATCTGGTTTTGGGTTACGCAGAATTCCTGCCATGGCTCTGACATGGTTGCAAGAAACATCTGCTCTGAAACCACTGGGACTGGACTGACAGGGAGCAGCAGCAGTACAATAAGTGGATCAGGGCATGAGCCAGCCCCATGGAAAACAGAACTGATTCAGACTTTCTGCTGACTTGACCCAAAACCCCAGGTCACACACATGGAGCTTAGAACCAGGTTGGCTCTGTGGTTGGAAGAGGCAGCTCTGAACCAAATCTTTGGTGCAGGTCAATCTGACAGACCTCTCTCTACAGAGGGAGAATCCAACCCCACCCTTGGGGAAGTTCAGAGATTAATATGGGCCTAACCTCTTCACATTCAGGAGAGCTCAGATCGATCTGTTTGTCCCCTTACGGAGCTGAGGTTCTGGGCCAGGTTTCAGTCGGGCTCATGACAGAGATGAGGGTCTGCTCCAGAACAGCCATCACTGCAATATTTCTGCCTCCTCCAACCAAGGGTTCCAGAGAAATTTCTCAATCCAGTTTTGCAAACTCTGGTTGCCGTGCGAGCTTTCTAATGCTGATCTAAAGGAAACCTCAACCCTATTACTCACCGAGAAGGGCAATGAAAAGGACTAGGGGGATGGAACTGATTTCACCTGAGGAGAGATTAAAAAAACTGGGACTGTATGATAGAGGCCTATAAGATCATAACTGGCGTGGAGAAAGTGAATAGGGAAGTGTTATTTACCCCTTCGCGTAATACATGAAGCAGGGGGTCACCCAATGAAAGGTTTAAAACAAACATAAGGAAGTATTTCTTCACACAATACACAGTCAACCTGTGGAACTCTTGCTAGGGGATGTTGTGAAGGCCAAGGCTATAACTGGGTTCAAAAATTAATTAGATAAGTTCCTGAAGGAGAGGTCCATCAATGGCTATGAGCCAAGATGGTCAGGAATGCAACCCCATGCTCTAGGTGTCCCTAGGCCTCTGACTGCCAGAAGCTAGGACTGGATGACAGGGGATGGATCACTCGATAATTGCTCTGTTTTGTTCATTCCTTCTGAAGCACTGAAGGGATTGGCCACTTTAGCACTGGCTAGACCCAGTCTTGCCTCCCGATGTACTTGTGTACTGCTCTGAAATCCTGGTCTGGATGCCCCGTGGCAGGGACATGGCACAGGGTCTGGCTGCACTGCAGGCCGAGGGGTGACTGCAGCTTGGGCAGGTGTACGCATACTAGTTTTACCCCTGCTACCATTACGAAAAATAGCCGTGACGCTACCTATTTGTGTTTCTGAACACCTTGCCACAGTTACACTGTTATTCTCTGCAATGCTAGCGAGGTAAAGTTAGAGTGAGCGCGTCTGCCCGATCTGCACTCATAGCGCCAATTGCAGAGCCAATAGTCCTACAGCCCCAGCCCGTTAAAGAAAATCCTCTCTGGGCCTATGCCCAGTGTTCATGTCCCCTCAGTGCAGCCAGGGTCTCATGGTGCATTGATTCCCAGGGGGCCTGGAACCAACATTTCCTCAGCATCCTGCTCCAAGCTGCTTTCCCTCACGCAGGGCTATGGGGTAGGAACGGAGCCTTCTGTCTGGGAGCCCAAGGGCGGTGCAGCAGCTGGCTGGCTGGTGCCCACTGGGTGAAATTTTTCATCCAAAACTTGTCCTGTTGAAAAATTCAGCTTTGTTGATACATGTAAATTAATGTAAAATATTCTTTAAAAGTTGAAACATTTCAACAATTTCTAAACAAAACATTCAACCTTTTGGGCCAAAATGTCCTTCAACGTCATTTAACAAATGTTAAAGTATTTTAAAAATCCCACTCAAAATCAGAACAAAATGTTTAGTTTGGGGTCAAATAAAATGATAGACATTTCCCCCCCAGCTTTTCAATTCACCAAAAATTTCAATACATTTCATTTTCAGTTCGACTGGAAATGTTTCCCCTCCAGTTTTTCAGAATTTCCAGTGAAGCAAAAACCTATTTCTTGCCCAGCCCTCCTGGTGGCTTGTGCCCAGTGGCAGTTAATTCAGAGTGCTCCTGTCCTGCAGCCTCTGGGTACCTTACCTGTAAGAGTGAGTATCCATCAATAGACACAGCCAGGGCTAGGCAAGGCTGGGGCAAGGCATGAGCATCCAGAAATGAGCTTCACACCAGGCTCATGAACTCAGGACCTGAAGGATGGATGGCCAACAGGCCCCTTCTCTCAAGCGCCTGGTCTCTCGAGCACTGTGCTGGATGGATGCCCTCTTGTGATTTCAATGCAAGCCTCTCAATCTTGAGGTTTTACTGCAGGGCTTGCAGCGAGGTGGTTCCTGGAAAATCGTAGCTTTCAGTAAAAAGAGCAGTAAGTTTCTAGCCCTTCTGGGGACAGAGACCATCTTGAAAATGTGGCCTCTCTTGGCTGCCAGGCCAGGAGGCGAATGACAGGCTTCATGTTTAATAGTGGTCAAAGCTCACGATTTTTGAGCCAATCTCTTGGTCTTGGGAGGGGAGGGGGGGCTGATCTGCTATTTTTAGACGTATGGGGTTGGCCATGCAGCGAGGGAGTTGGCAATGGTGGGGGGCATGTGGGAGAGGAGCCGCAGTGCTGATCCAGGCCACCCCTTGGGGAACCCTGGGTACTCCACTCCCTGCACCTTGTGTTGTTGTTACACCAGTGTGAAGTGCTGGGGACTCTCCCCACTCTTCCCTGTACCCCCGTTTCAGGCTGGGGGCCTCTACTTGACACACTGTCTGTGGGGGGAAGGGGAACCCCCAGAGAGGCAGAATGGGGGTGGTTAGGTGGTTCCTTGCTGCATTTGACTCCAAGAAGGGGAAAATGGCTGCAAACATCTTGGAGAACTCAGGTCCTGGAGCCGGCTGCCTGCAGAGCTGTTATCTCCCAGCTGTGGGCAGGGGGTGCTGATGCTGCCCAGATGGTGTGTTCCCCGTTAGCAGATGTTTTCTCAATTTACAGCTAATTTCTCTGCTTTTCCCACATCCTCTGGATGGCTGGAAGGCCCTGGGCTCAGGCCAGCTGGAGGCTGCTGCCAGGAGCAGGCCTGACGTCACATGTCACTGAGAACACTGCGAATTCTCGGAAGATTTCAAAAGGGGGTTCTCTGCTTGGCCCGGCCGTAAGGAAAGGGTGAGAAAACCCCGCAGCTCCCCCCAGGGCTGTGTGCACACTTGTTCTGACACACACTCACTCATAGGCTCCCAGAGACTGTCACACTCTGACAAATCACACACATTCATGGCTCCCAGAGATCATCACTCACTGACACAATCATACATACTCACCGGCTTCCAGAAACTGTCCCACACTGACAAAATCACATGGACTCACAGCTCCCAGAGACCATCACACTCTGACACAATCACACACACTGTCATGGGCTCCCAGCCACATGCACACATCCTCCCTCTCGCTGAGGGCTGCAGCACTCCTGAGGCAGAGATGGATCCCACCTGGTCCAGTCAAGTCACCTCCCAGCTGGTGTCCAGCCTCCAGGTCCTGACAAAGTGCAGAACTGGGAGACCAGTGGTCACAGCCCTGCCCCAGCTGCAGCTCCGCTGAGGCCTCCTCTGAACATGCGGAGGGACATCCTCCGGTGTGGAGGCAGCTGCTCCCCAGCTGTGTGTGTGGGTGCAATGTCCTACAGGCAAGGTGCTGGCTGCTCCTCACCGACCAGGCCCCAGCTTCCCCCAGGAGTCAGAAAGTCCAATTTGGAGTGAGCCTCCCTCTCTAAAATCCCACTGCACTTTCCATGGGATATCAGAGTCTCCTTCACTTCCTGTCCCAAATTATTCCGTGTGGTTGTTAAACAGCTGCTATGCCTACCCCAGAGGTGGCTGCATTTCCGCAATGGGTGACGTGATCCCTCTACGTAGTTCATGAGATGCTGTGGGATTCTTCAGGGTGGGAGGTGGGAGGAAGGTGCTGTGTGACATCTAGGGGTCTGGACCATAGAGACGTATCTCTGTCCCCCTCCCCCGGCTAAATCTTTCTCCTGAGCGCTGTGAATCAACTGGCTGATGCTTACAGCTGCCAAATGGCTTCCCACCTGGTCTCCTTTGACTAGCTGGATGGGACTTCCTGCTCAGGGGTGACAGAGCTTCTTGGAGCTGGGTGAGCCGAGCACCAGGTTTTAGACATGCTCTGCTCTCACGCTCTGGGACAGGCAGGGTACCCGCACCCATGCTCCCCTGGCTGACCTGGTCTCCTGTAAACCCAGGGGTTCCCGGGGGTCCAGTCTCTTGGCTCACGCTCAGGAACCTGGGAGTGTGATCCAGGGTCACCCGACCCTGTGCCTGCTGGGAGCTGCTGGGTGCGGAAAGAGGTGCTGAGAGCTGGGCTCTGCCCAGGGGGATTTCCATTGGGCCACTGATGTAGTGACAGCCTTAGCAGGGTGCTGCTGCCTTTACCCCATCTGCAGCAAGCTGGCGGGTTCATCTCCCAGCCTGGTGTCGATGCCCGGCAGTCCCTGCGGGACATGCAGCCAATGGAGCTGGGCACAGCATGCCACGGCCAGCATGCGGCAATTAGCCCTGAGCTGCGGCTAACTTGTCTCTCAAACATGGCTTTGCCCTCTCCTAGGAAACCCTTCCCCATGCACAGAGGGCAGATCCCACCCCCCAATCTCCAGGTAGCCTCTCTGCTACCATCTTTGTCTGGGCACCAGCAAGGCAGCGTCTCCCCAACCCCATTTGTATCAAACCATGTGAGATTCCTAAACTGCGCCCCACTCTGCAAAGGCCCAGGATACCCTGGCGATTACCCTCAGGCGGCACCGGGGGGAGGATCAGACTCGTGCTGGTAACAGCCTCGCACCCAAGCCAGGAGACGGGAGCTGGGCCTGTGGCCTCGTCATCAGCCTGGGGGAGGCACCAAGACAGATCCTCACAGGGGCCCAGGCCTCTTGCCAGCCCAGCAAGCGGGGTTGGGCTCGGGGAGGGACAGAGACATGTGGAAGGGACAGGGAGAAAGGAACTGACAGACTTCCCCTGTCTGGCAGCCCCCCACCCTGCATGCTGGCAGCCCCCCTGTCATCTCCCTTACTCCCCAGCTGATAGCCTTAACCCTGCCCACCCCCACCCCATCCCCTGGCTGGCAGCCCCCCACCCTGCAGGCTGGCAGGCCCCGTGCCCTCCCTGGCATCTCCCTCACCCCCCAGCTGACAGCCTTACCCCAGCCGGCAGCCCCACCCCGTCTCTTGGCTGGTAGCCCCCCACCGTGCAGGCTGGCAGGCCCTGTGCCCTCCCTGGCATCTCCCTCACCCCTCAGCTGACAGCCTTACCCCAGCCGGCAGCCCCACCCCGTCCCCTGGCTGGCAGCCCTGTGCCAGATGCTCAGCTGCTCCATCAGTGACACCTTCTTGTGCAAACCCAGGCACCTCTGAGTCTCATTAGCAGCTTTTGCAATCTGGACTTGGGAGTTTCCCCAGCTTTCCCGGCAGGAGTGGACTAGGCAAGGCAGCTCTTGCCCTCCCCCACCCGTCCCATCCTGCAAGCTGCCCCTCGCAGAGTGCTATTTACCCATGTTACAGGTGGGGACACTGAGGCACAGACAGGGCTTGATACCTGTGCTAGTGACACTGGGAACAGGAGTCCTGTTTCCTGGGCTCAATGTACTGGGTGGCCCATATGATGCAGGAGCCTCCTGCTCCTGGTGTGGCCTGCCTGGAGCCCGGGGCACACGGCAGCGTGTCCTCGCTGGCAGCTCCACCCTGGGCAACAGAACCAAACTTCCCCTCTGGGGCTGGGGGGCAGAGAGAGGAGACGCCACTGGGGAATGAGGGGATGATACCTCTGCCCTGGCACGGGGGTGTGACGAGGGGGAAGGAGGAGTGCTCTAAGGCCTAGGGTCGGCCAGCTGTGATACTAAGGGGTCTCCTGGGAGGGGTCAGGTGATTGCTCTGTGATGATCAGGAGGGAGCGGGGTGTGTGGGAGATTGCTAGGAGAGGGCTTGTAGCAGGGTGGTCACCCCACTCCTGCCCTGAGGAGGTTAAAGAAGCCAAGTTTGGGAGGTGCGGCTGAGACGCCCCTGCAGCCTGGGGGAGCCTGGGAGGAGGAAGAGGAGGCCAGGGGGACTTTGTTCTGGGATTTGGGGGGCAGGGTTGGCGTTTCCCATATAGTGACAGACCCAGGGCTGAGCCTGGCTCTGACAGCTCCTTTCCTATCCGCCCCTCAGCCTGGCCTGCTAGGGTCTGGGCCAGTCTGGGACCTTTGTTCTGTCTGGGTCTGTTGGCCAGACATACCCACCCTCCCACAGCATCTCCTCTCACAAAGGCTGCAGGCTCCTTTCCAACAAGCGGATTGTCCTTCCCCAGGGCTCTGAGCTGGGAATTGCTGGGGGGAGGGAACCTTCCCTATGCCCGGGCTGGGGGCAGAGGTGCCAGCAGGGCCTTTCACGTATGAACTATCTGATCCTGAGTCATCTCAGCAATGGGGTCACTGCTTCCAGCTCCCAGCCTGGGGCGGGATTCCCAGAGCGTAAGGCCAGAAGGGACCGATGTGGTCACCCAATCTGGCTCTCCGCCGAGCACAGGCCAATCACTTCCCCAGTTACCCCTGCGTGGAGCCCAGGAACTGCTGTTGGACTAAAGCTTTTTCCAGAAAACCCCCAGGCAGGATCTGAAGCCGTCAGGAACTGGAGAATCCCCCACTTCCCTTGGCAGCTTGTTCCAGTGGTTAATCACCCGCCCTGCTCTATTGCTAGAACTGAGCCAAGCTGGAATTTCCAGCTGGCTGGAGGGGCTGAGGTTTCGACCCATTTTCGCTCTGAAGTAGGACAAGCAGTTGAAATATCGAAATTCTTCATGGAACATAAATGTCCACGAAATGTGGCTGTGAGGGTGATGGCCTGGAGCTGTCCGTTCCGGCATTTTCGCTCCAGCTGAAACTCGCTGAGGGGCCCAAAGCAAAACACTTTGTCTGGAGTCTGTTCAGCACCAGGCTGCATTTCCTTGTGGTGCATCCCGGGAGTTGTAGTTCAGGGGTCTGATTCCCCTTTTCCCCACTGGGCCAGGCTCCCTGGCCAGGTGTTCCAGGAAAAAACACCCCAGCGTTTTTGCTGAATGGGCCCAGCTCGCCAAGCGGTGCCGCTCAGTCTGTATGCCCACCCTGCCCTCCTCTTCACCCCACCAAGCCTTCTGTCAGCAGTGATTTTGCATCTGCTCCCAGCTAGTTAGTGAAAATACAGCCCAGTGCTGGGCCTAGGACCAGTAAGAACCATCTCTGACCAGTACATGTCCTGGAGCGCTGGGCCTGTTAAACACACATGGACTCAGCCACGCAGTCTTATGGGAGGATCAGCCCCGGCTTGCAGATACTACAGCGAGTACAATCCACACAGAGAAGCTGTGGCACGGAGTGGGGCAGTGTCCTGCAGTCGATCATACAAGGAGCTAGTGGCAGGATCAGGAATAGAACCCAGGAGTCCTGCCCATCCCCCGTTTGCACCCAACATGGAAGCCACGTTACCAGGGCCAGGGCAGCCTGCCATGTGAGGGGTTAGAAGGGCAGGGACGGTGCCTGCGGCTGGAGGGATGGCTGCCTGGTGGGGACGTCTGCCCGGGTTGGGCCCTGTATTAAGATGTGGTACAGGCACAGGCGCAGAGTTACAGGAGGACGCTGGCAGGTGGGGATGGCTCTCCTGGCTCTGGCAAATGGCTCTGAAGCGACGCTTGCAGGCAGCTGCTCGGGGGGAAGGGGACATCCTCCAGCCTTGTTTCCCATCTAGTACAGGCGGATGTGAGTCATGCAATGGGATCTGGGCGCGGGTGCCCTGTGGATGGCCAGGGAGCAGCTGCTGCGGAGGCCACTGGACCTGGATTAACTGTGGCTGGCACCACTGCAGCTGGATGAGCAGCTGCCTCTGACTGCGGGTGCTGGGAGCGATCCCATGGAGCATCTCCCAGCCACATCACCCTGACACCCACTGCTTGGGTTTCACAGCCCCGCCTCCTCAAGCAAGCCATTGGCCTGTGACGCCTGCCCAGAACCTGGCACCGGTGCCCAGCAATGCCTCAGGGACCTCAAAGGTGCAGGCTGCTCTGGGGTTGCTGAGCCTAGAAGCCGATCAGTCAGGTCTGCCTGAACCAGGGGCTGCTCCATCCCCAAATGCCAGGCTTCCCGCTGTCCAGCAGCAGTGCCAGGCATGATGAGACCAGCGCTGCTGGAGCCCCAAAATGCACCACGGCAGCCGTAGCTGGAAGGTGGCTCCAGCAGAGCGTCCGCCTGGCCTGGTCCCTCCCCGCTGCTGGGGGTAGCTTGTGGTGCAGGGCAGGGGAGAGCAGCACCAGGGCTGTCCGTGGAAGAACTGTAGGGAGACACCCCAGCCCAGGGGAGTTTCAGGGGGAGGTTGGAGAGGTGGGACCGTCAGTGCCCGTCTCCCCAGGGCTGGGCAGGATCAATCCTGGAAGAGCTGCTCTGCAGCCTGTTTGGGTCTGTGGGTGAGCCGCAGGCTCTGGCTGGTCTGGCAAACAGAGCTGCCCCCTTCCAGGAACCCTGAGACCCTGCTGGATCCTGCCCCAGACAAGGAGAAGGAGGTGGGAATGAGTCCCCAGTGACTCACGCTTTCCAGCCAGGGGGACAAGAAAGACTGCTGGCTGCCAGGAAATTCCTCAGCTGCTCCTCAGGCCTCCCAGGCTCCTGCTCTGAGGTGACCTCGCTGACAGATGGGCCCTCATGGGGTGTGGCTGGGCCGGGTCAAGATTCGCCTTCTGGTCAGCACGGGCGCCAGTTGCTGACACAGTAGGGCCCGGGGGCAGGCATGAGTCAGGCCTAACGGCTCTGGGTTTCCAGGGCCTGGGAGGGTGCCTTGGATCCACAGGCCTGGAGCTTCACCTCGGCTTTGGAAGAGCCCAGGGGGTCTCTGCTGTGTCTCGGGGACCTGGCACAGCTCGGTCCATTGTCCTCCTCCCGCAGAGCCCCGCTGTGGCCACCTGCCGGAGCTTCCCTGTGTGGGGTGTCAACTGTCAGTACTTGGGGGTCCTGCCAGCTCCTCCATCGACAAGGGCAGGTCTAGCCAGTCCACAGTGAGTCTCATCTGTCCAGAAGCTGCCCTTTAGCCCTTTGGCACCCTCTGGGTACCAATGCCAAACCCAGTAGGTCACGCCATGCATGGGAATGTTACAGGCCATTCACCAAGGGCGAGTGGCCCCTCTGCACACCCCTGTGCCCCTCGGCAGCCTTGTGCCATGGAAGAGGTGGAGTCTGAGTTAACACCCCCTCCACACCCACCAGGATAGACCTGGGGGCACTGGCTACCTTGGATGAGGGAAACCCAAGAGCTGCCAGGAGAGGGGCCAGCTCAGAGCCTGCCAGAGAGCTCCTCGGCCCCACCATCATCACCTGAGTCTCCCCTGGCCTGGCCTTCTCTGCACCCTGCTCACTGGGCCGGGCTTAGAACCCTGCCCTCTCAGCTTGCCAGGCCTCATCCTGCTTCTGGGCAGGGTCCTTGCAGATTGGGGTGGGGCAGGGCGGGGGCCTGGCCAAAGGAAAGCTCAGCATCAGCTGTAGACCTGTCCAGCCAGTGGCCTCTCAATTTGCCCGCACACAAAGGCGGAGCTTACTTTGTGGGTGGAGCTTCAATGAGCCCCTCCCCCTTTTCCTACTGCCAGGGGCTCCAAGAGCTTGGAGGCTCTGACAAGGGTGCCCGAGGCTGGGAACACCTCACGTCTGTCTGCAATACTGGGGTGGTGCTTTGGGGATGCACGCCCTGGAGGATCTGTCCCTCCCCTTCCCCCGCTCTGCTTTCCTCAGAGCGCAGAAGTGGCTCCCTGGGGGTGGATCCCAGCCCAGATTCCTATGGCAGTCCAGCATCTGTCTGCCTGTGCAGCGCACCCATCACTGACGTCTGAGTGCCAGTGAAGCGGGGGGTTCTGGATTCCCACGCGTGCAAGGAGCTGTCAGGCTTGGAGGACTGTCTCTTAGTTCCCGGGGCCCCGGCTGCAGAGTGTGGGGGAGAACGGCAGGAAGGCAAGGAGGAGAGGCAGGAAAGACAGATGAATTTTCTTCACTAATTACCTACAGCACTTGCTTGGGAGACAGAGAGGGAGGGGACCCGGGGCCGGTGCTTTGCCCCCTTGGCATGGCCTGTGCAGGCTTGTCTCCAGCCTAGAAGCTGCAGCCCATCGTCTGAGCCGCCCTGCCCCACAGGGCCCAGCTGAGTGGGGCTCTGGGGTGAATTTGTGAGTCTAAACGTTTGCGAGTCCCACTGGGCCTCTCAGCAGCAGATTCCCAGGCTTGGAGCTGCTGACAGCAAGACATGGAGCAGGAGGGAGGGAAATGCTGTGTCAGGAGAATCGCTGGCCCACATATGCCCTGCTTGGCTGGAGGGGTTTGGCAGCAGGAGCCGGGAGGTCAGACTGTGGGGTGCCTGGGGCCCAGTGGGCTGATTGCTCTCTCCCAGGGCAAAGAGGCGACCAGCAGCACCCCCTGCTGGCCACTGCAGGAGCCATGGCTCATCAGGGAAAGTTTGCAGAGCACTGAGGAAATGTGCAATAGAATAACGATTTTTCCTTATGTCTGGGCATTTCATTACTGTCAGTACTGGTGCATTGCAGGGAGGGGCATCACCCCTATCTTATAGGTGGGGAAACTGAGGCCTGGAGCAGGGAAATGACTTGCCTGCGTTCACACTCACAGGCACACCCAGGAACAGAATCTCGAGTCCTGACAGGCCCCTGCTTTGCTTCCCATAGAGTGACAGAGGTAAAGGCCAGAAGGGACAACCACTAAATCTGGTCTGACCTCCAGTATAGCATATCCGCCAACCGCACCCAACACCTCTCAGTGCTGAGTAGCATTGGCTGGAGAAGCCCCTGCCTCTCTGTGCTGGTGGGGAGCACGCGGGCTCTGTCGTTGGGGGACAATATGTGTTGGATTGGGGAGGGCCTGGGAACAGATTCCTCTGGGAGGCGACAGATTCCGGGACACGGGATCCTGAGCAGGGCCCTGATCCTGGCTCAGCAGGGGGTTCCCCATGCCAGTTTTACTGAGCCGCTTGGCTCCATGCCGAGAGAGAGCCATGATGCTGTGGTGAGGGGCAGGTGCCTGGTTCTCTCCAAGCGGCTGCGCACTACAGAGCCGGTCCCCCCTGGAGGAACAGCATGGTGTGTGGGGGGAAGTCTGTACGTCCCCCAGCCGGGTGCACAGGCGGTTCTGCAATGCACAGCAAGTGATCTCCCATGCCAACGGGGTCTGTATGTCCCGCAGCCGGGTGCACGGGTGGTTCTGCAGTGCACAGCAAGCGAGCTCCTGGGCCAACGGAGCCTGCACGTCCTGCAGCTGGGCGCACGGGTAGTTCTGCAGTGCACAGCAAGCGAGCTCCTGGGCCAACGGGGTCTGTATGTCCCACAGCTGGGTGCACAGGTAGTTCTGCAGTGCACAGTGAGTGAGCTCCCGTGCCAATGGGGCCTGCATGTCCTGCAGCTGGGCGCATGGGTAGTTCTGCAGTGCACAGTGAGTGAGCTCCCGTGCCAACGGGGCCTGCACGTCCTGCAGCTGGGCGCACGGGTAGTTCTGCAGTGCACAGTGAGTGAGCTCCCAGGCCCATGGGGTCTGTACATCCCACAGCTGGGCTCATGGGCGGTTCTGCATTGCACAGTGAGTGAGCTCCTGTGCCGACGGTGTCTGTACATCCCACAGCCAGGCGCACGGGCGGTTCTGCAGAGGGAATGTACTGGCAGGTAATGCGGCCTGAAATAAAATGAGTGAGAGACTTGGAAGAGATCAGTGTCCAAGAAAGAATACAGAGCGCATAGAATCTTAGAATATCAGGGTTGACTGGGACCTCAGGAAGTCATCTAGTCCAACCCGCTGCTCAAAGCAGGACCAATCCCAACTAAATCATCCCAGCCAGGGCTTTATCAAGCCGGGCCTTAAAAACCTCTCAGGATGGAGATTCCACCACCTCCCTAGGGAACCAGTGCTTGACCTCCCTGCTAGTGAAATAATGTTTCCTAATATCCAACCTAAACCTCCCCCACTGCAACTTGAGACCATTGCTCCTTGTTCCGTCATCTGCCACCACTGAGAACAGCCGAGCTCCATCCTCTTTGGAACCCCCCACCCCCCTCCCTTCAGGTAATTGAAGGCTACTATCAAATCCCCCCCCTTCTCTTCTGCAGACTAAATAATACCAGTTCCCTCAGCCTCCCCTCGTAAGTCATGTGCCCCAGCCCCCTAATCATTCTTGTTGCCCTCCACTGGACTCTTTCTAATTTGTCCACATCCCTTCTGTAGTAGGGGGACCAAAACTGGACACAGTACTCCAGATGAGGCCTCACCAATGTTCAGTAGAGAGGAATAATCACTTCCCCTTATCTGCTGGCAATTCTCCTACTAATACAGCCCAATGTGCTGTTGGCCTTCTTGGCAACAAGGGCACACTGCTGACTCATATCCAGCTTCTTGTCCACTGTAATCCCCAGGTCCTTTTCTGCAGAACTGGTGCTCAGCCCCGCCCAGCGCGGCAAGTGGCTAGAGAAATCTCTCAACATGGACACCCCTGTGTGCCCAGCAGCAGGCCAGGACCTGCAGTGTGCAGCACCTCTCTGGATAGATAAACCCTCTGCCCTCCCTCACCTCCCAGGCTAGGGTGACCAGACAGCAAGTGTGAAAAATTGGGACAGGGTGGGGGTGTGGGGGGGGTAATAGGCACCTATATAAGACAAAACCCCAAATATTGGGATTGTCCCTATAAAATCAGGACATCTGGTCAGCCTACCCCAGGCCTGGAGTGCTTGCTGCATGTTCCAGTAATAACTGCAACCTCCAGGCTTGTCTCTAGTACCTCTTGCCCGGGGATCAATGACTCTGCTTAACAACAACCCTGGGAAGCAGGGCAGGAGTGTCTTGGGCCGAACGTAGGAAAAAGCGCCAGGACACCTGGGTTCTATCCCTGTCTCTGTGACTGACTCCCTCTGTGACATTGGTCAAATCCCTATGCTTCCATCTCCCCAGTGGGAGCCACCTCCTTGCAGTGTGAGGCTGCTGAATTCACTGGAGTTTGTAAAGTGCTTTGAGATCTGGATGTGGTCAGAGAAGGGCCATGAAAATCTACGGATGGGGAAACTGAGGCAGGGAGCGAGGCAGGCGCCAGCCACACTACAGAGAGAGCCACGTTTGTCTAGTAGCAGAGGTGGATTATGGGCTTCTGGGGCCCTGGGCCAGAGCAAGTGAGGCCCCCTCCCCACCCTTTCCTGCTGGGGAATGGGGTCAGGGTGCGGGGGCTTGCCATGTCCTGCCTCCCCGCCCAGCACTCCTGCTGGGGAGCGAGGTCAGAATGCGGGGGCCTCTCCTGCTCCCCAGCAGGAGCTCCAGGTGGGCAGAGAAGCTCAGGGTGCAGGGGCGCCCACTTTTCCGGGGCCCCTGGACACAGTCCCATTGGCCCAATGGCTACTTCACCACTGCTAGCAGGCCCTGAGACGCCTGGCTCACCCAGCTCTCCACGAGCCCTGCTTCTAAGGTCCCCCCATGGGGCTTCAACCAAGCCCCTGGTCCTGCACTTTCCTTTCCTTGCTGTGAGCCCCCCTCCCCGCAGCCCAGTGCTGCGCTCCATGAGGGCAGGGGGGCTCCGAGCATCCTTGCTCACTGCCTTTGTGGCTCTCTGGAGCTGGCATGCTCTGCCTTCCCCTCCATTGTTATTTCCCTCTCTCTAGCCTGAGTTGCTTGGGCCCTTCTGTTTTGCTGACACAGGTCTGAGTCACATCTGGAAACCATCAGTGTTGTAAATAGATCTAATTCCTGCCTCTCCGCAAGGACTCCGGGTGGGGGTGGGAAGAGGAAGGCGTCTGGCAATTGTGAGCTCTTTTGGGGGGCGGGGGGGGGTTCTGTGGATATCAGTGAGGAGTAAGAAACGTCCTGAACCCTTCCCGTGATCGTGTAGAAAAGGGACAGAGTGGACTGTTCCCGCGTGAATCATGACCCAGTTGTGCGCTGCAGTGATACAGCTGCACTGCGTCACCGGCGGGGGGTTGGGGAGGGGGATAGCGAGGGGGAAGGCCCGGCTTGTCTCTGTGCGTCTGTGATCCCAGGCAGATCTATCCCGTTCAATGCCAGGCCTTCGAGATGTGGGAAACTGAGCCCTGACGCAGGCTGCCTGGGGCGGGGGGGGGGGGGGAGGGGGAAGGGGGGGGAAGAGAGAGAGAGAGAGAGAGAGAGAAAAAGAGAGAGAGGAATAAACAAGAAATCAGAAGCGGGTATGTTCATTCCTACTGTGAGGGTCAGACACCCCCATGATGTGGGCTGTGTATGATAGATAGATGGGTGTGTCTGCGGAGAGACAGGTGCAGCTGGGGATAGATAGATGGATAGATGGGATGTATAGGGATAGACAGACTGATGGATCGATAGATTGATAGGGGTGTCTGGGGATAGATAGATCAATAGATGGGGTGTACAGGGATGGATAGATGGAGTGTATGGGGACAGATAGAGGGATAGATGGGGTGTATGGGGATAGATAGATTGATGGATCGATAGATAGATAGAGGGGGTGTCTGAGGATAGGTGAAGTGTATAGGGATAGATTGATAGATGGGATGTATGGGTATAGATAGATCGATAGATGGGATGTATAGGGATAGACAGATTGATGGATCGATATATAGATTGATAGACAGGGGTGTCTGAGGATAGATCAATAGATGGGGTGTACAGGGATAGATAGAGGGGATGTCTGAGAATAGATAGAAGGGGTGTACAGGGATAGATAGAGGGGGGGGTCTGGGGATAGATCAATAGATGGAGTGTACAGGGATAGATAGATCGAGGGGGGTGTGTGAGGATAGATAGAGGGGGGTGTCTGAGGATAGATAGATCGATAGATGGGGTGTACAGAGATAGATAGATAGAGGGGGTGTCTGGGGATAGATCAATAGATGGAGTGTACAGCGATAGATAGATAGAGGGGGGTGTCTGAGGATAGATAGAGAGGGGTGTCTGGGGATAGATCGATAGATGGGATGTACAGGGATAGATAGAGGGGGTGTCTGAGGATAGATAGATCAATAGAGGGGGTGTACAGGGATAGATATATAGAGGGGGGTGTCTGAGGATAGATAGAAGGGGTGTACAGGGATAGATAGAGGGGGGTGTCTGGGGATAGATCAATAGATGGAGTGTACAGAGATAGATAGATAGAGGGGGGTGTCTGAGGATAGATAGAGATGGGTGTCTGGGGATAGATAGATAGGATGTACGGGGATAGATAGATAGAGGGAGGTGTCTGAGGATAGGTAGAGAGGGGTGTCTGGGGATAGATAGATTGATAGATGGGGTGTACAGGGATAGATAAATAGAGGGGGGTGTCTGAGGATAGATAGAGGGGGTGTCTGGGGATAGATGGATAGATGGGATGTACAGGGATAGATAGAGGGGGTGTCTGAGGATATATAGATCGATAGAGGGGTGTACAGGGATAGATAAATAGAGGGGGGCGTCTGAGGATAGATAGAGGGGGTGTCTGGGGATAGATGGATAGATGGGATGTACAGGGATAGATAGAGGGGGTGTCCGAGGATAGGTAGATCGATAGATGGGGTGTACAGGGATAGATAAATAGAGGGGGGTGTCTGAGGATAGACAGATCGATAGATGGGGTGTACAGGGATAGATAGAGGGGGTGTCTGAGGATAGGTAGATCGATAGATGGGGGTACAGGGATAGATAAATAGAGGGGGGTGTCTGAGGATAGATGGGGGGGTTGTCTGAGGATAGATAGATGGGGGTTGTCTGAGGATAGACGGGGGGAGTGTCTGGGATGGACTGACAGCTAGGAGGAGAAGGCAGCGAGTTAGCCAGGAGCAGTCAGTGCTGGCCGAGGCAGTCGCGCTTCCAGCAGCTCTGTGGGTCAGTGGCTGCTCCTCCCTGGGCTGTCTGGCAGCACTGCCTGGGAAGAGCTGCTTTCCCCTCCGGGTGATGTTCCCTTTGATTGCAGCGCCATGAAGCGCGTCATTGCTTGGCGCTGGCTGGCTGCGGGGAGGTGTCACAGGCAGGGCAGTGTGTCAGTAGGAGCAGGCCAGCGTGCTCTGGGGATGAGAGATGCCAAGTCTATGGCCAGAAAGGACCATGCTCATTACCCCATCTGAGCTCCTGTGGGGCCTGCGCTGAGCCCAATGGCTGGTGGCAGAGCCAGCGCAGGGCTCCTAGGAAAATGGCCATTCTTGATGTAAAGGCTCCAAGCACAGGAAAAGGTGCTGGCCAGATGGCTGCAGTGCTGGTAGCCTCCCTGCGTGGCCAGCCCTTCAGCCCCAGCTGACCCATGGGCTGTGAGATCGTGGGACAGCACAATCCCCCTAGAACCTTTAAAGTGTCCCCTCCCCAAGCCAACACAGAGTCTTGCTTCGCTGCCGGCCGCCCTGCATTAAGGGGCTTCCAAGATAGTCTCCAAAGGCCGCCCGGGCACTGTGCTGGGCGGGGAGAGAGTTCTCAATGCACAGCGATACGGTCGCACAGACGGACTGCACCGGAGAGAGACTTTCCACACACTGAGATCTATGGGCACAGGTCCCACAGTGTGGAGGTCTCTGCGTCCTTTCCTTCCCCACCCCCCAGCTGACCCATGGGCTGTGAGATCATGTGACAGCACAATCCCCCTAGAACCTTTAAAGTGTCCCCTCCCCAAGCCAACACAGTCTTGCTTCACTGCCGGCCACCCTGCATTAAGGGGCTTCCAAGATAGTCTCCAAGGGCCCCCCGGGCACTGTGCTGGGCGGGGAGAGAGTTCTCAATGCACAGCGATACGGTCGCACAGACGGACTGCACCGGAGAGAGACTTTCCACACACTGAGATCTATGGGCACAGGTCCCACAGTGTGGAGGTCTCTGCGTCCTTTCCTTCCCCACCCCCCAGCTGACCCATGGGCTGTGAGATCATGTGACAGCACAATCCCCCTAGAACCTTTAAAGTGTCCCCTCCCCAAGCCAACACAGTCTTGCTTCACTGCCGGCCACCCTGCATTAAGGGGCTTCCAAGATAGTCTCCAAGGGCCCCCCGGGCACTGTGCTGGGCGGGGAGAGAGTTCTCAATGCACAGCGATACGGTCGCACAGACGGACTGCACCGGAGAGAGACTTTCCACACACTGAGATCTATGGGCACAGGTCCCACAGTGTGGAGGTCTCTGCGTCCTTTCCTTCCCCATCCCCCAGCTGGCAGACTGCTGGCCTACCCCACCCTCACACTCATGGCAGAAGCCATGGGGCTTCATCCCGATCACCTGTAAGGCAAGCGAGAACACCTAATCGGGGATGGGTGTTAATTAACTAGTTGCCTCCTGGCCGGAGAAGCCAGGGCTAGGGGGGCAAGGAGCTGAGAGAGAGTTGGTGCAGGAGGAGAGGCGCTAGGGGAGTTCTCTCTCACTGGGAAAAGGCCTGGAGGACGGGCTGGCAGTTTAGGACTGGCTGGGGCTGGGACAGAGCTCCGGGTAGGGTTCATTCCTTGGGGCAGAGTGCCGAGCGGGCGGGGGAGCCCCGAGCAAGGGTTTGTGGATGCCCATGAGGGGTGGAAAGTCAGGTTCAAGGGTAGGCTCCCTGCAGGAGCTAGCCTGCCTGGCCAGCCCTCTGACAAAGGAAGAAGGATCACAGGCAAGCCCAGGAGGGGCAAGGGACCTTTTGGTTTAGGACTAACCCCCGGAAAGGGACTGCACTGGGTGTGACGTGGCCAGAGGCCTGAGCCCAGCCAGGGAGTCCAGCAAAGGAATCGGCTGGGACTATAAGTAGCCACCATAGGGAGCGTGAGAGGCCAAGTCCCCCACAATGCTGAATCTGGGCAGGAGGGGGCGCCCCAGAGGTAAGGGCAGGTGTTTGCAGTCACATGATCGACACCTTGGGAGCACAGGGCCTTCCGGCTGGGGGCTGGTGCATACCACAGCAGGGGGAGCTGACGCAGCAGGGATATGTGTCCCTTGCTCTTGTGGATGGGGCCAGTAATTGAGGGACAACCAGAGGGGATGGCACTGGACGTCTCTCTCCTGGCCGTGTCCCAGCCTCACCTGATCACCCAGTGTCCAGTACAGACTGGCCTGCAGGATAGACTGGTTTATCCCACCCGCCCTGGCTGTCCCAGGCCAACACGGAGGTACAACACAAAGGGGAAGGCTGCAGTGGGGGTCACACCCACCCAGGGTGCGGCTACACTACATGTAAGCCAGGGCTCAGATTCAGGCTGCAGCCCAACCCCCTCTTCTGTCTACAGACAATTCTGGGCCAGGGCCCCAGGATCCCGCAGGCAGGGTGGGTTCAAGCCCAAGCTCCTGCACCAACTTTCCAACGTGCTCTGCCCCAGGCCCCACCTGCACTCCACCCCCTGCCCCCCCAGCCTCCTGATGCCATGAAACAGCTGATGGCTGTGGGCGGGAGGCACAGGGAGGGAGGGGGAGGGGCTGATGGGGGGGCTGCCAGTAGGTGCTCAGCACCCACCATTTTTTCCCCATGGGTGCTCCAGCCCCAGAGCACTCACAGAGTCGGCACATATGCCCTGCAGGTCTCAGGGCCCAAACTCCTTCATTTTGCAGTGTGGACTCAGCTTGGCCTTGGGGTCTGCCCCCCCACCCCCACCAGACTTGGGTCCTAATGGCCTGCCAATGCTATCCCACAATCCCATGGGACAGCATCCTTTGTTCTTTCTATCCCAAGACTGGCAAGTTGACTCCCAGAAAATGGAAGCAGGCCCCTGGTTTAACCCTCAGCCTTTAACCCTTCCATTTTACTGTGGCTGCTGAGCGGCAAGCTGAGAGCCTCCTTCTGTGTTTGCGATGGCCCCCGACGGACAAGAAGAAGCCCTTTGCCAGGCATGCTGCTCCCTGGTTGTGGGAGCACAGCCAGATTTTGGTGAATCTCTGGCACCAGACCAGCAAAATGTTTGACTTCAGCATGAGTTCCTGGAATGACCTCATGTACCAGGAACTAGCCAAGAGGCTGGAGATTCCCCGGACCAGTGAGCAGGATAGGGAGCGGATTAACAACTGCTGGAAAGCCAGGGAGGAGAACCACACCTCTGGGAGCTCCCAGTCATCCTGCCTGTTACATGAGGCATCGGCGTTTCCACATCCCATGGTGACTGCAAGAGAGAGCCACTCCTCGGGGATTGCTGTGTGCAGTCAAGGGCAGGTGGGCCTCAGTGTCTGATCCCATCTGGAGGGTTCTCAGCTTGAGCAGCTGGTCTCTTCCTCCACTCCTTTGGCAAGGGGGCTAGGTCAGCAATACCTGTGTTTGGTGGACAGCAATGCAATTGGCCTGGGCAGGAAGCCAGCAGCCCTTGGGAACTCAAATGACTACAGAAAACTGCAGTACAGGCTGCCATGAGCACAGTAGACCATCCTCCACGCCCTGCACTGGCTTCCCTTAGAACAGAATCAAGTTCAAGGTCTTGGTCCCTGTGTTCAAGGCGGTCTAGGACCGGGGCCCAGGAATTTCAAAGAGCCTGAAGCTCTGGCATGGGGACTACAATGGACAGCTCTGCACCATCCTTCAGGCTTCCGTGTCCCAGGTTTATTATGGATACAGCTGGCTTTTTCTGTGTGCAACATCTTCCTCTGCAGAGGCACTGCACAACCCTCACTGCCTCCCTGCTGTGCCAGTGGCTGTCAGGTTCAGCAGGTCTTGAACCTGGGTCCATGGGGGTCCTGGGAGTCATCACGTCTCCAGTCCTCCACGCAGCACTCACAGACAGCAGCTGGGACTGGTGTCCATCAAGCCCCACCCCTACAGTCTGACTGGAAGAGATCCAAGGGTCCTGATTGGTCCGTAGTCCCTATTTAAGCCAGATGAGGCAACAGGAAGCTGTGTTTGTACAACTGAGCTTCACCCTGCCATGGACCACTAGTCTGGTGTCCTGCCTTCTGATCCTGACCTCCCAGTACCCTGACTCTTGATCCCTGCCCTCCGTTTGTCTCTCGATTCTGATCTCCTGGCATTCAAACCTAGGCTGATTCCTGGTAAATGGCTCCTGGCCCGCCAGCTGGCACCTGATGGTAACTGCTAGGCAAAGCTGCCCATGCCCTGGCCCTGATAGCTTGTATGGACCACTGTAACTGCAGGAGTGGGTCTGCCGTGAGAGGAATGGACCCAGCAGCCCAGCCCACTTCCTCTGGAATCATCAGACTCACCTGAACAGGCCATCCACCATAAGGTGGCAGGACTGGGGCGCCCAGCTGACCGTGGTGAACCAGCTACTCCAGGAACAAGTCAACCAGCTGCGTGAAGACAGCATCGCACTCCAGGAATGCTTTGAAGCGGCCTGCCTTGAACAGGGTCCTATGTTCCCCTGCCAGAACGTTTTGATGGGTTCTGCCAGCGGTTCTCCGCTTTGTGTTCCTTTTCCTGACATGCCCCCAGACCTGTGCCTCTGATCTGTCCTGAGTCAGCCTGCCGATGGGAGAAGCACTAGATGGGCCCGCCCCACTGCTGGAAAGCCTGGTGCTGTTGAACTGGAGTGTTTTCTTCCAGTCTGTGTCTGTAATGTCCAACGATCCGCACCGGGCTCCAACAGCCGAGGCTGCTCCGTGGACACTCCAGTAGGGCAGGCTACCGCGGCGGTGCACTTCCGCAGTCTCCCAGCAGACATTGCATGGAATGGGGCAGTGCAGCTGTCTCATTTGCTGTGGGGTTGGCTGGCAGAAATAAGAGGTGGCCCATGTAGAGATGCCTGGAAGTTGAAATGCCTGCATGGATTTTGCTTTTCGTATAACTAACCAGCTGTGTGAAAGAAGTGGGGGGAAAGGGGCTCCCTGTACCCCCGCTCCTTGTTCCCTTGATGCCCATAGTTCCTGCCTAACCAATGCAGTGGATGTGGCCCAGAGGAAAGGGAATGCTGCTGCCAGCACCGCCTGTGCTTTTACTGTGGGGAGTCAGGTCGCTCCAGTTCTGTCTGTCCCACGTAAGCCCCAAAGGGTCCGGGAAACGAGGTGGCCCAGGCCCGCTAAGGGGGAAGGGCCTAGGCTCTGAAGGAAAGAAGGTCCCCCACACTTCAGTCCTGACTGGGACACGTCCTGCACTCCATCAGGACGTCCTTCCCTTGCAGGTACCTGATCAGCTGCACATTCCCCAGACAGACCAATGGATTCTGCTCCAATGGGCTCTTATCAGCAGTTCCTGAATCGACAACTTCATAGACATGGCAAGAGCCCCGGCGCTGCAAATCCTTTGGCAACGCGAGGTCGTTCCAGAGCTGATAGAGACTACTGCTGAGTCCCCTCTGCCTTCAGGCCCAGGCACTGAGGGACCCGCCCTTCTGGAAGCAGTGATTCAAAGGCACTGCAAGACAATACAGTTCAACGCACTTCAGTCCCTGCACTTCCCCCGATTCTTGGAATTCCCTGGCTGACCCATCATCATCCCCACATCCACTGGCAGAAACAAGAAATCAGCTTTCCGGCTGCATTCTGTGTACAGGGGCTGGTAAATGCTGTCCCAGCACTTGGATCTTGGGAGGTGCAGGCAGGGCTGATGGCCCATGCAGGGGAGGCCCCAAAGCTACGTCAGACCATCCCCAGAAATACCAGGATTATGTAAGGTCCAGGCCATTTGTGACCGGACTATCCCCCACATGACCTTTGACTTACATGCTTTTTAGGGTTCATCCATTTTTATCAGCTGTTTATCTCACACTTCTCAAACAAGGTGGGCCCCTCACTGCTCTGTTCCAGAAGAATGCCCAGTTCTCATGGTCCCCCAAAACCCAGTGTGCATTCGATCAGCTGAAACTTGCTTTTACCACTGCACTCCTACTGGCCCACCTAGGTACCAAGTGAGCCTTTCTGGTAAAAGCCAATGCCTCTAGTAGGGCAATTGGGACCCAGCGACACAGACCCGAACAAAAACCCGTGTGCCTATTATTTGCAGAAGCTTACCCCGGCGAACGTAACTATGGGATCCTGGATAAGGAGTGCCTAGCCATTAAGGCGGGATTGGAGGAGTGACAATGTTATTTGGAAGGGGCTCACCATCCAGTCCAAATATACACTGACCACTGACCCTGGAGTATCTGCGCAGGGCGAAGGCCTTAAACCAATGGCAGCTTTGGTGGCTCTATTCTTTTTGGGGTTCAACTTCATCATTATGTACCACCTGCAACGGCAAGGTTGAAACCCTGTCCAAGAGCTTTGATACTGAATCACATGGACCTAGGCAGGAACCAGCCCACACCCTCAAGACCCACAAATTCCTGAATGTTGCTCTTCCCCAGGACCAAGTCACACTGATTCATTCTGCCTCGGCAATTCTGCCTGATGAACTAGCTGCCATCGACAGGGAACCACACAAGACTTGAGAGGGGGTCTGTGACATACCAGGGTACAAATCCAGACCAATGAATGAATAGCTGTGTCACGCCTGCCCTGTAACCTGGGGTACCCTGTACACTGCTTTGCTGCTGTAGCCTCCAGCTTGGGTGACTCACAAACAGCCTCCAGTGTGGAAGTCACTCCCAGCTATGTCTATGCGTGTGCTGCAGCCAGCCAGTCATACCTTGTCTCTTAGCAGCCTGGGTTATACTTCAGGGTAACCCCAACACACCCCTAGTCCTAGATTTCCCCCAGAAATGTACGTCCTGTGCAGTCCAATCCTCTCCTGGACAGTACACATATATTAAGTCCATTATTCCTTTAAGGGACTAGTATGCAAACAACTTGTTGCCCCAAATGGAGTTACCCAGACACTTCATCTTGAACATACTGGATTAGATAAAACAGTAAAACAAGTTTATTAACTACAGAGAGAGAGATTTTAAGTGAATACAAGTAATGAGGCATAAAAGTCAGAAATGGTTACAAGAAAAATAAACATAAAAAACACACTGGTGCTTAACTTAAACTAGATTAGATTCAAAGCAAAGTTTTCTCACCACATGCTTTCAGCCATCCTTAGGTCAGGTCCCCTCCCCCAGAGTCCAAAGGCTGATTCCTTTGTCTCTTTGGGTGCAGTGAATGCAATGGACAGGGAGAAAGAGAGAGGGGTGCCTTGGGGTGTTTGTCTCTTCTTTTTATAATGTCAGTCCCCCTCTTGAAGAACATTTCCAGCTCAGACCAAGGAGACAAAGAGTCGATGTGGAAGGATGTTCCCTGCTGCTTTTTCCTCCTTGTTGAACTTCCTTTGTTTTCTCTCCCTGCGTGATGACTCTGTTTACTGCTTAAATTCAAATTAAGACAAGCACACATTCCTTCTTTTGTTTAGGACAAATCTGACTTCTGCCTGGGCAGGGCTGTGGGGTTTGGAACATGTGTTAATAACCCCAAACAGGGAAATCCTATAACTTCGTGTATAATGTTGGCACACATATTTTACCAGGATGATACTGACCAGCAAATTATGAGTCTTCAAATGATATCTCACAAGGCGTACCTTGTACAAAGATTATCACAATGGTGTGTAGGGTGTGAATACAGGTGTGTATTCTGTCACAGGGCACACTTGTGAATAACCACATTTATGGCTGCCTTACAGTTATGCCATGACTCGCCATGGCGGGACCCCTGGGTTGCCTTAAAACTCAGCAACTGATATCCCATCTTTTCTGGTGGCCTAGAATGTGCCCCGTAACACAGGCCTTCACAGCATCCTGCAATATGTGTGCTCAAGCCAAGACCCCGTGCCACAGACCCTGCTGTCTACTCCAAACTATCTAGACAGTCCACCCCAGCCCGGGCCCCTATTGGATTTTATCATGGAGCTCCCAGAGTCCAGTGAGTTCCTGACAGTCTTGACAGTGGTAGACCATCTCACCAAAATGGCCCACAATGTGCCCTGTACTGGACTACTTTCCGCTAAAGAGACAGCCAAGCTGTGGATTATCCATGTGGCTCTTCTCCATGGTCTACTGGATCGCATCACCTCTGACTGAGGGTTACAATCTACATCCCAATTCTGGCGTGAGCCCTATGCCTCCTGGGGGGTCCAGCTGCTCCTCTCCACCACTTACCGCCCTCAGTCCAACAGCCAGACGGAAAGAGATAATCAGATTTTAGAGCAATACTTGCAATGTTACTTTAACCACATCTGCATGATTAGTCCTTGCTGTTATCCTGTGTGGAGTATGCATACAATAACACAGATCACGCTTCTTTGCCAACTATGGGTACCACCCCCCTTTCCAGCCACAATTACCTATGACCTCTCCTAACCCAGCCATCTTGGACTTGGTGCAGGAGATTCATCAAATCCAGAAGAAGTAAGGGCCTCAACAAGCGACACGCAGACCAACATCGTCAACCAGGCCCCATCTATTCAGCGGGACAAAAACTGTGGCTCTCGGCAGAGCACGTCCATATTAACATAACCTCGTGTAAGTTGGCCCTAGGCCCTTATCAAATCCCTTGCCAAGTTAACTTGGTCGCTCTGATCTCGTAAGATCCACCTGGAATTCACATATCCCTCCTGAAACCCCATACCGAGTATTCACCTCTCCCACCAATGCACGAACAAGGCCATGAGGAATACGTTGTGCGTGAGATCTTGGATTCTAAACACCAACAGGATAAACGTTTATACCTGATTGGCCCTCGGGAGCATACATAGGAGCCAATGGAAAACATGCATGCACCCACCCTAATGCAAGCCGTCCATGAGAACCACCCCAAGAAGCCTGGACACTCAGTGCCTAGAGGACACCTTTGGGGAGGACCTGATGTCAGGCCTATAGTCTCAAACCTGCATCTATGGAGGTCCCAGGAATAACCACACTCCAATTCTCCATCCGGTGGCTCACAGACAGGAGCTGAGGCCAGGGTCCATGAAGGTCAGCTAGTCACAAGCCTCAGCCCTATACTCTGATGGGGAGAGAACCAAGGATCCTGATAGGGGCTGCAGCCTCTGTTTAAGCCAGAGGAGGAAACAGGAAGTTTTTTGTACCACTGGGCTTCACCCTGCCACGGACCCCCTGGTCTGGTTACTTGTTTCTGGTGCCTGGTTCCTGACCTCCTGGTACGCTGCCTCTGGAAACTGACTCTTGCTCCTTTACCTCTGGTTTCCCTCTCGATTCTGATCTCCTGGCAGTCCAGCCCGGTCTGATCTCTGGTAATTGGCTCCTGACCTCTGGACCTTTGACTCATGCCCGATGCGAACTGCTAGTCCAGGCCGCCCATGCCCTGGCCCTGCCAGTAGCCGAAACAGAGCAGTCTTCTCCAGGGCCGTCCCTAGCGGGGATAAGGCACGGGACATAGCCGCTGAGTTTCTATCTTCTGGGGCGGTGCTCCCCCAGGCTCTGCCCAGGCCCCACCCCCATTCCACCCCTTCCCCAAGGCCCCACCTCTTCCCCACCCCGTCCCCTGAGTGTGCTGCGTCCCCTGAGTGTGCTGTGCCCTCGCTCCTCCCCATAGCGCCTCCAGATGCTGGGAAACAGTTGATCGGCAGTAAGCACTGGGAGAGAGGGAGGCGCTGATTGGCGGGGTCCGCAGGTGGGCAGGAGGTGCTAGGGGGAGGGGGAGGTCAGTAGGGGGGCTCCTCCTTGACTCCCCCCACTAGTCTGCCCGTCTCCTGCCTCACCTCCCATCCCGCCTCCTTGTGAAGCACAGGGCCCGGGGCGGTTGCCCCAATTTGCCGTACCCTAGAGATGGCTCTGCCCTTCTCCCAGGTTGGGCCCAGCCCCAATCTCCATCCTGACATACACCAGCCCTGGGGCTCACCCTACCCAGCACAGTGGGTTCAGACAAGGAAGACCCAGCGCTGTCTGCGCTAGTAACATTAGCCTGAAGCTGGGACCGCTGCCTAGAGGATTCTGAGCCAAACATGAGGAACATCTTTCTGGGAAAAAAACCAAACCCACATTGAAGAGCTCAGCTTCTTTGGCCTGAGCTTTCCAGCTGCCTCCCCCTCGTGAAACCTGAGAGATTCTGTCGTCGGCTTAATCAAGGGGTTAGCCACCCTCAAGCTCTGCAACGTGCAGAAATGTGACAGCAAGAGATAAGCCCTGGAACACCTTCAGTACAAGCCCAGGCACAAATCGGCCTTCAGCTGTGCTGGAGACAGGACGTTAAGACTCTGTTATTTATGGCCTCCTGAGGTCCCTTCCAATCCTGATAGTCTATGATTCTATGATCCAATGTACACAATGCTCCAATCACACAGCTCCAGGCACGTGAAAAAGCAGGGATGAGATGGAAAACTGAGCCGGGAGCTCCAGCTTCAGCTGGGTGGAACACAAAACAGGAGCTTTGTTGAGCAGGGAGATTGGCACCACGCTGGCTAAAGCCTTAACTTGGGATGGACTCAGGACGGAGCAAACCCTGGGCGGATACTAGCGCTGTCTACACTGGGGGTTAGGTCGGCTTAACTACACTGGTCGGGCGAGTGGGGGGAGGATTTTTCACACCCGAGTGTCGAAGCTGGGTCGATCTAACTTCTTAGTGTAGACCAGGCCACAGCAACTGTCGGTAACAGCTGATCTCTCCTGCCTTGGAATGACACAAAGAGAGAGGCATGGCTTGGATGACACCTGGTTATAGCCAGGCTGAGCCCTGCTCCCCCTCCTGCTTACAAAGCATGATAAGCCCCCCCCCCCTCTGGTTTTGCCACTGCTGAGGGGGCCTGCAATCCCTTTGCAAACACCTGGTGAGCTCCCAGCCCCCGGGACAGGATGGGGGGCGGTCACTGAACTGAAATCCCAGGCCACGTGGAATGCCATGAATTCTAGGGTCAGAGCAATGGGGATTTTCCAGGTGGGAATTTGTAGGTCTCAATTGGATGGAGATGCCTGTGCCAAGCACCCCCGGGAGGAGGTGTGTGCTAGGAAGGAGCTGGGAGAAGCACACTGCTTAACCAAACTCCCAGTCTCATTGTAACTGAATCCTCACTACACTGCCCTTCACTGAACCCAAACCTACAGCCAAGCCCAAGCTGAGGCAAACTGACCAAACCCACATGACCACGGGCTGGCAAGCGGGCTGGTTTGGCCTACTGCCCTGATTTCACAGGTGGGCATACTGAGGCACAGAACGTGGAAGTGGCTGGGCCAAGACCATACAGCAAGTCAATGACAGCGCTGGTATAGCGCCCAGGAGGCCTGAATCTCAGTCCTCCACTCAATACACTGGAGAACACTTGTTCCCAGCCCCAGGAACAGAGCCGAGGAATTCTGACTGCCAGCCCCCTGCTTTAGCCAATAGCGAACACAGCTTCCAGCTAGAGAATAGGGCCGGAGCCAATGGGTGCTTACCCCTGGAGCTTTCCAGATTATTTCCAAAACACTATTACCAGTAGTCCTGGCGTCCCCCTCCAGCATCAGACTCTTCTGAGGGCATCAATCCTCTGGGGCCAGCAAATGCGGGGTGAACTCAGATGCAGCCCAGTGGTGCGGTTAAAAGGTGAGCAGGCCCCTCAGGTATTCTGCAGAACACTCCCTCTAAGGCGCAGCAATCAGACAGGGACCTGACGGCACCTTTCTGTGCTGGGGCTGCAGCCTCAATGCCACCCAGCGCAGCGGTGACAGGGCTGCACTATTGTCAGATGCTGCGAAATGCAGGGGCCAGCCTCGGTCCTGCCCCCTTCCTGTGGTCTCAGCAATGGTCCATGGCAACTCATGTCCCCTTCTGCCCCTGTTGCAGGTCGCTTGCCATCAGGACCAGAGCACACTGGGCTTGACTCGGGTGCAAGCCTCCCGGCATGAGTGGGGAATCCCCAGCTGGCGTCATTTGCCTCTCACTTTGCACAGGTGTAAAGGCTGCCCCAGCACATGGGCATCGGGCCCAGTGGCAGCTGGCCACACTCCAGTACCTGTGGGTAAACAGAGGCTCCCTGCAGGGCCCTGTCACTGGTGCTAAATTGAGCAGCAGCCCCAGAGGATATGCAAGGAAGGAAAAGGCAGAGGCAGCAGCTCCTGGCCGGGTCACTTGAGGCCGCCTGTGGGATTGACTGACCAGGGCCCCACTGAGCTAGCCCTTCCTGCATCCTACAGGAAAGCCAGGCAGCAAACACCAGCTTGTTCCCTGGCCATCTCTGCTCCTCCCGGATGGGGAGCCAGCCCCTGTCAGCGAGACCCTGGCTAGAGGACTAGCTGAGGCCAGGGGGGCAGCGGGTGGCTGAAGGCGCTGGCCAGTGGTGTCTGTCCCAGCTGCACATGGGATGTCAGCACTTGGAGAAACAGAGCCCCACAAACCACAGCCCCATCCCCATCCCCTCCCTGCATCCCCGTTAGGAATGTCTGCGAGGGATGAAACCGCAGCCAGAGGGGGAGGGCAGAAGGCTTGTCTGGCACCGGTGGCTAAGGATGGGAGTAAAGATTTCCACTGACTCACCGCAGCCTCCCCAGCAACACAAGCAGCACCCCCAGCACCCTCCCTCCTGCAATACAGCCCAGTGGCCCCACTACACGCTACTGCGGAGTCAGACATACGTGCCACAACCTCCCAGCACCCAAAGCCCCCACCACAAACAGACACACACTGACACAATCTACACAAACAGCCCCGTGCCTGCAGATGTGCACGCCGTGCACAACCCCATCATGCACACTGACACAATCTACACACACAGCCCTGTGCCTGCAGATGTGCACGCTGCGCACAACCCCCAACGCACACACTGACACAATCTACACACACATCCCCGTGCCTGCAGATATGCATGCCGTGCACAACCCCATCATGCACACTGACACAATCTACACACACAGCCCCGTGCCTGCAGATGTGCACGCTGCGCACAACCCCCAACGCACACACTGACACAATCTACACGCACGGTCCCATGCCTGCAGATGTGCACGCTGCGCACAACCCCCAACGCACACACTGACACAATCTACACGCACGGTCCCGTGCCTGCAGATGTGCATGCCGTGCACAACCCCATCATGCACACTGACACAATCTACACACACAGCCCTGTGCCTGCAGATGTGCACGCCGTGCACAACCCTCATCGTGCACACTGACACAATCTACACACACATCCCCGTGCCTGCAGATGTGCACGCTGCGCACAACCCCCAACGCACACACTGACACAATCTACACGCACGGTCCCGTGCCTGCAGATGTGTACGCTGCGCACAACCCCCAACGCACACACTGACACAATCTACACGCACGGTCCCGTGCCTGCAGATGTGCATGCCGTGCACAACCCCCATCGCGCACACTGACACAATCTACACACACAGCTCCATGCACCACTCCCCATCACACACAGTCCTTCGTAAAGCAGCTCCCCAAGCATCTCCTCCCAGCCATGTGCCCCGGGTGCAGGTTGCAGGGCAGGTGCCGGGCGCCCATAATAAAAGGTTGCAGGGCAGAGGCCTGGGACCCAGGATATGAGGCTGCAGGGCAGGCGCCGGGGGCCTGGGCCACAAGGCTGCAGGGCAGGTGCCCGGGGTACGAGGCTGCTGGGCAGGTGCCCGGGGTACGAGGCTGCTGGGCAGGCACCTTCTGCCTGGGGTACCCAGCTGGTTAAAGACAAAGGCTAGGTGCTGGAGTCATGTCAGACTCAGCCTGAAGACCTGCTCCAGGAGCCCCCTTGTGGCTATCGGTTCCTGCAGCGGTGTGTTCCCAGCGGCTGATTGAAGAACCCAATGGAAGGGACTTTTTCCACACTCAGCCCCTCTCTCCATGCTCAGCCCATCTCCTCACCCTGCGGCTTCCATACCTGCCAGGAGAACAGCTGGAATGGTTGCTGCTCCGTGTGCCCTCTCCAGGGGTGATCAGCACTTTTCCTGCAGGACAATCCCCCAACAGCTTTGGCTCCTGGGCACCCTTGCTGACCCTCAGAAGAGCACAAACTAGGGGTCCTGGTTGTTGCCCAGTGTGGTGTCTCAGAGGCTGCCCGTGCTGCTCCCTCTGTTGAAAGCAGGGGTGGAGCAGAGCCCTTCTCCAACAAGGAAGAAGCTCTGAGCAGGGCAGGAGCCTCGTCTTGTTGCCAGTCTCCCAGACCTCTGCAGTTGGTGTTGCAGCAGGTCCCAGCCCTTTGACCTCCCGTTCAGGGCTCTCCAGGCAGCTGATTAAGTCTCCTCCTCCCAGATGATTTCACCCCAAGGCCAGCATCTTGACTTAGCACCCAGCAGGGGTCCCAGCTGTGTCCCACTGCACTCCCAGCTCTCCACAGCCCCATCCCAATGCCCAAGGGCAGCATCAGCGCAGTTGCTGTAATCACTGTAGATAATCTTGGCTCCACAAGGGCAGACAAAGGGGGTTGAGCCATGAGCTGAATGGGCACTTCCCAGTTTAGCAGAAGGCCCAGTAGAGTCTGGGATCCTTTGCCCGGTCTCTGTTGGAGCAACAGCCCCAGGAAGCAGCAGCCAGCGGAACGAGACCCATCGCTCTGTTCCTAAACCTCGCTGCCAGCTGGAGCCAGCAGGAACCGGCTGACAAGGATCCCTGGGAATCCCACCAGGCAGGAGCTCCCAGTCCTGCTACTCCTGCTCCGCGGGCTCAGCTCTGTGCTGAGCAGTCCTGGCTCTGCTGTGGCTACTCAACACAGGGCCCGGTAGCTCCCAGCCCAGCCCCATGGTGCTCTGGTTCTGCTCAGCCATGAGCATGGACCTGTCCCGGAATCCCTGGCACCAGCTGCCCCATGACTCAGGGCTGCAGGCAGCTCGGGGGGCATGGCTGAGAGGACGGGTGCGGGTCTGGGGGCTTTGCGGGGGGAGGGGCAGGGAGCTATGGGGGGCAATGGGAGGGGACCCCAAATCCATCTCCCCTTGAGCACCCAACTCTGGGGGAGCTGTGCTCGGGAGGGAGCTATGGGGGGCAATGGGAGGGGACCCCAAATCCATCTCTCCTTGAGCACCCAACTCTGGGGGAGCTGCGCTCGGGAGGGAGCTATGGGGGGCAATGGGAGGGGACCCCAAATCCATCTCTCCTTGAGCACCCAACTCTGGGGGAGCTGTGCTTGGGAGGAAGCTATGGGGGGCAATGGGAGGGGACCCCAAATCCATCTCCCCTTGAGCACCCAACTCTGGGGGAGCTGCGTTCGGGAGCCGGGCCCAGCCTGTGGCTGCCCAGGCCCTGCCCAGGAAAGGCCCCCCAGCTGCACTGATCATAGAGCCAGGCCAGGTCCCCCCATTACTCCCAGGATGCCCTCATCCAGCATGGCTCCCTGCTGTTCTTCAGGCCATTCCACTGGAAGGGAGACAGAGCAGCGAGGCTGCTTGTGCCCAAAGTAAAGATGGTGCCCATGCCCGGGTTGTATGGGCGGTGAAGCCAGGCCAGGCTCCCGGATATTACCCATAGGGAAGATGGAGGCACCGCGAACACGGCCACAGAGAAGGAATCGAGCTGATGTCCCGGATGTTGCCCGTACTAAACATGGCGGCCAGCTGCGCTGTGGGTGACGGCGGCTCCGGCCCGGTTTTCCGGATATGGCCATGACGCCTCCTTTGCCCTCACTAAATATGGCGGCTCACCGCCAGCCTTTCTTACCGCGTTGAAGCAGCAGAGGGCGGCCGCATACTCCTGTCCCGCCTCTCCGCGGCGCCGCTGGGAAGATGGCGGCGCTCAGGGCTCTGCGGCGGCTGCGGGCACCTTCAGGGTCATGGCTCCCGGGGCTGCGGCTGGGGGCGGCGCCGAGCAGGTGAGACCCTGCCCGCACCTTCGCCCCCCCACCCCCCTCGCGACCCGGTGACTCCCCCCGCCCGTCCCCTGCTCCCCGCACCTCTCTCCTGGGATCCCCCCTTCTGTCCCCCCCGTGACCCTTCCCCTCCCCCCGGGGATCCTTCCCCCCGGGATCCCCTCCCGGGATCCCCTCCCCTGCCTTCTCCCCACCCTCTGGGCATTCCCACCCCCCCCCCGGGAGTCCCTCTTCCCGGGGTTCTCCCTCTGTGTTTCCTCGGGACCCCTTCCCTGCCTCCTGCGCGCCCGCCCCCCCCCGGGATCCCCCCCCCCGGGATCCCCTCCCCTGCCTTCTCCCCACCCTCTGGGCATTCCCATTCCCCCCCCCCGGGAGTCCCTCTTCCCGGGGTTCTCCCTCTGTGTTTCCTCGGGACCCCTTCCCTGCCTCCTGCGCGCCCGCCCCCCCCGGGATCCCCTCCCCTGCCTTCTCCCCACCCTCTGGGCATTCCCATTCCCCCCCCGGGAGTCCCTCTTCCCGGGGTTCTCCCTCTGTGTTTCCTCGGGACCCCTTCCCTGCCTCCTGCGCGCCCGCCCCCCCCGGGATCCCCTCCCCTGCCTTCTCCCCACCCTCTGGGCATTCCCATCCCCACCCCCCCCCCCGGGAGTCCCTCTTCCCGGGTTCTCCGTCTGTGTTTCCTCGGGACCCCTTCCCTGCCTCCTGCGCGCCCGCCCCCCCCCTGGGATCTCCCCTTGCCTGCCCCCATGACCTGTTCCTCGGGGACTCCTCCCCTGTTTCTTCCCCACTGGGACCCCTCCTCTGCCTCCTTCTCCTCCCTTGGGACCCCTTACCCATGTCCTGCACCCCCAGGACCCTCAGGGCATTGTCATCTCCCCTGGTGGGGACCCCACCTTCCCTGGGATTTCCCGCTGCCTCCTCCTATGTCCTTGGCATCTCTCCCCAATCTCCTGTTCTCTTGGGATCTTCCTCAGGGACCTTTCCCCTGCCTCCCGCACACCCAGGACCCTCCTGGGCATTGCCCTCCTCTCCCTGTCTCATAGACTTTAAGATCAGAAGGGGCATTATGATCATCTAGTCTGACCTCCTGGGGTCGGGAAGGAATTTTCCTTCAGGGCAGATTGGCAGAGGCCCTGGAGGTTTTTCGCCTTCCTCTGCAGCGTGGGGCACGGGTCACTTGCTGGAGGATTCTCTGCACCTTGAGGTCTTCAAACCGCAATTTGAGGACTTCAGTAACTCAGAGGTTAGGGGTTTGTTATAGAAGTGGATGAGTGAGAGCATTGCTAGCTCCCCCCATGGGGACGCATTCTCCAGCCCCCTAGAAAGGACACTGTACTTGGCTGTTACCATAGATCTCTGCGCATGTTATGGGGCTGTTCACTTTGTTACTCCAGCTGCTGCAAACAGGACCCAGAAACTTGCCTCCTGCAGAAACCAAACTGCCGTGCTCCTGGCTGGTTCCTGTTACTGGGTGGCTACTGGGTGGCTGTCATACAAGCCCCCTAGCTTGTGGGGCAGGTGTACGCGGTGCCCTTGTGACAGAGTGGGCACATTGAGGCACGTTTGAGGTTTTCCTCCAACTTCCTTGCTGATGATGCTTGATCTTGGAGACTAGCTAGCTCAGGTGCTTGGGAACGAGCCATGAAGCCTTTCTCTGCATGGTTACCGGTCAGAATCCTGCCAGCGTAAGTTTGGATTTTGATGGTTTATGAAATTATGGGAGAGGCTGTTTTGCTCCCACTGTGTGACTATCCATGGCACAAAAGTCACCTCTCTCCCCCTTGCTGGGTTTGACACTCTTTCCTTATCTCTGTGTCCAGAGGCTCAAAGCAGTGGCAGCCGGATGTCGAGTGGGCCCAGCAGTTGGCAGGTGCGGTCATGTACCCCACCAAGGAGACTGAGAAGTGGGTGCCTCCTCCCTGGAATGGTAAGTTCTGTCGAAGGCGCCTGCCCCCATTAAATGCATCATCACCATGTGCATGCTCTTGTGTTGGGGATTGTCATGTTTTAAGTTTGGAGTCAATCCCTCCCCTGGGGGGTGTGCAGTCCCACCTCTGTGAACGTCGCTAGACTAGCAGCTGAGTAGCCCTCTTGGGCCCGATCCTGTAGTGAGCTCTGTGTAGATGGACCCCTGTATCTTCACGGAGCGTATTGCTGAATCGGGGCCTTACATTGTCCAAGCTGAGATCATGGAAAACAGATGTGGGTCAGCATAGAGGGAGCTTCCTTAGTTTAAGGTGATCTGGGTAAGGAAAGAACTCTAGGTTTGGTTTTTTTAAAGATTTTTTTTTTTTTTAACTGGCGTCTCCCTTTTGATAGAAATGATCCCATGGCTTTTATTTTAATGTAAGTGGAAACAGGATTTTGGATTTGAGATGTCTTTGCTGCATCTGAAACCCAAACACACATGCTCTGTGCATGAAGCGATGATGGGGGACAGGTCAGTTGTACAGAGTGCTGGAGATCGCCTTGTAAGATGGGCTGATTCGAACCTACGTTTTAACACAGCCAAACACAAGCAAAGACTGCAGGTCACGCTGACAGGATGGGGGACAGTATCCTGGAGTGCAGTGACTCTGAATAGGATGTAGGAATAACTAATATTTGGGTTTGCTGGCCATGCTGCGGAGGGGATTGGTTTGAGTCACAAATTCACAAAATGTTTAAGTTGATCCGAAGCTGCATTCCCTCCACCTGCCCTCAAAACAATAACAAAGTGGTTAAAAATTTGTGCTCTGCTCCTGTTGGGCTGGGCATTGCGTGCATGCGTGTCCTGGTAGCTAACCAATTGGATAGGAGTTGTGTGATACGGTAGCTAAGAGGGCTTATGCGATCCTCTATCTGTACAAATAGGGGAATAGGCATTACTGGATACTGTGTGTAATTCTGGTGCTTGTTCTTCAAACAGACTGTTGACAAATTGTAAAGCTTTCAGAAAAGAGCTACAGAATTACACAGAATCTAGAATATCAGGGTTGGAAGAGACCTCAGGAGGTCATCTAGTCCAACCCGCTGCTCAAAGCAGGACCAATCCCCAGCTAAATCATCCCAATGAATGATTCACTGTCTAGAAAACTTGCCTGAGAGACTAAAAAAAGCTCAGTCTAATTACTGTATCCAGTGAAGGTTAAGAGGTGACTTGTTCAGTTACAGGCACCTACCCGGGGAAGAGGTTTCTGATTGAAGATGGCTCTTTAATCTGCCAGAAAAAGGCATAACTTGATCCAGTGGCTGGAAGCTGAAGCTAGACTAATTTAGACTACAAATAAGGCACAAATCTTTATGGATGAAGGCAGGCAGCCACTGGAACAGTGTACTAAGGGGTTTGGTGGATTTGCTGTCAGGAGAAGTCTAAGACGTTGTCTTTAAAAGATTTGTAGCTCCACCCCGAGATATGGGCTGGACACAGGACTCATGGAACGAAATTCTCTGGCTTGTGCTGTGCGGGTCGGGCTAAATGTTCAGAATAGTCGTTTCTGGTCTTAAAGTCCATGAAACATCCCTCAGCTGGGCTGGAAATCTAGACCCTAGTGCATTGCGTTGCAAGATTAGAAAACGAGACCCTGAACGCAGGAAGTGGAGAGGAGAGAGCCTCAGTGGCAAGAAGTCAGGATAGACGCTCTCCTGTTCTGTAATTTCATGCTGCTGCTAGTTACAAGGAAAACGCAATTTGTGTGAAGTGCTGACTGGGGTTTTTAGCTGGCCTGTCCCTTTAAGCCAAGTGTCCTGGTAGTCGGCAGACCTGTGAATGCATTCGCTGTCTTTCTGGTCACTGAGACATGTGCTGCCGATGGATTGAAAAACAATTGGTCATAGGCAGGCTAACGTATGACCTATAATATTTGATCTAAGGACGGCTGACTAGTGTGTCATGGTGTGAGCTGACTGCTGCAGTGGTCAGGAAGGGACTTCTCCCCCCATGCAGAATGCATTATGGGGCATGCTCCCCTCCTGTGAAGGCTCTGATCTTGGCAGCCAGAGGAAGAAAGAAGCGAATGCACATTCTGTGTGTGACACTGTTGTGGGGGAATGCTTGTTGGGGGGGTGTATGTAGGGGGGAGCTGGGTGGGCTGCATGGCTCTGGTGGCGGATGGGCTGCGTGGCTGTGGAGTTGTCCCTAGCAGTCTGCTGCTCTTCACACGTGTTTGGGGGGCGGGGGGGAGTTACCGTGGTTTAGTGTTGTGTGCCCAGGTGAGCAGTGCCAGGCCTGCCATTGTGAGAACCCTGTAAATGAGGTTCCCTGTGCTGGGTCACTGTGGGACTGCAGGCTCGGCCGGCGAGCTGCTGAAATTCCACGATGTGTGAATGCTACAGCGACTCCAGCTGCACCTCGCTGAGCTCCGTTACTTTGACAGTTGCGATTGTCCCCGGAGTTTATCGTCCCCAAGGGGCATTGTCTGGGGGTTGCGAGTGTCCAAGAGAAAACTGAGCTAAAGAGACTTTTCTCGAACTATCTGCAAAGGAGCAATGACTCAAGCTGGAAGGAGAAAGCCCCCAAGGGCAGGTTTACTCGGAGCCCAGCAGGAGCTAGGGGGCAGGCTAGGGGGTGGCCTGCAGGCTGTGCATGTATTTGGAAGTGCAAACTTCCTCAGTGTGATGCTTTCAGGCATTTCTCACATGGCAGAGCAGTGCTCTGCCCGGGCCACGGCTTTTCACGTTAGGAATTCTCCCACTTCAGCAGCCCCAGGAGGCGTGAAGAGAGAGAGAAATGTGGTCAGATTTTTCATGAGACGCCTTCAAGATTTTCCTCCTGCTCCCCTGCTGGGCAGAGACCAAGTTTGGGACAGTTTGGCCCAGACGAGGCTTCCTCCTGGGTGGCCCCTCCAAGGCAAGTGCTGAGCTTCTGTGTTGGGAGCCACGATCTGTGCTGGAAGCCAGTTTGCACCCTTCGCTCCCACTCTCCCTCCTCACCATAACCGGGCGCTCCCAGCCTCTGGACTCGTGGGGCACTCGCCGTTCTTTAGTTTACACTGGGCACAGTGAACGTTGGAGCGCACTCACTCTGGCCGCCCAGAGAGCAAACGACCCCCCTGCATAACGTGAGAAGAGCAGGGAGGCCTTAGAGCGACAGGTGTGGGGAGGCCGCTCCTATAGACAAGCCCAGTGCTCTGCAAGGCTGAACTGCTGGATAGGGCTGCTCCTCAGTTTTGCCAGGGAAGTGGTGGGAATCGCACTGTTTGGGAGGCGTGGAATAGGGCTGTCAGCTGTGGGGCATGCACCGTGGGGCCTGAGTTCCCTTCCATCCCCGAGCTCTAATCCTGCTCAGCCTTTTTAGTGCAGGAGGGCTGGTGGGTCTCCCTGGAGTGCTCTCCCTTGTCCAGAGGTGTACCCTGCCGTCTCATGGCCTCTCTTGCTCTCCTTGTGCCTGAGCAGACAAGGACCCTCCGGCTGAGAAGAAAGTCTCTAACCTCACGCTAAACTTCGGGCCCCAGCACCCAGCCGCCCATGGGGTTCTGCGACTGGTCATGGAGCTGAGTGGAGAGACCGTGAAGAAATGCGACCCCCACATTGGCCTGCTGCACCGTGGCACAGAGAAACTCATCGAGTACAAGACCTATCTCCAGGTAACCGCAGGGGGGCTGTGATCCCTGGATCCCTGCCTGGACACCCCAATCGCAGAGCAGCAGTGCGGTGGGCTCCATCAGCCAGCAGCTCCGTTGTGCATTCCCGCAGTGCTCCAAGGGCTTTTGCACCCAGGCCAGCTGCTCCTTGAGAGCCCGATCCTGCAAGCCCAGCTCCTGCTGCAATCCCTGGGGATTCCCCAAAGTGGCTACATGATGGGGCCCCAGGGATTCAGCTGCTTCCCATACTTGTTCCCTGTCTGCCCTATCCTCTGTGCCAGCCCGGATGGCGATTCTGGAAAACACTGATGTCCCAAAGGGAGAATCGTCTCAGGCCTTTAACCTCCTGCACGTGAGTGTCAAGTTCTCTCTGCCCCAGGGCAAGGCAGGGGCCAAATCAGGCCTTTGGGGCTCCCTGCTCTTCTGCCCCACAGCCCTGCCTTGCAGTCAGCAATGCTCTCCCGGCTGCCCAGTGCATTCCAACCTAGCCCCACCTGGCAGGCTGGAGGGTGCCCTGGAGGCAGTCTGCCCTGCCCATACTGCAGAGTGACCTGGGGCAGCCTGTCCCTTTCAGCGGCAGGGGTGGCCGCCTAGTCTGTATTTGGGGAGCATCTAGTGGGAGCAGGGGGAAGCAGCAGGGAACAGTGTGTCAGCAGTGTTGTCCAGTGGCTTGGGTACGCGAGCGGCAGCCAGGACTCCTGGGTTCCAGTCCTGTTTCACTCACTGTGGGGTAAGTCTGTTTCCCTCTCTGTAAGGGGGAGTCCTGTCCTGTCTGACCTGGGGTCATGGGCTCTGATTCCCATTTGTAAAACATTTTGGGACCCTCAGGCGCCATGGGCGGGGTGGTGGTAGGGAACGCCGAGGTCCTGCCCCTTGGAGTAAAGAGCAAGGGCTGGCACAAGCAGGACAAAAAACGTGTGTGCGTCTCTTGTTTAACAAGAGACGTCAGCAGCCTCCGAGGAAGCTGGGAAGATGGAGTGTCCTGCCAGACTTTGCATTAGGGCCTTGTAAACAGCGCTCCCTTGATTTACTGTCCAGATCAGATGTAATCTTTCCAGCCACCGGGGAAGCAGCACTTGAAGTAATCCAGCCCAGTAAACATGGGGCAGGAGCCAGGCAGAGCTGCGGGTGGCAGAGCACTCTGGACGTGCTCGGGGCGTGCAGCCAAGGCAGAAGCAGCTTAGTGACGCGCTCCCTTGGCGGCCCAAGCTGGCTGTAGCAGTGCAGAGTGTAAGCGCCTGGCTGGCATTTGGAGGCAGGTGATTCCCAGTGAGCGAGTCCGTACTCGTGCCCCATAAGTCGAGGGGAGGTAGGCGGGCACATGAGCGGGGGCAGGACCAGGGCGAGCGTTGAGCACTGCTTCCCAGTTGCGCCCCTCTGTTGGAGCAGGGAGGCAGCCAGCTGGGGATGGACAGCAAGAGGTGTGAATGGTGAAGGCCTGTTGGGTCGGTGACTCACTTTGGGGGCACTGTTCAGCTCATGAGCGTTAGCCAGTGTTTGTGCGGGGCTCCTACCTCCATGGGGAGACATGCCAAGTTTCACTTCCCTGCTTAGCTTGCTGGAGGCTGGTGCTTCCCTCATGCCAGCTGGTTCTGTTTTGCGTTTAGGTCCTCATGCGCTGACTCAGTGCTGTTCAGAGGGGGTGTTTGAGGGCTAGAGGAAGGACATGAGAGTCAGGAGCCTGCTTCTGTTACGGACTCCTCGGGCAGGTCACTACACACCTCCATGCCTCAGTTTCCCTGCCTGTACACAAGGGATAATCACTGTTCTGCCCTATGGTAAAGGAGCTCCCCTCAGGCAGGCTCTGGTCTGTTCTGTGCGGAGACCAGGAGGGTGACGTGCGCCAAGGACAAGCTGCTTCTGCTCTGGAAGAGCAGGTGGAAGGGCACGAGCACAGCTGGCATCCCGGGGAGTGCCCAGAGGCTGAGCTGGGTGCAGATGATCTGACGGTTCCCTTCCTCTGTGCGCTGCTGTTCTAGAGACACAGGGAGCGTGTGCAGTACAGCTCTGTCCAGGGGCCAGGCCAGCAGCTGGGGGCTGGAGGGATGGATTCAGATCTCACTGGTGCATTGACTTCAGCAGAGCTCCTCCTGCTTTACACCACAGAGCCCTGGTCAGGCGCCCTCTCTGTCATCAGCAGCACTGAATCTATATGGTGTCCACAGCACCGCTTCCCCTGCTTTATCTGCCTGGTCCAGAGGAAAGGGTCAGCCGCCAGCTGTGTAGTGCCATGGACTCCGACTGACTGCCTGAGTGACAGCAATCCAAGTGCTGCTGCTTAGGTGTGCAAGCAGTACCGTGCATGCTCTGCAGAGACACAGCATTGTGATCTGACCCCCAGGTACCAGCCTTGGAAGGCTGTTCACATGGGCCTTGCAGGCAGTTCAGGGTTTGGTGGCAGGCAGCAACTTTCCTCTGCCTGCTCCAAACTCAGCAGACCATAGCTGTAGCTATTGACTTGTAGGTGAACAGGAGGAAGCTGTAGAATAGGGAGAGCAAAGCCTTCTGGGAGTTGTAGTCTTTGGACTGTGAAATGTTTTGCTTCTGCGAGGAGCAGGCGTTTCTCACTGCGGTGCTGCTTTGTCCTTGGAGATCAAGGCTGAGGGAGACCTTCACCGGGACTCTCCAACCCCTCACGCTGATCTTGGTACAAAACCATGTACTCTGGTTCCCATCTCAGCAAAGGAATTACATGGGGTACTTGTGCCCTAAGAAACTTCCAACTGTCTAGGCCAGCGGTTCTCAAACTGTGCGGCACGCCCCAGGGGTGTGTGCGCAGTGGGACCCATGCCAGCCTCCACAAGGGGGCAGGGAGGGGGTGCCACCCAGCCTCACTCTTCCCCTAGCTCTGCCCCAGCCATGGCTGGGCTGTGGCCCTGGCTCTGCGGCCCGGCTCCTGGGCCCCGCTGTCGCTGCCAGCTCTGCCCCTAGTGTGGGGGAATGGGGGTGTGAATGCATTCTGTTACTCGTAAGGGGGGGTGAAAAGAATTGTTTGGGGACCACTGATGTAGGCTTTAGGGTGGGCTCCTCTCCTCCCTATGTGCAGTGGGGCTGCTCTCAGGCTCCCAGAGTGGCAGGCCTGCACGTTTGTTACTTCGATTGTACCAGGTCTTGTGGCTAAGCAGAGCTGGGTGGGCGACGCCCTGCGAGCCCTGGCGACGGCGAGTCCACAGGGCGCGCGCTGTCCTCTCAGCGCTGAAGCAGTGCCTGAGGCACCGGGCTGCCTTTCGGCAAGATGTGAAATTGAGCCCTGTCTGCTGGCGGTGCTCGGCTGGAATGACCCCAGTGCCCCTGCAATTCTAGCTGGCCGCTGGGCTCCTCCCCTCCTCTGGGACAGTGGCAGCGGTTCCTCTGCTCAGGGATGGGTGAAGAGATCCCTGTTTTGTAACTGGCCCTGCGCGGGCTGGCGTGCTCCCAGCGCCAGGCTGTCTGCAGGCCGAGTGCCGGATGGGTGTTTGCAGGCTGTTCTCTGTCGCAGGCTTTGCCGTATTTCGATCGGCTCGACTACGTGTCCATGATGTGCAATGAACAGGCCTACTCCCTGGCGGTGGAGAAGCTGCTAAACATCACTCCGCCCCTGAGGGCTCAATGGATCCGAGGTGAGTGTTCCCCTCACACTGGCTGCCTTGGCTCAGTGGAAGCGAGTCCCAAAGACAGCCCCTCCCCAGTCCTCCTCCATATGCCTCTCCCTGTCCTGTGCTTTCTAGCTGGCACCCTGGCAGGGAGTCTCCAAGGCCAATGCCCATTTGTCCAGGTAGCCAGCTGGGTCCTCGCTAGGAGCATAGGAGTTGCCAGTCAGTAGTTGGCTTATGCCCTGGTGCTTCTGGCCAGAGTCCATCACCTATAATGCACTGAGGGAGCAAGACGCTTGAGGCTATTTTAGTAACTGGGGGTCCTGCGCCCAACACTGCCCTGGAGTTCCCCGGCATTCTCTCTCCCTCTGGTGGGCGTCGGGGGCGGGGGTTGGGGAGGAGAAGCCTCCGGGCACTTCGCTGAGCTTGGGCGAGTATCCTCCCTTCATACCCTGTCCCTGCTCCCACATCACCCAGTGCCCAACCCCTCAGAGCCCATTGGTGCTGTTCTGAATTAGGCCAGAAGAGGGCACTGGAGAGAGAGAAGGGCTGAGCCCACATCTGGTAATTCCCCTTCCCCGTGTGCCCGGGTGTGATGGCTGCACGCTGCTCGCCTGCCCCTTCCCCGTGTGCACGGGTGTGTCGGCTGCACGCTGCTCGCCTGCCCCTTCCCCGTGTGCACGGGTGTGTCGGCTGCACGCTGCTCGCCTGCCCCTTCCCCGTGTGCACGGGTGTGTCGGCTGCCCGCTGCCCGCCTGCCCCTTCCCCGTGTGCACGGGTGTGTCGGCTGCACACTGCTCGCCTGCCCCTTCCCCGTGTGCACGGGTGTGTCGGCTGCACGCTGCCCACCTGCCCCTTCCCCTGTGTGTCAGGCACACACTGCTCTGCCCATCTGCCCCACTCCTGTGTGGTATTGGACGCATGCTGCTCTCCCTGCCCGCCTGCCCCTTCCCTGTGTGCACGAGTGTGTCGGATGCGCGCTGCCCGCCTGCACCTTCCCTGTGTGTGTGTCAGGCGCATGCTGCTCTGCCCGCCTGCCCCTCCCCTGTGTGGTGTTGGATGCATGCTGCTCTTCCTGGCTGCCCCTTCCCTATGTGCATGGGTGTGTCGGATGTGCGCTGCCTGCCTGCCCCTTCCCCGTGTGTGTGTCAGGCGCACACTGCTCTGCCCGCCTGCCCCTCCCCTGTGTGGTGTTGGATACCTGCTGCTCTGCCTGCCCGCCTGCCTCTTCCCCATGTGTCTGTCAGGCATATGCTACTCTGCCTGCCCGTCTCTCTCTGACGGGGGCTTTCTCTTTCTCCCCCTCGCCCCCCACCAGTTCTCTTTGGGGAGATCACGCGTCTTCTGAATCACATCATGGCTCTCACCACCCACGCTCTGGACGTCGGGGCCATGACCCCCTTCTTCTGGATGTTTGAGGAGAGAGAGAAGGTAAACCCCAAAACTGGCTCTAACTGTAGCCAGCAGCATCATCGCAGAAGAGGGGCAGGGCAGCCAGAAGTCGATGGCCCCTCTGCTCTAGCATCCTGTCTCTGTGAATGGGCCACAGCACGTGCCTCCTCAGCCAGTGCCTAGCCCCAAAATGCAGCCAACAGGCCAGTGCTATCTAAGGTGGGTGGAGATTTTCCTGGCCCAGCTGGGGAAGGTAACGCCCAGTGTCACCAGGGACCCTTGGAGCTCAGTCCCAGGCAGAGCCAGAGGCCCCAGATCCGGAGTGGGGTGATTCGCCCTGGGAGGAATTCCCCCTTGGCCCAAGGGGTTTGCTGATAGCAGCCTGAGTCAGATGGCGCTGCCCATGAATCAGTTGCTAGCTCAGCCATTGCTGAGGATTCTGCAGGCCAGGGCTAAGCAGCTCTGTGCCAAAGGCCAGGGGTAAATTACGCAGGCCCCATGTATCCTGCCTTGTCTTCCTCTGCTACGGTGCTTCCCCGGGCTGCTCTTCTGCCTGGCTTCCTGGCCCTGCTTGGCGCTGGCTGGGGCTCAGCTGGCAGCCTTGGATAGACTGACTCATTTCCCCTTTCTGTGGAACACGCTGGTGCTTCCTAGTTCACCAAACAGGCCCTGGAACGGGGTCCTGCCGGGGTGTGACCAGTCCCTGCCAGGGCGTTGGCAGCAAGAGCTGTTGGCTGCTCCCCATGCCCCCGGGAACAATATCTCTGGGATGCTCCGTGGGATGGATCCTGCAGAGCTGGGATCACCCTAGGGTTGTGGGGGGGGCACTTTAAGGCTGGCCAGCCAACCTGGTTTGCTCATGCTCTGCGCCCCGCGTGTGCTGGGCATGTGGGTGAGCAGTGCTCTTTCTGTCCCCTGCAGATGTTTGAGTTCTACGAGCGGGTCTCCGGGGCCCGGATGCATGCGGCCTACGTCCGGCCAGGCGGGGTGCACCAGGTACAGCCAGCAGCATGCAGCTCTCCTCTAGCGCTGCGCTGCCCCGGTCCATACAGAGCTCTGCCCGCCTCCCTCGTGTGGGTAGCCTGACTGGTTGCTACAGCGTGAAGTGTGGGGATGTCCCCAGACCCTTGTCGGTGGACCGTGGCGCCCTCTGCAGCTCATGAAGGGACCCGGCTCCCAGCGTCCTGCCGGCAGCTGCTCGGGGGAGCTGGGGTGGGCGGAGCCGCAGAAGGAGCTTGTGCCGGATTGGGCATGGGCACCCAAGCCCCTCCTCCTTTCTTCAGTAGTGGCACTTCCTGCCGAGCCCCTTGTCCCGGTCCGGTCTGCTGAGAGCAGTGCTGGCCTCTTGGGAGGGCTTCTTGCAGCCCTGCCACTGCCAGGAGCCCCATTCGGGGAGAGGCTGCGTCCCCCTTCTGTAACCCTAAACAGAGGGAGGATCCCCTTTCCCCGCCATGGAGGGCCTGTAAGGCGGCCGGCTGGAGATGCTCAGCGCTCAGACAAGATGTCAAAGTGTGACTCTGGCAACTGAGTGTTTCACGCCCATGGTCCTGAGCTGGGGGCCAACCCTCCCCACAAACTGGTGTCATAGGGTCTGCGGCTGGTCAGGCCAAGGCAGGATCCCACCTTGGGCTCCTCTGTCCCTCCTGCAGCTTGGCTTGATACTCAGAGCCAGGCAGCAGGGAAGGTGGGGAGTGGCTGGGGCCTCATCAGCATTTCTCAGACTTGGCAGCAACCACCTGGCCCCCTGCTTCTTGGGTGCTGAATGATCCCCCCGAGTTCTCCAAGCGTGTGTGTGTTGTCTTCCCCCCAGCCCTGTCCCACATGCACATATATGTGCTGCAGGAAGAGCTCAGATTCTGCCTGTGCTAACCCTGTCCCCGTTACCCCCCAACAGGACCTGCCCCTGGGGCTGATGGACGATATTTACGAGTTCACCAAGAACTTCTCCATCCGGATCGATGAGCTGGAAGAGGTGCGGCTCCCAGGATGAGTCGCCGTGTGAACTGGGAGTGGAATTGTTCTCTGCAGTCAGCCCCTGCTGTTCCACAGGGAGGGGACCCCTGCTTGGGACCTGGGAGTGTAGGAATCCTGTGTCCCTTCCAGCCCCATGAGTCCGCATGTCTCAGGGTTTGAGAAGGGTTTTGTGCATTCCATTCCCTCTCTCACCCTGGGTCAGGCCAATGTGGGATTGCCCTCTGCCAGGTCTGTGTCGGCTGATCCAGCCCCCAGTGGCTGCTCAGACAATCGGATCCACATAAGTTTTCCTTCTAGTGAGCTAATACAGCCACGAAGGGAGCATGGGGTGGGGTGCTCTTTTACAAGGGTGAGCAAATCTGTGTGTGTCTGGGGCATGGAGGCTGACGGCAGAGCTAAATTCTTCGCAGGCCCCGCTGTGTGTGGAGGCGCTATGCCCGGCGGCTGGGTTGCTCTGCACTGCTGACGGCACTCTTCCTTAGTCGAGGTGTTGATTACATCACCATCAAGAGCAGGAAAAGCAGAATTCCATCTTCAACTGCAGGGGAAATTGAGAGAGGTGCAGAATGTGACGTGATCATGGTCTGTTAACATCTGCTGTGTTCCACTCCAGAGCTAGCTGCATTCCAGCGATGGGGTGAAATGCCTCTGGGTGCTCGGAGTGCCCGGGTGCTGTATCATACGTGCACCTGCTAGCAGCCAGGGCCAAGTGTTTGGAATGAGCGCCTGGTGACGTTTCGTTATGTTCACTCCCTGTCTCCTGGCAGATGCTCACAAACAATCGGATCTGGAAGAATCGCACGGTTGACATTGGAGTCATAACCGCAGAGGAGGCTCTCAATTACGGTTTTAGGTATGATCCTTGCCCAGGGTAACGTTGTAAGGCAGGCTGGAATTGGGGGTGGGAGCGTCCTGGGAAGATGAGGTCTGTATGCTCTCTGTCCCCTCCCCTGCGGGCCGGCCTCGCTGGGGTGTCAGTGGATGGTTGATGGTGTCGAAAGCAGCGTGAGACCCTGGCGCAGGTGCGTGAGAAGATGCCCCTGGTCTGGGAGGGGAGTCTTGCTGCTGCTGCAGTATACTTGCTGGTGCATTTCCCTTCTTCAGTGCCATCTAGTGGCTAGAGCTAGGAGAGCAGAATCCCGAGATCTGTACCTGACTCTGCCCCTGCCCACTTGCTGTTCCTCGGTTTCCCCAGAAGTAATGGGCTAATAGTGGCCGGGGGTGGGGTGGGGTGGGGCTTAATCAGCTTTGGAAGCTCTTGCCAGGCAGGCTGATGCCAAGTGCCCAGGCTAAAGTAGAAACTTCCCCTGGGCGGCGGATTTGGGAGTGGCCCCCTGGAAGAGTTATGCTTTCTCAGCCAAGTCTGGGGCTGGCCATTGCCAGGCCAGGGCCCCGCTGCTCAGCTAACCCTTCCCTCTCTGCCCTTCCCAGTGGGGTGATGCTCCGTGGCTCTGGAATCCAGTGGGATCTCCGCAAAACCCAACCCTACGACGTGTACGACCAGGTGGAGTTTGATGTTCCAATTGGATCGCAGGGTGACTGCTATGACAGGTGCCTTCCATGTGGGGGGAGAGGGGGAAGTGGGAAGGTGGTGCTCCAGGGAGGGCCATTTTCCACGGTGAGCTCTTCGGAGAGGGGAGACTGACCCCAGGGAGGGCTGTGTGCTGTGGTGAGTTCTCTGGGGATGAGGGGCTGACCACAGATAGGGCCGTGTCCCGTTATGAGTTCTCCGGGGAAGGGGGGAAGCTGACCCCAGGGAGGGCTTTGTCCCGTACTGAGTTCTCTGGGGCGGGGGCTAGCCCCAGGGAGGGCCGTGTCCCATGGGAGGTCCTCATTGCTCAGGGGCATGCCTGAAGGCTGCCCTTGCAGCACAAGGACCAGTCTCAGGCTCACTCCTTTCCCCCTGAGGCGCCTGTCTGTTCTGCAGCCTCTCCGTGGCCTGAGCCATGTGACAGCAGCTGTCTTCGCGGCCGACGGGGCCCTGAGCATCCTTTCCACAGAGAGTCCAGCAGGGCTGGGCGTGGCTCACACTAAGCATCCGCCTCTGTGCGGTGCTCAGGCTTCCAGTCAGTCCTGCTGCCTGGCCCCTGGTGGGCTGGAATTGCCTGGGCTAAGCCTGCTCCGGCCCCTGTCCTGCGGCAGGTACCTGTGCCGGGTGGAGGAGATGCGCCAGTCGCTCCGCATCATCCTGCAGAGTCTCAACAAGATGCCCGAGGGGGAGATCAAAGTGGATGATGCCAAAATCTCTCCTCCCAAGAGATCCGAGATGAAGGTAACGGAATGCGGCGCCTCCTGCTCCTGGGGCCTTGACTCTTGGGAAGGGAACAAGCATCTCTAACGTGTGCTGCAGCCTGTCCCAGCCTCGGGGGAAGCGGGGCTTGTGTCAGAGCAGAGGACTGCGGGGCAGGGCTCCTGCCTTCGGGGGAGGGTGGATACCCTGGGGAGTCCAGACGCCTGACTTCTAGGCTCAGCTGTGACTGTGGGCACGGTGCTGGCTTCCCGGAAGGGGGCCCAAGGCTGCAGCGCAGCTGGAGAGCACTGGTGCTGCTCTCGCGCCTTTCTCTGAGGGGGGTTCCTTTGGAAGGGGAGTGGGCCAGCAATTCCTGGGTCTCTGGCATCCCTGCCAAGCTGGTTGGGCGAAGACGGCCGCAAGCCACAGGTGGCTGCTGGCCATGGGCGATTCCTGTTTTCCCTTGTTCCTATAGTGTGACCCCGTTTTGCTAAGGAGCGCTGAGCCCTGCGGGGGCCTGGAGAGCAGGCAAATGAAAGTGCTGTTTGGCTAGCAGGTTCCAGGTTGTACAGCACCTGGCACATCGGGGGCTGGGCTGGGCTCAGGTGCTGCCACAGTATGAGTCACTGAGGGAAGATGAGATGGAAGATGGGCTTGTGACCAGCACTCGACCCGGGTGACCCTGGGTGTCGCTAGCCCTCTGAGTGCCTCAGTTTCACTGTCTGCAACAGAGGGAGAACAACCCTGCGTCTGGTGTGTGAGTTCAGCCTGGGGCCTCTCGCTCTGTGCAGCCGTGGGGCTGCTTTCGTCCTGCTGCAATATGCACGATCCAGATGGAAACTGCCTTCGATTGGGGGCCCTCGGTAAAAGCCGAGGACGGGGGCAGGTGAGGGGAGCTGTTGCCCACAGGAGAGGAAATGTCTTTGCCCGGCTGGGACCCAAGACAGGGGCCCTGACCCCTCGTCACTAAAGACCTGGCACCTGGGGATGGAGGAGGAGGGGGGCTGCATTCCTGGTCACTTCCTGCCCAGAGCTGCGGGTAGTGAGTAGCGATACGCACGGTGGTAGGGCTGGGGAATCTCGGCAGCCGTGTTTCTGGAGGAGAAGAAGCAAGTCGCAGAGAAGTCAAGTAACTGGGCCAGTGTTGCTCTGTGAGTCAGTAGCAGAGCCCTGGCTCCAGTCCTGGGCCTGGCCGGTGCTACCTGCCTGCTGTGAAGCCCCAGGGCGACTGTCCTTCCTGCTGGGGGCCTTGTGCCTGCGCTGGGGCGAGGACCCGTGGAAACGTTCACTCTGTATATTGCTGTGTGTGTTGCCACGGGCTGGGATGGTCCAGGCCGCCTGTCTGATGCTCTGAATTCCCTTCTGCGCAGACCTCCATGGAGTCGCTGATCCATCACTTCAAGCTGTACACAGAGGGCTACCAGGTGCCACCCGGAGCCACGTACACAGCCATCGAAGCCCCAAAGGTACCTGGTTGGCGGGGCGTACAGCCCTTTGCCTATGCCCTGGGTGCCCTCCTCCCTCACTGGTCCCCCTGGCTGTGCCCTGTGGAGGCGGGGGCACGTTCTGCTGCCATTACAAACTATGAGAGATGGCTGAGCCCCTGGGGGTGTGTTAGAGCTGCTGCCCCTGCCACTCAGCCGGAGCCTGGCTGCTCGCTGCTGGCACTGCCCGTGGGAATGGGCTGGTGCTAGAGGACAGTTACCACTGGCTGGTGATTGCGCTGGTGACATTCCATTGGCTCCAGCTGCCCCGGGGGGCACCACTGGGCCAGATTCCCAGGGACTTGTCTGGGGCAGCTCTGGGTGTAGGCTGCAGATGGGGTCCTGGGGGCTGTGCAGGTTGCTCACTGACAGGCCCAACCCAAGTGGCTCCCCTTTGCCCCGCATGGGTCCCTGGTTCTGCTCAGTCATGTGATGAGCTGCTGGGTTCTGTTGTGTCCCAGAGTCCTTTGGGCCAGCTGCCTTGTGCCCGTGTAGGCCACCCTTTCATGCTGCAGCTGGGACGAGACAGGCTTGCCTTGCCTGAGCATCAGATGCAGGGGAAGGCCGCCCGTCTGCAGGGACGGGGGTCACCAAATGCCACCCCACCTTGGGCACCTGTGCTCAGCGCCGCCATCTGGCTGTGGGAGGGCTGCAGAACCTCTGCTTGTATCGCCAACTCCCTACTCCATCCCGTAGGGCGAGTTCGGCGTGTACCTGGTATCCGACGGCAGCAGCCGCCCCTACCGCTGCAAGATCAAGGCACCCGGCTTCGCTCACCTGGTAGGAGATTCCCTGAGGCTGGGGGCTGCCGGGGCAGACTGGAAAGGGGGGTTCTCGCTTTAGGGGTGCCACAGGGACGGAATGGGGTGTCTTGCTTTAGGGGTGCTATTGGGAAAGTCTGGGGGGAGGGGATGGGGTGTCTCGCTTTAAGGGTGCTGCTGGGGGAGTCTGGAGGGAGGGGATGGGGTGTCTCGCTTTAAGGGTGCTGCTGGGGGAGTCTGGAGGGAGGGGATGGGGTGTCTCGCTTTAAGGGTGCTGCTGGGGGAGTCTGGAGGGAGGGGATGGGGTGTCTCGCTTAGGGGGACTGCAAGGACTGTCTGGGAGGAGGAGATTGAGTATCTCGTTTAGGGGGGCCACAAGGACCATCTTGGGGAGGAGATGGGGTGTCTCGCTTAGGGGTGCTGCAGGGACGGGATGGGGTGTCTTGCTTGGGGGGGGGCAGGGACCGTCCTGGGGGTGTGTCACTTCAGGGATCTGCTGGGTCTCTGGCTCCCCGCCTTGCACAGGGAGCGGCTGTGAGCAGTGTCTGGGCGCTAGGTGCCCAGCACGATCTGAGCTCTGCCCATCCTTGTGGATCGCTTCCCCTGCGCTGAGCTGTGGGTCCGATCTGCTCCCAAGCCACACGGCACAGAAAAGGGAAGTGTGGGCAGCCGCAGCTCAGCCTGCCAAGGGGCTGCTTTGGGCACCGGGGCCAGCCCTGGGCTTCTGGCTTTGCCTGTGGCTAGTGGAGCTGCTGACCAGGTGCAGCCTGCACAGCTGGGTCTGTTGTTGAGCAGCTCCTGCCTGGCCCTGGGGGGCAATGCTTCCTGGGCCCCATTGCTGTGGAGGGCAGCTGGACCCTCATGGGGATGAGGTTGGTACAGGCTTTGACTTGGGGCCCTGGGCTGAGGGGCGTTGATCACTGGGGTCCTGCCCAGCCCGGGGGCTGGAAGGATCTGCTCTTGGCTGTGGAGCAGGAAACCTTGTTTTCCAGCCTGGGGTTGAGTTTCAGGCCCTACTTGTGCAGCCCCAGTCCCACCTGCCGTGAGAGGCGGTGGCCGTAGGCGGGGTGGGGGAGGCCGTAGGGACACGCCCCGGGTTCCAGCTGGAGGCTTTTGAGGCTCAAGACACATGTGCGTGGTGAACTTTCATACCACGGGCTTGGCCCAGAACCTCTGCTCCGGGGAAGGCGCTTCCATTCAGGGCCTCAGCCTGGTGTTCGTGCTGCGCCAGGCGGCGCTGCCCTGTGGCATTCTAAAGCAGAATGCTTGAGAAAGGGGCAAATAGTAACTGCTGTTTTTGTAGGACCTACAGAAAAACAGTGCACTTGTTCCCTTCACTAGTGCTTGGCCCACTGCGTGTAGCTCCACAGGCTGAGTGGGCTGGGAACGGGAGACTTCACAGGAGCACCCGCTTCCACAAGCAACCAGGGTGGCTCGTGGGGGGTCTCTGGTCTCTAGGCCAGCACAGGCCCCAGCACTGTGCTGGGGAGCTCGTTAGGGGGCGCTGTTCCATGGGAGTCAGTGCTTGCCCTAGTTGCCCACTATAGCACTGGCGGGTGGGGGGCTAAGTGAGAGAGGAAAAGGAGCCACCCCCCTCCCTGGCCCAGCTTGTGAGATGAGACTGGCTGGCCCGGGTGTCCTGAGCACCATAGCTTGGGCTGCGTAGCTCTGCCCCTCCCATGCCAGCTGTAGCTCTGCACTTCCAGGGTGTTGCCTGGTTGCCCCCAAGGCGGTTGCAGGACTGCCAGTGTGCCCCCCCCCCGCGCCCAGGATTGTTCCCTGCAGGGAGATTCCAGGGCCTGGCCAGGCTGCTGCGTCCCATGTGCTGGCACCCGTGTGTCTGTTCACTGGGGGAGGGGCTGCAGCCCCCGGGGAGCCCAGGCTCCTGCTCTCGCCGGCCCCGGGGAGCCGGGCTGGCCTGTCCCTAGAGCCCTTGACCCTGTTGCTTTGAGGGGAAACAAGAACAGAAAGCAGCCAATTTCAGCAGGGAGGCAGCAGCTCATGGGGCCAGCGGGCTCTGGGCTCCTGTCCTGCTCTGCAGGCAGACGGCTCTGGGAGGCTGCTGCATGGGCAGGGGTCCAGCTAGCAGCACATGTGCAGCTCTGTGCTGGCTGGGGGGCTCTGGGGTGATGCAGCCAGCTGGGCTGGGCCTGGCTGCTCCTCACTCGCTGTCTCTTCCCCTCCCTCTCCCCCCCCCCCCAGGCTGGCTTGGATAGGATGTCGAGGGGCCACATGCTGGCAGATGTGGTGGCCATCATTGGTATGTTGGGCACCGGGGGAGGGGAGGAGGTGGTGCAGGCAGTGAACAGCAGGGAGGAGAGGGGGGGCTGCTGATCCAGAGTGGCTGGCATTGCTGGGCCAGTGTGGGTGCCAGCTGGTTGGGGGGAGCCTTCTCGAGATGCCGGGGCCAAGCAGGAAGCCAGATCTGGGGTGCCTTGGGCCCGGCACAGCCCTGCTGACTCCAAGCACCGTGCCCCCTGGGACCACTGACCCCTCTTGAGCTTGTGGGGCAGGGCCTGCTTGTGTGCTGGGTGCCCCAGTTCCACTGTAGGGGGCTTGAGGGAGTTTGGCGGCTGCTGGCCGGGGGGCCAACGAGAGCTCCTCTGGCCAAAACAAGCCTGGTGGTACCGCGTGATGGGCCCTAACCCCCTAGCGATTCCCATGCCCATCCTGCCTGACCCCCCAAGGAGGGCCCTGATGTAGGGGGAGGGGGAAGAGGCCTTGTGCCTGGGGCCAGGAGGGCTGGCTTTGCCTCGCTGGGTGCCGGGAGGAGTCTCTGCCTTGCCCTGTCTAACAGCCCCTCTCCTCGGCAGGCACGCAGGACATCGTCTTTGGGGAGGTGGACAGATGAGCTGCTGGGCCTGCGGGCGGCTGTCTGCGAGCCCCAGTGCATCGACCTCTGCGCCCTGCTCCTGTGTACGGCGCCTGTCCAGGCGGGATGTCGTGGTGTGTGTGTGTGTGTGTGTGCGCGTGCGTGCGTCTGTGTGTGCTCGCTGCTCCCCGTGCATGGGGCTGTGTGAATAAAGCTCCCTCTGCAGCCTGCTGCACTTTGGTTCTTAAACTGAAACTGAATGAGGAATCGCCTCCTTCCCCCACGGCTGGAGCTGTAGGCGGCTGGCTGGCGCAGTGTGGGGTGGGGAGGTTGACTGTCTTGGCATGGGAGGGCAGCCTCCTTTCGCCCGGGTCACAGCTCCAGTGGGGCTGTTCCCCTGGCATCCCTCCTCCCCCCCTGCTCTACCCCTCAAGTTTCCTCTTAAATCTCTCACCTCCTGCGCTTCCCACCCCCCCGTCTGAATGCCGGGGAGGGGGGCATGTGGTGATCGTGTGTGTGTGTGTTGGGGGGAGATCCCTGTCATAAAGCACTTTGCTCTGGGCTGGGTGAAGCAGGCTCTTCCCCCAGAAGCTTCCTGTTACGGCAGAGGGGGAGCAGCCGTTCCCCCTGCAGGCTGAGACCGCAGTGTGGGTCCTGGCTCTTCTGGGCATGTTTCTCCCCCGCCCCCCATTCTGAAGTCCCCAGCGCAGCCTCAGGCCCCTGCGTCCCCTTGCCCAGCGACCTCCCCTCCTGTCTGAGGCAAGCTGCCCTGCAGCCCCAGCTGGAGCAAGGGGTGTTGGTGGGGCCTGAAGAAATGCTCATTCCTGCCCGCCCCTCCCATGCTTCTCCCGCCCATCCCGGCCAGTAACATCTGGCACATGAGTGGTGGCCCAAGCAGCTCTTGCCTCCAGCCGGTGCAGAGTCCAGCTCCTCGCCAACAGTCCCGCCCCAGCACTACTGCCCTCTGACAGCAGAGCCCTTGTCTGGGAGGAGGAGGTTGGTGAAGGTCTCAGCTGTCGTAACAGACTTTGACTTAGTGCCCCCCGGCATCCTGGTTCAAACGTGAACGCTGCAGGGTCACTGGAGCCAGCGGCTGGTCACAGAGATCTCGTGCTAGTGAGGGTGCATCACGCCAGGGCTTCGCTCTAGCAGGGTCCTGCAGGGCTCTATTCTCAGCCCGATGGTATTCGGTGTATCGAGCACTGGGCAGTAGGAAAATAAAACATAAAGTCAGCGCGGGTACGATGTGCAGCTGCCTCACAGTGGTGGAGCAGTGACCCGTGCCAGGTGCTATATGCGGCTCCAGCTGGATCCCTTGGTCAGGGGTTGGAACAATACGTGTTCAGGGCCGTGCAGCTAGGAACACAGCATGGGTCACACAGGCAAAGGGAAGCTGGGTTGGAATGGGGGATGCTGGAAGGGATGTGGGGAACCAGCTGAAGATGAGCTCCCAGAGTGCTGCTGTAGCTGCGAGAGCTCCTGCCCTCCTCGTGGGTAGAGACGAGAGGAGGGAAGTGGTATCTCCTCTGGATATGGCAGTAATCGCTACTTGCTGTGTCCAGGGCTGAACCCCACACTGCCAACGGGCTGGTGCCAGCTTAGAAAGGGGCTCAGAAAAGAGCTGCAGAAATGCAGGGAAACCTGCCTGAGGGAGAGGGGAAGGACACTTGACTTTCCTGGGGTACGATCAGCACCTATGTGGTGACGTGATCGTAAGGGCCTGACTGTTAGGTATTTCTTCTTGCCCAAGGTGCCTTGTGGGGGTTTCAGAAGCACCCAGCTGCCGCCCCCCCCATTACAATAATGTGATCATCCCACTGGGCATCTGTCTGCAGCGGTAGGTGCCCATGGTGGGGGGAGATTTCGCTGCCAGTAACAGGGCTGAAAGCTGAAGCCAGGCAAATGCAGGTTAGAAATAAGGTGCAGCTTTTCAGCAGTGAGGATAACCAACGAGTGCCCTCAGTTAGGGAGGCAGGGCACATCCTCCCTCAGCTGGTCTTTAAATCCAGGCTGGGGGTCTCTGCGAGATCTGCTTTAGGCCAAGCACCAATCACTGGGGGCCGTTCTCAAACCTGTGTTAACAGGAGCTCAAAGCAGAGGACCAGGCTGGTCCCTGCTGGCTTTGAATTCTATGAAAATAACCCCAGCAGCTGCACCTGGGGGGCCAGTCAGCGGCACAGAGCGCCTAGGGCTGATGTGCTCCCAACGGCAGGCTGGGCGTGCACTCGCTCATGTCTGAGGCTCTTCGTGTGCCAGCCGTCTGTTCCACGGACCTGCTCAGCAGGGATGAAGGCCTGGAACGGGGGAACTGATAACTGCAGCATGGCCTGGGATCCACGGCTCGTGGGGGCTCAGATGGGGCTCTGTGAAGCCCAGGTGGCCAGCAGTGTGTGGGCAGAGGGATGGGCTGTGTTGTGGCTCATTGCCAGCCGTCAGGTGCGGTCCCGGCCGGAGAGCTGGTGCCAGGCAGCTGACGAGTGCAAGGGGCAGGATTGTAGTGGGGCGATAGCGAAGACACCTGCACTCGGTGCACCACAGCAAGACACAGGTGGGAAAGACGAGCCCTTTGTTACAGGTTCAACACTTTACCCTGGGCCTAGTGAGAGAGTCCCCCAACTGCCCCCTGCCTGGTATCTAGAAGGTAAAATCCTTGTCCCAGAGGCAGGGTCAGAACGCTCCTGGCTGGCATGCCACTGCCCAGTGCTGGGGGCAGCAGAAGGACCCGAGTCTGCAGCTCCCTGTCCTCGTACCAGTGGGGACTGGCTGTGCTGATGGTGACTCATGGTCAGGGCCCTTCCTTCCTCTTCCCAGGCTGGGATCTCAGTATTATGCCGTGTGTCAGAGGAGGCAAAGCAGGCATGTGGGGGGGGGCAACATTTCAGCTCCCCCCCGGGGGCTGCAATCCTCCTCTCGGGCTGAAGGGCGAGACCCCAGCATGATGCCTGTCCCACTGGCTGAAGGCTGGGCACAAACCAAAAAGTGTATGTGGGTGGATAAATACAGCTGCCTGGAACCCTGCTTTACGTCCCCTCCCTTAGTCCCTTTGATCAGCTCCTGGCCCCCTCGGCGGGGCCACACACCATGGAGATGCATTCGTGGCATGGCTGGGAGTAGTGGAGCTGTGGACAGGGGGCTTACAGCTGGGCCCTTGGCAGGAGCCTCCGGGCAACTCCAGCACTGGGCTAGACTCAGGCTGGATTAAATACCCTGGGACACCAGTGTGGGATGCCTGGGGTGGGGGCTCCCAAACAGCAAATGCCGGCTGCAGGTCTCAGCTGACTCGCTGCGCTGGTTGGAGCTAGCTCCTGTGAAACTCCTGGACCTGGTCTCAGTTCCAATGTGGGTACCTGGCCCTTGGGGGCCGGGGGGGGGGGAAGCCACGAGGTTCGGTTACTGCCCTGACTCGGTTCATAAACTGGGGGGGAGGGTGACCCCTGGGGCAGCGCCCCCTTCAGATGTGCCAGTGCCGGTTATGCTCATGGCACGTTTTCAGTCCTGAGGCCCCTTTTTAGAAGCTGAAATGCTGGCGCCTGTGGCTGGGGGTGGATTCTGTGGCCATTCCAGGGCCGTGCGGGTGAGCACCCAGTGTATCTAGACGATCCGGAGTGTTGCAAACTCATGCAAACGCCTCTGGCTGCAGCTGGGCATTTCCTCTAAGTCCTGGAAACTGATGCTGAGATAAAGCCGCTCTAGGATGTCACATGCAGAGATAATATTGTGTTTATCAGGGCTGTGTCAGGCCTGTTGTAACCAGCTGCTTCCCGAGCGCAGTGGGTGTGCCACCCAGGCCCTGTGCTGGGGGGCAGCAAGGCGTGCCCATACCCTTCTTTCTCCAACCCCCCAGTTCTCACCAGCCACTGCATTTCTGCCCCCACCAGGCTCCCCAGGGGGTGCTGGCCCTTCAGGTGGGGCACGATTTTAACAGATTCTTTTTTTTTAAAGATTTGTTTTTTTCCTTGAAAGCTGGATTTGCTGCACAGTCCCTACCCAGGGCCTGACCCTGCTTGTCCTGCAGCCTGCATGAGCCGGGCATGCTGGGCGGGAACGCCTGTAGCCTCGTCCTGGGGTGCCAGGGGGAGGCCCTGCATCCAGTCAGAATCGGACAGAGTTAAGGAGAGTCCAGCTAGACTGGAGCTAGGGCCCCCTTGCCCAGCCCAGAGTAGCCAGACCCAGCTGCAGAGGAGAGGAGAGGGCACAGACTGGCCATGGGGCTTGGCAAAGGGTGCTCAAGGCAGCTGCAGGGAGGGAGGCAGACAGTTCTGGCCCCAGCCTGGTCCTGATTAGCAGGGAACGGGCCCCTGCCAGGCAGGGCACCAGGGCGGGGGTAGGTCACTCTGGTCCTGAGGCCTAGAGGTTAGGAAGGACTCGGCCTGTACGCCAAGCCTGGAGGGGGGGGCAGCTGGTGAGGAGCTGGGGGCTGAGCCAGGCTCCGTGGGAAGGGCAGAGCCCCCCAGCAAGGGGCCGGACTGGATCTGTTGTGATTCCACGGTGTGAGGTGTGAATGACTCCACCAGGGCTAGGTCAAACCCAGCCATGGAGCCGCCTCGCCTGGAACCTGGTGCGAAACCCAGCAGAGTGAAGGAGCAGCAGCCCCTAGGGCAGAGCGCAGTGCTTGGAGAGCGTTATCTAGGGGGACCACGGGTGCTAGGATGGAGCCGGGATGGATTCAAATCAGCCTGAGTCACTAGTCCCCCATCTGAGTCCTCGCCAGCCCCAAAGGGCCCTTCAGTGGCCTGGGTCAATGGCATCACCCAGCCCTTCGATACACAGTTCCGCCAGTGCTTGAGCAATTACCAGTGGGCTCCCACCTGCCCCTTCCGGGAAGGGGCCTGGGCCCATGTCAACCCTGGCTAGTTCCCTAATGCAACCAGAGCCTGGAGAAAAGGGAACTGCGCTGGGCCTGGCCGTGTGAAGAGTTAAGGAGCGAGTGGTGAGTGCAGGAAGGCGTTGCTCTGTGGTTGTGGGGCCTCTTGCTGAGTCAATTGCAGAACCCAGCCCCAGCTCACACCGGACAGTGCGTCTCCGCCGAACAGCCGGATCGGAGCGGTCGCTGCTGCCTTTGCCATCCCAGCCCCGGCGAGGCAGTGATTGGACTCGTGCGGGGGCTTCTTGGCTTGACCCCGTTGGCCAGGATGAAGGTGTGGCTCGTGGCCGGCCTGCTGCTGCTCCTCTGGGCTGAAGGCGCAGGTAGGGGCGGGGGCATTGTGGGTGGCCCCAGGGCTCTGGCCCTTCTCGCAGGGGCAGGCCTTGTGTGCAGGGCAAGCTGAGCGCACCCTCGGGGAGGGGCTCAGCAGGGAGCAGGCCTGAGCCTGAGATTTGGCCTCACTGGGTCCTGTGCGACCCTGCGTCTGGGGAGGCTTTCAAGGGCTGGTTCTGAACGTGGGGCCCGGGAGGTGTGGGCTCTGTGGTGGGGATGGGGGGATCTAGGACTCTAGATCTGGAGGAGTCACTTCCCAGCTCCCTGCCATCCTTACTCAGCCCCACGCAGCTCGCCTTGACCCCCTTCTGCCCCACACAGCCCCTCTGCCAACCCCATCTCTGGAGGAGCCAGTGCTGGGCCAGGTGCCTCTAATGGGGAGGTGCTCGTTCTTCAGACCTGAAGGAGTTGGTGACTAAGATCCTTGGAGGCTTTTAGGGGCCTGGAATGGGGGCAGAGTGCGGGTTTGACTGGCAGGACTGGCGTCTCAGGGGTCATGCAGTGCTGGGGGCGGCCCTGAGGCAAAGGGGCCTGCGCCAAACTGGCGTCTCTAGGGCTTTGGCTTGAGCTTTAACTAGGGGCAGTTCTGAGGGCAGCTTCGTGCTTTGTTCTGCACTCGCCTCCCGCTGCGAGGCTGGGCACCCTGTGCTGAAAGTGAAACCCCTCCGAGCAGCGCCCAGGGCGGGCTAGGGCCAGTGCCAAGTGGAAGCCGGTCACACCCAAACGAGTGACCCCCCTGCCCGGCAGCCCCTATGACACCCAGATGGCTTCACTTGGCTTGTTAATGGGAGCTCCACGTGCCCTCTTGGCCCTGAAGTGGGGCAAAGGCCCAGTGTTGTGCCCCTCTGGCTGGGCATGGCCCCCTGCCCAGGCCCTGCCAGCAGCTGCTGTCCTGAGTTACGTTCCAGGGGAAGCCGGGCTAGGTTGGGGCCAGTTTCCTTGGCCATCCTTTGCACATCTGCATTTGCAGGCCCCAGGCTCTCCACATTCAGCCTCACTAACAATCCCGCAGGCTGGCTGCTCCCTGAGGCAGGGTGACCAGACAGCAAATGTGAAAAATCAGGATGTGGGGGAGGGGGAGGGAGACTATATAAGAAAAAGCCCCAAATATTGGGACTGTCCCTATAAAATTAGGACATCTGATCACCCTACCCTGAGGGTTCCCGTCACTCGGGCACAGACGTGCCCAGAGCCAGGGTGGCTCCAGCTCTAGGACTAGGGGAATCACTTCCCAGCTCCCTGCCATCCTTGCTCAGCCCCACGCACCTCACCTTGACCCCCCTCTGCCCCACACTGCTCCTCTGCCAACCCCATCTCAGCATATGTGTGTGTCATAGACCCTCTCTCAATGGAGACACTTCTCCTTTTCGCTAGCGTCTTCCCTTTGGGCTGTGACCCTCTCCCCAGCCCTGTCCCCTCAGCCTGGATCCTACAGAATCTGAGGCACTATCCAGAAAGTCAGGGTTTGCCCAGAAATCCTCTGTCCCACATTTCCCCTCCTCCCTATCACTGCCTGCAATGGGCCCACCCCCACAGGGCTGCTGGGACCCAGTGTGGGAAGTACTTCCTCTTCTTTTCCTGCCCATCCCAGATGCCCCCTCCTGAGCTCCCCCCCAAAGCCCAATGTGTCTGGAATATGGAAGCATTCTAGGGGTGCCATCTGAAGGCATCATACCGGGTCCTGGAACACCCCCCTTTGCTGCTGGCTGATTAACTGAATCGCTCCACTGTCTCCCCCTGAGATCTGGGGAATGGGTGGATGGGCCCTGGCTGGGGAACGGGAGCACGGTGCATCGGGGGAGGGAGTGGTTAAATCAGAATGGGAAGCCAGCTCTGGATGTGTGTGTTATGCCTCTGGCTTTTAAGGCTGGCAGGGTTGATAAGGGATCCTTACTTGGGATCCAAACAAACCCGGGGACGGGATTCCAGCCTCAGGCTTGGGAGCTCAGCTGGTTGGAAAGTAGATCCTGCCAAAGGAATGGGATATCTGTGTTTGATGAGATTACACATTTGGTTGATAAAAGTGACAGTGTTGATGTAATGGTCGTAACTCTTCTCCGAGGCGTTTGGCGTGATACCGCATGACAGTTTGATTAAAAATCGGATGGGTCTCCAATTGTCATTGTAAATGCGGAATCGTCATCGAGCGGGTGCGTTTCTAGTGAGGTCCCGCAGGGATCAGTTCTTGGCCCTACCTGATTTAACGTTTGTATCAATGACCTGGAAGAAAACAGAAAATCATCCCTGGTAAAGTTTGCCGATGATGCAAAAATTGGGGCCGTGGTAAATGAAGAGGGCAGGTCACTGACACAGAGTGGTCTGGATCACCTGGTACTTGGGCGCAAGCGAACAATATGTTTTAATACGGCTACATGTAAATGTACACAGCTAGGAACAAAGAGTGCAGCCGTACTTACAGGATGGGGGACTCGAGCCTGGGAAGCAGGGACGGTGAGAAAGATTTGGGAGTCGTGGTGGATAATCAGCTGAACATGAGCTCCCAGTGCAATGTGGTGGCCAGAAGCAATCCTGGGATGTATAAACAGGGGAATCTCAGTTTGGAGCAGAGAGGTTATTTTACCTCCGTTTGGCACGGGTGTGACCTCTGCTGGGATCCTCTGTCCAGTTCTGGTGCCCACAGTTCAAGGAGGATGTTGATCAGGTGGAGTGGGGTCAGAGAAGAGCCACAGAAATGATTAAAGGATTAGAAAACCTGCCTTGTAGCGAGAGACAGTCTATTTAGCGTAACAAAGAGAAGACTAAGGGTAGATATCTATAAATATCTACCTGGGGAACAAATACCTAATAACGGGCTCTTCAGTCTAGCAGGGAAAGGTCGATGCTGGAAGTTGAAGCTAGACACATTCAGACTGGAAATAAGGTGCACATTTTTAACAGTGAGAGTAATTAACCATTGGCCTAGCTTACCAAGGGTGCTGACGGATACTTCATCCCAGAGAATCTTGATCTAAGAATTGTCCAACAGCTCTGCTCTAGGAATGATCTGGGGGTGGCTTGGCTCTCAGAGCTCGGCTGGGGACTCTCAGGTCTCTGGTCTGGGCACAATGGTCTCTCCTGGCCTTGGAATCTATGACTCCTTTCCCGTCAATTCCTCATCGATTTAGTCCTAGTAGAGAAAGGTGCCCTGGGATAAATCCAACTCCACTGAAGCCCCGGGCAAAGCTGCCACTGGGATTTCAGCCCACGTGCTCACACAAGCCTCATGCCCTGGGCTGCCCCCTCAGGCCGTTTCAGGTGCTAACTGTAGAGAGGGGGGTTGGGAATGGAGGGAGACATTGTTAATTGCTGATTACAATGGGAGCCTCTGAGCCTGAACACGGTGCTCAGGAGAGGGATAATAACAGCATCCCCGAGAAGCAGTACAGGTCATTTCTCTTCTAGCCCAGTTCCCCTACTGGTGCCCTGTGCGTTTCCCTGTCAGGATCTCTCTTCCCTCCCCCCGGCACTGGCGACATGGCCCAGCCGCCGACTCTGCCCCCCAGCTTGGGGCTGGCCCTCAATGGGAACTGCAGTCCTCGCATTCACTCTCGCCCCAATGGCCTGTGCTGAACAGGGCCCGTCAGCTGGCGCTGGCTATTCCCTACAGCAAATGCCTCTCTCCCTGCCTGCGCCCAGTGGGGCTGCTAGCATGGTGAGTGAGATGGTGGCTTGGTCCTCAGAGCTCGGCTGGGGACTTTCAGATCTCTCCCACAGCCACCCATGTGTTGCAGAGGAGCCAGTGAAACCAGAGTCAGCCCCAGGGGTCCAGAAAAGTCTCTGGGCCAGGAGCTTCCAGAAGCAGGAAACGAAGCGAGTCTAGATTTGAAGCTGTTTGCTGCTGCCAGAGTCCGAGGGCCCATCTAACCAGTTCCCTGTCCCACACCCAGAGAGCGGGGCCAGGACAGAGCCCCAGGCCCAGATCCCTCACGCTACAGGGAGGGTCGTGTACCAAGCTGAGCATGTTGGCTCAGGCCCCTGCTCCAGCCCACACAGTGTAGCTCCATTTTCTCTCTCTTTGCTTTTGGGTTCCCAGCTAGAGTCCTTCAAACCAGCATCCCCAGGGTTTGACCTGGGGTCTGATCCTGTGGGGCACACAGAGCCCTGCAGGGTCGGGCCCTCTGTTCAGGCCTCTTTGAGATCCAGCTTTTCCAAAGTCCTGGGTTGTGGCCAAGTCTGGTTCTTGTCACACATCAGCCGCTGCAGTTGCTATGCCAGAGGGTGGCCGAGAGCCCTGGGCGCTCAACTGCGGACCTCAGCAGGAGCTGGCAGCCACAGTTCCTGGGAGGAAGGCTGGAGTAAGACTTGGGAGCCCTGGGTTTAATTCCCAGTTTGGCCACAGACTCCCTGCACTGTCTGGTCTCTCTGGGCCTCAGTTTCCCGTCAGTAAAATGGGGATGGTTCCTTCCTTCCTTGGTGTGTTAAAGACAGACTGAGCCCCTGGGGTGAGATTGAGGACAGGGTGTTTACAGGATTCGTAATCTCTAGGGTATCTGGGGAAGCTGTTTGCAGCAGCACTGAGGGGTCAGCCCGCGTGAGGCCTGGGGCCTCCCTGCCTATGGATACACCGCCAGGGAAAGATACTGTGTGCTCCAGTGGGCTTCTCTGCAGAGCAGCTGCCCTCATGTGCCTCCCGGTATCTGCTTTATCAGGTTGGCCAGGATAACGGGAGAAACAGACAATCCCAGGGATGAGCTCAGGCTTAACCGCAGGGACCAGATGGGCTGTGGGGCCCATCTCCCCACAACTCTGCCCAAGAGACTGTGACGTGCACCAGGGAGCCTTGACTGGGTGGCAGCACAGCCCGGCCAGCCTGGCTGGTGTCTGATTTCAATGGGCCCCAACATCCCAAACCAGAGGAAACTTTCAAACTGGATTGGTTCAATCCCCAAATTCCTGGGCTGCCCCCATGGCAGAAGCTGCTGGGGCCTGCACTGCTCTAGCCACAAGCAGCACAGTGAGTTCCGCCCACGGCACACCCATGGTAGCATCCTGTCCAGCAAGACAAGCCCCAGCAGTGATGGAGAGGCGGGGATACGTGCTGGCTAAGGCCTGGCAAGGGGGGCGAATGAAAACAGCTTGGGGTTTAGAGGAGAGGGCTTGATAGCATCCACCCCAAGCCGGGGTGGTCTCAGCCCTGTCCTTACCGAGGAATTGGGGAGAAAAGGCCCCCAATGGCCAAAAGGTGCTGGGCTCTAGTGGGTGGATCGTGGTCTGCAGAGCCAGGACGCCTGTGTTCCTAGCTCTGCCGCTATCTCGCGTCTCCTCCCTCCCTGCCAGTCAGTCCCCTGCCCGTGCCAGGCAGCCCAGCGGCAGGCGGGAGGCGGCTCAGTCAGCCTGCGATGGCCAGGAAAAGCCTCTTCTAAAGGGTGGAGTCTCACTGTTATGACTAGAGCCGTTACAGCCCCTGCGTGAGGGCCTGCATATCGTACCTGGCACCGAGCAGCGCTGGGCTGACACATTTCTCCGAGTGCTCCAGCAAAGCCCTTCATGGCACAAAGTGCCCTTTCCTTGCCAGGGTTCTGCACTTCTGTGTGGGGAGCGGAGAGCCAGGGTGCCCTGATCACACCACCATGCCTGCTCCTGGCATAGCCCTCAGGCCGAGGGCAGGGGGAGTGGCCAGCCCTCAGGCCGACTGGCAGGGATTACAGAGCTCCTAGCAAAGATGGTCTTTAATACCCAAAGGAAGGCACTGCGTAGCTTCCCCACCCTGTGCCCTTCTGCGGTACCTCCCGCCTGCAGGACTCTGAGCAGCTTTGACGCAATAACAAACTGAACCCCCTCGGTGTTAGTAGCACTAATTTACAGATGGGGAAACTGAGGCACAAAGCAGGGCCAGAGCCAGAAATACAATCTATGTCCGCTGATGGCTCCTCCCACATTCCAACCACTAGACTAGTGGTTCTCAACTAAGGGTCTGGGCTGCGAGCAGGTTTCGGGTGCGGGGGGCGCCAAGCAGGGCCTGCATTAGACTCAGGGTAGAAAGCTGAAGCCCCACCACATGGGGCTGAAGCCCAGGGTTCTGAGCCCCACCACTCTGGGCTGAAGCTGAAGCCTGAGCAATATAGCTTCGTGGGGGCCCCTGTGGCATGGGACCCCAGGCAATTGCCCTGCTTGCTACCCCTTAATGCCGGCCCTGGTTTTTAAATGCAGAAGACCAGTTACTGTGGCACAGGAAGGTGGACTGTGGAGTTTTTATGGCATAGGGGGGGAGCTCAGAAGGAAAAAGTTTGAAAACCCCTGCAATAGACACCTTGACACCCCCTTTCCTTACAGCTTTGGCAATGAGGTATTGTAGTAGGCACTTCTGTGCAGGGAAGGGTGGGGGAACCCCCCTTGTACGTGGGATGATGATGAGGAGGATGCAGCCTGTCTCTGCCCCTGCTGTACAAGCAGAGCGCCGGAGCTGAGCTGCTGGGCTTTCCCTTGTATGCGATTTCTGCCAAGCACCCGCGCTGTGTTTGGCTGATGTTCAGGCCGACTCCCTTTGTCGTACCCGGCCTGCTGCTGAGCTCCTGTGTTTCCTGGAGTCTGGATTATATTAGCAACAAAGCTGACCCGACTGCGAGTCCAAAATCAGAGCGTGAGGGCCAGAGCGAGCAAGAGTGCGCGTGCGAGAGAGCGAAAGTGAGCAAGAGAGAGAGACTAAGCACAAGTCAGTGTGCGAGAGTAAGAGTGCATGTGCGAGAGAGCCAGAGTGAGTGAGACTGCGCATGTGAGACAGTGAGAGTGAGCAAGAGAGCGAGACTGAGTGAGAGTCCATGTGTGAGAGAGTGAGTGTGCATGTGCGAGAGAGCCAGAGTGAGCGAGAGTGCGTGTGCAAGAGAGTGAGAGATCTGACAGCAAAGACAGAAATGCATAAGGCTCGTCTGGGTGGACTGGAGGGGTCACTGTCTGGGCAGTGCATAGGGGTTATGAAGTGATGATTTCATACACAAGCGCACACACGTGTGTGCACACAGGTATACACACATACCTGTGTGACGACAGGCACACACACACACACACACACACCTGTGCACACTCCCATCCATATATGCACATGTACTTGCATGTACACACCCACCCACACAAACATACCTGCATGCACACACCCAAATACCTTAGTGCCTGCACACGTACCTGCATGTACACATACACACACCCACCCACACACATATTTGTGTGCATGCATGTGCACACACCCATACACACACACACCTGCAATGCACATACACCCCCTCCACATACACATGTACCTGTGTTCGCATAGACCTGCGTGCATGTAGACACACACCTGTGCATGCATACAGACACATACCTGTGTGCATGCATATACACCCACACCTGCATACAAACACACACTGTTGATAAGTTGTAGCCACTTGCTTGCCCAGCCTTTGGCTTGTTACTAAATATATTCAAGAGACCTAATAATAATGTGACTCAGGTTTATTACTGTGAGCCAATAATGATATAGCACTGGCAAAAAGTTCACTCCGATCGCAGCCTCTGGGAAGCCGTCTCGGGCAGTGTCGTTACATTCCCTGTACCCAGAAGGTGGCGCCCCAAGCGGTGGATTAAGATTTACTGGGGCCCTGGACCCAAAGAACATTTGCCCCTCATGCCCCGTTAAAAACACGAATGTATCAGAATGCATTAACACAAAGACTCCATGCAATGGTTACACACTGTGTTAATAATGAAGCAAATCAGACCCTAGTTCATTATGTCTAAATTAACTGCTCAATTTTTCCACATAGAAAATGAATCTGGCTAGATATTATCCAGACCAGAACACAACGAGGTTCCCTGCTAATCTGGACAGCACTAATGTTACAAGAATCAGTTGTTCACCGGCCAACAAGTGTTTCTTTCATCTCCAGGGCTGCCCAGAGAGTGGGGGCAAGTGGGGCAATTTGTCCCAGGCCCTGGGCGCTGCAGGGGCTTCCACGAGAGTTTTTTGGGGCCCCTGGAGTGGGGTTCTTCTCTTGCTCCGGGTGCCCCGGAAAACTCTTGCAGGGCCGGGGCCCCCGGAGCTGCTTCTGCTCTGGGTCTTCTGTGGCACTTCGGCAGCGGGTCCTGGAGTGGAAGGATCCCCCGCTGCCAAATTACCGCTGAAGGGGGGGCCCCCTGCCATTGAAGACCCCAGGCCCCCTGAATCCTTTAGGAGGCCCTGTTCATCTCTCACATTTTCTTAAACTTGACCATTACACGGGGGGAGCCTCTCACCAGTAGGGGCAACTCTTGCTGGCTGCTCTGATGCTTTTTCCTAAAATACTTAATTAACTTTAGGGAAAATAAATAAATATGCACATATACGTATCTAAATCATGGGAATTTATTTATGTAGGGTTTTGCAGTAATCAAAACAATATACAGTTGTCTCTATTCTTTACTGGACCCAACCAGAATAGTAACACAAATCAGTTGCTTCGCACATTCTTGAATTTTTTATGTTGTTTCTCTTCCTTTTTTAGTTGCTTTTCTTTTTCAGGGTATGTCTACACTATGGGATTATGCCGATTTTACATAAACCGGTTTTATAAAACAGATTGTGTAAAGTCGAGTGCACGCGGCCACACTAAGCACATTAATTCGGTGGTGTGCGTCCATGGTCCGAGGCTAGCGTCAATTTCCGGAGCGTTGCACTGTGGGTAGCTATTCCGTAGCTATCCCATAGTTCCCGCGATCTCCCCCACCCCTTAGAATTCTGGGCTGATCGCCCAGTGGCTGATGGGGCAAAAATCATTGTCGCGGGTGGTTCTGGGTAAATGTCGTCAGTCATTCCTTTCTCCGGGAAAGCAACGGCAGACAATCATTTCGCGCCCTTTTTCCCTGGATTACCCTGGCAGACGCCATAGCACGGCAACCATGGAGCCCGTTCAGCTTTTTGTTTTTACAGTCACCGTATGTGTACTGGATGCCGCAGACAGAGGTGATACTCCGGCGCTACACAGCAGTATTCATTTGCTTTTGCAGGATAGCAGAGGTGGTTACCAGTTCTATACTATCTGCTGCCAGTGTAATCTGGCAATGAGATGATGGTTATCTGTCCTTCTGTACTGTCTGCTGCTATCAGGGGTGCCCCTGGCTGAAATTGGCCGGGGGCTCAAAGGCAAAACTGGGAATGACTCCCTGAGTCAATCCCTCCTTTATAGTTTCTAAAAATAGAGTCAATCCTGCCTAGAATATGGGGCAAGTGTACTAGAGAAGTAGTGTATCAGAGAGCACAGCTGTTCCGTGTCAGATCCCGCAGAAATGGTGAGCTACATGCCATTCACGGAGGGTGCCTCTGCAACAACCCCAACCATTGCTTCCCTCCTCCCCCAACCTTCCTGGTCTACCGTGGCAGTATCCCCCCCATTTGTGTCATGAAGTTATAAAGAATGCAGGAATAAGAAACAATGACTTGTTAGTGACATAAAATGAGGGGGAGGCAGCCTCCCAGTGCTATGATAGTCCAGGCAGGACATTAAGCAGTGCAGGGGAGAGGAGCCCAGCATCCCGCTGCTATGATAGTCCAGGCAGTACAGAATCTTTTCTTTACACAGGAAAGGGAGGGGGCTGATGGAGCTCAGCCCCCAGTTGCTATGATGAAGATGGTTACCAGCCATTCCATACCATCTACTAGGAATGACCAGGAGTCATTCCTATTTTCACCCGGCACCCCCAGCCAGCCTCACCTGAAGCCAGCCAGGAGCACTCATAGGTTGACAACAAGAACCATTACCAGTCCTACTGCACCATCTGCCACTGGGGAGGGGAGAGGAGCAGATACTGCTCTTCACTGCTGCAGCATCGCGTCTACCAGCAGCATTCAGTAGACGTAGGGTGACATTGAAAGAAGTCAAGAAATGATTTCTTTCCCTTTTCTTTTACGGGGTGGGGGGGGAGTAAATTGACGAGCTATTCCCTGAACCACGCCGGACAATGTGTTTGACCCTACAGGCATTGGGAGCTCAGCCAAGAATGCAAATACTTTTCGGAGACTGCTGGGGACTGTGGGATAGCTGGAGTCCTCAGTGCCCCCTCCCTCCCTCCATGAGCATCCGTTTGAGTCTCTGGCTTCCCGTTACGCTTGTCACGCAGCACTGTGTAGCCTGTAGATTTTTTTTCCAAACGCTTTGGCATTTCATCTTCTGTAACTGAGCTTTGATAGAACAGATTTGTCTCCCCATACAGCAATCAGATCCAGTATCTCCCACACGGTCCATGCTGGAGCTCTTTTTGGATTTGGGACTGCATCGCCACCCGTGCTGATCAGAGCTCCACGCTGGGCAAACAGGAAATGAAAATCAAAATTTTGTGGGGCTTTTCCTGTTTACCTAGCCACTGGATCCGAGTTCAGATTGCTGTCCAGAGCAGTCACAGTGGTGCACTGTGGGATACCGCCCGGAGGCCAATACCGTCAATTTGCAGCCACACTAACCCTAATCCGATATGGTAATACCGATTTTAGCGCTACTCCTCTTGTCGGGGAGGAGTACAGAAACCGATTTAAAGAGTCCTTTATATCGATATAAAGAGCCTCGTAGTGTGGACGGGTACAGCGTTAAATCGGTTTAACGCTGCTAAAATCGGTTTAAACGCGTAGTGTAGACCAAGCCTCAGACTTGCAAAGTCTGCTGCTATGAGAGGTGCTACTTGTATGTTAATACCTGTTTTCACAGCCTCCCAGGTAGCTACTAAGTCTGCTGTGAAAAAGTGACAATAACAAACATACAAATATCACTTTTCACAGCAGACTTACTCAGCCCCCGCAAGTCTGGGGACAAATGAATCTCTGGATGAGGAGGTTGGTAGGGAGGCAGTGGGAGCCAGAGGCAATGGTGGGATGGATAGGGGGCCAGGGGATGCAGCGGGGGCTGGTGGGGATGGAGATGGGGGGTGATGAGGGTATGGAGGTGGCAGCAGGGGTTAGGGGAGATTGGAAGGGGATCCTGAGGCTGGCCCCCACTGCCACATGGCCAGGGGTGGGAGCCTGAAAGCCTGAAGCCACATGGCCAGATCTTGGGCCCCAGCCCAAGCCCTGTGGCTGGGGCACGTGGCTGAAGTCTGGGGTTAGAGGAGGCAACGGGGGCCAGGGGTGATGTGGGGGCTTGGTAAGCTCAGGGCCAGAGCCTGAGGCCCTAGGGCTGGGGGACAAAGCCTTCCACCACCTGGCCAAAGCCTGGGACCGGAGTAGGCAACAGAGGCTGCGGCACTGGCAGGGGAGAAGGGGAAGATGAGCCCAGGGCCAGATCCCACGGCCAGATCCCGAAGCCCCACAGCCGGATCCCAGGGTCCGAGCCCAAAGCCCTGCGGCTGGAGTCTGGGGCCCCTAAATTGGCAGGGGGCCCTTGGCATGGGCCCCATGAGGCTGTGTGTTAATCAGCCACTGGTAACAGGGCCTATGTGCGTTGTCTGAAACTCGATTTAACCAGTTGGCTTCCTACCTTGTTTTTATGGCACCGTGGAGTCCCCCGATCTTTGCCCTGGGCTCCTGCACTCCAGGTTCCCGAGGGACCCCTAGATCTGTACCAGGGGAGAGCAGTCATGTCTTGGCCTCTTCTTTTGGGACCTTGCAGTGCATGCCTGTTGCTATGTAACTCGTCCCTCCTGAGCTTGACAGCTTACCTGTGGACTTACGCCAGCATTTATTTCAGTGATTGCAAGAGGTTAAGGGACACGTAGCACAAGTGAGCAGGGGTATATAAAACGCAGAGGCCAATTTAAGCGATACAACTTGTATTATATCACAGTTATGTGCTTCATACACACTGATAGCCCATATGGATTATACACCGTTGCTAATGTGGGACATACGGATAGATATCTGCCAGCCCAGTGTATATTAGTCAACAACACATACCAGTGTGTGCACACTCACATGCAGCGTGTCGGGATCCTGCCTGGGGAAGATGCAAGGACACCCAGTAACATTTTCAAAGGTGCCTGCGTCCCTTAGCTGGTCTATTGACTTTCCCCGGGACTGTCAATGAGACTCAGGCCCTTCTGCAAGGGTGACCATGCTGGGCGAAGGTGCTTCCCAGACCCACCTCTGCAGAGGTTCCTTTTTGCAAGGCCCCAAAGCCGGTTGTGGCCCAGGGTCTGAAGGAAGAGCCAGCAGATTCCTTTACCATTTCCCAGCAATGTGCTGTAAGGTGGCCTCTGAGTCTGAGGACACCCCGACAGCTCCCTGCAGCAGCAGGTGACACACACTCTGTGCTGAATGTGCCACCGAGGGCCCCCCGCCCCCGTCACTGACGGGAAGCAGCTGTTCCTGGCTTATTGCTGCAAAGCAGACGGGTTCCCTCCCAGTGACTTGAGGTAACCAGCCCAAGGCAGTCAGTGCCCCAGGGCTGGCTGCATGGGAGGAGCACAGGAGCGCCTCCCCGCTACACAACAGCAACCGCAGGCCAGCCCAGTGCCTGTGTCTCCCACATGGCCTTGGGAGCTGCCTCTCCCCACTTGCTCACGTGGCTGATCCTGCTCCAGGGTAGGGCCTGCCTCTCCTCCCACAGAGCTGCTCCCCTATCCAGTGCTGCCCAGCCATGCTCCCGCCCGCTTGCCGGCTCTGGCCCCACTTCTTCATGGGCTGCTGCCGCCATCTCGTGTAGGTTGACAAGTGACCAGAGGTGCCCAGGTGCTCGTGATGGTGGCACCGTCCCAGGTGGCTCCCTGGGGGTTGGCACTAAGTGTTTGTTCCCTGCTGCATTACTTGGGAATTCAGGGACACTTCCAGACAGCATCATGTAACTGAAGTACAGCCCGTGGTGTAACCTGCTGGCACTGCTGCCCGTTCACTCTCTGCTGCTCGTCTTTGCAATGATACCTCCCTCCCCCCACACAATCCCTCCCTAGCACCCCCAGCATCCCAAGTTGGCTGCCCAAGCAGCATCACAGGGTCCCTGCCCTGGCACATGGGTGGGAACAAAAGTTCACCTGCCTGAATGTTGGCAGACACCAAACAGAAAGGGCCCCTGGCCCTGGGGAGCCAGTTCTGGTTACATTTCAGAGCCAGCAGATAAAGCTCTGAGCATCCTCAAACAGCGACAGGAAGTGCTGAAATCCTTTGTATGCAGCATTGTCCCTAATACAGACCCTGCTCCGGGGCTAACCTCCCATTGATTTCAGCAGGGCCAGGACGCCCCCCTGGCCTGTTCTGGCCAGTGCCCCACCAGGAAAGGCTGCAGAGGTGGGGTGAGCAATGCAGCTGGGGCTGGGACCTGAAACCAGAAGTGCGACTTTCCTCAGCGTACAATCTGGATAGCTGAACAGCGATGTGCTCTCAATTCTCCAACGGCGAGTGCCTTTTATACTGCTCCGCTGTGAGAGCAGCCACTCCTGGCCTTGCTCACACACAGCCTCTAGCATGTACGTTACCCCCAGCAGAGTTACATGAGTGCCTCTAGCCAGCCACTCCTGATTTCTATTGCAGAGTGACACTAGCAACTTCCCAGTCCCAGACATGTCCCCAGAAATGTGCAACTTACACTGTTCAGCTCTTTCCTTCTGGATGATACAAGTTCCTAGAAAGTCCATCATTTCATCAATAGTAAATGATATGCACATGCCCTGTTATCTCAAATGACGTTTCCCGAACACTTCGATCCAAGCACACACTGGTTTAGATAAAACAATAAAACAAGTTAGTAACCACAGAAAGATGGATTTTATGTGATTACAAGTAATGAGCCATAAAAGTCAGAATTGGTTACAAAGAAATAAAAGGTAAAACACAAACTAATACCTGACGTAACAAGCTAAGGGAAATCAAAGCAAAGATTTCTTTCACCATGTGCTCACAGCAGTCTTGCTGGATTCCCCCCAGCCAGGACCCCTACCCCATTTCAACAATGCTTTCTTTGTCTTTCAAATCTTGTTGATGCCGTGAGTAAAGGTGAAGGCAGAGATCACTTGAGGTGTCCAGTCCTCATTTTTATATCTTTTCTTCCTCTTTTCTGGGACTCCTTTCAGCTGCTAATCTGCTCTTCAGATGGGGTTCAAATGACAGCCAGTCTATCAACACAGTATCCCCCCGCCCCTGCCAGCTGTTTGATTGCCAAGATGTAAATTTCTTACTCACATCCTTCTTCCTGCCAAAGAATGGCTGCTTCTTCAGGTGATGGTCCATCTGATTTTGTTGGCAACTGGCTGAGGAATCTGATTGCCTTTTGTCTCTGAGGCTATGTCTACACTACAGACCATACAGTGGCACAGCATACTCCTACAGCTGTGCCACTGTCAGGTCTTCCTGGTAACTGCTCTAGTGCCTCCTCCCCACAGAACACTCATTGGGATGAAACAGCAATCGCAGGCCAGCCCAGCATTGACCGGCATTAGTTATGTCGGCAGGAGAGCCATCATAGTGCTGTCCACACTGACACTTTTGTCTGTGAAACTTATGTTGGTCAAGGGGATGTTTTTTTCAAACCCCTGGCTGACAAAAGCTTTGTTGACAAAAGTGCTAGTGTAGACAAAGCCTCAGGAAGTAGTTTGGGCTGCTTCCCCAGATTTGAAATATGCCTTAGCAACATCATACAGGAGAATCTTATAACTTTATATACAATGTTGCCACACATATGTTACCCGGACAATAATAATCAGTGAAGTATGAGTTTTCTAAGGACACGTCACAAGGCTTAGTTTGTAAACAATTTATCATAGTTTTGTAAAAAGGATTACAGACTGTCATAAGGAGCAACTGTGCTTCCAGGCCTCAGCCTCATCCCACTGAAAGTTGTGGTGGGTGGAGGCCATGAGTCAGCAGCGGGGGTGGGACAGCCATGCCATCTGATACATTGAAAACAAGCATCTCCTCTGCCGGTGTGTCACGGGATGATCTGGGGCTGCTGGGGATACAGTGCACTCCTAGTGGGGCAGGCAGAGAAACCCTTCCACATGTGTCTAGTGCACAGAGCTGTGATGAGCAAGGACCGGATTGGATTAAAATGGGTACTTGAGGCACCTGCGCAGGGCCCCCAGCTTAGGGCCTGCAACCAGCTAACCCCCCCCCCCAAATCAACTGAATGGTGCTGTGACCTCATGCGCCAGGTTGCAACGCCACTTGCTCAAATGTGTCCCAGCCATGCCCTGGTCTGGCAGAGGGGCAGCTGAGCCAAAGCCGAGCGGTGTGAGTGCAGGGCGGGTGATGGGAGTGAGTAGAGCTGGGCAGGGGTCAGGATTGGGGGGAGCCAGCTTAGCCCTCGTGGTAGCAGAGCGCTGAGCCTAGGGGGCACCAATGAGTGGCCAGAATGGTCCCAGGATTGGTGCAGGAGGGATTGGAGTGGGCTATGGGAGAGTGGGAAGTGGTGGGAGATGATGGGGGGTGGGGTTAAGGGTGATTGGGGAATGTTGGGGGTGGTGGGATTCATTGTGAGGGTTGCAGGTGTAATGGGGATATTGAAGCAGTGGAGTGAGTTGGGGGGGGTTGAGATATGGAGGATGTTGGGGTGGTGTCCAGTGGGGCTGAGGTGCTGGGGGCTGTGGAGAGTGGGTTGTATGTCAGGGCTGTTGGGGGTGTGTGGAAACTGTCAGGATAAGTCGGGGCTGGTGCAGTGTTGTTGAGGGTGTACATGGGATGGGAGGGACATTTGGGGGCCCATTTATGGTAGGAGGGGCACTAGAGGGGCTGTTTGGGGTTGGGATTGGGAGGGACATTGGGATCTGTGTGGGGAGGGGTTCATGAGGGTGGGATGGAAGGGGCATTTGTGGAGCTGTTTGGGTTGGAGTACAATGGGGGGTGCTTTAAGGAAGGTAGAGGTCCAATTTCCATAGTCCACAAGGCCCTCAAATTCCTTAATCTGGGCCTGAGCAGCGGGAGATTCAAGAGCAGGTGGCTGGAACTGAGTGAGGCGCTGGGGAGCAGGGGGCTAGTGGGCACGGGCAGCGCTGGCCCTGTGGGGGGAGGAAACCAGTCAGGCCTCTCTGTAAAGCAGGGAGCATCCTAGACCCCGGCCCTGCAGGGAGCACCCCAGGGTGCACAGAGCTTTCTGTGGGGTGAGGGCCGAGGCACGCAGCTGTGCTGTCCCTCGGTTCCCCTGCAGCTCCATTCTGCTGACACAGTGCTTCAGGTAGCCCCTCACCCCCCACCAGACACACCGGGAGGTGGGACTGCCTGCCTCAGGAAACAGAGGAGCAAGAGTCAAATCCCCAGCCCCGATCTTCCTCTCCATTCTGACTCTCCCCCTTCCCCTCCCCGCATTATTCCCCTCTGCAGAGCGTCCCACGTGCCCAGGTGCCAAAGCAAACTTCTCCAGCACGGCCCCTGGTTTCCCCAGTGTCTGGAAGCTCATTGTTTCATCTCCTTTACCCTTTCCGTGTTGGTTGTGCAGAGTTAGACTGAGCACTCTGCAGCAGGGCCAAGCGTGCTGCTGGATGGGTGTGCGCAGTGCCCAGTACAACTGGGTCCAATCCTGTCTGGGGCTTCCAGGCACCACCGAAATGCAGCTAATAAATAACCCTTTTTGGTGTTTCGGGCAGCACAGCTCCCAAAGCGTGTGAGAGCTGGGGCAGCGCGTCTCGGTTGAGGAGATCTAGCTGTGGAGCAAAGAGGAGATCGGGCTAATCTAGAGTTTGAGCATCTCTAGGGAACATTGTAAAACCTTCCTCTTAGAGAAAGCCTTTCCACCACAGCCAGAAAATCACTTGCACCCTGACACCCCAGCTACCTGTCACCCTAAAACCCAACCCCTGCATCAAAGCACACAGCCCCCAGAGTAACTAACCAAAGCCTCCCTTAAGCAGCACATGCATCCTTCCAGCAGAGCCAGAGACTTCGCTACAACTAGTGATAGGACATGGATGGTGCCCGGATACCATGGTGATGGGCAGCAGGACAAACCCTAGGAGAGAGAGGTAGATAAGATACAGGGGTGTGTGCTGATGGGGATAGATTAGACAGGGGGATGGAAGGGGTAGCTGGCTAGGAAATAGATTAGATGGGGGGTGGAATGGGGTAGCTGGCTAGGGGATAGATTAGATGGGGGTGGAGGGGGTAGCTGACTAGGGGATAGATTAGATAGGGGGATGGAGGGGGTAGCTGGCTAGGGGATAGATTAGATAGGGGGATGGAAGGGGTAGCTGGCCTGGGGATAGATTAGATAGGGGGATGGAGGGGGTAGCTGGCTAGGGGATAGATTAGATAGGGGGATGGAGGGGGTAGCTGGCCCAGGGATAGATTAGATAGGGGGATGGAGGGGGTAGCTGGCTATGGAACAGATTAGATAGGGGGATGGAGGGGGTAGCTGGCTAGGGAACAGATTAGATAGGGGGATGGAGGGGGTAGCTGGCTAGGGGATAGATTAGATAGGGAGATGGAGGGGGTAGCTGGCTAGGGGATAGATTAGATAGGGGGATGGAGGGGGTAGCTGGCTAGGGGATAGATTAGATAGGGGGTGGAGGGGGTAGCTGGCTAGGGGATAGAGTAGATAGGGGGATGGAGAGGGTAGCTGGCTAGGGGATAGATTAGATAGGGGGATGGAAGGGGTAGCTGGCTAGGGGATAAATTAGATAGGGGGATGGAAGGGGTAGCTGGCTAGGGGATAGATTAGATGGGGATGGAGGGGGTATCTGGCTAGGGTATAGATTAGATAGGGGGTGGAGGGGGTATCTGGCTAGGGGATAGATTAGATAGGGGGATGGAGGGGGTAGCTGGCTAGGGGATAGATTAGATAGAGGGATGGAAGGGGTAGCTGGCTAGGGGATAGATTAGATAGGGGGATGGAAGGGGTAGCTGGCCCGGGGATAGATTAGATAGGGGGATGGAGGGGGTAGCTGGCTAGGGGATAGATTAGATAGGGGGATGGAGGGGGTAGCTGGCTAGGGAACAGATTAGATGGGGGGGGGGTAGAGGGGATAGCAGGTTAGATGGACAGATAGACAGAATGTTTGTACCATGCTTTGAGCCTCGCCAGAGACAGGCAAAGGGAGACCTGTGTGAGTTAAACGCTGCTTTATGAGTAGTGCTGAGCAGACACTGGTGAACTGGTGCAGGAGCTAATTAACCATCAATACTAGCTTCCTTCACCGCAGTGTAAAGTCCCCGCACCTGGGGCCCCAGCCCCCACTGATTTGTGCATGTTCCTCGCTAGGGCCCTGCTCTTGCTGTGGGGAAGAGATGCGGGGACCCGGGATTTCCTGCAGGGCCCGTGCTGGGGAAAGCCACTGCAGTCCTGTAGCAGTCCCTGGGACGCCCAGCCCTGGCAGTGGCATTACGTGCTCGCCTCCCTGGGGAAGGGCAGAGGATTGGGGGGGTTTAGACACTGTTTGTCAGCGAGGCCTGTCACTGCTCAGTGCCTCAAGTGTGATCGCACAGACAACACCCCGGCCGCCGCCGCTGCTTGTGGTTTCACGGCGCTCTAGCCGGTTGGCTACAGCGCTTGAGACAAGTTTCTGCCATGGACTTGGTTTCCTTTCCATTTCTGGCTTTGAGCTGCGAGAGGACTCTCCTGGGTGGTTTTGGGGGACTGGAGGGGAGTAGGGGGCCCAGGGGTGAGGGGCTACTCCTCTCAGTATCAGAGCCCCTCGCGAGACCAAGGCAGCAGGACCCTTCCTTTCCCTGCAGCTGGTTTCACAGTGGCAGGGCCGGGGTGCCTGTGTCTGTGTCGGGCACCTCACACAACACTTGTCTGAACCGCTGGGTGCGGCTGTGCCCTGGGTCGGGCTCCGCTGCTGCCATATTAGGCCCTTCCCCCACAACGCCCCCTCCCCAGAGCTGGGCTCCGGCTGGAAGGATGAGCATGCTGGGGAGTGGACGGGCCCGGAGTGACTGGACTCCAGCCCCATTAGGGCTTCCAAGACTTGGAAGGAACCTGTGATCCAAGGGGCAGGCAGTGCAGGAAGGTACAGCGTGGCCCCCCTCCCTGATGCTGCCAGAGCCATTGGGATTTGGGGGGTTGTGTCCAGATACGAGGTGCTCCTGGAACACAGTGATGGAGGCTAGGGAGTCTCTCTGCCCTGGCCATATGGTGCCTCCCGTACCCCAGTAAGCTCTGACCTCCCCCACTCCCTCTCTTTTCTGACTCTATTTCTCTGGGAAGGCCAGGCTGATTTCACCAGGGAGCCCTGCATAGCCAGCATTGTGCCCTGAGTCCCTGCCCCCCCCCAACATGCAAAATAGCAGCCAACTGCCCCCAGGATCTCATCAGTGAACTGGGAGTCAGGCTACTGGTCTGCTCTCCGCTGGCTGGCTAATGACCCTGGGGATGTCACTTCCCCCTCTGAGCTTCAGCACAAGCATAATGAGTCTGACGTGCCTGGTGGGAGGTTTCACTGATATGTTTGCTAGGCACATGCAAAGGGCTGATAGTGAATTCAGCTCTTAGATCTCTGAGCAACGGCTAGAGGTGGGGGATTCCGTTTCCTGATTCCCAGTCACTCTTTAACCACTAGGCCATGCTGTATCCTGTAGTGCATAAAGTAGTGCTCTGAAGTGCGTGTGCATCTGAACATGCCGATGCATCTCACACCCACCACGGACATGTTTCAAGCTGTTCGCATCGTGTTTTGAATTCTATTTTAGTTCTGCAGCAAACCACACTGAATTCCACTAATCAAAGAGTTAATCTACAGAATGCTTTTCCCCCTTGCCCTTCCATCTGCCAAAATAAACCCCGATATTTACCCAGAAATATTATTAATAGCTTTTTGCACTGATTTTCAGCTGTTTTTGTTGTTGTGGTAATAAACACTGATAAATTCCTGGGAAAAATTAAACAAAATAAAAACCGAGAACGAAGGGCCCTAACTAGGTCTCATGAGCCCTTCCTCTGTGGTTTATTTGTAGAGTATCTTCTCTGAAGGCTCCCAGAGGCCTTAAGGCCTGAGGGGCCAATGCATTTAAATTGGTTGTTATTGCCCTGAGCTCGGCCAGCTTCCAGCACACTGCGTTCTCCACTGTGCCCTGGCCTCATGTCCCTTCTATGAAAGGAAACAGGACAAAATTCCAAGCTCCTTGTGTCATTAATGGGAAGGTCTGAAGTTCCCGACCTTCCAGCTTCCTTGTGTCAGGTGCAAATCACATCCAGAGCACAGGAGATCCAGTGTCCTGGGCAAAGGGTGAGACAACTGGAGATTTCACATCACTAGAGGATTTGTCGCTAGGCGGGCGGAGGGTAATAATATCATTGCTGTTAGGAACAGAGGGATGGAAACAGTGCATCAAAGCACCTGTCCATCAAACCCAGGATTCTGCCTCCAGCAGAGGACAGAACCTGATCTTTGAGGAAAGAGAAAGCCTGCTTCCTTCCTGACCAGTGAGGCACAATGCCCTGAAGCATGAGATCTGATTGTCCTTATTTTAGCTAGTATAACTAGAAGGTCCCTGCTGGCTAAAACTTCATCCCATCTCTATTCAAACCCAGTGAAACTCTTTGACTCTGCTAGGAGGATACTGTGCAAGTAAACATGTATTTTTAGAGGATGTGTAGGGCCAGATTTGGAGACTGTTGCCCTTCCCAGGGTCACTTTAAAATAACTCCAAACTTCTTAGTCTGGAGTCAAGCTCTTTAGGCATGTCTAGTAACAAAGCCAGAGCCACCAGGTTCCTCCCAACAACACGATAGACCCACAAAGAGCTTTGAGTCACTCTATGGTTGGTTAAGCCATGAACATCTGAGGTGCAATCCTGGCTCCACTGAAGTTAATGGCCAAACTCTCATTGACTTCAGTGGGGCCAGGACGTCAGCCCTGGTATTGGTAGGGCCTAACGTGGTCCGGAAGGGGTGCCAGGTCTGTTACTGGCCAATGGGGAATTTCATTAGTTAGCAACAAACTTGAGCCTCTCCTTTGGCCGCAGGGATATGATTTAGTCTGCATCAGCTGTTTGCTCTAGTGGGTGTGAATCCACTGAGGCCCATTAGATTGTCCAGTCCTTCCTCAAGGGGACAGTGTGGGATGGTTCCCCATGGGCCATGTTGTCCAGGCTGGTTTAAGTGAGGGGCTCAGGGCAGCCTGGTAATGAGTACCAGGGGTGACGGGTGTGGGTTGTAAAGATGTGCACAGGGGTATACTGAGCTGCAGCAGCAAAGGCACTGCATCACAACCAGGGCTATCTGTCCGTCTATGGGTATGTCTACACTATGGGATTATTCCGATTTTACATAAACCGGTTTATAAAACAGATTGTATAAAGTCAAGTTCACGTGGCCAAACTAAGCACAATAATTCGGTGGTGTGCGTCCATGTACTGAGGCTAGCGTTGATTTCCGGAGCGTTGCACTGTGGGCAGCTATCCCATAGCTATCCCATAGTTCCCGCAGTCTCCCCCTCCCATTGGAATTCTGGGTTGAGATCCCAATGCATGATGGTGCAAAAACAGTGTTGCGGGTGATTCTGGGTAAATGTCGTCACTCAATCCTTCCTCCGTGAAAGCAACGGCAGACAATCATTTCACGCTCTTTTTCCTTGGATTGCCCTGGCAGACGCCATAGCATGGCAACCATGGAGCCTGTTTTGCCTTTTGTCACTGTCACCATATGTGTACTGGATGCTGCTGACAGAGGCAGTACTGCATTGCTACACAGCAGCGTTTATTTGCCTTTGCAAGGTAGCAGAGATAGTTACCATCCCTATTGCACTGTCTGCCATTGTAAATTGGTGATGAGATGACAGTTATCAATAATTTTGTACTGTTTTCAATTGGAAATTGGCAATGATAGTTATCAATCATTTTGTACCATCTGCTGCTGTCATGGGTGCTTCTGGCTGGTCTTGCTGAGGTTGGCTGGGGGCGCAAAGACAAAAATGGGAATGACTCCCCGGGTCATTCCCTTCTTTATGTTTTGTCTAAAAATAGAGTCAGTCCTGCCTAGAATATGGGGCAAGTCTGCCAGAGAGCACAGCCACTCTGGGTCAGAGCCCCAGAGATCCTGCAGAAATGATGAGCTGTATGCCATTCAAGGGGGGCCCCTGCAACAACCCCACCCATTGCTTTCCTCCTCCCACACCCCTCCTGGGCTACCGTGGCAGTGTCCCCCCATTTGTGTGATGAAATAATAAAGAATGCAGGAATAAGAAACACTGACTTTATTGAGATAAAATGAGGGGGTGGCAGCCTCCAGCTGCTATGATAATCCAGGGAGTACAGAATCTTTTCTTTAGACATGAAAGGTGGAGGGGGGCTGATGGAGCTCAGGCTCCAGCTGCTATGATGAGGACGGTTGCCCAGCATTTTGTACCATCTTCCAGGAATGCCAGGGAGTCATTCTCATTTTTACCCAGCCACCCCCTGCCAACCTCACCAAGGCCAACCAGGAGCATTCATAGGATGATGATGGTTTTCCACTATTTTGTACTGTCTGCCATCGGGGAGGGGAGGGGATGCTGCTGTTCAGCGCCGCAGCACCGCGTCTACCAGCAGCATGCAGTAGACATACGGTGACATTGAAAAATGGCAAGAAACGATTTTTTTCCCTTTTCTTTCACGGGGGGGGAGGGGTGGTAAATTGACGAGATATACCCTGAACCACCCCGGACAATTTTTTTGACCCTACAGGCATTGGGAGCTCAGCCAAGAATGCAAATATTTTTCGGAGACTGCGGGGATTGTGGGATAGCTTGAGTCCTCAGTCCCCCCTCCCTCTCTCCATGAGCGTCCATTTGATTCTTTGGCTTTCCGTTACGCTTGTCACACAGCACTGTGCTGAGTCCCGGCTGTGGACTCTGTCTATCATAGCCTGGAGGTTTTTTCAAATGCTTTGTCATTTCGTCTTCTGTAACGGAGCTCTGATAGAATAGTTCTGTCTCCCCATACAGAGATCAGATCCAGTATCTCCCAGACGGTCCATGCTGGAGCTCGTTTTGGGTTTGGGACTGCATCGCCACCTGTGCTGATCGGAGCTCCACGCTGGGCAAACAGGAAATGAAATTCAAAAGTTCGCGGGGCTTTTCCTGTCTACCTGGCCGGTGCATCCGAGTTCAGATTGCTTTCCAGAGCGGTCACTGTGGTGCACTGTGGGATACCGCCCGGAGGCCAATACTGTCGATTTGCGGCCACACTAACCCTAATCCGACATGGCAATACCTATTTCAGCGCTACTCCTCTCGTCGGGGAGGAGTACAGAAACTGGTTTAAAGAGCCCTTTATATCAATATAAAGGGCCTTATTGTGTGGACTGCTGCAGGGTTAAATCGATTTAATGCTGCTAAATTCGGTATAAACGTGTAGTGTAGACCAGGCCTTAGTCTATCTATCTATCTATCTATCTATCTATCTATCTATCTATCTATCTATCTATCTATCTATCTATCTATCTATCTATCTATCTATCTAGTTCTGGTGTGATCACATGTAGAATGTGGTGTGGGGACCTCAGTGCAAGGAAGATGCAGCCAAACTGGAGGGAATTCAGAGAAAAGTGACAGTTATTCAGGGGCTGGAGGGCGAGTGAAGGAGCTGACAATGTCTCCCTTCGCTCAGGGATGCCTCCAGTTGTGGCTGGGAGGGCGGGACAGATACTTATCTGCGGGTGTTTGAGGAGGGGAGGAGGGGAGGAGCTCTGAAGGGTGACTGAGGGGGGAGCATGAGGAAATTCAAGGCTGAGTGAAGGGTGTATCAGCCGGGGGAGAAGAGCCTCTCCAGGAAAGTGGTTGAAGTCCCATCACTTGGGACATTCAAAACTGGGCTAGCCAAATGAGGAGCGGGCTCCGGTGGCCGGGGTGGGAGGCAGAAGCAGCTAGCTGCTAGGAGAGGCCTTTCCCACTTTGAGGGTCTGCATTTCTGGTGGGGCTGGTGTACAGAAAATGTGATGCCTCAGTCCCTGACCCAGTAGGAAGCCCAGGTCCCAGGTTTCCTGCCTTGAAATAATGCTGCCTTCTCATCCTGATGTGGGAGGTGCAAGAGCCTAGTCCTACACCGATGCTCCAGCCTGCAAATCCTGGAGTTGGGCGGCTGCTCTACTCTCCAGCAAAGGCCAGGATTGCGGTGACTCGTTCTATGCCCTGGAACGCCTGTTCCTGCTGGGCTTGGCGGGATGATGGTGGTGCAACACCCCGCACAGCAGCAGGAAGCTGCATTCCCTCTCCCCGTCACCAGAACGCTAATGACACCTCTCCTCCCTGCAGAGGCGCTGGCCGAACCTGAGTTGTGCTATGTTCTGGATGCCGTCTTGTTCACCTACGGCATCATCCTCACAGTGCTCTACTGCCGCCTGAAGGTGAGTCTCCAGGGGCCTGGCCGTTCTCACCACTCTTTAGGTGACCCCCGATGGGGAGCAGAGGGTTACTGTGCCTGCTCTTCCACTCCAGAAACACCACGAGATTGGGGGGCTCCATCTCCTCAGTGGTTTGTAATTGTTCAGGGGACAAGGGCCTCTCCCGGGCAAAGCTTGGGGAGCCTCAGCAGAGTGGTGCTGCAGGGGGAGTGGCAGATCCAGACCGAGGTGCACTGGCAGAGCTGTGGGGAAAGCTGGCCCAGCCCATCTCGCACCAGCCAGCACTGTTGGGCTCTTGTTTTTTGGAGCAGCAAATTTACCTTTTGGAAAAAATGAAATCGTAGTAAAAAGAGATGAGAAAGGCCAGCTCTCAGCACTGCTCTGCTCCCCTTGGCCTCTCTGCTGGGTTATTGCAGAGGAGCTCCCAGCTGGCACAGCTGACTCCTGCTCCTCCCTCCCGTCAGCTACTGGCACAGGGGGCGGAGAAGAGGTGGGAGGGGCAGACACGGGGGGGTGAGTGGCATATGAGACACTCCAGCAATACTCAGCTGGCACAGGGGAGAAGCACCCCTCCCTTCCAGAAAGAAGGGTGGCCCAATAGTTCAAGATCTTGGTGGGAGACCAGGAGCCAATTCAAGGCTCTGCCATAAGTGCATCTACGCCGGGGCCAGGAGTGCGGGTCGACAGGCATGGAAACAGCCATGTAGCCAGGGGTAGCACAGCAGCAGCTTGGGCCTGTGCCTGCCTGAGTACAAACCCACCGGGAGCTGCCGGGTACGTACTAGGGTGGCGAGCCCTAGCTGCCGGGGCTACACTAGCTGGGGTGGAGCTAGTGAGTGTCTGGTGGTCTGAGCTGGGACGCACGCTCCCTACTGCAGTGTGGACATACCCAGTGTGCCCTGAGGCAAGTCTCAGAACCCCTGTACGCTCGGAGGGACAGACCTGCTCTGCCTCCCAGGGCTGTGTGAGGGAAAACATCACCAGGCTTGGGAGACATTCTGCTACGGCAGTGACAGGGACTGTACCGGTCCCAGTGCAAAGGGATATAATAGCATGTGGTCCAGACTTAGCTGCTACAGTTTAGTGCGGCCCCAGGGCTGCTCTATAATGCTGGGTATTAGAAGTCCCTCCCACCCCCTCCCCTCAGCTGAGAATCTGCCCCCCAAAATGTTTCAGGGGCTATTTGTTCTTTAATTCATGCTTTTCATTTCCTTTTTCAGCTCCAGGTTCGAAGAGCATCAAAAGCCGCCCCCAGCGCAGCCTATAGCGTACGTCCTTTCTGCTTCCTGTCGGTTACCCCTTTGCCAGGGCCTTGTGGGCATAGCTGTTACTTTCGTTGGTGTCTCATTGACCCTCAGTCCAACAGAGCCCAGATCTGTGGTGCCGCTTTGGTTGTGCTGCACAGCACAGCTCTCCTCTGCGGGTCCACTGGGAGGAGTGGGGCCAAGGGGCCAACGGCTTTACTGGGGGGGGATGTATTTTGTACGGGTACATCGAGGATGAGTTTGTTCTGTGCTGATGTTTGGGGCCTTACGCTGCAGTGCAGGGAGGCCACGTGGGGCAGTGGGAAGCACTCAAGGGACCCAGATCCTTGTCCCAGCTCTGCCACTAATTCACAGCTTGCAGCAGGCAGGGATAGCTCAGTGGTTTGAGCATTAGCCTGCTAAACCCAGGGTTATGAGTTCAATTCTTGAGGGGGCCATTTAGGGATCTGGGGCAAAAGTCTGTCTGGGGATTGGTCCTGCTTTGAGCAGGGGGTTGGACTGGCTGACCTCCTGAGGTCCCCTCCAACCCTGATATTCTATGTAGGCAAGTCAGTTTCCCTGTCTCTGAGTGTGAATAATGGCACTGACCCACCTTTGCAAAGTCCTCTGAGGTCTGTGCCTGACCTACCAGTGCCATGTCCCAGGAGAGAGTCCTGGCTCTGTTCAAGTCATGCTGAGGTTTAGCTTGTTCCCTTCATGCCCATTCTTGTTTTTTCATTTGTTGTCCCATTTGGTTTCTGCACTCTTTAGCCCCTCCCTCATCTGAGTGGGGTGGGGCTATTTGTCCTCAGTGGGTTTATGCCTCCCCCCTCGGGGGGCACCTTTCGCCAGCATTAAAAGCACACACACATATAAAAAGACAAGAGCAAAGCAGGAGGGGGCAAAGCCCTGGAGGAGTTGCTGTAGAGTGTCCCGTGCTGCCTGGTGCATGGGCCAGGTAGGATATTTCTCTTCTCCTCTCACCTGAGCAAGGTGAAATAGAGCCTGGAGTAGAAACCCTTGAGCATTTTGCAAACTCTCATTTCCATCCCCTTGGGCTGGTGAACATGGCTCACGGTGCCTGGTGCCCACCTGCCTAGGCATTCCCCATTCTCAGGCTGGAAGTGGTTTGTAAACCTTCAGTTAATGTGGTCGTGCCCCTGGTTTGAACCAGCCACCCCGACATGTCCGGAGGCAGGTTGTGCTCAGGGTGTCTCCCTCTCTTTGGAAGCCTGGGAAGTTTCCTGAGAAATCCGGCCAGAGATTTGGGACTCCGATCCCCCCGGAGAAGAATCTAAGCTTTTGGAGAAGCCACCAAGTGATTCCAAACATCCTGAGGCTTGGGTGCCCCTAGCTGCAAAATGAGCCCCAGCCTGATTGGGGAAGCTGCTGATGCTGGCTGTTTGCGCTAAGAAGATAGCCCAGGCACTGGAATAGAGCACGCACAGCAGTAGCCACCCTATTAGCTATGTGAGAATAAACCACCTAGTACCATGCGCACCCCACGCCAAAGGAAATGGAGAGGCCTCCTGGAATGGGCAGCATGGAGATTTATAGCAAACACTTCATGCCAGACAAAGCTGATTTCCTTTTGCATGCACGTATGAATTTCCTGGGTCAAGAGAATGCAGCAGAGAGAGGGTGGATTTCAGTGCAGATTTTGACACATCCTCTGTCAAAATCTTCCTTGAAAAGGCCAGGTAAACTGGCATGGAGGTGGCACTGTCACGTGGACTGAAAACTGGCTAAAGGAGTTAAAACAGGCACATGATTAAAAGCAATGGGCTGGGGGAGGAGGCAGGGATCAGTGCTATTTAATACCGTAATGGTCCAGAGGAAGAGGGCAAAGGGCACAGGACTGTGATGCATATTGGTACTAAGTGAGGAGCAGCTGTGAGGCCAGGGAGAACAGAGGAAAAATAGTGCAGACCTCCTGGGCTGGGAGCGAATCACCCAACGCTCAGACAGCGTGAGTGAGAGAACGCAGGGGAGCTGCCCTGCTGTGGGGTGCCAGCCAGAGGGGTGCAGATGGGAGCTTGCAATGCCAGTGTGATTTTGAACTGTGAGGCAGGAGGCACAGCTGGGAGGCCATACGCTCTTTCACGACCAGTGGCTTTGTAAGCACCTCACTATACGACATGGCGTTGTAAGCACCTCGGTGTCATGGAGATCCTGGCAAAGAGGCTCGTTCAAAGAGGAGTGGGGCCTGGAAGCATTAATGGCTGAGCGCGGCTGAGCGAACTCCATCTATCCCGTGCGGCTAGTGGGGGGCAGGGGAACAAACGACAGGTGAAAAAAACCAAGACAGGAAGAGAATTTTGTGGGGGGTGGGAGTGGAAAGGGGTAGAAGGGGAAGGAATGGGATGAAAGAAAAAAACTGCAGGCCCAGGATAGTTCAGAATTTCCACTTCTGCATCCGGCCCAAACCACAGAGTGCAGAGGTAGTTGCAGAGAAAGAAAGAAAGAAAGAAAGAAAGAAAGAAAGAAAGAAAGAAAGAAAGAAAGAAAATTAACTTTTTTTTTCAAGCTTCCAAGAGTTCCAGCTTTGGGCTGAGTGTCGGAGCTGGGTGATAGTGCGGACAGGCCCCGTCTCCCCCCGCCCAGTCTGTGTCACAACACAGTGTGGGGGGAGGAACGGGCTGTTTCTGTTATTTTGCTTCTTGTTCCTTCTGACTTATCTCTCTTTCTCTTTGTGCAACAGAAAGAAGAAGGGATCTATACCGTAAGTACCCAAACGTCCCCACCCTAGTTTGCTGCCATGTGCAATGATTTGCACAGGACTTGGTCCCTTTCACCAGCTCCCAAGGTGCCAAGAAGATGCAAGTGATATGGGGGCTACATAGCAGAGCTGTATTTTGAATTAATTAATAGATGTTATTATATAATAACACTAGTGTCTGCCTGAAAGTCATCTCCATCTGATGACCATTTTCAGTCCCTTTCCCATTAGGCAGGTATCCACATCACCAAACCACCGTTGGCACTAATTGGACCCCTCGCTGGAGGTCAGCACAAAGACTGAGATTCCCCATAATGCCCCTATAGGGCAGGGCCATTGCCAGGGGGAGATACTGCTGCTGCAGCCTTGTGGGTGACCAGAGGGCATGAGACTTGGGGGTGCCAATTTGGTCCCTCTCACCAGCATGAAAACTCTGTGTTTTGGGTATTTTGGGATGGGTCCCGCAATGCAAACATCGGCTCAGACTCTGCTGCTTTGCTTATAGCCGGGAGCCCTTTGCTAGGTTCTTCTAGGCTATTGAATAGGGAGCAGGAGGTTTTTCTGGGCAGTATCACAAACCGGCCCCTGCTCTGTGCACCCGGTCCAGACGTGTATTTACATCTCGTGAGACCTGCAGGGAATGGCCGAGACAGCTGCTGATGTTCTACCTAGAGTGAAGGGATGTCAGATGAGTTTGAGCTCTGGGCACATAAAGCAGGGAACACTCCTGCGTGGTAGGGAGGGGATGGACGACATGGGGCCTGGACAGGCTTTTCCAGCTCTAGTCTGACCTGGAGAAAAAACCCACCCTGCTTCTGGAGTCAGATTTGGAGCTCAGCCACCAGCTCCATCTCTCCCAAAGATTTCACTCCCCTAGCCCCAGGCTTAGTTCATTTGAATTGTTTCATGAGTCCCATTCGGAATCAAAATCCTAATCCCCACCACCACTTCTGTCTCCTTTTCTTCCTTACAGGGGCTCAGCACTCAGAACCAGGAGACCTATGAAACCCTCCGGACCAAGCCCAATTAGGAGCCCAGTGGTATCCCCAGGCGCAGCCTCTGCAGAAGGAGGTTGAAGGGGGAGCAGGTGTCCCAAGAGTGATTTATATGAGTTCCTCCCCAGTCCCAGCAAAGAAACAACTTTGTTGAAACCAGTGGTTCCCAGTTGCCCCCACATGCTGAAGTGTTGGGGTGGAGGTGTTGCGCCCCTGCTCGTTTACGTGGTAGACATCCCCCCCACAAGCTGTACATTGCTCCAAGACTCTGTAGGATCCGCTTTTCCTATCTCGCCTCTTCTGTGTTTCTGGTGCTGAAGACTTGTAGATGTTCTTTCCCTTGTGCCTGTCACCAGTGTCACACAGCAAGTCTCTGGTGAGATGAAGGTGGGGTTCCATGCATGGTTCCCTCCAGCAGCAAAGCACCTTGTCTACCCTCTACAGCCAAGAACTATAATGCAAACATCTAAACCCTCCTGAACATCTCTTGGAAACCCCTGGACCAATGGAGAATCATAGAATTGTAGGACTGGAAGGGACCTCGCGAGGTCATCTAGTCCAGTCCCCTGCACTCATGGCAGGACTAATATTATCTAGATCATCCCTGACAGGTGTTAGTCTAACCTGCTCTTAAAAATCTCCAATGATGGAGATTCCACCAACTCCCTAGGCAATTTATTCCAGTGCTTAACCACCCTGACAGGAAATCTTTCCTAATGTCCAACCTAAACCACCTTTGCTGCAATTTAAGCCCATTGCATCCTTGTCCTGTCCTCAAAGGTTAAAGGAGAACAATTTAACCTCCCTCCTTCTTGTAAAAACCTTTTATATACTTGAAAACTGTTATCATGTCCACTCTCAGTCTTCTCTTCTCCAGACTAAACAAGCCCAATTTTTTCAATCTTCCCTCATAGCTTATGTTTTCTACACTTTTAATCATTTTTGTTGCTCTTCTCTGGACTTTCTCCAATTTGTCCACATCCTTCCTGAAATGTGGTGCCCAGAACTGGACACAATACTCCAGCTGAGGCCTAATCAACGCGGAGTAGAGCAGAAGAATTACTTCTCGCTTGCTCCCTGATAATGATAGTGTCTGTCCTGGGGAGCAGGGAATAGTCCCTTCTCTGTGCTTGTAAGTCACTGGCTTTGGTCATGTGTTTTGGTTGCCTTGATGGCTTTTCCTTGGCGCACAGAGGTGGCCCACATCACAGCGTCTGGGCTGCTGCAGACAGAGACTTGATACTATGCCAGCTCCCTGCTCCATGTCTGCCACATGGCCAATATTTCCCTGGCCTACCTAGTGCTACCACCTCCTTAGTGGCTGCTGGTTTACCAGTGATGGAGAAGTGGGTATAACATTTCCCTTAGATGACTTCATTGTGTGGGATAAAGGGAGGCTCAGTTCGGACTCAGAGGAAAGGCATTTGCTAGGTTCTGCTGTCACCCTTTGGCTGGTCTTCCTCTGCACATGGGTAGGAATAGTAACACAGATTGATAAAGGGAGTGATGAGGCCAAGGATAGCACCTCCCCCTTTCACTGGAGATGTAAAGAGCTAAAAAGCCCTTGAAGCCAAGTGTTTGAGATCAGAAACAGAACTGGGCCAGACTGAGATGTTACAATTAGCTTTCACATCCAGGTTCCCAGTTCAAATCCCATCCAGGTTGGAGGCGCACAGCTCGTTGCCCTCTGACGGTGAATAAATACGCCCTGGGAAATGGGTTGGTAGGTTTCAGTCCAGGTCCCAGTGGACCAGGATGTACGTACTTCTCCTGCTGGTATCTGTGCTGCCTCAGGCCCATCACTAGACAGAGGGCCCTTACCTTCAGGGTGATCATTCAGCAATCCACAGCAGTGAGGTACAGCACAATTTTTATAAATTATTGACAAATGTAGACTCAGATTTTCAGAACTGCCGGCCTGTGTATATTCGGGTGCCTGATTTGCACCTGCATTTACTGTAGTGCCCACACACACATTCCGTGCTCCCTGGGCGATGGGCCATTTTTGTCCATGGAATTCTGAACTTCAGGGCATTACATTTTAAAACTTCACCTTCACCTGCCGAGTCCCGAGTTCAAGGTCTGGTATTTTCCCTGAAAGAACTGGTGTCATTACTGATGGATAGGGCCTAGTGGTAGGCACAGGAAAGCGCTGGGGTAGATATAAGTCTCCCATAAACTCCTGCAAAAGAAAGACAGGCCCCTGACCTCAGAGCGTCACAGGTAAGTTCAAGAGGACCCCTTTTCAAATATTAGGTTTTCACGTGCTATCTCATTTTGGGACCCGCTTAGCCATGGCAGACGGGCACACAGCACACCTGCCAAAAGGTGCAATTGCAGCTGGGCATCAGTTGGAATCTTTTCATAAAAGCAACATATCTGGGTGTCACAACTAGAATAAATGCAGGAAATTTTTGACCACGCCATTAGGGCTTAATAGAGCACATGATGGCAGGAGCAAATCATCCATCTGCGTTCCTGAGCCATCAGATCAAGGCTTTCATGTTTAGAGTTGAATTCTGCTCCCTCTCCATTGCTCATGATCATACATGGCTTGTTTTGGGTATTGCCTCTGGAGCACCTTTCTCCCCTGGTCCAGCAACAGGCTCCAGAAACACCAGGAGAAGGTGCACATCAGTTTCTGCCAATGCTAAGACAAAATGTAGAAGTGTGCAGAGCTGTTTATCCTTTTAGGAGCACCTGGGTCTCTTTCTGCCAATGTAACCCTTCAAGACTAGACATTGTTTGTTTTTGTTTTTTTTTTAATTGAGCTGAAGGTTTAAAAATTTTATTTTTTAAAAAAGCTTTAAGCAGCGGTATTATGCCACATAACATTGCAATGCCAATTGGATGCTTGCATTTGGAGAAGATGGGATAAAAACCATTCTTGGGATGTTTATGGTAAATACCACTATTGCATTGGCATCAAGTACCACATCTATAGGAATGAATATAGCAGAATGTGTCATTGCCAGAGTTGGTGGGAGAATGGCAATTTCCTCTCAAGACAACTTTTGAGGGTTTGAGATTTAGTTTTGTTCTGCGTTGGAATGAAAACAAAATCTTGCAAACATTTTTGAAAATCAGAATTGTGTCAAAGTGTCTTTCTTCTGCTCAGAAACGTCAGGTTTTCAATTCCACTCACTCGCTCTCTGACCGGATAGTCCACCTGGACCTCAGAAACCTTCCACTCAAACATTTCTTCAGACTCAGGACAACTATGTGAAATGTTTTGGCTTTGACTAAACAACATATTTGAATGAAAAAAGTTTATTCTAAAATGTTCCAGCCAGCTCTAATTATCTCTGAATAGACAGAGTGCTACAGAACTTAAAATTTTTCCTTAATGTCTTGACTGTATTGTACTATACTGGCTCGTGTATTTTTTTGCTCATTAAAATGTGTATACAGGATATGGCGAGTGTGCGCACCTTTATTTAACTTACTTGCTATGAATGGCCTGTGATTTCCGTCTGTCTGTCTGTCTCAGTAGTCAGCTGACCTCTTAGGCTTTGGGTGGGTTTGTATGTGAGTGATAGGGATTGAGGGGGCACCCTTCAGCTTGCTGTTATGTAGAACAGTGCAGTGTGTGTGGGAGTCGTGGTGTTGATTTGAGATAACCATCTCACCTCTGCGTCAATAGCCCAGCATGTTAAGGTGCAGACTTTTAGTGGAGACGTACAGCAAATGTCCTGACTAGTTGTGGTTGGCTGTGTGACTGGCATTTTTTTGCAAGGGTACCACTGTTAACAAAACTAATCTCCCCCGGCATTACACCTTCTTGTCAACTGTTTGAAATGGGACACCTTGATTACATTGGCCTCATTGCCACTACAAAAGTGATTTTTCCTCCCTTGGTATTCAACTCTTCTTGTCAACTGTTGAGAACAGCCCACTTCCACCTTAATTGAATTGGCTCATTAGCACTGACCCCCGACTTGGTAAGGCAACTCCCATCTTTTCATGTACTGTGTATTTATACTTGCCTCTGTATTTTCCACTCCATGCATCGGATGAAGTGGGTTCTAGCCCATGAAAGCTTATGCCCAAATACATTTGTTAGTCTCTAAGGTGCCACAAGGACTCCTCGTTGTTTTTGCTGATACAGACTAACACAGCTACCACTCTGAAACTGTTAACACTGGTATCCAGGCTGGCATTTGGTAAATCCTCACTTTTTGGTGCCCTTTCAGGGTCAAGGCCCATCTCAGCTATAATATTTCAAGGAAGTCCATTTCCAGCCTTTCTCAGTTGGACAAAAACTTTCCTGAAGCTCACTATGAGGGAAATTTTTTCTGCAGATCATGAGATATGCATGGTCTCAGCCACAATCAGATTAAGGGCAGCATTTGGGGGCTGCAAAATCTGTGGGTCACCCCATAATTTAATGCCTCAGCTTCCAAGCAGTAGCTGAATCATAGAAGATCAGGGTTGGAAGAGACCTCAGGAGGTCATCTTGTCCAACCCCCTGCTCAAATCACACAATACTACATGACTTAAGTTCATTACATTTGCCTCTTCCTCAGCGTGAGTGGACACGCAGTCACCTTTGTAAACTGAGCTGAGATTTTCCAAGCACTTCAACCAAAACCCACTGTTTTAGGTCAAATATAAAACAGGTTTATTAACTACAGAAATCAATTTTAAGTGATTATAAGTCGCAAGTGTTGGGATCAAAGTTGATTACTCAAGAAATAAAAATAAATTTGCAATCTGAGGTGTACAAACTAAGCAGGATTTCAATCAAGCAATGTCTCACCCAGACAGATGGTACAAACAGGTCACGGATCTTCAGTATGCTGGCTGGGACTTTTTCCCGACTCAGAACCACCCTCCTCCAGTTCAAAGTCTTTGTCCTCCAGATGTGTTTCCAGGTGTTGAATTGTGGGGGTAGTGAGGCCAAGTGATGATGTCACTTCCCCTCTTTTATAGTTTCTTCACTGTGAGATGGGTTAGTCCACCCCCAGGGCCTACACAACTCCTCCAAGACATCTCAAGGATAGTGGATTATTTTATTGAAGCAGCAAAGAATCCTGTGGCACCTTATAGACTAACAGATGTTTTGGAGTATGAGCTTTCGTGGGTGAATACCCACTTCTTCAGATGCATATTTTATTGAAGGGTGTTGGTGAGCCATTAATTGACTCCATTGTTGTACCTAAAAGGCTGGTTTTGGGTTTTCCCAATCTCACAACATATTTCAGTAACATATGTATTTCATCACCTAACACACGATAGTAGCCCCTACAATCCAACAGGATATTCATGTTCAGCAGATTGAGACTTTTAAAATGATCCCTCACGGGGCATACTTTGTACAGACCATCTCATAATTATATCACAGTGATGAATATGGGGAGTTCCAGGGTGCTACTCTGAGGTACAGAGTGTCACAATGTCATATTCAGGTTGCTATGAGAACCATAACGTTGAATTTCCTGGCTTCTGTGCATTACCATCTCGAGCCTACCAGTGCTGAATTAGCATCGGTTTCCTTGGGCGTATCTGACAGATCACACATATGCAGCTTGTTGCTTTTACCAGCACTGTAATGTTTTGCCCTATTTTACCCATTAGCCCAACTGACAGCAGTGTTTCCAGCTCTCATGATTTTATCACTAGTCTCGTGATACATTTAGCTTAGAGCCCCAGCTCCCAGATTCATGTGATTACATGAGATGCTCAGGTTTCGTTTAATAAAGAAAGTTTCTAGCCCTTGTGACTGTAGAGAAAGCCTGAAGCTGGGAACTGAGATAGGCTAAAAAAACCAGAAGGCAAATAAAATGGACCCAACGTTCATTATTTTTTAAAATCTCAGGAATTTTTTTTTGAAACCTGACTGACGATTTTTGAAGGCTGGGGTTGGCATTACTGGAGGTGAACTCCATGGGGATGGGGAGGGCTGATGCGCAGCACAGCTTGAGTTCATCCAACCAAGGGCTGGTCGGGTCTGATGTAGAGCTGCCAAATCATCAGTGTTTACTTCTGCATAGGCAGGTTCTAGTTCTTTCCGTCAGTATGATAAGGGCCTTAATCAGAGTGACAGGAAGAGAGGGAGGGGTGTAAGGAAGATGGGGGATGATGGGAACTGAGTCACTTTCCATGACGCTGGGTTTCCTCTGAGGAGTTTGTCGTTTCATGCAATTATACATGTAACCTGGGAAAATTACACACTTCCCCGGGTGCCCCTGAGAGGCAATACTTCCCCACTCGCAAGCACAGAGTCTGCGAGTGGGAAAGAAATTTTTAATGAAAGAAAAAAAGTTACTCAACATAAATTAGGGAAAATGCCGCAAGCAGGATTCATAATAATAAAACTGAGCAGGACACTCACTACAGAGTGCACAGAGCAGAACCTTCCACCTCATGTTCTTGAGTTCTACAACCAAAAGTTCCTTTACTGTGCCCTTCTCTGCTCCCTCACCAGACCCCACTCACAGGGGTTGTCCTTGGTCAGTGAGGACACAGGCTTCAGAGGTGCATCTGTGTGAGTTCACCTCCCACCTGGGGAAGGCACCTTGCTGCTCCGCTGGCCATCCCACCAGCTGCTGTTCCACTACGCCAGCTGCCCTCACTGGCCAGTTTGCAGACAGTCCCCTTCTGCTGCCACCTACTTCTCTATCTCCAGCCTGCTTCTTGCTTGCATATATATACCTGCCCCTGGAAATTTCCACTACATGCATCCGACGAAGTGGGTATTCACCCACGACAGCTCATGCTCCAAAACTTCTGTTAGTCTATAAGGTGCCACAGGACTCTTTGCTGCTTTTACAGATCCAGACTAACACAGCTACCCCTTTGATACTTCTCTACTGTGACTGCGGCACAGTTTCCCCGCAGCTCTCAGTGATTGTCAGCTCATAGCGGGGGAACTTCATTACTAAGCTGGCAGGAAGGAAATGCTGTCCTACCCCAAGTGATTGCAGGCTTCATGAACATTTAGCAAAGCAAAAGACTCTTCATGGAGCTTATTTAGCTCTATCTTTGAACAGTGGGGAAGGGCAAGTTAAACCAATCTGGGGATCTTTACATAAAGCCCACATCTCCTGATAAGAACATTTGTCCCCAATCCCTCTTACTTTCACAGGGGTCTGGCATTCAAGCCCCTGGCTTAGTGAGTTCCTTTCAGCTGAGGGTGACCCCTCCATTGGGACAAGCTCAGCACAGTTCTGCTCCCCTTTAGTCATACAATGAAGATAACATTGATAATGACATGTCACTATCCCTGCATTCAGGACTAGAGTGATTTGTAACCCAACACCAGCCAGAGTTGATCACTTTGGACAACACCACTCTGTCTGCTGGATACCTATGTACAGTAGGTGTGCTCATGGAAATACAGTTTGCTCCTGAAGTCTTCCCCCATCCCCAGCTAGCAGTCAGGGGAGAGCTCATTCAGACCCTGCTTACATACAATACAGGTCAACTTCGGGGCTGGATCTTAATAACCCTTACTGATGTGAACACTCCTTGCCTAGGGGTGTGTTGCACCAAGTCAGTGAGGCCACTCGGCTGTGTGAGAACTGCAGGCCCAGGGCAAAACTCATCACTAATAGCAGAGAGAGCGAGCAAGAGAGAGGAATTCAGAGGCTCGGGCTAGGGAGCAGAGAGGTTTTCCTCTGAGGTTGGAAATCCGGTGGAGAGTTAAGTGAGCCAGAGAGCGGCAGCTGTGCAGAAGGGTCTTGTGCTACTAGTGCCATAGTGATGAGAGCTAGAGGGATGCCAGGAAAACCGAGGGAACGGGCTGGGGAACAGAGGAAGGCCTGGAGAAGGATTTCAGCGGAGGCCGATTCAGGACTCTTGATAATGCTGCAGAATTGATGGCAAACGGATTCCCCTCCAGGTTGCGGCAAGGTTCTGGAGAATGGGAGGCATGAGCCAGGGAAAGGAATAGAGAAGAGAGGTATTATTTACTGCATAAGCAAGAGTGCCCCAGTCAAGGCACCATGCAAGCATACAGGTAGATACACTCCCTGCCCAAAGAACTCGCACTCTGAGGATACGGCTAGACAGTGGTCACAGCGAGGGATTGCAGCTCCAGCTGACACAGCTGAGTTAGCTTTAATCTTACTAGCTCAAGTCCAGGACAGGCACAAGGACAAGCACTTTCTACAGCACTCTCCCAAGGCCTGGTCTACCCTAGGACCTTACATTGGTATAGCTACATCTTTGAGGGGTATGAAAAATCCGCACCCCTGAGAGATGGAGCTACATTGACCTAACCCCCAGAGAGGACAGTGCTAGATCGACAGAAGAATTCCTCCATCAACCTAGCTCCTGTCTCTGGGGAGCTGGATTACTGCCTCTGGGGAGCTGGATTACCTGCGTCGACAGAGGAACCCCTCCCATCGGCATAGATAGAGTCTACACTGAAGCACTGCAGTGGCACTATAGGATTGTAAGTGTAGACGTACCCCAAGAAAGGCAGGGTGGTGATAGGAGGCTGCTAACCTGCCTCTGGGGTGCTGGGGGGGTGGGTTCGTTAGTGTCAAGGAGTTGAGCTGGGAAGTTCTGAATAGCGTAGCTTTGATCACTCATTGACAGAGTCAGCGTCCACGAAGAGGTGCAGAAAAAGGACCATGGCAGCATGTTTTAGAGAACGGCGAATGCTTGCCAAGGGTTTGCATGGCAGCCCCAGCCCTCTACACCCAGTTCACCCAAACTCCATCCTGGTCCTATCCACCAGGGCTGTGCTGAGTATGACTCGGTGGCTGAGCCCCACAGGTCTTTGGGGTACAGGACTGTGGAGCTCCTCAGCCCCCTGCAGGCTGGTGTGGGAAGGTTCCCCACCCGCCTGGCCTTGGTGGGGGATGAGTGGTTACCGCTGGCTGCCACGGTTTGAGGCATCGGTCCCCCTACGTGAGACACAGCTAAGTGAAGTGACCGAACCCGCTGCCAGGCTGTGAGCCAATGGCAGAGCCAGGCACAGACCCCAGGAGTCCTGGCTCCCCACTGCCTGTTCTTACCAATACCTATCACCCAGCCCAGACCCTGCCACCACCTCTGGTCCTCTGCGTCCACCGCTCCCATCTCCTGCTTCTTCCAACAACATGGCACCTGACTCTTCCCCCTCCCTCACCACCTGGCTGTCACCATCCTTCCTCCTCTCTAACATTGACTTCTGGATCTTTTGGCCTCAGGCCCTCCCAGCTACTAGCCTCCCTCTGCCCCTCTCCTTTCATTGGCTCTGCCTTTTGGCCTGTTTCCCTCCCAATAGGAGCGTGCTTTGTTCTCCCCACCCTAACATCCCCCCCATCCCACCCCTGCAGTTATGGGTCCGTCCTCCTTCGCTTCGCCGAACACCACAGGTACAACCGCTACCTGGAGCTCCTCTCCTGCACCTCCACGTCCCACCCCGTCGGCTGCCTTCCACTCCCTCCGCTTCCTTGGAACTGCTCTCCCCACGGACTCCAACAGCTGCTTGTGGCCAGACCTCGCGGCTCAGGCACATTCTGCCGGATGAGGACACCCTCCTTCTGGAATTCTTACTCTTCCCAGGGTTCCCTGGCTCTTTCTTCTCCGCCGCTCTGACTGGTGCATCAGCATCTCATTTGGTGGATGGCTGTGCCTCAGGGGTGAAAGTAACTTATGGGACTCCTGCATGGGGGCATGGCCTCATCTGGAAGAGGCATGGCCTCAACTGGAAGAGGTGTGGCCTCTCAAGATTTGAAGGGCCTGGAGCTCCTGCCTCTGCGGGAGCTCTGAGCCTTTTAAATCCATCCCCAGCCCGGCTGCCAGAGCTGCAGGTGGGATTCAAAGGGCTCCGGGCTGCCCGCAGCTGGGGGGAGTTCTGAGTCCTTTCAGTCCCCGCCACAGAAGCTGGTGCAGTCTGGCACGATGTACTGGATCTTGCTGGTACTCCGTACTGGACCGTACTGCCTTACTTTCACCTCTGCTGTGCCTCCTTCTTACCCCTCTCTGGGAGACTGACACAGGGCTCTGAGCCAGCCCCCATCTCTTCTTCCCCCTTGCCCTTTCTCCAGGTGTTCTGATCTTCTCACCTGATTCCATCTAGCTCGTGTGTGCCAATGAACCCCTGTTCTGACTTTCCACAGCTCCCTCCTTTGTGGGCTGACTCTCACCTCGCTCCCACGAGGTCTCACTATTAGCTTCACCATAACGTGGCCTCAGCTGAACTTCTGCTCTTTCCTCTCCAATCCCCTGGATCTCTTCCAGCTTCTCCTAGCTGAGAACATCACTCTCCTCTTTGTCTCCTGTTAGCTCCTCCCTCTCTCTTGCCTCATCCATCCCAGTGTGTCCAAAGCTTGGTGCTTCTCCCTCCAGAACATTGCTAAAATTCTCCTTTTCTTTCAGACAGCCAAACCCATCATCCACTCCTGTGCCAGTGCCTGGTTGGATTGCTATCAGAACATAAGAATGGCCATACTGGGTCAGACCAATGGTCCATCTACCCCAGTATACTGTCTTCTGATTGCAGCCAATGCCAGGTGCTTCAGAGGAAATGAAGAGAACAGGGAATCATCTATCTATAACCGCTTCCTCTCCCTGGCACCCACATCGCCCTACTTCAGCTCATTCAAAACACAGCTGCTGTGATGGCCTGCCCTGCTTTCTGCTCTGACCCTCCTCTTTGAATATACCAGCGCCACATGTTTCATTGCAGTCAAAATCCAAGCGTTGTGTGCTTGTCTTCAAGGCCCTTTGCAGACCTATGGGTTCACTCGTGTTTCTTCTTGGAGTACCTCTTGCCTCCTCTGCTTTGCCAGTGGTGCCGGCTCCATCCATCTCGTTCCCAGTTATTTGCAGAAATGTCTCCACACTTTCCGCAGAGATGCCCCATAGGCCCGGATCACTTTCCCTGATCACTAATGTCTCCTTTAAATCCTTCCCACAGACCACCCCTCCCACAACACCTACAAAAAATCAGCGAGGTAAAGAGGGCCGAGTTGAGCGACACATGAGGGGAGGTGGCACTTAGTTAATCCAATTGTAATAATGATAATTAGTGGTAGAGTTGCAGACTGTGGTAGCAGATAACAGCTCTAGTCAGGGAGCAGGACTCTATTGTACAAACACCGAACAGAGAGCCAGTCCCTGCCCCAAAGACCTTGCAATCGAACAGCTTGTCTACATGGGGTGGGGTGGGGTTATGAAGCAATACAAACTACAAGAGACAGAGGAGCACAAATGCACATGACCAGTCAGCATGCCAGGCCGCAGTCCCATTCATGAGACGATGCTGGAATTAAAAGTAATATTGTCAAATGAATGTTGATATACAGCTGCAATGGATGTGCGTTACTGTGTCACTCGACCTTTGCTACCCTTGCTGCCTTAGACTGTAAACATTTTGGGACAGGGATGTGTCTTTGTATGTGTTTGTACAGCCCCTAGCTCAAAGGGGCCTGCTCGTGATGGGACCTCTGGGAGCTACTGCACTATAGAAATAACACACTCCTTCTCCCTGGTATCCTTCCAGGACCAAGTACTCCTAATAATAATGCACTAGTACATTTCTCGAATGCCTTTTGTTCCAAAGATCTTCACAAACCACATTCTTATAGCCCCCCGGACATGCAGTCACCTCTGAGGTGGAGAGTATCAACTGAGAGCAGTACAGTATGCTGCAAATCAGCGGGGAAGGGCAACTTTCCCCAAGGACAGAAGGGCTACACGGTTCCTCTTACATAGAAGAACCAGGGGAGCTGTCATATCCATGCAGAGCAGCGAGAGCTGGGACAGAGTCGGTGGCCACCGTATGAACCTGCGATTCCAGAGGATCTAGTTCAGATCACTAAACTATCCTCTCCCATTTCAGCCTGGATGCGCCCGCTTGCAAAGAGCATCAGATGTAAGGAAACCTTGCTCTGTCTCTTAATAAATGCACCTGAAAGCTGAGACCAGTAAATAGCAGAGGTTGGAGTTCATTTTAAAGAGGGAGGGGTGATTCATCCCGAGGACAATCACCCATCCAAAATATCCTTTTTGAGGGCACCGAAGAGTTGCTTTTAGTTGACAGGAGGAATTTCCTGGCCTGCTTCATGTGTCTAAACTCAGCTGCAGAGCAACAAAATTGACCAACTACACCAGGACCCGAATGAGACAGGAAATCGTGGTCACTTTGCCTGCAGAAAGCTCTCTTCCGGCTTTTTCACTGAAGCCTATTTTAGGCCCTGCATTACTTTTATTTCCCCTTCGTTTCTGATAACGTTACAGGAACAGGATGTTTGGCTGGGACTTGTCAAACCAAATGCGGACCCTTGCGAGTAATCATGAAAGACTCAGCCATCCTGGGAAAGTCTTGGCATCCTAGATCATTTCTCCTCTCCTCACTGCCTTTCTCCAGCCTTGCAGAGCTGCTTAGGCACTTTGGCGGTGGGTCCTGGGGTGGAAGGACCCCCTGCTTCCAAATTGCCACAGAAGACCACCCTGGGACCCGCCGCTGAAGTGCCGGAAGGACTAGGGTGACCAGATGTCCCGGTTTTATAGGGACCGTCCTGATTTTTGGGGCTTTTTCTTATATAGGCACCTATTATCCCCCCACCTCCTGTCCCAATATTTCATACTTGCTATCTGGTCATCCTAGGAAGGACCCCCCACCATGGGTCTTCGGGGCACTTTGGCAGCGTCCGGAGCGGAAGGACCCCCCGTTGCCGAACTGCTGCTGATGACCTGGAGTGGAAGAAGCTCTGGGGGCCCGGGCCCTGCGAGAATTTTCTGGGGTCCCCAGAGTGAATGAAGGACCCCGCTCCAGGGTCCCCAAAAAACTGTCATGGGGGCCCCTGTGGGGCCTGGAGCAAATTGCCCCTCTTGCCCCCCCCCCCGGGTGGCTCTGCCCACAGGCAGCAAATTTGTAAGCCAGACTCCAGAGAACTTGCTCAGCATGTTGTACCAGGACAGAGCGCCCACGCTCAGGGCCCATTTGGATGGTCAAGAAATAAGGGTCCAATCCTGTTGCCGTTAAAGTCCATGGGAACTTTGGCACTGATTTCAAGATGAGCCAAATCAGTCCCTTAAAGAGGTCCTGCCCCTGTTTGTGCTCACAGCAGTACAGCCTTGGGCTGCAGTCTCATCAGATTGCACCAGCAGAACAAAGTTAATGTGGAGGTGAGATCCCACCAGGGAAAACCCAGCTGGTACTGGAAGCGGAAGGAGTGACTCAGGCTCCTTTCCTGAGTCAACACTGGAGAGAAGCCCAGCATGGTGCCAGGGTTTGGTGTCATGAACCTAACGGATGAAATCAAGGTCTGGATCACTTGCAATTCCCATTAAAGAGCTAACAGGATTTTTCTCAAGAGGAGAGGATATGAAGTCAGTGTCCTGGCTGTGTTCCACCTTGGGCAATTGCAAACTAGCTTAAACTGGATACAGGATCCGTCATCCCTTTCTGACCTAAGCCATTGTGCAGTGTTGCTTTGTGCTATTAGACAGCTGCTGTGTCCTACCCCAGAGTTTATATATGCAATCTGCAAAGTCCTTTCATATCTTTTCGGATGCAAGGTGGCATAGAAATGCAGGATATAATTGTTAGGGACAAGTTTCAAAAGGATGCACCCCCACCCCTACTCCCACTACCCCTCTGAGTGATCGCCTTTTAGAGTGACCCTTATTAACACTGGACAGAGCATCCTGCAGGTCCCCAGCCAGATTTATCCTACACCCCACTGGCAAGGGCGGCAGGTTTGTATAATTTTTGGTGGTGCCCAGTGTGATGGGTTGGATCACAGAAACCCCCTTGGGAGCTGCCACATGATGATCCAAGACCACTTCTACCCCTGCTTTTCCTGCCAGCTCAGGACTCCAGCACCCTGTCCTAGGATAAACTTCCACCTTGTGCCCTTCCCTTTCCCCTAGCCTCCACCCTGAGGCACCCCCCGTGGCAGCTCCCCCCCTCTGCCTTGGGGTGCCCCCCCATAGTAGCTCCCTCACTCCACCCTGAGGCACCCCTCCTGTGGCAGCTCCCCATCACCCCTCTGCCCTGAGGCACCCCCCTGTGCCCCAGCTCACCCCTGCCCTGCCTCCTCCCCAAGCACGCCATCGCCACTTCACTTCTCCCGCCTCCTAGGCTTGTAGTACCTAAGCTGATTGGTGCCGCAAGCCTGGGAGGTGGGAGAAGTGAAGCAGCGATGGCGTGCTCGGGGAGGAGGTGGGGCAGGGGTGAGCTGGGGCGGGGAGTTCCCCTGCGTGCAGCCCCCCCCTTACTTGCTGCAGGCAGCCCTCCCGCCCCAGCTCCCTCCGCCTAAATGCCGGTGGCGACTGGGGCGGCCGAAGATCTGGCCGCCGCTGCCGAAGAAAATGCCACCCCCCAAATTTTAGCACCCTAGGCGACTGCCTAGGTCACCTAATAGATTGCACCGGCCCTACTTCCCATTATACATCTTTTGCATAAGGCGGGAATCCTTTGTCCCTCTCTGGGTTCCCACCCCTCCTTCTCAATGGAAAGACACCAGGTTAAAGATGGATTTTAGTTCAGGTGACATGATCACATGTCACTGCAAGACTTCACTTGCCAGCACACACGTATACAGGAAGACTTACAGGTAAAACACAGCCATCTGCAGACAATTGTCCTGGTTAATGGGAGTCATCAGGATTCCAAACCACCATTAATGGCCCACACTTTGCATAATAACAATAGGCCCTCAGAGTTATATTCCATATTTCTAGTTTCAGAGACAAGAATGGTACATTTATACAAATAGGATGACCACACTCAGTAGATTATAAGCTTTGTAATGATACCTTACAAGAGACCTTTTGCATGAAGCATATTCCAGTTACATTATATTCACTCATTAGCATATCTGTATAAAATTATATAGACTGCAACATCACACCCAGAATGGGTCCTAGTCCTCCCCCCACACATACACACACCCTGGGCTCTGAATTTGCTGGAGCTCAGGCACCACAGGTCCATACACTCGCCGCTCTTGCCCACTGGTACATGAAGCGCAATTAAAAGCAGAATGAGGGGAAATGGGAGGTTGGCCCCCTCCTTTTATGTGCTCCCCTCTCCAATCTAATGTCCCTCTCTCAGAGCCACTGGGACTCCCCTTGCATTGTCCAGGCCCCTGTCCTACCAGAGGCTGAGCCCAGTGCTGAGTGCTCCTGTCCTGGGGGTGGGGGGGGAAGGGAAGGAGTTAACGCCCAGGATCTGTGTGAGTGCACTGCTCAGCATAAGGTCTCACAGATAGTTTAATTACCTCTGGCCTGAGGCCAGGTCTGTCCACAGTTCTTGTCCTGGTACAGTGTCACGGAGTGTGGGGGGACAAGAGGCCCTGCACTCCCGGCTTCCTGTGATTCACCGTGACTCTCAGCCAGGCAGTAAAGCAGAAGGTTTATTTAGACGACAGGAACACAGTCCAAGACAGGTCTTGAAGGCACAGACAACAGGATCCTCCCCCATTAGGTCCATCTTGGGCAGGGCCGGCTTCAGGCCCCAGCGCGCCAAGCGTGTGCTTGGGGTGGCATGCTGCGGGGGGCGCTCTGCCGGTTGCCGAGAGGGCAGTAGGTGGTTCCGGTGGACCTGCCGCAGGCATGCCTGCGGCAGGTCCACCGGAGCCGCAGGACCAGCAAGCGGCAGAGCGCGCTCTGCGGCGTGCCGCCGTGCTTGGGGCAGCAAAATGGCTAGAGCCGGCCTTGATCTTGGGGTCCCAGGGGCACCACAGCCCCATTGGGGAACCAGAGCCCCGTCTCAGCTTCCTTCCATTCCCCAGTCAGATCCTGAAACCCTCTCCCTCCCCAGTGTCTCCTCCCCCAGCCTTTGTTCAGCTTCCCGGGCAGAGGTGTCACCTGGCCTCTAACCCCTTCCTGGATTCTCACCTTACATGCTCAGGTATCTTCCCTCAAGGCCCATGTCCCATCCCCCAGTGCAGACCGTCCTCCTAGGCCAACACTCCCCACTCAGCATTCAAAGACCACATTAAGAACAGCCCCAGTTCGTCACATACAGGAGAACCTCCGAGTTGTGAGCACGGCGGGACTGGAGGTGGTTTGTAACTCCGAACCAAACATTGTGGTTGTTCTTTCAAAAGTTTACGACTGAACAGTGACTTAATACAGCTTTGAAACTTTACTGTTCAGAGAAAAATTCTGCTTTCCCTTCTTCTTAAAGTAGTTTACGTTTACCAGTACTGGCCTGCATTTCCATTTTCTTTTTTTTGTCCCTGCTGCTGCCTGATTGCATACTTCCTGTCCAAAGGAGGTGTGCGCTTGACCGGTCAGTTTTTACCGCTGGTGTTTATAACTCTGAGGTTCTACTGTATAACTCTTGGGGTAGATGATTGGCCTGCTCACCAGATAAGTTATACTGGGACACACCTAGTGTATACTAGTATAAAAGTGCCCTCTAGTGGTATATTTGATTCCCCTTCCCATAAGGGAATAGCTGTACGTATGCAGGGCCACCCAGAGGATTCAGGGGCCTGGGGTCTTCGGCAGTGGGGCGGCCCCTGCTTCGGCAGTAATTCAGTGGCAAGAGGTCTTTCCGCTCCGGGACCTGCCGCCAAAGTACCCTGAAGACCTACGGAGGGCCCCCCCCCCACTGCCGAATTGCCATTGAAGACCCAGCACTTTGGCGGCAGGTCCCACTTTGGTGATAATTCGGTGGCGGGGGGTCCTTCCGCCCTGGAGTGGAAGGACTCCCGTTACAGAAGACCCAGAGCAGAAGAAGCTCCAGGGGCCACTGCCCCGCGAGAGTTTTCCAGAGCCCCCAGAGCGAGTGCAGGACCCTGCTCCAGGGGCCCTGAAAAACTCTCATGGGGGCCTGGGGCAAGTTGCCCCACTTGCTCCCCCCCCCCGGGCGGCCCTGCTTTATAGAGGCCCATGCTAGGAGGGGGTTCATTGCGTGGTTCAAATGATTAAGATGATTGTGGTTTTGGGTATATCTTGCTGGGGGATGAATGTTATAAAGAAAGCTCTGAAAGACAGGGCTCTGGTGCCAATGAACGGAATGCTAATAAAGAAAAGAAAAGAAAAGGCATTGGACTGTAGGCTTGGCTTGACGTGAGCAGTTAATGTGGTGGGAGACCTGTAAAACAGGATTAGGGAGGTAAATAGATCACCAGACTGAACACACAATGTCCGTGCTAAATAAGAGCTTGTGTATACTCATGGGTGGCCCCTGGCTCTGCCTCTTCTGCCCGTGTCCCTACCCTGGGGCAGTCAAAGCCCTGAGCCTCCCCCACACCACCTAAAGGTGCCCCGAGGCCCCATCGTCCACCTGCCCAGAGCTGCCCTGGGCCAGTGTCACACCTCCCCAGAGCCCAAGCTGCTGCAGGAAAAGCCTCTCACTTTTATCTGAAGAAGCTTTGAGATGCCCCATACAAGTTCTGGGGTAGTTGAGGAGTTGGTATGTGTTACTCAGCTTCTGGGGCTCATCAGTATTCTCTCTGGAGTCCAGGGAGATGACTGGTGAACCCAGGAAGCTGAATAGCAGATACTGTTTCCTCAGCCGCCCCGGAAACCTGCATGCAGCATAATAAAGTGAAAACTCCCCCTAACCTATTATGTCCACTGCCCATGTGTACACTTCAAATACTACAGTCGCACAGCTGCACTGCTGTAGTGCTTCAGTGTAGACACACCTTATGCCCGCAGGAGGGGTCCTGGTCAATGGCTAGGGCTCCTGGGTGCTACCGTAACACACCTAATAACCAGTGTACAGCACCTAGCACCATGGGTTTCTGCTCCACAGCTGGGGCTCCTACCAGGCATCTTTTCACCATCCAGGGCCTGATTCCCCATTACACCAAGGCCCCTTTGCAATGCTCCGGCAGGGGAAAGGAGCCTTGGAGTAGGTCCCCTGTTTTGCAGGTCACTTTTAATTTCACTTCTTACTCTGTGGTTAGTTAATTAAGGCTCATTAAGAGCTTGCAGATGCTCGGATGAAATGGACGATTTAAGGGCAGCGTTATGATTTGAAGGAGAAGAGGCACTAACTGTTTTGTTTCTGCCTTCCCTGCTCTGTCCTGTCTTATGCACATATTGGGTGGAGGGATATCTATTATATGTCGAATAGGCAAAGGGATATCCTTTCTGCAAATCATCGATGAGTCTGGTGGCACTGCACCACAGCCACTGACATCACATAAGAAGGCACAGTCGGCCAATCAGCATGTGGCTATAAGATGTGATCATATTCCATGGCAGACACACCTGGGGATAAGATACTGGGGGATCCTCCGGCAGAGCCAGGGACAGAGGCCAGCCAGGTGTGAATGGGAGTAACCCGCTCTGAGGTGAGGGCAGAAGTTGGTTTCCCGGTGTATTAAACAACCCTAGCCAGAACCATCTCCGCACCCAGAGCTTCGTGGAGAGGGCAGGTGGGTGAGGGAACTAAGGGGTTGGGCGTGAGGACACCTGAGTTCGATGTACAGCTCTGGGAGTGGAGTGGGGTCTAGTGGTTAGAGCGGGGTGGGACTTTCACCTCTAATAATGTAACTGTCAGAATAAGGGATCTTCGCTCAGTCTGACCCTCAGCTTCCATCTTCTCTCAGCCCCACTTGGAGTCACCAACTTCCTCGCTGATGGCTCTGCCCCATTCTGTGGCGCTGGCCTTGGTGAAAGATTCCTCCTTGATCGTTTCCTCACATGACCCTTTGGTGCAGCAGAAATGGCTTCACTTCTGCTCTTGCTTCAAGCCCACACCATCCCCCCCAGCCAGCCCATGCTGGTGTCTGATGCTCTGGAAAGCCAGAGGGGCGGGAGCTGCCACAGGCCGGGCCAGAGGAGATGGAGGCTGGTGGGGGTGGGAAATCCCAGCTGAGGGGAGGTCTGGAAGCGAGGCAGTGGTAGGAGCTGTGATAGCCCAGGCTGGAGGAGATGGAGGCCAGGGTGGGAATCTCAGCTGAGCAGGAACTGGATTTCTGGGAGGTCAGAGGGGCGGGAACTGCCACAGGCCAGGCCAGAGGAGATGGAGGCTGGGATGGGGCTGGGTCTCTGGGAGGAGCTGCCCTGAGACAAACACCTAGATGAGGGTTTCAGCAGTTCAGCATTCCCAGGAACTCACACAAGAACTGGTCTTTCCCTCTGTAAGGCAGGGGCTGCAGCAGCTTCCCGGAGCCAACATGGCCTCACAGAGCAGTGAGGGCATCATCAAGCTGTCGAGGGAGGAGCTGGAGGCCCTGAAAACTGCCTTTGAGGAGGGGAACCTCGCTGGAGTGGCCTCCAGGCTGCAGGAGATGCTGGAGTCACTGGAGAGCGTCCAGCTGGATGTGGGCATCACGGGCGAGACCGGCTCTGGGAAGTCGTCCTTTGTCAACGCCCTGCGGGGCCTGGGCGATGAGGATGCTGGTGCTGCCTACACTGGCGTGGTGGAGACCACCAGGGAGCCGACTCCATACCAGCATCCCCGGTACCCCAACGTGACCATCTGGGACCTACCAGGGATAGGCACACCCAATTTCCACCCCGACGCCTACCTGGAGCAGGTCAGCTTCTCACGCTATGACATCTTCTTCATCATTGCCTCACAGCGCTTCACCGCCAACCACGCCGCTCTGGCCCGCCACATCCAGGCCATGGACAAGAGTTTCTACTTCGTCCGCTCCAAGGTGGATATAGACCTGGACTGCTCCCTCAGGCGCCGGCCATCCAGCTACAGCGAGGTGGGGGTGCTGCAGGAGATCCGACAGAATTGCCTGGAGGGTCTGCGGGCCCAAGGAATCCACTCGCCCCAGGTCTTCCTCCTCTCGGCCTTTGATCTCAGCAAATACGACTTCCACCTCCTGGGGGAGACGCTGGAGAGGGAGCTGAGCCACCACAAGCGGCACGCCTTCCTGATGGCCCTGCCCAACATCTCCCTGCACATCCTGGAGAAGAAAAAGGCTGCCATGCTGAAGCAGATGTGGCTGATCTCTACCATGGCCTGTGGTGTCCACACCGCGCCCATCCCAGGGCTCCTGATCTCCTGCGATGTGGACATCCTGACTAGGACCCTGCAAGGTTACTGCAAGAGCTTTGGCCTGGATGACGACTCTCTGGAGAAGCTGGCAGCAGAAGTGGGGCAGCCGGTGGGACAGATGAAGGCTGTTATCAAGGCACCACTGGCCAAGGAGATCTCCAACAGCCTGGTGGTGCAGCTGCTGATACAGGCAGGTGGCAAGGTGCCAAAGCTATCCAAGGAGGTGCTGCGCTCTGTTCCTGTGCTGGGCTCCATGGCATCTGGAGCACTGTCTTTTGCCACCACTTACAAGATGCTGAGGAGTTTCATGGATGAGGTGACTGCCAGTGTCCAGAGGGTGCTGATCAAAGCCTTCGAGGTGGATGCTGAGAAATGAGCCGGAGAGGAGGAGAGAGAAAGATCAAGACACCTTCTATGGAGGGAAAGTGGAAACAGGACCCCGACATCCCCAGGAAATCCCCTGAACTTCCTACCAAATGTCAGAATTTCATTCCCTAGCTGGATAGAAAATACAGCAATGAATTTCTGAAGATTCTGTTGCAGTTACTTTGCTTTTTAAACCTCAAATATCAGATTGGGTTCTGCTCTCACTGACACTGGTGCAAACCGTAAATCCATTGTAAACATGTTGTCACAAACTGGGGGTACCGCCACTACCAGTAAACACCTAATTGTAAAATGGGCAAAACTCGGCTGTAAATACTCCATTGTAAACCAGGAGTAACTCTGGTGTAACTGGGGAAGAACTCCACTGTACATACATAGTTTAAAGCGGTGAGGAGCTCCATTAGACGTAAACCAGAGACAGATTTGAAGTGAGTACAAGCAGTGAGGCATAAAAGTCAGGATTGGTTACAAGAAAAATAAAGATAAAACACTTACTAGTGTTTAATTTACCAAACTGTATTAGATTCAAGCAAAGTTTCTCACCTCATGCTCCAGCAGATTGCTGACCAAACTCTCAGGTCAGGAGCTCTTCCCTGGAGTCCGATGGCTTCTTAGGCTTTGTCTTCTTAGGTATGATGCCAGAGACAGACAGGGAGTGAGACGAGGGGTGTCTTGGGGTGCCCCCCCTTCTTGTTATAGTCCTGGCCCCGCTTTGAGAAGCGTTTCCAGCTGGGAGCCAGGCGACAGGCAGGCTTTTAGAGAAAGAAAATTTCATGCTGTTTCTTTGCTACGCTGTAGATTTTTGTCCCTGCTCACTTCCTCGCCAAAGAATGGCCATTTAGCAGTGTCAAAGTTAGAATCAGGACTCACAATTTGTCAGACCACTCTGTTTATTAGCACAGCGCTCCGCCAATAACATTCAGAATATGTGAGTGGCCATGCAAGGCCCAAACAGTCTTATTTATACAGATAAAAGAGCAGGAATTAGACAAAGGGACAAAGAAAGCAAAACAGTAAAATTCACCTGGGGCACAGCATGCATATCCTACTTCCTTACTAACTCATCGATCTAAGGCTAATACTTCACCAATTGCCCTTAAATGGTGCAATTGTTCTATGTTAATGTCTGTATTCCTGACACCTGGATTGCAACATTCCAACAATTTTGCTTAAAGGTACAGACAACATTTCTTTAATCCTTTCTATTCTTACAATATAATTAATTCTACTTTCACAATCCCTCCTTTTGGTCAGGCGTACGCCATGACCAACCATTACTGGGTTCCACAAATTAACCGTTCCTTATCTCTTTGTTCATCAGTGATATTCAAAATCATCATATTAGCACTCTGTTATGGGGCAGTCATCTCGGTGACACAATTCTGGATACAACAGGAGATTAACTGAAAACATACAAAAATCACTAAGATTCCAAATAGGATAGTTAGGGCTCCCTGAAACAACCAGTTTCCTATGCCAGAGAAACTGAACAGGCTACTTAGCCACTTCCATAAAGAACTCGGCTCTTCATGAGGAAGATATGCGATTTGTTCTAAGTGGCTAGCATGATCTATTCCCTCATTTGGTATTGTCAGGTATAAACACACAACATTCTTTCCCAATGAGAGCACAGGTCCCTCCTTTGGCCGCCAGCACTATGTCTAATGCTTGACGGTTTTGGAGGGCCACCTGTCGGATCACCCCTGTTTCTTTGGCCAGGGTTTTTAAACTTTCTCCGGTTTCATTTGCCATTATTTCAACCACTGCTTGTAACCTTATGAGTCTTTTTGCATGGTGTATTACTCCCCCAAGTGGGATAAAGGAAGTGCCAATGGCCTCTTCCCAAGTTAAGGGGCTTATGTTATGTATATACCATTGGGCATCTGGTAAGTCCCTTCTTTTTTGCCTGAAATTACAGAGGCGTTCTCATGGGAGGGACTCTAGTACTTGGAATTGTGGGAAGAGTTGGGCGGGATAACAGACACCTGACCAGTTAGCTGGTAATACAGTATAAGCTTTGGTTCCACAAACCCAATGATGGCCTATTAAGGCTGGGAAGGGTCGATTGCATCCATTTGTTACATAGGTATCTGCAAATGAGGAGTAATATCCTCCAAAGGGCACAAATCCTCCTTACGAGGAGTGGTAGTGTTTGTATGACATTGGAAGATTGTATTATTTTTACTAAGATTATTGTAGGGTGAACATGAGATTGATTTTTCTGTTTGATCCCAGGTTGAGAAAAAATTCATAACCCCATACCCAGCCTGCCACTCTTTAGTTTTGTTTGAATAATCTCATACACCATTGGCCACAATATGCTGAAGGCAACGGCTTTTTCCCAGATCCAGCCCTGTCCCATTACACACCCAACACCAATGACCTTTCTTCCCCCCACCACACTTATCCATTTAGATACATTTATTCCCACTGCTTCCCAAGTGCCATTGCTGTTCCATGTTTTGTTAAATGGACGAGGTCCTCCAGTAAGGTCTGGGGAATTGAGTGGGATTGCCAGGACAGGAACACCAGCTTGAGAGTGGGCTGGGATGTGGCTGCAGACCCAGCATTTAGAAATATTAAGGGTCTGAGCTATTCACACTTGCTGCTGGATAAAAGAATTGTCATTGTGGGCTCCCCAGATCTTAAGACACCAGCAGCCGAGGAACAGGCGCCACCAGAGGTGCATGTTGGAGGCAGGGCCCTTCTGGTTCTGACAGCCTCAACTGAGGGAACCGTAGTCGCGGTTTTATGTCCACCAGGCAGCAGGTGCTAGGCTCACTACTGTTGCTTCTTGGGCCTTGCTTTAGGTCGTCATCTGCTTCTGGCAACCCTTACGAGAGTGTAGATTGTAAGGTATTGCAGGCTGTTCCTCTACGTCTTCTTCTGGAGTCAAAACTGAGTCTGCGCAGTTCTGAGGTGTTGATTGGTTCGCCAGGGAGGGTGTCTTCTTACACTGTGAAGCATGTATCCACACTGCGATGCCAGATAGCTTAACAGCTGTCTGGGTAGTAAGCAGTACCTGATGAGGACCCTTCCACTGAGGTTCCAAGGCGTGTTTTCGATGGTGATGCCGTACATAGACCCAGTCACCTGGCTCAAGGTTGTGGCAGGCGTCAGAGGTGGGTTCCGTCGGCCAGGCAGCTTGAACCTGTGAACAGAAGTGACTTACAGCTTGCATTAATCCCTTGAAATATTGAAGGCGTGTACTGTGAGTCAAGTTCAAGTCTGGGACTGGAGTAATGGAAGCCACAGTTCACACAGGGCGCCCCATAACGATTTCAAAAGGACTCAGTTTATGCCTTTGGGATGGAGTGGATCGCATTTCCATAAGGGCTAGTGGTAAAGCTGCTGGCCAGCTTAACCCTGTGGAGTCACAAATCTTAGCAAGTTTATTCTTAAGTACACCATTTCGCCTTTCCACAGCACCTGCACTTTGTGGGTGGTATGGACAGTGCAGCAGGTATGTGACATGTAATATACGATCCAAGTGTTGAACAATTTGTCCGGTAAAGTGTGTACCCCGGTCACTGGACGGAGTGGCAGGAATTCCCTTGGCAGGCATAATATGGTTTAACAAACATTTAGCAACGGACAGTGAGTCAGCCTTGCGACAAGGAAAGGCTTCAATCCAACCAGAAAATAAACATACCATAACCAGAATAAATTCATATCATTGACATTTGGGCATTTGTACAAAATCAAGTTGCCAATGCAAGAAGGGTGCTTGGGGCAAGCCCCGGAATCCCTGAGCCACTTTTACAGGTTTACCAATATTGTGGCTTTGGCAAGTGGTGCAGGAGGCACAGTGGCGGGCTGCAAAAGAGCTGAAATGGGGAGCCCACCATCCCGCCTTAGTTAGAGCAGAGACCATTCCCTCCTTTCCGACATGCGAAACATCGTGTAGCAGGGCGGCCAGCGATGGGTAGAATGAAAAGGGGGCTACAAAGGTACCAGTGGGCGAATGCCGAAGGGAATCAGGATGTAGAGAGCAACCCTGGGCAACCCAGGAGTCTTTTTTGGTTTCTGGGGCAGAGTCCTGGAGCAGGATGAGGTCAGTGAGGGATGGCGATGGTATAGAAATAGAGAGGGAACCTAGAAATGCATCTGGGGAAGGTTCTATGGCAGCAGCATGTTTAGCAGAGGCATCAGCAAATGCGTTACCCTTAGCAACATCCGCGTCTGCCATCGAGGGGCCAGGGCACTTAACAATAGCCAGGGCAGAGGGAAGTAAAACTGCATACAGGACAGCAGCGATATAGGGGCCGTTCTTAATAGGGGTACCGGCAGATGTAAGGAAACCCCGAGCTTGCCAGAGGGTATCAAAGTCATGTACAACCCCAAAAGCATAGCGGGAATCAGTGTAAATGGTGGCAGAGCGTCCCTCCGCCAAAAAGCAGGCACGGGTGAGGGCAACTAATTCAGCAACTTGTGCTGAGGTTACAGAAGGTAAAGGCGCAGCTTCTAGGGTCTCAGAGAGTGACACTACAGTGTATCCTGCGAGGAGATGACCTTGGTTGTCTCGAAAACAGGAACCATCAGTAAATAAAACAAGGTCAGAGTTAGGGAGAGGGACATCAGAAAGGTCAGAGCGCGGGACGGTGATAGCAGAGACAGTTGCAAGGCAGTCGTGAGGATCACCGTCATTAGACAAAGGAAGGAGAGTGGCAGGATTTAACTGAGAACAGCGCTTTATAGTGATATATGAGGCCGACAGCAGTAGAAGTTCATACCTGGTAAGGTGAGCGGAGGAGAGGGTGGCTTGTATTGCATTGTAACAGCAGAGTCTCTACAGAGTGAGGGACCATGAGAGTAAGGGGGGAGCGAAGGACAAGGGATTCAGACATAGACTCATAGACTCTAGGACTGGAAGGGACCTCGAGAGGTCATCGAGTCCAGTCCCCTGCCCTCATGGCAGGACCAAATACTGTCTAGACCATCCCCGATAGACATTTATCTAACCTACTCTTAAATATCTCCAGCGATGGAGATTCCACAACTTCCCTAGGCAATCTATTCCAGTGTTTGACTACCCTGACAGTTAGGAACTTTTTCCTAATGTCCAGCCTAAATCTCCCTTGCTGCAGTTTAAGCCCATTGCTTCTTGTTCTATCATTGCAGGCTAAGGTGAACAAGTTTTCTCCCTCCTCCTGATGACACCCTTTTAGATACCTGAAAACTGCTATCATGTCCCCTCTCAGTCTTCTCTTTTCCAAACTAAACAAACCCAATTCCTTCAGCCTTCCTTCATAGGTCATGTTCTCAAGACCTTTAATCATTCTTGTTGCTCTTCTCTGGACCCTCTCCAATTTCTCCACATCTTTCTTGAAATGCGGTGCCCAGAACTGGACACAATACTCCAGTTGAGGCCTAACCAGCGCAGAGTAAAGCGGAAGAATGACTTCTCGTGTCTTGTTTACAACACACCTGTTAATGCATCCCAGAATCATGTTTGCTTTTTTTGCAACAGTATCACACTGTTCACTCATATTAAGCTTGTGGTCCACTATGACCCCTAGATCTCTTTCTGCCATACTCCTTCCTAGACAGTCTCTTCCCATTCTGTATGTGTGAAACTGATTGTTCCTTCCTAAGTGGAGCACTTTGCATTTATCTTTATTGAACTTCATCCTGTTTACCTCAGACCATTTCTCCAATTTGTCCAGATCGTTTTGAATTTTGACCCTGTCCTCCAGAGCAGTTGCAATCCCTCCCAGTTTGGTATCGTCCGCAAACTTAATAAGCGTACTTTCTATGCCAACATCTAAATCGTTGATGAAGATATTGAACAGAACCAGTCCCAAAACAGACCCCTGCGGAACCCCATTTGTTATACCTTTCCAGCAGGATTGGGAGCCATTAACAACTACTCTCTGAGTACGGTTATCCAGCCAGTTATGCACCCACCTTATAGTAGCCCCATCTAAATTGTACTTTCCTAGCTTATCTATAAGAATATCATGTGAAACTGTAACAAATGCCTTACTAAAGTCTAGGTATATCACATCCACCGCTTCTCCCTTATCCACAAGGCTCGTTATCCTATCAAAGAACGCTATCAGATTAGTTTGACATGATTTGTTCTTTACAAATCCATGCTGGCTATTCCCTATCACCTTACCACCTTCCAAGTGTTTGCAGATGATTTCTTTGATTACCTGCTCCATTATCTTCCCTGGCACAGAAGTTAAACTAACTGGTCTGTAGTTTCCCGGGTTGTTTTTATTTCCCTTTTTATAGATGGGCACTATATTTGCCCCCTTCCAGTCTTCTGGAATCTCCCCTGTCTCCCATGATTTCCCAAAGATAATAGCTAGAGGCTCAGATACCTCTTCCATTAACTCCTTGAGTATTCTAGGATGCATTCCATCAGGCCCTGGTGACTTGCAGGCATCTAACTTTTCTAAGTGATTTTTTACTTGCTCTTTCCTTATTTTCTCTTCTAAACCTACCCTCTTCCTGTAAGCATTCACTATACTAGACATTCCTTCAGACTTCTCAGTGAAGACCGAAACAAAGAAGTCATTAAGCATCTCTGCCATTTCCAAGTCTCCCGTTACTGTTACCCCCTCCTCATTGAGCAGTGGGCCTACCCTGTCCTTAGTCTTCCTCTTGCTTCTAATGTATTGATAAAAAGTCTTCTTGTTTCCCTTTATTCCCATAGCTAGTTTGAGTTCATTTTGTGCCTTTGCTTTTCTAATCTTGCCTCTGCATTCCTGTGTTTTTTGCCTATATTCATCCTTTGTGATCTGACCTAGTTTCCATTTTTTATATGACGCCTTTTTATTTTGTAGGTCACGCAAGATCTCAAGGGTAAGCCAAGGTGGTCTTTTGCCACATTTAGCGACTAGGCGTGCTGCGGCAGCCACAGCACGCAGGCAGGGGGGCAGGCCCTGGGCCACAGGGTCCAAAGTGGCAGAGAAATAAGCTAGTGGGCGGTTCTTGCCTCCGTGCACCTGAGTGAGAACTCCAAGTGCACATCCAGATTGTTCATGGCAGAAAAGGGTAAAAGGCTTAGAATAGTCTGGCAGCCCTAAAGCGGGGGCAGAAGCCAAACCTTGTTTGAGGCAAACAAAGGCAGAGTCTGCTTCAGGTGGCCATGGCGTGGGATTAGGCACAGAGAGTCGAGTGAGTTCCTGTAGAGGTTTTGCAAGGGAGGCATATTGGGGAATCCATTGCCTGCAAAATCCAGCCATGCCCCCAAATTCTCAGACCTGGCGTGGAGTGCAGGATCGGGGAAAGCTAAGGATAGCCTGGACGCAGGTGGGAGAAAGCGTACGGGAACCCTGGGAGAGGAGAAAACTAAGGTATGTGACAGAGGTTTGATGGAGCTGTAGTTTAGAGCGAGAAGCCTTGTGACCTTTGTTTGCTAGGGCAGTAAGGAGCACTAAAGAATCAGTTTCTGAGGCAGATAACGAGGGGGAACAGAGAAGCAGATCATCTACATATTGGACTAGAGTGGACCTGGATGGGAAAACAAGGTCAGCTAGGTCTCGGGCTAATGCCTGGGAGAAGTAAGATGGACTTTCCGTATACCCCTGAGGGAGCATGGTCCATGTATATTGCTGTCCCCTGTAGGAAAAGGCAAAGAGGTACTGGGAGTCAGGGTGAACCGGAACAGAAAAGAAAGCAGAACACAAATCAACAACAGTAAAATGAGTTGCAGCTGGTGGGATAGAAGCCAGGATTGTTGCTGGGTTTGGGACAACAGGAAAAGCGGGTATGACAATACGATTAATGGCTCGAAGGTCCTGAACAAATCGCCATGATTTGCCATCAGCTTTTCGAATGGGGAGAATAGGAGTGTTACAAGGACTGGAACAGAGAACAATAATGCCTTGCTCCTGCAGGGCAGTTATGACCTGAGCAATGCCAGCCTCTGCCTCAGGGTTTAAAGGGTACTGGGATAGGCGAGGCAGGGGTTTGGAAGAGTCAACAGTAATGCAGACAGGATCAGTATTTAAGCGGCCCACCTCAGAGGGATGGGTTGGCCACAGAGAGGATGGGACCTGCAAAATTAGGTGCTCAAGGGACGGGACCAGTGGGCAACAAGGGACCGGAGTAGAAAGGGACGTTTCAGACAGGAGGGAGGCTACAGAATCACTCAGGGAAGACTGGGGAATTTGTAAATAGACAGCATCCGGGGACCAGTATATGGTGCAGCCAAGTGTACATAACAGATCCCGACCCAAAAGGTTTACCGGAGTTGAATCAGAGAGAAGGAAGGCATGATCCGCAGAAAGGGGACCAACCTGGACCGGTAGAGGTTTTGAAAGGGGATAAGGGGTTGGGACTCCCGTAATGCCCACAGCAGACATGGTTTTTCCGGAGCGGGGAACCTCAGGCAGGTCGGTAGTACAAACTGCAGAGAGCGAAGCTCCCGTATCAACAAGGAAAGGGAGAGAAAGATCATTGATAGTTAACACACACTCACCCCTGGGAGTGAGAGGTAGTATAGGGGCTAAAATTTCCTGAGGATCCCAGGTGTCCCATCATTGTTGTGGGGCAAAGTAAGGCTGGGGGCTGATTGGCTATGCTGGCAGGGGGTTTAACTGGTTGTTCACAGAGTTACCAGGCCGGCTTGGACACTCATTCTTCCAATGTCCCGGCTGTTTACAGTAATTACAAACATCCCCATAACCCGAAAATCCAGTTCCCTGTCCCCTCCCACGACCATGTCCCTGTCCCTGGTATTTTTCCCGTCCCTGGTACTGTTTGCCCTGCCCTGAATAATGCTGTATTTGCAAGGCCATTAACTGCTGAGCTGATTGTTCTTCCTTTCCTTTTAAAGTACGTTGGCACTGCTCTGCCACTGTTTGCAATTTGTCCATGGTTTCGGTCTCCCATCCAACACTTGTTCGTTTTAGCAGATTGCCAATAGCAGGCAGGAGGCCATTAACAAATGCACTAGCCAGGGCGCCCTGTCCATTTGTATCTAGTTGCTGTATACCAGAATGTTGCAGAAAAATGTCAGTTAGCCGGGTGCGATAGTCGCCCGGGTTTTCTCCATTTATGGCCGTCCAGTTGGTTTTAGGAGTCTATACCCGAGGGATGGTTTCAAATAGATTTTTAGCTCGTTCCTTACACTTTTTTCAGTATTCAGCATTAGGACCAGTGTCTGGCAACGTAGAGTGGCGGTCAGCAGCGAGCCAATCTGCTGCTGTGAGCCATTTTTCATGCTCACTAGGGGCTGTTACAAGTAGCTTGCACAGCTGCAGGAGGTCTGCCTCAGAGGGTTCATAGGTATCACACACTAACAAAAATTCCTCTGCAAATTTGGTAGGATTTTCTTGGGGCTTTGCAAAGCCTTTTACAATTGAAAGGAGCTCAGTTCGAGTCCAGGGTTTATAGCTCGAAGTGGGACTCCCGTCCTGGCCCCCAGTATGCAGGATTCGGAGGGGAGCCTGGATATTTTTAAGGCCCAAGTGCGAGCTTTTACGAGGCAGAGTGTGTCCAGAGGAATGGGCCTCGGCAGTACCGGACAATCCGGACAGGTCTGAACTGGAGATTTCTGGGAATTGTTCCTGAGCTGGGAAATCTGGTGACTGTTGTTTCTGACTTGGGGGTGTGGGGTGGCCGTCTATTGATTCGACGCAAGGCTGCCAGGCCAATTAATGCGTCTTCTTCATCCTCGTCCCCGGAATCTAGCAAGGGGTTTTCTTCGTCTTTTCCCACCTCGAGACAGGAGTATGAAGAGGGGTCTGCTTGGAGAACAGGGTAAAGGGGAGAGCTCGGTCTAGTGGCTGGAAAGGAGGTTTCCAATAAAGCTTTTAACTTATCATTTGAATCTTTGAGAGAGGCGAGTTTCGATTCTGTCCATCTACGATTTACCTCTTCCCACCATTGCATGAAACAATCGACCTCTCCTTTTGCCAATTTAGTTTTAGATTGGCTGAGTTTGTCTTTTAAGACATCTACTCGATCCTTGTCCCAAGATTCTAACAGTGGCCACTGAGTTTTGGGATCTCCCTGAGTTAGCCTAGACCATTTTTCCAGAAACTTACAGGAGCCCAGACCCTTCCTAAAATACATAAAATGAGCCGGAGTTCCTTTAGGGAATTGCCCCGGCTCAGACGTCTAGTTACCAATACATGAGGACTTCACACACCAATCACACAAGAAGGAAATTAGGGTTCGTCAGAGCGATGCCTAGTGCAACACACAAAAGGAGCCCACAGGCTACTGCCTCAATCACCCTTGCTTTCACACTAACGGTTTTACCCAAGGTGCGGTGCGGCTGCGATTGTGCAGATTTCACTCACTCAGACCGCGGGGACAGGAACCCCTCGGTCGGCCGATCTCTGAACGGAGACGGCACCCAGACTCAAACACTCCACAGGGAGGACGGATAGACACAGAGACAGGACAGTCCTCAGTCCGGACAAAACACAGAAATAATTACCTGACCAGATTCCTGATGTCAGATCCCGGGATCCCTACCAGAACAGAATGGGAACCAACAGGTTCGATGGCGTAGAATTCACTGTGGTCATGCGCCTTTCCGTTCTAGTGGAGGACCGCTTGGGCCAAGTGCCCAGGTGCCGGCTGCCACGGTCGTCCTACAAAAACGGTCAGGAATCACACAGCCCCAGTGAAGACGGTTGCCATCTCGGTGGAACTTCCAAATTGTCAAAGTTAGAATCAGGACTCACAATTTGTCAGACCACTCTGTTTATTAGCGCAGCGCTCCGCCAATAACATTCAGAATATGTGAGTGGCCATGCAAGGCCCAGACAGTCTTATTTATACAGATAAAAGAGCGGGAATTAGACAAAGGGACAAAGAGAGCAAAACAGTAAAATTCACCTGGGGCACAGCATGCATATCCTACTTCCTTACTAACTCTTATCGATCTAAGGCTAATACTTCACCAATTGCCCTTAAACGGTGCAATTGTTCTATGTTAATGTCTGTACTCCTGACACCTGGACTGCAACATTCCAACAATTTTGCTTAAAGGTACAGACAGCATTTCTTTAATCCTTTCTATTCTTACAATATAATTCATTCTACTTTCACAGCAAGTATGTCCATCAGCCTTGTTGACAGATGGCTGAGGCATCAGTTTGCCCTTTGTCTCTGAGGAATTGTTTAGCCACCTGACTAATCTGGGGAACACGCTCCAGTCAGTATTTCAGATGATGTCCATAACTTTACATATAACGCTGCTACGTGCATTTTGCCATGATGTTGCTGATCAGCAAGTTATCAGTTTTGAATGGATACCACACAAGGCATACTTTGTACAGATACTCTTACAACAGTCTGTAGGGTGTGAACGCTGGTATTTTCTGTCACAATGGGGCATCGACATACCCCAGACATTGAGACACATGGGACGAAGAGATGCTGGTGAGTGGACAGTGGGGACTGGAGCAGAAAGGGTATTGTACTGCAAAGAGATGACTGTGTGATCCTGTGGTGAGTAGGAATCAGGCAATCTAGGTTTTAGTCCCAACTCTGCCACTGACCTGCTGAATGACTCCAGGTGAGTCTCTTCCAGTCTTTGGGCCTCAATTTTTCTCTGTAAATTGGGATACCGATGCTGATTCCTTTTGGAAAGCACAGCACTTCTGATCTGGGGATAATGTGCTGTGCGAGAGCAAATTATTCTAACTGAAAGATGAAAAATGACAAATTAAATAAATTCTTCTGATTGTTCTTAGTGGCCAGAGGCATTTCTGAATATCAAGGATGTGATGGTGTGGGAATTTTCCATAATATTTTGTATTAATATTGCATGTGCCTCAATTTCCCCATATGGTGCTTGGTTAACTAGGTAGTGGGAAAAGGTTGTTTGCTCATTGCAGAGACCCAGCAATGCAGGAGTGACCGATGTCTAGCTGTTTGGCATCTGGGGCCCCAAGCCCACGGGGAGTCTGAGAAGACAAAGGCCACTCAAATTGCCCAGACATTTGGCAACTAGCGATTAAGGACCATGGATGGCCCACCCTCTGCAGGAAGCCAGCCAGGTGTGACCAGCTGGAAAACAAAGGGCTAAGGAGGTGGGTCAGGTGACAATGTTTCTCCTGGAGCAGAAATAAAGTATGGAGGAAGGGCCCAATGGGGATATGAAGTGGGGGCTCCTAGAGGCAAGAGACGTTTCCTGGACTGGGACCGAAGAGGGGTCAGTCTGTGCTTTGGGCTGACCCAGATGGACCAGGCTGTAACCTTCTGTTCTCTGGGCTAACCAAGGACTTGCCAGGCTGTGTTCCAGATGGCTAATAAACCCTGCTGCTCTCACCATGCTGGCTGACAGTCACTGTGCACCCTGACGGGGGGGGTGAATTTCTCCCTTTGTGTGTTCAGGTCTCTCTCAGGGTCCAGCTCAGCTGGATTCGCTGAAGGGAGCTCACGGTGTGATGCAGGGATGCTGGAGGCTCTGAGGTTTGGCCTAAGGTGGCAGTGAATCCAAGTAGCTTCCCCTAGTGAGAGTGTGACCCTAAAGTGGGTCCAGCGCACTGAAGGGGTCCTCATAGGGACTGTTGCAGAGCTGTGACAAAGGGCAGAGACGCAGTTTCAATGAAACCTAAATAGCAAAGTTCCTGCTTTAACCTGCCTCGTTATTATAGCAGTGGAGGATCTACAGAGCTCCGACATCCTTCTTTGGCTTCATCAGGACCATTCCGCTCCGCCACCTGAATCAACACTCAGTCCCAGCATGCAAATAATCAGCGATAATGCAGTAATGTCAGGTCTATCATGAGCTATTGCATCAACCTGGAGTTTCCTGGCTGGGCTGGGGGAAGTTGTTTTGAAGGGCAATACATTCAGTTACCTGGAACATGAACTAGATTTGACCTTGCTTAATGTTTCTGCGGGAAAACCTCTGCCCAGCCCTGCATACGTGGCTGGAGAGTTCTGGTATTTGTAAGTTGCGTTTGCTTTTATGGGGTGACTCCACTCTCTTTAAAAGGTTAGATCTGCAATTGGCGCATCAGAGGAATAGCTCTGCCTCTCTGGCCAGAAGCTTCTGATGCTGAAATCTGCAGTTAGACGCCTCAGCAACACTGGAACTAGGGACCAGGTGAGTCCTGATCCTTCCTTTATTACATTACTCCGTGATGTCATGTAGCAGTAGTTGTGATATGTCAACACGACAAATAGTAGCTTTAAAAAGCCCTAGACATTGTTGGTTTCTCTACATCTGTAAAATGAGGATAATGCTACGGAGCTGCTCTGGAAAGTGCTTTGAGATCCACTCATGAACAGCACTAGGCATTATTATTACACAGCATCAGCATGGGTCCATCTGGCTGCCCAGCACCACAGCACACATGAGCCTCAATGCACTTATCCTCAGAGCACCCTGGTGAAGTAGGGATGGTTTTCACCCGTTTTACAGCTGGGGAGCTGAGCCCAGAGAGAGCCCATCACCTGCCTGAGGAGTCAGTGACAGGGGGAGAATTGAACCCACCTCTCCTGAATCTGAGCCTTAACAAACCCCCTCTGCCTGCCGCTAGCCCTGGTAGCTGTGCTGCAGGGCCCTTTGGCTGGGCTTGTAAAGCTGTGGCTGTGCCGTGTGCAGGCAGGATCCATGGCAGGAGTGAAACGTACTGGTGTCAGTTCTGCTGCAAAGCAAGGAGAGAGACTCCTAGAGAAAGGTCTGAAATGGGACTAGGGTACTGATCCCCTCGCTTCCCTTCCCTGGACCTGATCCCAGCACTGACTGGGCCAGTGTGAGGCATTCCATTGACTTCAATGGGCTTCAGCTCAGGCACTATCTGCCTCAGTTTCCCCATCTGCAAAATGATACAATGAGACCTGTCCACCCTACAGCAGTGATGCGAGGCTCAGTTAGCAGAAGGGGTACAGGGGGAGGGCTTGTTCTGTGCACGTAATGCTACTTGGATTCCTCCCAGTGCCCTGTGCAGCACCATGGTCCCCGGTGCTCCCCTCCCAGCCCAGCTCACCTCAGCTTCCCACCCCACAAGCCCATCACTGAGCCCTCAGTGGGCTCTGAAGATGAGAACTGCTCTCAGGATGTCACTGAAAACCCCGTTGAACTCAAGGGCTGCAGGGTTAGTGCCACGGGCAGGTTATGCAGAGAGCCAGGGCAGCGCTGGGAGCAGGAGGTTTGAGGAAGAGCCACCCCCCACCCCACCTCCTGTTCTCTGTGACACTAACTAGCCCCAACCTGGCTATTAACCAGCTGATTAACTGTTTTCCCTGCTACAAAGTCAACAATGAAGCAACTCGCTCTCCTGCTGCTCCTCATCTCAGTGAGCAGGGCGACCCCTTGCGGTAAGTGGCTGTTTCGTTTTCCTCTTCTGGGAACTAATTTGCCCAAACTCAGACCCTGCCTCTGGGGCCAGGGCTGTGATACATGCAGGGGAGAGCTGGGCGGGTTGCTACAGGGGAGGCTTTGCTGCTACACAAGTGAGGCAATAACGACCCCAACTGGCAGGTAGCCTCCTTCCACCCCAGCTCACCAGGAACCTGCTCCAGTGAATTTCTTCTGTCCGTACCCTGGAGCCCAGGGATTACTTGTATTACTCTAGGTTATGGTCATGCCGAGGTGCCCCGGTCCTGGACCAGTTCCTGTGGTTCCAGGCACGGTACAAACCCAGAACAGCCCCTAATGGCTGACAATCTAGAGTATAAAATGTTTGACTCTGAAGCCGTTCTGGCCCCATACATAGTAACAGAGAAAACTCCTAACTAACCCCAAGCCACCCCCTGTGTAGCCGAGAACATGGGTGCTGCTGAACTGAAACTCGCCATCCGTGACCTGCTGGAGAACTGGGAAGAGACGTCCTGCTCCCAGAGTGGCCAGAGCTACCAGAGCCTGCCCCGCAGCTGCAAGGAAATTAAAGCCACCCGGGACGGGGCTGGAGGTGAGTGTGGAGGAAGCATCCCTGGACCCGCAGAAGCTGCTTTGCCTCTGTTGGTTGCCTGCTCCAGACCCAGTGTAAAGGCCACAGCTGGGTCCAGTCAGTTCAGATGCACCCAGGCGTCTCTGTGACAGGAGCAGGGGCACCGGTCTGCCTGTGGGCACAGTGGGGAACCGCATTACTGGGTTGGCTGTGAGACGCCCTGCCAGCCCCAGCAGGTAGGAGATGTGCTGCAGCTGACAGCTCCTTCCTGCTCCAGCCTGTCTGTCTTGCCAGCAAACTCCTCAGGGCCCTCCCAGCCTAAACCTCACCTAGCCAGTAACTCCGTGAACTCCAGCCCCCGAGCTCCCTGCAGCACACAGCCCCTAGCACTGCACAGACCAGGAACAACAGCTTGATATCTTGACTGGAGCTAACAAGCACCTCAGTTCAGTCAAAGCACGGGCTCGGGTTAGAGAAACAGTCAAACCAGTTTATTGAGTAAAGCGAGGGAGGCTTGAAGTGAGTTCCAGTAGACGGGCTCCAGCCAGAAAATGCTCCCAATAAACAAAATTAAAACTACGCTGTCTAACGGCAAAGACGTAAGTTCACATGGTTTGTTCCAGGCGTTTCCCGACCAAACTTCCTTTCCCAGCAGTGGCTGGTTAGTTCTTATCAGGATCCCCACAAAGTCCCAGGTTCTGTTCTTCCTTGTCTCCACCGGTGAAGGAAATTTAGGGGTTCACTCCCCTCGTTTTATAGCCCAATAACCCTTTGAAATGGATCCAGCCAGCATTCTTGTTCCTGCTGGGGTAGGTGCCAGCCTATCTTCACCCTGCTGGAATGGGTGCCAGGCTGTTCCTGCTGCCTCCCATGTGGATGAGTCACCCACTGAATTTGGCCGCACCCAGTTTGAGGTGTTGGCCCCTTTCCTTCGTCTGGAGAAAGTCTGTTGATGAACTGCCTTCACATCCGGTTTAAATGCCATGAAGCTGTAGCCGTGTCGGTCCAGGGATAATAGAGAGACCAGGGGACCCATTACCTGACACCTTTTCGATACAGCGAGGTGGGGTATACGGAGCTGCTCAGGCCAGCTGAACGTCACTGCGAGGAACTAGGGAGCCCCTGGCCCTAGGGATGCTCTTAGTGTCACACTGGCTCATTCTGAATACATCCACAGGCTGACTCCATCAGGGCTGGGACTGACGATGAGCAAGGGCCCTTTGGCCGGGGCGAGCGTTGTGCGCTAAGCCAAGTACCGGGGTCCTCCCTTCTGCTGGAGCGACACGAGAACTCAGCTCTCTGCCAGCGCCCTGCTGCTTAGGCCCCCGCCACACACAGCAGCTGCTGGCGGAGAAAAGCTCATTGGGGCTCATTGGGACAGTGCAGGACGCATCCCTGCAGTGCCTCCTGCTGGCCGTCTTGGGGAATTAGCTCTCCAGCCCTCGGAGCGCCCTCTGCAGGCTGGAGTCCCGCAGCCCTCCGTGTCCCTCCCAGGACCTCGGTGCCCTTTTCCCTGGGGTGCTGCCCCTCCAGGGAATACTCCACAGATCTGGGTCTCCCCTCTGCGAGGAACCCTCACCCTCTATCCCCACCTTGCCTCAGCCTATGAGCTACTGCGGGAGGTCCACTCGAGCCATGGAACCAGCGGACCCTCCGCAGGCACGCCTGCGAGAGGTCCACCGGAGCCGCCTGCCTCCCTCCCGGCAACCGGCAGAGTGCCCCCCGCTGCATGCCACCCCAAGCATGCGCTTGGCGTGCTGGGGCCTGGAGCCGGCCCTGCCTGCAGGACTCAGACAGGGAGGCCAGAGACTGCTCTTGGGGCTGAGACCCTCCAGCGCCAGGTGTCATCCAGGCCGGGGCGGGTGCTCAGCACCTTTGACAATCCAGGTGTAGCCAGTGGGTGGCAGATTCTTTGCCTGGCTCTGTTCCACCCATTGTGCACCACAGGCTCAGGCCCAAAAGAGGGACACAGCACAGGAACACACACAGCAGGTGAGCCCGGGGCCTTCCCTTAGCACAAATTGCCCCCAGGCCTGATTCTCAGTTACACTTAGGTCTGGTCTGCGCATGGCATCTGTCCTGATGTCACTGTGTCAGGTCAGGGGATGGTTTTTCCTCATATATTGATACCAATCTAGTCCCAGTGTGAACATAGTTATACTGGGAGCTAGGTGCCTTAGACAGGAACAGCCTATTTCCTTCCCCTATGGGAATGGCTATCCCAGTATAAAGCCCCTTTAAGCCAGTATAAATTGTGTCCACACTAAGGAGTCGTAGCACTGTAACTACACTGGTATCATTAAAGTGCTACAGCTTGTGTGTGGAAAGGCTCACGCCCCGTTCTCTGGGAGTCCCTGTAATCTGCACTCACCTCCCACTGCCAAGGGGGCTTTAGTGTCCCTGGGAATCGGGCCACTCTGCTTCTGGATGTAGGGGCATGTCCTGCTCCAGTGACTCTGGGTTTGTGCCCTGCTGCAGGGCACTAGAAGCTCCTCACCTGAGTGTTTCCCATTTAATGGCTGGCTCCGAAAGGGCCCTGCCCCTTTCCCCGGCCCTGACTGACTAGCTCGGTGCTTCCCCCTTCCCATCCTGCCCCCTGCAGATGGGATTTACACCCTGCTCACCGAGAATGGTGAGACCTACCAGACCTTCTGTGACATGACCACCAAGGGGGGCGGCTGGACCCTCGTGGCCAGCGTGCATGAGAACAACGCCTACGGCAAGTGCACCAATGGCGATCGCTGGTCCAGCCAGCAAGGGAGCAACGTCAACTACCCAGAGGGAGAAGGCAACTGGGCCAATTACAACACCTTCGGCTCCGCGATGGGCTCCACCAGTGACGACTACAAGGTGAGGTCCCCTTCTCCATGGCCAATAGCTACCTGCTGGGGAGAGAGGGAGCGTTAGAATGTGGTTGAATGCACATGGGCATGGGGATTATATGGGGAGATGGTCCAGTGGTGCAGGCACTGGTGTAGAGCTAGGCAGCCCTGGCTTCCATTCACTGCCCTGCCACTGATCCCCTGTGTGATCTAGGGAAAGTCACCTAGTCTCTGTGCCTCAGTTCTCCCCTGTACAGTGGGGATTGTGCTTCTCTGCCTTGTGGGGTGGGTGTTACAATAAATATACCACAGCTGGTGATGTGCCCAGATGCCCCGGTGATGTAAATACCTGGGATGTGGCTGAGAGGTTTCAACTGGGTCCTCGCTTTTCAGAATCCTGGTTATTATGATCTGCAAGCCCAGGACCTGTCCGTGTGGCACGTAACCAACAAGACGCCCCTGAAGGAATGGAAGAACAGGTCCATCCTGAGGTACCACACCGAGACCGGCTTTCTGTCCTCGGAGGGGGGCAATCTCCTCAGACTCTACCAGGTGATGGCGTTGGGCTGGGGGCTTTGGAGGGGCGTGTGCAGGAGGGTCTGGGCGGCTCTGCTGGCCCCAATGTAGATGGAGGAGCTGGGGTGGGAAAATTCTCAACGCTCTAAAAGCGCTCCATGCTGGGGAGCTGACAATGGGACAAGGAGCCTTCCCCTTGACACAGCCCGTTGGAATCTGACAGTGACCTTGGTGTGAGATGAGCTGGCCGTGCTCAGGCAACTGCTGGTGTTCATGTCCCAAACCAGCAACCCCCATTGTCTCTGTGCTGACAGACTCAGCAGAGAGGCTGAATGGGCCACGGAGACTTACCCCACCTCACACCCTGGAGATGGGGGGCCATTGGACACAGGTGATTTGGTGCTAGACCAGGCCCTCAACTCACTCTTGAGACCCGGCTTTGGGATTCAGGTGTCCTACCGGGGTATTTCCTCAGTGCCAGGGTGGTGGGTAATGAGGTTCAACACATGCTGATTCTCACCCGCATTGTGCCAGCCCCTAGCAGACCTCCCAGAGACCAGGGCTGTCATGGTATCTTTCCCCAATCTGAACCTTAGAGTCCAAAAGTTGGGGTACCAGCATGAATTCCTTTAAGCTTAATTACCAGCTTAGATTTGATAAGCTGCCACCAATCAGGAATTCCAGTGCCTGATACACCCTGGTCCCCCCAACACCTTCCCTGGGGACCCCTAAGACCCAGACCCCCTGGATCTTAACACAAGGAAAGTAAACCCCTTTCCTCACCGTTGCCTCTCCCAGACCTCCCCTCCCTAGGTTACCCTGGAAGATTACCGTGATTCAAACTCCTTGAATCTTAAAGCAAAGGGATTCTCCCTTCTCCCCTCCCTTCCCCTTCCCTGTTAAGTACAGACTCAATTCCCTTGAGCCTCAACAAGGGGAAAAATCAGACAGGTCTTAAAAGCAAAACTTTTAATAAAAAAAGAAAGAAAAAAGGTAAAAGTTATCTCTGTAATTTAGATGGTAAAAGTTACAGGGTCTGTCAGCTTATAGAAACTGGAGAAAAGCCTCCTCCAGCAGAAATACAATTTAAAATACTTCCAGCAAACTACACATTTGCAAATACAGAAAACAATCAAAAGACTATAACCACCTTTTTTACTAAATACTCACTGTTCTGAATATATAAGAGACTGTAACAGGGAGATTGGCAAGAAACCTGGTTGCACGTCTAGTCCCTTCCAGGACCCAGAGAGAACAAAGCCAAACCCCAAAAAAACAAACAAAGGCTTCCCTCCACCGAGATTTGAAAGTATCTTGTTTCCTGATTGGTCCTCTGGTCACATGTTTGGTTCCCTGTTTGTTAACCCTTTACAGGTAAAAGAGACATTAACCCTTAACTATCTGTTTATGACAAGGGCCTCACGGTGCTAGGTGCTGCACGGACCCAAAATAGAACAACAGTCCCTGCCCCACACAGTCCCTGCCCCATGTGGGCAGCAGTACTGATTGAACAAATCACCCATCGAGCATTTGTCAGTGAACGCTGCATTGTTTGAGCTGGAGCTGCCCTGATTCAGGGACAGAAACTAACACTGGATTCTCGCTGTGTTTGTGTCTCCCAGAAATACCCAGTGAAATATGGCGCCGGCGTCTGCAAGACCAACAATGGCCCATCTGTGCCCGTCATCTACGATTACGGCGATGCCCAGCAAACCGCCAACTATTACTCTCCAAACGGCCGAAGTAAGTCTGCAGTGAGCATGCGGGTTCTCCGTCTCCACTCGCACAGATCAGCCCTGCCCAGGGCTTAAATTCTCACTCCTGGGGGAATTCTGTGCCAAAACATTAAAAATTCTGCACACAATATTTTAAAATTCTGTAAATGTTTCTTGTCAAGCCAGTTTCAGTTATGTTGGTAATTTATTTAAAAATACCTGTCAGCAAGTCTGTTTGTGACAATACAGAACCACAAAAATTTCCCCTGAGGAGTAGAGAGTTAAAGAAACCCCTGTGACAACCCAGATCCTGCTTCTCTACCTCCTCTCTCCCAGAGCCCAGCTGGGGGGACAGACAGTCACACCTTCATCCTCCCACAGCACAGCCGCAGCCCCCCCCAGCCAATATACCCGAACCCCCTTCGCCCCAGAGCCCAGCCACAGCCCCCCTTTGCCCAGACACCTGCACCCCTTCCCCACAGGGCCCAGCCGCAGCATCCCTGCAGCCCAGGCACCCACCCCGCTCCTCCTCAGAGCCCAGGGATCCAAAGGAAGACACAGACTAATGCTGGGGCTTGGGCAGGGCCTGCACAGAGTTTGCTGCGCACTGCCTCCTTTCCTTAGCTGCTGGGAACCCTCTAGCTCTCTCCCCCTGCCCCCCAGCAGTGTCTTCTATGTGCAAGCTGGGCTAGGCTGGATCCAGCAGCCCCCACTGGTGGCCAGCAGCACTGCAACCCATTTCTGTGGGGGGAAAGGAAATTCTGCACAAAACCCCATTAATTTCTGCAAAATTCTGCATCGTGCGGTGTCACAGAATTCCCCCAGGAGTATTTCCCAGAGCCTCCCCCCCCATGTACCCACCCCCAACATGCTATAAAAACACCAGGGGGTGTGTGAAAATATTTACCAGAGCTCTGCTTTGGACAACTCCATCCGAATTTAAGCCCTGGGCCTGTTCCAGCCTGGATGATCTTTGTTTAGAGCAGCGATACTCAGACCTCAGAGGTTCTGGAGTCAAATTAGCGAACAGCATTACCCAAAAGAGTCACAGGAGTAGGAATTCATTGTTTCATTTACTATGGTACTAGTCATACTTAAATAGTAGGACAGGCAAAATATTTATATGTTATTCTCACAGCAAATAAGTTAATAACTGAGTGCCAGTTGATAACTTAACTGGTTAATAACATAGTAAAAACATCCTGATTGGTTAATAACTTAGACTGGTTAATAATTAAATCAAACAGTGTTTTAATATCAATATATCGTGCTGCAAAGAGCCGCAGGAGACGCATTGAAGAGCCACCTATGGCTGGCAGCTGTAGTCTGAGTATCACTGATTTAGAGAAAGGGAAAATGATGCAACGAGAGAGCAAATGGAAAATCCCCAGGAGAGAGCACGGTGTGTGTTCCCCACTTGAACATGCTACACAGACCAGCTCTTAGGAATGTAAAGATGCCCTGCAGGTGACAGAGCTGTGAACAGCACAACTGAGACTGGTAATTCCTGATCATCCCTGGGGCTGGAGTTCCGGATCCTTAGTCCCTGTTCATTCCCAGTTCACACATAGGGACTTACTGAACGGGACGGGCTGAGATCGGCGAACTCTTCCTTCACTTCACGGCAAACAATGGTTCTGACTTCTCCTTTTCTGTCGCCAGCTGAATTTGTTCCTGGCTACATCCAGTTCCGTGTGTTTAATACTGAGAAGGCGGCCATGGCTCTGTGTCCTGGGGTGAAAGTGACCGGCTGTAACACCGAGCATGTGAGTATCTGGCCAGGGTGGGGGTTAGCAAAGGCCAGCTGATCAGCCTTGGGGCTGCCCAGTGTCACTGTCAGAGCTGGCCAGCTGCACAAGAACTGCTTTTAGCTCAGCACTGGCGCAGGGTAGGTTCAGTTTGTGCCCCCTATGCCAGCAGGGACAGCTGTACACGTGGAAGCAGTCATCCCCCAGGACAGGCCAAGGGGGTGGATGTTAAATCTCTCCTTTGGGGAGACTTGCTGGGAGGGAACAGCTCACAGGAGCTCTGTTGTCAGAAGCTGCTGTGGGCACTTTGCACCACTGGGAAGTCTTCCAAGGTATAATTTCTGCTAGCAGGGGGCCTGCAGCCAAAGCATCTGCCACAGGGAGCCGAGAGTGAATCAACCCTTCTCATGGTCTGCTCCTGACCCAGAGAGGTCCATGGGACTCTGAGTTGTAGCTAGGGCCCTACCAAATTCCTGGCCATGAAAAATGTGTCATGGACTGTGAAATCTGATTTTCCCCCATGAAATCTCATCTTCTGTGTGTTTTTACTCTATACTATGCAAAGTTCCTGGGGTAGACCAGCATATCTCAAACTGAGGGTCCAGACCCAAAAAGGGATTTGCAGGGTGTCACAAGGTTATTTTAGGGGGATCCCTGGCGGTGGCTCTGCCTTCAGAGCTGGGATCCCGGCCAGCAGCCGCCGCTTTCCAGCTGCCCAGCAATGAAGGCAGCGCCGCCGCCAGCAGCAGCACAGAAGTAAGGGTAGAAGTTCCGCAACCCCCCCTACAATAACCTTGTGACCCCAGCTCCTTTTTGGGTCAGGACCCCTACAATTACAACACCGTGAAATTTCAGATTTAAATAGCTAACATCAAGAAATTTACGATTTTTAAAATCCTATGACCTGGAAATTGACCAAAATGGACCATGAATTTGGTAGGGCCCTAGCGGTAGCATTTGTAATAATAATCCCTAGCTCTGGTATGGCTTTTTTCAAAGTGCTGCACAGAGGAGGTCAGTATCATCACCCCCATTTTACAGAAGAGGAAACTGAGGCACAGAGGCAGAGCCTGGAATAAAACCCAGATCACCTGAGTCCCAGTCTAGTGCTGTAGTCACTCAGCCATGCTGCCTTCACAGCTCAAGACTTGATTTCTGTTCTAGGATGTGATACGCACCAATGCAGCCCCTTCCCCAGCAACCCCTTCTCTGGTGCCTTCACATATCCACAGATGCAAAGGCCAGAAGGGCCAGTATGATGGATCTTCCAGTCTGGCCTCCTGCGTAGCACATGCCAGAGAAGCTCCCACAGGGATTCCTGCATCAAGCTTTCTGGCCCCTGCCAAACTTCCCAGTGCAGGTCTCCCCCAAACTCCTGTGGTAAAGGATAAATCGTGAGCACCTTGGGGCATGGGCCGTATTTATGTTCTGTGTCTGTACAGCACCTAGCACCATAGGGTCTGTCCAGGACTGGGGCTCTGAAGCAGTACTGCAATGAAAACAATAAATAATAACAACAAAACCCAATGGCCAAAACCAGCCCTGCCCCTTGTGCAGGCATTCTCACTAGTGCAAAGTGAGTGGCAAACGCTGGCATCTGGGGACCCATTGCACCGGGGTAAGGGACTGCACAAGAGTTGGGGCAATGGAGGCTCTACTCTCAAGAGTTAGGAAGGGATTTAAACCTTCATGCTTCAGGGATCTGCTGCTCTCTAACTGTGAGGGATCAGGAGGTAACTTTCTCTGCGGGCAGATTATTTGCCAACTGGCTGTAGCAGGGTTTTTGCACTTTCCTCTGAAGCATCTGGCACTGTCCTGGAGACAGGAGAGTGGCTAGATGGGCCCCTGCTCTGCTCCTGTCTGGCAATTCCTCTGTACTCTCCACAGCACTGCATAGGTGGAGGAGGCTTCTTCCCAGAAGGGAACCCGATTCAGTGTGGCGATTTCCCTGCCTTTGACTGGAATGGCTATGGAACCCATCAGCACTGGAGCGTATCCAAGGAGATGATTGAATCCACAGTGCTGCTGTTCTACCGCTGAGTTCGGAAAGGCTGGCGTGATCCAGTGAAGGACTCTGCATCACTCCAGACACAGTACTTCCTGGGAGGAGAATTATGGCCTCAACTATGGACATCTGTGATGCAAATAAAGAAAGTGAAGTGCGCTGGTGTCTCGGTGTGATTTACTCCCCTTGTGACCCAGAGAGGGCTGAGAGGTTCTCAGCACCAGTCAGGATCAGGCACTGCTCTCATTACGAACACCTAGCCCTTAGCTAGCTCTCTGGATCCCTAGATCTCAAAGTACTTTACCAAAGAGGACGGGACACTTTTTTACATGTTACAGATGTGAGGAATAAGGCCCAGGAAGTGATGAAGTTGTCATGGCTCCTGAGTTAGCTACACCTCTCCCCCTCATGTCTCCTTGAGGGACTCCCACCTCGATGTCAGGCCTTCAGCTGTCACTCTTTTCGGGGCTGGATTCTGCAATCCCCTCTCTCCAAAGCAGGGACTGGGCTGCAATTCACAACGATCAGCTCAGCAGAGGTGAGGTCAGTTCAGCATCTGCAGCCTTGTTCTTTGCTGGGCCGTGGCTGGGTTAGGCAGTGACCTGGCAGCTCTCAGAAAGTGAAGTCCCGTTTATTCACAACAAAAGCATTTCTGAGCAAACGTCTCTGAACCTAATAAACAGTGTATCTGAGGTGCTCAGCAGGTGCTCGCCACCACCCCCGGGGTAACCCTGGCAGGTTTTTTAGTACTTCAGATCCCGCCACAGGTCTTGTCTGGTCATCAGTTCAGGTCATTTCTTGGACCCTCCTTTGATCAGGCTGAACTTTTATACAGTATCATTACTTTTTCCTTCATCGGTGTCATAGTATAATCCCCCACTCTGAACCTTAGCATCCAAAAGATGGGGTACCAGCATGAATTCCTCTGAGCTTAATTACCAGCTTAGAACCTGTAGCGCTGCCACCAACCAGGAATTCCAGTGCCTGGTACACTCTGGTCCCCCCAAGACCTTGCCCGGGGATCCCCAAGACCCAGTCCCTCTGGATCTTAACACAAGGAAAGTAAACCCTTTCCCTCACCATTGCCTCTCCCAGGCTTCCCCTCTCTGAGTTACCCTGGAAGATTCCTGCCATTCAAACCACTTGAATCTTAAAACAGAGAGGAAAATTCACCTTTCCCCCTCCTTCTCTCTCCCCCTCCCAGACTGTCCCTGAGAGAGAAAGTAATCCTAACACAGAGAGAAAATAACCTTTCTCTCCCTCTTCCCTCCTTTCTCCCCACCAATTCCCTGGTGGATCCAGACCCCGTTCCCTGGGGTCTCACACCAGAATAAAAAAGCAATCAGGTTCTTAAACAAGAAACTTTTAATTAAAGAAAGAAAAAACAGTAAAAATTATCTTTGTAAATTTAAAATGGAATATGTTACAGGGTCTTTCAGCTATAGACACTGGGAATACCCTCCCAGCCTAAGTATACAAGTACAAATTAAAATCTTTTCAGCAAAATACAAATTTGAACTCCTTCCAACCAAATGCACATTTGCAAATAAAGAAAACAACCATAAGCCTAACTCGCTTTATCTACCTAGTACTCACTATTCTGAACTTATAAGAGCCTGTATCGGAGAGACTGGAGAGAAACCTGGTTGCACATCTGGTCCCTCTGAGCCCTCAGAGTGAACAACAACCAAACACTAACAGCACACACAAAAACTTCCCTCCCTCGAGATTTGAAAGTATCCTGTCCCCTGATTGGTCCTCTGGTCAGGTGACAGCCTGGCTCACTGTTCTTGTTAACCCTTTCCAGGCAAAAGAGATATGAAGAACTTTTGTTCTATTAACTCTTACTTATCTGTTATGACAGTCAGTCTCTTGATCTAGGTCCAACCAGTCAATAATATTCCCCAAGTGGGTCAATCTTCACAAGCCTTGTTACCGACATTGTTTGTGTGTTTGAGATTTGTGTTAATTACCCACCTGTTGTCTTTGTTTCCTTGAGAAAAGAAGTCTTCTTTCATCCATGGAGCCAGGAATACCATCACTAGCCAGCCCCTAAAAATACAGATCCCACTGATAGAGTTGATACAAAAATCTTTGAATATTCCGTTTTCATAGCTCTGCATCTGTCACAGATGTAATTTTCCTAAGGTCGTCCAAAACTCCACTGACAGAGCCAGGAATAGACTGTAGGTCTCCTGAGCCCCACTCCAATGCTTCATCCACTAGGCTGTGCTCCCTCCCCTTGCTACAGGTGGGGCTGGTTACACACCCAATTATTAGTGCCTCTCACCGCCAGGACAAGACTCTGTTCTCAGCTCAATCTAACTTTGCCAAACTTCAACACTTTGGGCTGGAGTTTTCCATGCCGGCTGTCTGCCTCATGGAGGGTTTCATTATTCATGATTTTTATTATTAATAATTATTATTATTTTCAGCCAAAGGGTTCAGAGGTTTGTAAGACCAAGAACATTGTTTTTTGCACGTGATACCATTCTGACAATATTTTATCTGCACTGCTCTAGCCCGCCATGGCGTGGGGCTAGGAGTTGGGTTGGTCTTTGGGTCAGGGATGTGCCTTTTGCCAGCCTGGTGAACATCAGCCCAAAGTCAGCCAGAGTATAAGCCTTTGGGAAAACTGCACTTCACACATGCTCAGTAGAAGCTTTTTTGATTGTGGCAGCTAAATTCTCTGAAGATTCCATTATAACAATCAGGGTCCAGACATCCAAGGAGAGAAAAGAAGGTTTAAACCCTAAAAATAAGCAGATAAATTCCTCTGATCATGTTCACTGTTACTAGACTAGAAGACCAAACCAAGTAAGGTCTTTTATGAAAGCTTATAATGTTCTAAGTTCAATAATGCTTATAAGAGATGTAGACAAACTGTGAGTCTGAATCGTGCATTTGTGTATAGAAAAAACTGTGCTCATAAACAGTGTTATGAATTCAATTACAGTCACAGCAGGGAGGTGAGCAGGCAAACGGGGAGTGCTGGTCATCCTAGCAGTGGAGATGTTGTGACAGATTGTCACACTCCGGGGGTGCATTTGGGGAGTCGATGGAACCGCTATGCCCCCTAACAATTCAGGTGGGTTGGCCTCTCTCACGCTGCTCTGCTGGTGACTCAGCCAGACCTGATATCTCCAGGTCCTGGTATCTCCAGGTGATCTCCAGGTCCTGATATCACCCAATATGACAGCAGGTGGTGCCCCCCACCCAACTGAGTTACCTGAGTGCTTTACCTAAGCCACTTATGGACAAACAGGAGACATCAGCCAATTTGCCAGCTCCCCAGCCTGGCACACCTACTGGAGTATAAACCCAGAATTAGTCCATCTTGCACTGCACATGGATTCATATAGCACAAGCTCATTAAGAGAGTTTGCTCCCCCCTTGATGCAGGGAAGATATGCAACAAGCCTGTGATAACTAAACTGAGATTGTCCCAAACACTTCACTCAAAACATACTTATTAAGATCAAACATAAAACAAATTTATTAACTACAGAAAGATGGACATTAAGTGATTATAAGTGATAGCAAACAGATCAAAGCAGATGACCTAGCAAATAAAGAAAACACAAGTGAAGCCTAATATACTGGATAGATGGAGTTTGAATTAGCAATATGTCATCCTGACGGATGATACAAGGAGACTTGCAGATTCTTAAGGCACAAGCTGCATCTATCTGCCTTGCAGCCTTCTTTGTCTTTCCTAAACTTAATTAGGAATTTTAGTTAAAATTGTAACGGCAGCCACCAGCGGCCACCAGAAAAATTGTCATGAGAACCCCTGACCTAGATGGAGCTACTGTAAGGTGGGTACACAACTGGTTGGAAAACAGTTCCCAGAGAGTAGTTATCAGTGGTTCACAGTCATGCTGGAAGGGCATAATGAAGGGCATGCTGGCAGGGGTCAGTTGTGGGTCTGGTTCTATTCAATATCTTCATCAACAATTTAGATAATGGCATAGAGAGTAAGCTTACAAAGTTTGTGGATGATACCAAGCTGGGAGGAGTTGCAAGTGCTTTGGAGGATAGGATTATAATTCAAAATGATCTGGACAAACTGGAGAAATGGTCTGAAATAAATAGGATGAAATTCAATAAGAACAAATGCAAAGTACTCCACTTAGGAAGGAACAATCAGTTGCACACATACAAAATGGGAAATGACTGCCTAGGAAGGAGTACTGTGGAAAAGGATCTCGGGGTCAAGGTGGACCACAAGCTAAATATGACTCAACAGTGTAACACTGCTGCAAAAAAGCAAACATAATTCTGGGATTGTAGTGAGACAGAGTGGCCTCCCATGGAGTGGCCAATTGGAGATCCCTGGTGGGTGGAGTTCACCTCTCCCATTGGAAGTCAATGGGTGGGGGAGGAAGTACAAAAGGTGGGTCTGGGAGCTCAGTTGGCAAGCAGCCATTGAAGGAGCCAGACGCCGCCTGTCTGCTCCTGAGCTGGGGACTGCCGCAGGCCCCTGCAGCACTGAGGACTGGCCGACGCTGCCGGAGCCACCCATGGACCAAGCCCCAGACACGTTGCCGGGACTGCCGTTGGCCTTCTACCCAGACAACCCAGCAGAACCCCAACGGACCCAGGTATGCCCTGTTAGGCAAAACGATTCTTTTTCCCAAGAATCAGGCAAACACAGACAATACTGAAGGGGGTTTATTCACCATACCGGGAAGACTGACAAGCAGCTTTGAAAATGTGGTGCCATAGTGGCCAGTTATATTCAGTCTCTTATCAATTCATTTGCATTTATCTGTACATACAGAGAAAAACATTGTTACAAGTCAAGAGAGAACCCTGACCAAAGATAAAAATAAGACCAGTACGTACATATAGAGGTCATCCTAATTGTATCAAATGTCTATGACTACCTTGCGGGGGAAGGAGGCAGGGTGTGTGTGTGGGTAGGGATGAGTGCTTACAGATATCTGGTGGGCTGTGAAGGGAGGGTTTATTCTGTTCTAAGAGCTGAGCTAAGTTATCATATATTGACAGAAATGATGTCCTTGCTTCTCAGCAGTTTCTGTCTTTTCTGCTGGCTGAATTTTAACTCCTTCCTGATAGCCCTGAGGGGGAGAAAGGAAGTAGCCGTGGGGCACTGACAACCGTCTGCTTGAGAGCTGGCCAGCTACAAGGTCAGCATGTTGCAGGCAGATCCCTGCTGACCCAGTGGCGGACTCCTCTGCCACTGTTAGGGCCCTGGGCTGGGATGTGGTAGAGTTGGGCAGGCCTACATCCCCCCTGCTACCCCACCCCTGCATAGGCCAGAGGGCCTGCGTCCACCTACAGTCTGCTGAGTGAGGACACTAGGCTCTAACTCTGCCTGAGCTCCCCTAGACTGTGTTTGGGTGCTCTACCCCATCCAGAGCCTGGAGGACTTATTGCCCCACCCTGACTAAGGGCCTGGTCTCTTAACAGTTTGTTTAGCGCTCGGCCTGGAGTACATGTTCAAGCCACATAATCTGCATTGCCCTGAATGCAGGCTAGAGACCTTAACTGCCTGTCGCTCTGCCTTGACTGCCGACCAGAGCTACAGGCCGAGTGTGACTCGGCTAATTCCCCAATTGTGAGCAACGCCCCATGACGTAGTGAGGTGGAGTGGCCTCCCACTGACCCAGAGGCGGAGAGGCCACCATGATCCTACTACAGTTGGTGAAGAATGCGGGCATCGACCTTACCCCTCCATTAAGGGGTCCTGCATATGCCACATCTTTGATATCCCTAGTCAGAGAGATGGAGCTTGACAAGCTCATTAAGTATCTGGCCAAGAGCAAATAGCAGCAACAACAACAATTGGTGCAGCAGCTAGTCTCCCAACAACAGCAACTGCTCTGGGAATTGGGGGCTCAACACCGGGAACAGCAGCAACAGTGTCTCCAAAAGCTCATAGTCCTGCTGCCCAGACCCAGTAGGCTAACCGCAGGGGAAGCGATGAATCCCCCTGCATCTCCATTGCCCATACGCCTTTCCAAGATGGGACCTGCTGATGACCCCAAAGCGTTTCTTGTAACCTTTGAGTGGGTGGCAGTGGTTTTTGGGTGGCCTTTGGAGCAGTGGGCCAACCTCTTGGCCCCCTACCTGATGGGGGCAGCCCAGACCACCTATCATGGACTCCCAATCGATGAGGCATGAGAGTATGGACACATAAAGATGGCCATTTTAGATGCCTCAGACATCACACCGGAGACCATCTGCGTGCGATTTCAGGCTAAAACTTACCCACTGGGGCCTGCCCATGGGTCGTGGCCCAGGAGATAAAGGACCTCTGCTGACTGTGGTTACACTTTGAGTGACACTCAGCCAGTGAGGTTGTGGAACTGATCACCCTAGAACAGTTTGTCCATGTCCTCATGCTTCAGTGTAGGGCTTGGGTACTCCAGCACCAACCCACAACTCTTAGTGCGACTGTTACCTTAATGGAGGACTTCTTGGCCGCTGAGGCTCCTTTTGGACAAGGAGCCCAGGACCTGACCTCAACGCCTGGGTTGATGCTCCCTGGCCTGGCAAGGGAGCCCTGGCCCAAGCCAAATGACACCCTCGAGCCCAAACCCCTGATGCCAGTGCCCGGGACACCCCTCGACAACCTGAGTCCACCTGGCACCGATATTCTGATGGCTCAGACAAGAAGAGTCGAGGCTATTACCCCAGCCCCGCCATGGAGGTGATTCCATGGCTCGGCCGATCAGAGGTGGGATCCTGCTTCTCCTGCAGCCGGTTTGGCCACTTACAACATGAATGTCGTGAGATGAACTGTAGCTTTGGCCAAGTCAATACCAATGAGTGTTGGGCCTGCAGGCAGTCCACCCTGAAGCTCACAACCACCATGGAAGTTGGGCAAAAATGAATTACGACCTTCATAGACTCGGGCTGTGGCCAAACCCTTGTCTGCCAAGAGTTTGGCCCTGATCCCGCACAACCAGATGGAGAGATACGACTCCAATGTATACACAGGGATATAAAGTCATATCCCAGCACCTGGATCTCTCTGACCATCAATGGACTGATGCATGTTATGACAGTGGGGTTGGCCCCCACACTCCCCTATCCAGTCATCCTTTGTCAGGACTGACTGAGGTTTGCTAACCTGCTGCAGAATGCTGGTCTTGGGACACCCTCTATCTGGATAGCTATGGAGGGAGATCCTGTCATGGAAGGAGAGTATGAGGATGAGGAACCCCAAGGGGTCCTTCCTGATGAACCCGCAGTCCTGGTGTTCCCTTCAGACTTCCCCTGCGATGAACCCCCTTACAGATTTTTGCCATGACCAGAAGGACGACCCAACCCTCAGCTGGGCCTACGAGTAGGTAGCCCAGGTTGACGGAGATATGACTGATCCCCTGGCAGTTGCACAGTGGCCCTGATTTCAGCCGACCGACGATCGCCTCTACTGGGTCAGTCGGGACCCCCAGATGCAGGAAGTCAGGAGCCAATTGGTTGTCCCCCAATGTCATAGGAAGGCTGTCTTGAAGCTCAACCATGACATTCCTGCAGCAGGCCATTTAGGACAAGAGAAGACACTGGCCCAAATCCTATCTTGCTTCTTCTGGCCAAGGGGTCCATCAGGAGGTGAGAGATTATTGCGGTTCATGCCCCAAGTGCCAGCTTGCCGGCCTTCCCAGAATGTCAAAAGCCACCTTGGTTCCCTTGCCCATAGTGGGGGACCCCTTTGAGCAGGTCGCACTGGACTTGGTGAGACCCCTCCTGAAGAGTAATGCAGGATTCCGGTATATCCTTGTCCTGATGGACTACGCTACCCTCTTCCCCCAGGCGGTCCCATTATGGAACAGCACTGCCTACACCATCGTGGCAGAGCTGGTATAGATCTTTGCCCAAGTTGGATTACCCTGGGAGATCCTAACACAGTGGTCCCCAACCTGGTGCCCGCGGGTGCCATGGTGCCCGCCGGGGCATCTATGGGTGCCCACCGGGGCATCTATGGGCACCCACCTATTGACCGCTGGACAAGCAGCCGCTGAAATGCTGCCGAGAAGCGACAATGTCAAGAAGCAATGCCATCAAAATGCTGCTGATTTTTGGTGGCATTTTGGCGGCGATGCCTCTTGATGACGCTACTTCTTGGCGGCATTTCGGTGGATGTTTGTCCGGCAGCCACTCTCCTCGGTGGCTAGTCATCTGACACTTGCCACACGGAAAGGTTGGCGACCCCTGTCCTAACAGATCAAGGGACCAACTTCACTTCCCGGCTGCTCCACCAGGTGTGCACCATATTGGGCATTAAGAATCTACAGACCTCGCTGTACCACCCACAGACCAATGGGTTGGTTGAGTGTTTTAATAGGACCCTAAAATACATGCGATGAAACTTCCCCCCATAAGAACTATGCCAGTGGGACCAGCTGATCCCAGCACTATTGCTTGCTATCCAGGAAGTGCCACCATCATCTAACAAATTCTTCCCCTTCAAGCTCCTTTACAGCCACCAGCCCCAGGGCCTGTTGGATCTGATGAGAGACACTTGGGAGCATACCCTGTCAGCCGCCCAGGGACTCTTGCAGTACGTTCTGCAGCTGCAGGGATGCCTGACTCGGACCAGGGCCCTTGAGAGAGAAAATCTGCAAGTGGCCCAGGGAGCCTAGGAGTGAAACTACAGTCAGGGGGCCCAGTCCCATACGTTTGAGCCCTGGGACAGGGTGCTCCTCCTGCTCCTCTCAGAGGAGTCAAAACTTTTAGCCTGTTGGCAGGGCCCTTACAAGAGAGTCAGCTGGGTGGGATCTGTTACATATGAGATCTATCAGTTGGATGGGAAAAAGAAGAAGCAGATTTACCACATAAACCTCTTGAAGTCATGGGGTGCCTGTGCGGGTCTGTTGATTGCCTCGTACCCTCTGAGCCAACCTGATATGGTTGAGACAAAGGAACCACAATTGGGGGACAGCCTGTCAGCCAAGCAACAGAAACAAGTCTGCTGAAGACCTTCTGCAAAACTTTCACCGCACTCCCAGACCAGACCACGGTTGTGTGGCATACTATCCAGACCCTGGGAAGGCAGTCCAGGAGACCACCCACCTCTGATTGTTGAGAGGGAAGTCCAAGCGATGGTGGAGTTGGGGGTCGTAGAGTGATCACGATGTGAATGGTGCAGTCTCATTGTGTTAGTCCTGAAGCCCGATGGGACTCTCTGATTTTGTAGAAACTTCCAGAAGGTAAATGGGATCTCAAAGTTTGACGTTTACCCAATGCCCCGGATCATTGACCTCCTCAACCGTCTCAGAACAGCCATGTACATCACAACACTCAGTCTCATAAAAGGATACTGGCAAATCCCGTTGGACCAAGCTCCAGGGAGAAGACAGCATTTGCCACCCCGAATGGGTTATTCCACTTCACTTGGGTGCCCTTTGGCCTCCATGGGGCCCTGGAAACCTTCCAGTGCATGATGGACCGACTCGTAAGCTCCCATATAGATTACGTGGCAGCATACCTAGATGATGTAGTGATCTACAGTCACCTTTGGGAAGATAATCTAAACCAGGTAGATGCTGTCCTGCAAACCCTCCGAGGTGCTGGCCTCACTGCCAACCCAAAGATATGTCGGATCGGATAGCAGGAGACTACATACCTGGAATACATGCTGGGGCTAAGCCTCATGCGCCCCCTCGTAGGGAAGGTCCAGGTGCTGCAGGCCTGCCCAATCCCAACTATGAAGCAACAGGTGTGACAGTTTCTGGGCTTGGCAGGGTATTACCGATGTTTTGTCCCCGAGTTTGCATCCATTGCAGCACTTCTCACAGCTTTTAACCAAGGGCAGCCCACACCAGGTACACTGATCGGCAGAATGTGAGGACACATTCCAAGCCCTGAAAGACAGCCTGTGTCGGGAACCTGTGCTCTTGAGCCCTGACTTCAGCCGTGAGTTCCTGGTCCAAACAGATGCCTCAGAGGTGGGGCTCGGGCTGGTTCTCTTCCAGGAGGTGTATGGAGCAGAGCATGCCATCCTCTGTATCAGTCGCAAGTTCTTCCCCCGAGACTGCAACTATTCAGTTATAGAGAAGGAGGCTCTCGCCTTTAAATGGGCTATTGATGCCTTAAGATACTAACTTCTTGAAGCCCCTTTCGTACTCATCATTGACCACGCACCCCTAAAATGGCTACACACCATGAAAGATACCATGAGGCGGTATCTTACCTTCCAGCCACACGCCTTTACCATCAGACACAGGGCAGATAAACATAATGCCTAAGTGGACTTTTTGTCTCTCTTGGGGTGGAGTTGAGATACCAGATACCAGAACTGAAGACCATAGCTGGACTTATTGGAGGAGAGGTGTAGTGAGGCAGAATGGCGTCCCATGGACCCAGAAGGAGAGGGACCACTCACAGAGTGCTGGTGGGCAGAGCCAGACTGTGCTCACCCCTCCCACCGGAAGTCAATGGGAGGCGCAGGAAGTACAAAAGGCAGGTCTGGGAGCTCAGTTGGCAGGCAGCTGCTGAAGGATCCAGACGCCTCCAGCCTGGTCCTGAGCTGGGGACTGCCGCAGGCCCCTGTGGTGCTGAGGTCTGGCCGACTCTGGCAGAGCCACCCTCAAACCAAGTTCCGGACAAGTTGCTGGGACTGCTGCTGGCCTTCCACCCGGACAACCCAGCAGAACCCGTATGGATCCAGGTACACCCCGTAAGGGAGATAGGAAGTAGCTCAGGGGAACTAGACAACCGTCTGCTTGAGAGCTGGCCAACTACAAGGTCAGTGTGTTGTGGGTGGATCCCCACTGACTGGGGATGGCACGTGGTGGAGTTTGGTGACCCCATGCCCCCCCTGCCACCCCACCCCTGTGGTGGTTACGGTGCCTAATTATAATCCTGAAAGTTTTGTGTTTGGGTCTCGCTCAATCTCGCAGTGAAAGGCCACTGTGAGCAAACCCAGCAGCAAAGCGGGTACCCAATCCATCGGGTTAGGGCACTCAAAGGCAGCTGGACGTGATGCTGGCATGTCCCTCCTTGTGTACCGTTGGCTGTGAAACACACATATCACAACTGCACCAGCCTGCTAAGCCATTGGCTTGGGGGAACTTTGATCCTAGGGCTGCAATTCCCAGTACAACACTGACCTAAACTCACAACTCACAACTGCCACCGCCATTGTAACCACCAGTGGAGGATTATCCACTGGGCCAAAGCAGCCTGCTCCACCTGCCCAGCGCTTCTGCCAGGGAGCAGGGGAAGCCCCCATGTCCCGACCGAGCAAGAGGCGGTGGGGGACTGTAGGTGGGTGGGGTGGGACTCCCACTTGCTCTGGCCCAGGGCCCCACAAAACTGTAATCTCCCTCTGGTAACCACGCAGTCACCACAGCGCCAGCATGCTGAGTTGTCGTGGTGTGATTTCCCCCTGGCAGTGCTAGCGTCTCCATGCCCTATCCCTGTCTTAGCCACGAGGGTGGACCTGGTTGTCCTTGATGGTAAGTTATTGACCAAGCTAGGATTCATTTGTGCTGCTGCCCAGGCTCCAGCTCCTCTGAACTTTCTGCCCTCCTCTCTCTGGCTCTGCTGCACTCAGGGCCATCCTTAGGCATATGCAGCACACCTGCTGAAAATTTGGGGCACCTCTGGGTCTTAGCGTCCACCCTTCCACATCATCCTATCCCTGTTCTGACTCTTCCTGCGGGCTCTCACAGCTAGCTGCTGCAGCCTGGTGACTCTTACTCCGGAGGGAATATAGTAATTTAAAAGTGAAAAAGCCTTCTAGCCTGCCAGCCCTATGAGCACAACACTGAAACGGTTAAAGAGCCATTCAAGTGGAAATAAAGCCATTTAACAGGCATTTGCCAACTCCCAGGTATATAGTCAGTTTCTGAATTTACTGACAAAAACAGTTGTGCACTATTGTAATATTTACTCAGAATACGTTAGTCTACAGGACTAATTTAGTTTATAATTTGCTTTAAAAATATTTCATTAGTGTGTTGCTGAAGATGATAAAAGCACATGTCTACATCACAAAGTTGCAGCGCTGGTGAGGGGGTTACAGCGCTGCAACTTAGGAGGTGTACACATCTGCAGGGCATCACCAGCGCTGCAACTCCCTGTTTGCAGCGCTGGCCGTACTCCCGTTTTGTCTCGGGTGTAGAGGATCCAGCGCTGGTGATCAAGTGTAGACACTTACCAGCGCTTTTCTTGACCTCCGTGGAATAAGCAGGTATCCCAGCATACCTGAGGAAGCCTCTGGTAATCAAGCTGGTCTCCTTCCCCGGTTTGCTCTCGCGTTCCCCGAACCCCAAGCAAGCAGGTCTCCTTCCCTGCGGTTTGCAGGGTGGTTCGGGGAACGCGAGAGCAAACCGCGGCGAAGCTGGTCTCCTTCCCCGGTTTGCTCTCGCATTCCCCGAACCCCAGTGCAAGCAGGTCTCCTTCCCTGCGGTTTGCAGGGGGGTTCGGGGAACGCGAGAGCAAACCGCGGCGAAGCTGGTCTCCTTCCCCGGTTTGCTCTCGCGTTCCCCGAACCTCCGTGCAAGCAGGTCTCCTTCCCTGCGGTTTGCAAGGGGGTTCGGGGAACGCGAGAGCAAACCGCGGCGAAGCTGGTCTCCTTTCCCGGTTTGCTCTCGCGTTCCCCGAATCCCCGAGCAAGCAGGTCTCCTTCCCTGCGGTTTGCAGGGGGGTTCGGGGAACGCGAGAGCAAACCGCGGCGAAGCTGGTCTCCTTCCCCGGTTTGCTCTCGCGTTCCCCGAACCCCCCTTGAAGCCGCCCAACAGTGCTGTAGTATGGCCACATCTAACACCACTTGCAGCGCTGGTTGCTGTAAGTGTGGCCACTCTGCAGCGCTGGCCCTATACAGCTGTACTAATACAGCTGTAACAACCAGCGCTGCAAAATTTTATACGTAGACATACCCTGAAAAACTCTTGAAGAGAGCCCTTAGAGGGACAGCTCCCCTTTCCTGCGAGATAGCTGGATAAATGAGCAAAGAATCCTGTGGCACCTTATAGACTAACAGCCGTTTTGGAGCATGAGCTTTCGTGGGTGAATACCCACTTCCTCAGATGCATGTCTGCTTTTACAGATCCAGACTAACACGGCTACCCTCTGATACTGGATAAATGAGTTTCCCTTTCTTTACTTCTGACTATGTGATGAATTAGTTTCAAGAGAACCCTCTAGTAAAATCAGTACCTTAGTAAGATAGAAAATCTTTAGTTGTGCCTAAAATCTTTGGAAACATATTTTTAAAAATTGGTGAAACATGTCTATTGTTGTGGAGATCACACAAAGCAAATTAGTGTTCTCTTTTTCTAAAAGCAATGAACATTGTTATGGACACTAAACCTCTGTGACTGATTAATTTAAAATAATGTCTTTGTTTCAGTGAGTTAAATATGTAGTTATCTGGAATGATTACTTTATGAAGGCTTAAGAGAACATTTCAATTATATAATCAGCTTAGAAATACTGATTAAGAAAATGTAAAACAGAGAAGAGCTGCATCATGTAGTCCATGATGTTTAATGTTGTTGTCAGGGTTCCCTCCCCACTCTGAATTCTGGGGTACAGATGTGGAGACCCGCATGAAAGACCCCCTAAGCTTATATTCTACCCACTTAGCTTAAAAACTTCCCCAAGGCACAAATTCCTTCTTCTTGTCCTTGGACAGTATTGCTGCTACCACCAAGTGATTTACACAAAAATTCAGGGAAGGGTCACTTGGAATCCCTATGCCCCCAATATTCCCCAAGCCCCTTCACCCCTATTCCTGGGGAGGCTTGAGAATAGTATACCAACCAATTGGTTAGCAATGTTAGCACAGACCAGACCCTTTGTCTTCAGGACACTGAAAATCAATCAGGTTCTTAAAAGAAGAACTTTCTTTGTAAAGAAAAAAATAAAAGAATCACACCTGCAAAATCAGGATGGAAGGTAATTTTACAGGGTAAATAAAAGATTTAGAATACAGAGGATTCCCCTCTGGCTCAACTTCACAGTTACAAAAACAGGAATAAAACTATCACTGTAGCATAGGAAAATTCACAAGCTAAAGCAAAAGATAACCTAACATATTTCCTTGCCTACTTACATTTTCTGTAATTTTAGATGGATTATTCTAGGTATATTTTCAGGAAATGTTGTACCTGCTTGGTCTCTCCCTCCATCCAGAGAGGGAACAACAAAGAGAACAACAAACAAATCCTTCCCCTGCTAGATTTGAAAGTATCTTCTTTCCTAACTGGTCCTTCTGGTCAGGTGCCAGCTAGGTTATTTGAACTGATATCCCCTTACAGGTAAGGCGATTCAGTACAGCTGCCAAGGAGGGATTTTATGCTACCCTTTTCTCTATATTTATGACAGTTGTATTCAGCGGGACAGCTGATTTGCCCTTACTACAAAGTTTTTGCAAATAAATTTATGACAAACTTCAGGGTATATCAAAAAACCTGTGACTGACATTTTTTATTCCCAAGTTTAGTGCTTTTAATTAGCTATCTTCTGCGTGTCCAGTCTTCACCTCCTGGCGTGCAGTGGAAAACATGCTCCATTTTCTTTAGAAAGAAATTGCAGAATGTTTTTTTTTCAAATGTCATTTGCTTCATTTGGGTTCAGGGGTTTGGCTGGAAGGGGGTGATCAGGGAGGGGAAGGGAAGAGAGGAGGGAGACAGTGGGGAGACGGCAAGGCCTAGGCACTGGGGGTAGGGTCTGGGGCAGAGCAGGGGTGGAGTATGGGCAGGGCCACAGGTGGGCTGGGGAGTTAGCCTCTCCAAGTGGCAGCTTTGTTCACTGCCCATGACAGCAGGTAAGAGCGGTTCGGCTCCCACACACCCAGTGTGCACTGCAATTTCCTTTGGCAGGGGCCATATTCACAGAGCCGTATGCGCTGGTGCCACGCATTCTGTGTGAGGGTATGGGAGTCTCTGCAGGGAACTGGGACTCTCCTCCACCATGAGGTGGGCTGGGCATCTCGGTATCCTTTGCTGCCTTGTCCCTCCCCCTTACCAGGCTGCGAGCCCAAGCTGCTGTTGGACATAGGGGCACCAGTTTAATAATACTGCATAAGGCCCCATAAATCCTAAGGATGGCCCTGGCTGCACTCTCCCCTTTCTGGACTCTCCCTTGGCTTTCTGCCTTCTGGAATCTGATCCCTGCTGGGTCTTCTCCTTTCTGGGGTTTGTTTTCCAGGGCTCCTTTCCTCAGCTCTGCTGTCTGCCGGGTTCTCTGGCACTAAAGAGATCTCTCGCCATGGTGATGGCGGAATCACTGAGACTGACTGTGACCTCAACATTTACGTGGATGATTAATCCTCTGAAAGAGCCCAGGATATGAACTCAGACAGCTGGGCACATGCTCGATCAGGGTTTGGGCTGGCAGCTCTGGTGAGGAGTCTTGAAATGATTCCTTTGTCGGTGGGCCTCTCAGGTTCAACCTCAACAAACCAAATCTAGTTCCCTCTCTGCTGGCGCAATTCACAGGGTCAGTTCTTGACTGGAAGGCAGAGAAAGCCATCCAGCCCTCTTGAGGCAGGCACTCAAATACCACAGGACATGCTTTGAGAGAAGGTTCAGGATAGACACCTTAACACACTTAAATCACCTTCACCAAACAAGGACACTCCACCGGCGAAGTCAATTTCCTCATGGAATGGGCCACCCAGCTACCTTGAGAGAACCTGCTTCAATGCAGAAAACTGTCCCATTGACTATACACCCCAGCTTGTCACTTACCACCCTACACTGGAACTTATACGGGGTATCATCAAACAATTACAACCTATACTTGATCAGGACCACATCCTGAAATAAATCATTCCCAAACCCCCTTTTCTGCCCTTCAAACAACCCCCAACTTTGCCAAGCTCATCCTCAGAAGCCAACTCTCCAAGTACCAGGACCCACCACTCAAAACAGCATCAGGCCCTGCCAGAACAACCTATGCAAAACCTGCAGACACATCTGTGGCACTGCACCCCATTTTCATCATAGCGGTATCATTATGATATGATTATGACATAGTTCTGATGCATCTTGTACAAAAAGTGTCATGCGAGGTGTCCATGAAAGTTATGGTTTCTTGAATATGGGCTTGTCTACATCAGAAAGTTGCAGCGCTGGTGAGGGAGTTACAGCGCTGCAACTTTGAAGGTGTACACATCTGCAGGGCACCACCAGCACTGCAACTCCCTGTTTGCAGCGCTGGCCGTACTCCCGTTTTGTCTCGGGTGTAGAGGATCCAGCGCTGGTGATCCAGCGCTGGTAATCCAATGTAGACAGTTACCAGCGCTTTTCTTGACCTCCGTGGAAGGAGGAAGCCTCTGGTAATCAAGCTGGTTTCCTTTCCCGGTTTGCTCTCTCGGTCCCGGAGCCACCCAGCAAACCGCAGGGAAGGAGACCTGCTTGCTCGGGGTTCCGGGACCGAGAGAGCAAACCGGGAACGCCGCGGTTTGCTCTCTCGGTCCCGGAGCCACCCAGCAAACCGCAGGGAAGGAGACCTGCTTGCTCGGGGTTCCGGGACCGAGAGAGCAAACCGGGAACGCCGCGGTTTGCTCTCTCGGTCCCGGAGCCACCCAGCAAACCGCAGGGAAGGAGACCTGCTTGCTCGGGGTTCCGGGACCGAGAGAGCAAACCGGGAAAGGAAACCAGCTTCGCCGCGGTTTGCTCTCTCGGTCCCGGAACCCCGAGCAAGCAGGTCTCCTTCCCTGCGATTTGCTGGCTGGCTCCGGGACCGAGAGAGCAAACCGCGGCGTTCCCGGTTTGCTCTCTCGGTCCCGGAACCCCGAGCAAGCAGGTCTCCTTCCCTGCGGTTTGCTGGCTGGCTCCGGGACCGAGAGAGCAAACCGCGGCGTTCCCGGTTTGCTCTCTCGGTCCCGGAACCCCGAGCAAGCAGGTCTCCTTCCCTGCGGTTTGCTGGGTGGCTCCGGGACCGAGAGAGCAAACCGCGGCGTTCCCGGTTTCCTCTCTCGGTCCCGGAACCCCGAGCAAGCAGGTCTCCTTCCCTGCGGTTTGCTGGCTGGCTCCGGGACCGAGAGAGCAAACCGCGGGGAAGCTGGTTTCCTTTCCCGGTTTGCTCTCTCGTCCCGGAACCCCCCTTGAAGCCGCCCAACAGCGCTGCAGTGTGGCCACATCTAACACCACTTGCAGCGCTGGTTGCTGTAAGTGTGGCCACTCTGCAGCGCTGGCCCTATACAGCTGTACTAATACAGCTGTAACAACCAGCGCTGCAAAATTTTAGATGTAGACATGGCCTATGATTATCCTATTTGTGTGCATGTATCATTTTTGTATTTGGAGTTATGAAGATTGACTATGTGTCTGTATTTCAAGTGTGGTTACACCTGGGTGACACCCAGTAAGTAAGATGCTTCCAGTCTAGACAGCTGATTGTGAATGGCCTATTCATCCATTAAGGAAACAATAGGCCTTGGGAGAAGGCCTGACCTGGTGAGCCTCCCTGGAAACACTTCAGACAGCCTATGGACAGTGACTTCTGTGACTCATTGGAGCACGCAAGGATATGTGACCAGATCACATGATACTAAACTCCATTTTGGCGCCTTTATTTTTCCACAAACTTAGCTTGGAACAAATTGTCCATAAGTGGCTTAGGTAAAGCACAAAGAGAACTCAGTTGTGTGTGTGGCGCCACCTGCTGTCATGTTGGGTGATAACAGGACCTGGAGCGGGCTGGCTGAGTCACCAGCAGAGCAGTGTGAGAGAGGCCAGCCCACCTGAATCGTTAGGGGCCACAGCGGTTCCATTGGCTCCCCAAATGCACCCGCGAGGTGTGACAATCAGTCACAACATCTCCACTGCTAGGACAACCAAACGCCGCCGTTTGCCTGCTCACCTCTCTGCTGTGAGGTGTAGCTGAATTCATAGCACAGATTATGAGCACAGTTTTCTGTATACAGAAATACATCGATTCGGAATCACAGTGTGTTTGTCTCTTATAATCATTATTGAACTTAGAACAGTACAAGCTTGCATAAAAGACCTTCTAGTTTAGTAACAGTGAACACAACCAGAGGAATTTATCTGCTTATTTTTAGGGTTTAAACCTTATTTTCTCTCCTTGGCCTTTCTGGACCCTGATGCTCACATTGGAATCTTCAGGGAATTTAGCTGCCACAAGCAAAAAAGCTTCTACTGAGCACGTGTGAAGTGCAGTTTTCCCAAAGGCTTATACTCTGGCCAAGTTTGGGCTGATTTTCACCAGGCTGGCAAAAGGCACATCCCTGACCCAAAGACCATCCCAACTTCCAGCCCCACGCCATGGCGGGCTAGAGCAGTGCAGATAAAATATTGTCAGAATGGCATCACGTGTGAAAAACAATGTTCTTGGTCTCAGAAACCACTGAACCCTTTGGCTGAAAATAATAATAATTATTAGTAATAAAAATCATGAATAATGAAACCCTCCATGAGGCAGACAGCCGGCATGGAAAACTCCAGCCCAAAGGGTTGAAGTTTGGCAAAGTTAAATTGAGCTGAGAACAGGGTCTTGTCCTGGGCAATGTGAGGCAAGAATAATTGGGTGTGCAACCAGCCCCACCTGTGGCAAAGGGAGGGAGCATAGCCTAGTGGATGGAGCATTGGACTGGGGCTCAGGAGACCTACAGTCTATTCCTGGCTCTGTCAGTGGATTGCTGGATGACCTTGGGAAAGTTACATCTGTGACAGATGCAGAGCTATGAAGACAGGGAATATTCAAAGACTTTAGTATCAACTCTATCAGTGGGATCTGTATCTTTAGGGGCTGGTTAGTGATGGTATTCCTGGCTCCATGGGTGAAAGAAGACCTGTTTTCTCAAGGAAAGAAAGACAACGTAGGTAATTAACACAAATCTCCAACACACAAACAATGTTGGTAACAAGGCTTGTGAGGTTTGGTCCACTGGGGAATATTATTGACTGATTGGACTTGGTTAAAGAGGCCTCATAAGAAAAAAGTAATGATACTGTATAAAAGTTCAGCCTGATCAAAGGAGGGTCCAAGAAATGACCTGACCTGGTGACCAGACAAGACCTGTGGCAGGATTTGAAGCACTTAAAAACCTGCCAGGGTCACTCTGGGGGCGGTGGTGAGCACCTGCTGAGCTAGACCTCGAATACACTGTTTATGGGGTTCAGAGACATTTGCTTGGAAATGCTTTTGTTGTGAATAAACGGGACTTCACTTTCTGAGAGCTGCCAGGTCACCACCTAACCCAGCCATGGCCTGGCAGAGAACAGGGCTGCAGAAGCTGAGCTGATCGTTGTGAATTGCAGCCTCATGCCCAGCTCTGAAGGGAGAGGATTGCAGAATCCAGCCCCGAGAAGAGTGACAGCTCAGAACGTCAGCCCTCTCTGGGTCACAAGGGGAGTAAATCACACCAAGACCTCAGCCCACTTCACTTTCTTTATTTGCATCACAGATGTCCACAGCTGAGGCCATAATTCTCCTCCCAGGAAGTACTGTGTCTGGAGTGATGCAGAGTCCTTCAGTGGGTCACGCCAGCCTTTCTGAACTCAGCGGTAGAACAGCAGCACTGCGGATTCAATCATCTCCTTGGATACGCTCCAGTGCTGATGGGTTCCGTACCCGTTCCAGTCAAAGGCAGGGAAATCGCCACACTGAACCGGGTTCCCTTCTGGGAAGAACCCTCCTCCACCTATGCAGTGCTGTGGAGAGCACAGAGGAATTGCCAGACAGGAGCAGAGCAGGGGCCCATCTAGCCACTCTCCTGTCTCCAGGACAGTGCCAGATGCTTCAGAGGAAGGTGCAAGCAACCCTGCTATAACCAGTTGGAAAAAATCTTCCCACAGAGAAAGTTACCTCCTGACCCCTCACAGTCAGAAGTCAGCAGGTGCCCTGAAGCATGAGGGTTTAAATCCCTTCCTAACTCTTGGGACTAGAGCCTCCATTGCCCCAACTCTTGTGCAGTCTCTTACTCCGGTGAAATGGGCCCCCAGATGCCAGCATTTGCCACTCACTTTGCACTGGTGTGAATGCCTGCACAAAGGGCAGGGCTAGTTTAGGCCATTGGGTTTGGTTGTTATTATTTATTGTTTTCATTGCAGTATCACTTCGGATCCCCAGTCCTGGACAGACTGACTTTCTGGTGCTAGGTGCTGTACAGACACAGAACATAAATACGGCCCATGCCCCAAGGTGCTCACGATTTATCCTTTACCATAGGAGTTTGGGGGAGACCTGCACTTGGAAGTTTGGCAGGGGCCAGAAAGCTTGATGCAGGAATCCCTGCGGGAGCTTCTCTGGCATGTGCTATGCAGGAGGCCAGACTGGAAGATCCATCATACTGGCCCTTCTGGCCTTTGCATCTGTGGATATGTGAAAGCACCAGAGAAGGGGCTGCTGGGGAAGGGGCTCCATTGGTGTGTATCACATCCTAGAACAGAAATCAAGTCTTGAGCTGGGGAGGCAGCATGGATGAGTGACTACAGCACTAGACTGGGACTCAGGCAAGCTGGGTTTTATTCCTGGCTCTGTCTCTCTGTGCCTCAGTTTCCCCTCCTGTAAAAAATGGGGATGATAATACTGACCTCCTCTGTGCGGCACTTTAAGATTTGATGAAAAAAGCCATACCAGAGCTAGGGATTATTATTACAAATGCTACAGCTAGGGCCCTACCAAATTCACGGTCCATTTTGGTCAATTTCCTGGTCAAAGGATTTTAAAAAATCATAAATTTCATAATTTCAGGTTCTGAAATCTGAAATTTCACTGTGTTGTAATTGTAGGGGTCCTGACCCAAAAAGGAATGGGGGAGTTCATAAGGTAATTGTAGGGGGGGTTACGGAACGTCTCCCCTTACTTCTGTGCTGCTGCTGGCGGTGGTGCTGCCTTCATTGCTGGGCAGCTGGAGAGCGGCGGCTGTTGGCTGGGGGCCCAGCTCTGAAGGCAGAGCCGCCGCCAGCAGCAGCACTGAAGTAAGGGTTGCATGGCATAGTATGGTATTGCCACGCTTACTTCTGCGCTGCTGCTGGTGTGGCATGCCTTCAGAGCTGGGCCCCCGGCCAACAGCTGCTACCTTCCAGCTTCCCAGCTTTGAAGTCAGCACAAACTTAAGGGTGGCAATACCGGGATCCCCCTAAAATAACCTTGTGACACCCGGCAAATCCCTTTTTGGGTCTGGACCCTCAGTTTGAGATATGCTGGTCTACCCCAGGAACTCTGCATAGTATAGAGTAAAAACACACAAAAGACGAGATTTCATGGGGGAAAATCAGATTTCATGGTCCATGACACATTTTTCATGGCCATGAATTTGGTAGAGCCCTAACTACAACTCAGAGCCCCATGGACCTCTCTGGGTCAGGAGCAGACCATGAGTGGAGTTGATTCACTCTCGGCTCCCTGTGGCAGATGCTTTGGCTGCAGGCCCCCTGCTAGCAGAAATTACACCTTGGAAGACTTCCCAGTGGTGCAAAGTGCCCACAGCAGCTTCTGACAACAGAGCTCCTGTGAGCTGTTCCCTCCCAGCAGGTCTCCCCAAAGGAGAGATTTAACATCCACCCCCTTGGCCTGTCCTGGGGGATGATTTCCTCTGTGGCACAGCTGTCCCTACTGGCACAGGGGATATAAACTGAACCTACCCTGCACCAGTGCAGATCTAAAAGGGTCCTTGTGCAGCCGACCAGCTCTGACAATGACACTAGGCAGCCCCAAGGCTGATCAGCTGGTCTTTGCTCCACAGCTAACCCCCAACCTGGCCAGATACTCACAGTCTCGGTGTTACAGCCGGTCACTTTCACCCCAGAACACAGAGCCATGGCCGCCTTCTCATTATTAAACACGCGGAACTGGATGTAGCCAGCGATGAATTCAGCTAGTGACAGAAAAGGGCAGGTCAGGACCATTGTTTGCCATGGACAGATGGAGAGAAGGGACAGAGCTCTGATCCCAGCTGGTCCTGTTGAACTGGGAATGACCAGGGTCTAAGAAGCAGGAACTCCAGTCCCACAAGTGATCAGGAACTGTGAGGCTCAGCTGGGCTGTTCACAGATCTGTCACTGTCATGGCATCTTTCCATTACTAAGAGCTGGTTTATGTTCAGTTGTCTTGTATCATGTTCAAGTGGGGAACACACACCGTGCTCTCTCCTGGGGATTTTCCATTTGCTCTCTCTTGTTGCATCGTTTTCCCTTTCTCTAAACCATTGATACTCAGACTGCAGCTTGCCAGCCGCAAGTGGCTCTTCAATGCATCTCCTGCGGCTCTTTGCAGCACATGCTATTAAAACACTGTTTGAGTTAATTATTAACCAATCTAAGTTATTAACCAGTTAGGATGCTTTTAATCATGTTAACTATTTTAACTATGTTATTAACCAGTTAAGTTATTAACTGGTACTAAGTTATTAACTTATTTGCTGTGAGAATAATATAAAAATATTTTGCCTGTCCTACTATTTAAATATGACTAGTACTATAGTAAATGAAACAATGAATTCCCACTCCTGTGACTCTTTTGGGTAATGCTGATTGCTAATTTGACTCCGGAACCTCTGAGGTCTAACTATCGCTGCTCTAAACCAAGACCATCCAGACTGGAACAACAGGCCCAGAGTTTAAATTCAGAGGGAGCTGTCCAGAGCAGAGCTCTGGTAAATATTTTCAACCCCCCCAGCCCCCCGGAGTTTTTATAGCATGTTGGGAGTGGAGACATGGGGGGACTCCAGGAAATACTCCTTGGGGAACTCTGTGGCACTGCACAATGCAGAAATTAATGGTTTTTTGTGCAGAATTTCCTTTCGCCCCACAGAAATGGGCTGCAGTGCTGCTGGCCACCAGTAGAGGCTGCTGGACCCAGCCTAGCCCAGCTTGCACATAGAAGACACTGCTGGGGGCAGGGGGCGAGAGCTAAAGGGTTCCTGGCAGCGAAGGGAAGGAGGCAGCGTGCAGCAAACTCTGCAAGCCCTGCCCAGGCCCCAGCATTAGTCTGTGTCTCCCTTTGGATCCCTGGGCACTGAGGAGGAGGGGGCGGGTGCCTGGGCTCGGGAGGGCTCTGCAGCTGAGCTCTGCAGGGAAGGGGGTGCAGGTATCTGGGCAAAGGGGGCTGTGGCTGGGCTCTGCGGGGGAAGGGGATGTGACTGTCTGTCCCCCTGCTTGGGCTCTGGGGGAGAGGAGGTAGAGAAGCAGGATCTGGTTGTCGTAGAGGTTTCTTTAACTCTACTCCTGGGGGGGGATTTTTGTGTTTCTGTATGTCACAGACAGACTTGCTGACAGATATTTTGAAATAAATTACCAACATACCTGAAACTGGTGTGACAAGTAACATTTGCAGAATTTTAAAATACTATGTGTAGAATTTTTAATGTTTTGGCACAGAATTCCCCCAGGAGTGAGAATTTAAGCCCTGGGCAGGGCTGATCTGTGCGAGTGGAGACGGAGAACCCGCATGCTCACTGCAGACTTACTTCGGCCGTTTGGAGAGTAATAGTTGGCGGTTTGCTGGGCATCACCATAATCGTAGATGATGGGCACGGCGGGGCCATTGTTGGTCTTGCAGATGCCGGCGCTGTATTTCACTGGGTATTTCTGGGAGACACAAACGCAGCGAGAATCCAGTGTTAGTTTGTCCCTGTGGCAGGGCAGCTCCAGCAGACAAGGCAGCTTCACTGACACATGCTCACTGGGTGATTTGTTCAGTCAGTGCCGCCTCCCACATAGGCCAGCCCTGGGGCACAGCAGTGATCCCAGCAGTGGGCAGGGAAATCTGGCATGTCGGTGCCATTTGGAGTGGATTTATTGCAGCCTCTTTGGGACAGGGAGTGTTGTTCTGTTCTGGATCTGGAGCACTGTGGGGCTCTAGTCTCTGGGAGGTCTGCTAGGGGCTGGCAAAATGCGGGCAGTAAATGATAATAGGTGAGAATCAGCATGTGTCGAGCACCATTGCCCTCTGCCCTGGCACTGAGGAAATACCCCTGCTAGGACAAAGCCTGAACCCCAAAGCCGGGGCTCAAGAGTGAGTCGAGGGCCTGGTCTAGCACCAAATCACCTGTGTCCAATGGCCCCCATCTCCAGGGTGTGAGGTGAGGACAGTCTCTATGGCCCATTGAGCCTCTCTGCTGAGTCTGTCAGCACGTCAGAGACAATGGGGGTGGCTGGTTTGGGACGTGAACACCAGCAGTTGCCTTAGAGCAGCCAGCTCATCTCACACCAAGGTCACTGTCAGACTCCAACGGGCTGTGTCAAGGGGAAGGCTCCTTGTCCCATTATCGGCCCCCCAATATGGAGCGCTTTTAGAGTGTTGAGAATTTTCCCACCCCAGCTCCTCCATCTACACTGGGGCCAGCAGAGCCACCTGGACCCTCCTGCACGCGCCCCTCCAAAACCCCCAGCTCAACGCCATCACCTGGTAGAGTCTGAGGAGGTTGCCCCCCTCCAAGGACAGGAAGCCGGTCTCGGTGTGGTACCTCAGGATGGACCTGTTCTTCCATTCCTTCAGGGGCGTCTTGTTGGTTACATGCCACACGGACAGGTCCTGGGCTTGCAAATCGTAATAACCAGGGTTCTGAAAAGCGAGGATCCAGTTGAAACCTCTCAGCCACATTCCTGGTATTTTCCCGGTGCCCCATCACCGGGGCATCTGGGCACCTCATCAATTGTGGTACATGTATCCTGACACTCGCCCCACAAAGCAGAGAAGCACATTTCCCCATTGTATGGGGGAGAACAGAGGCACAGAGACTAGGTGACTTGCCCTAGGTCACACAAGGGGCCTGTGGCAGGGCAGGGAATGGAAACCAAGGCTGCCAAGCCCTACGTTAGTGCCTTCACCACTGGACCATCCCCACCTATAACCCCCATGCCCGTGTCCCCAATCTGCCTGTGCATTCAACCACATTCTAATGCACCCTCTCTCCCCAGCAGGTAGCTATTGGCCATGGAGAAGGGGACCCCACCTTGTAGTCGTCACTGGTGGAGCCCATCGCGGAGCCGAAGGTGTTGTAATTGGCCCAGTTGCCCTCTCCCTCTGGGTAGTTGATGTTGTTCCCCTGCTGGCTGGACCAGCGATCGCCATTGGTGCACTTGCCGTAGGCGTTGTTCTCGTGCACGCTGGCCACCAGGGTCCAGCCGCCCCCCTTGGTGGTCATGTCGCAGAAGGTCTGGTAGATCTCGCCATTCTCGGTGTGCAGGGTGTAAATCCCATCTGCAGGGGGCAGGATGGGAAGGGGGAAACACCGAGCTGGTCAGCCAGGGCCGGAGAAAGGGGCAGGGCCCTCTCGGAGCCAGCCATTAAATGGGAAACACTCAGGTGAGGAGTTTCTAGTGCCCTGCATCAGGGCCCAAACCCGGAGTCACTGGAGCAGGACGTGCCCCTGCATCTGGGAGCAGAGCAGCCCGATTCCCAGGGACACTAAAGCCCCCTTGGCAGCAGGAAGTGAGTGCAAAATACAGGGACTCCCAGAGGACGGGGCCTGAGCCTTTCCACACACAAGCTGTAGCACTTTAATGATACTGTTGAAGTTAAAGCGCTACAACTCGTTAGAATCATAAAATCACAGAAGGGTTGGAAGAAACCTCAGGAGGTCATGTAGTCCAACTCCCTGCTCAAAGCAGGACCAATCCCCAACTAAATCATCCCAGCCAGGGCTTTGTCAAGCCTGACCTTAAAAACTTCTCAGGATGGAGATTCCACCACCACCCTAGGTAACCTACTACAGTGCTTCACCACCCTCCTAGTGAATTGGTGATCCTAATATCCAACTTAGACCTCCCCCACTGCAACTTGAGACCATTGCTCCTTGTTCTGTCATCTGCCACCACTGAGAATAGCCTAGATCCATCCTCTTTGGAACTCCCCTTTAGGTAGTTGATATCCCCCCCCCCACTTTCTTTTCTGCAGACTAAATAACCCCAATTCCCTTAGCCTCTTCTCATAACTCCTATGCCCCAGCCCCCTAAACATTTTCCTTGCCCTCTGCTGGACTCTCTCCACTTTGTCCTCATCCCTTCTGTATTTGGGGGACCAAAACTGGACACAATACTCCAGAGGTGGCCTCACCAGTGCCAAATAGAGTGGAATAATCACTTCCCTCAATCTGCTGGCAATGCTCCTACTAATACACTCCAATATGCTGTTGGCCTTCTTGGCAACAAGGGCACACTGCTGACTCATATCCAGCTTCTTGTCCACTGTAATCCCCAGGTCCTTTTCTGCAAAACTGCTGCTCAGCCAGTTGGTCCCCGGCCTGTAGCCATGCATAGGATCCTTCCTTCCTTAGTGTGGACACAAATTATTCTTGCTTAAAGGGGCTTTATACTGGGATAGCCATTCCCATAGGGGAGGGAAATAGGCTGTCCCTATCTAAGGCACCTTGCTCCCAGTATAACTGTGTTCACACGGGCTGGATTGGTATCAATATATGAGGAAAAACCATCCCCTGACCTGACACAGTGACATTGGGACAGACGCCATGCGCAGACCAGGCCTAAGTGTAACTGAGAATCAGGCCCGGGGGTAATTTGTGCTAAGGGAAGGCATCAGGCAGGGCCGGCGCTACCATTTAGGCTGCCTAGGCAATCGCCTAGGGTGCCAGAATAATTGGTGGGCGCCGTTTCGCCGGAGGGGGCGGCAGGCGGCTCCGGTGGAGCTGCCGCAGTCGTGCCTGCGGACGGTCGGCTGCTCGCGCAGCTCCGTTGGACCTCCCGCAGGCATCACTGTGGCAGCTCCACCGGAGCCACGGGACCAGCGCGCAGGGTGGCGAAATTGCCGTCCGCCTAGGGCGCTCAAACCCCTAGCGCCGGTCCTGGCACCAGGCCTCATTCAGTGCCCCCTGCCCCTCCTGCTGTCTATGTCCCCGCGCTGTTCCCCTCTTTTGGGCCTGAGCCTGCGGTGACTCTGGAGGTGGAACAATGGATGGAACAGAGGCAGGCAAAGAATCTGCCACCCACTGGCTACACCTGGACTGTCAAAGGGGCTCAGGGAGACCAGCCAGCCCCAGATGAGGCAGCAGGAGCCCCAATGAGCTTTTCTCTGCCGACAGCTGCTGTGTGTGGTGGGGGCCTAAGCAGCAGGGCCCTGGCAGAGAGCTGAGATCTCGTGTCACTTGTTTGCATTGTAAAACGCACCAGCGGGGTGAAGACAACCTGGCACCCACCCCAGCAGGAACAGGAATGCTGGCCAGATCCATTTCAAAGGTTTATTGGGCTATAAAGCGAGGGGAGTGAACCCCTAAATTTCCTTCACCGGTGGAGACAAGGAAGAGCAGAACCTGGGACTCTGTGGGGATCCTGACTAAGAACTAACCAGCCACTGCTGGGAAAGGAACTTTGGTCAGGAAACTCCTGGAACAAACCTTGTGAAGTTACATCTTTGCCGTTAGACAGCGTAATTTTAATTTTGTTTGTTGGGAGCGTTTTCTGGCTGGAGCCCGTCTACTGGAACACACTTCAAGCCTCCCTCGCTTTACTCAATAAACTGGTTTGACTGTTTCTCTAACCCGAGCCCGTGCTTTGGCTGAACTGAGGTGCTTGTTAGCTCCAGTCAAGATATCAAGCTGTTGTTCCTGGTCTGTGCAGTGCTAGGGGCTGTGTGCTGCAGGGAGCTCGGGGGCTGGAGTTCACGGAGTTACTGGCTAGGTGAGGTTTAGGCTAGGAGGGCCCTGAGGAGTTTGCTGGCAAGACAGACAGGTTGGAGCAGGAGGGAGCTGTCAGCTGCAGCACATCTCCCACCTGCTGGGGCTGGCAGGGCATCTCACAGCCAACCCAGTAATGCGGTTCCCCACTGTGCCCACAGGCAGACCGGTGCCCCTGCTCCTGTCACAGAGACGCCCGGGTGCATCTGAACTGACTGGACCCCGCTGTGGCCTTTACACTGGGTCTGGAGCAGGCACCCAACAGAGGCAAAGCAGCTTCTGCAGGTCCAGGGATGCTTCCTCCACACTCACCTCCAGCCCCGTCCCGGGTGGCTTTAATTTCCTTGCAGCTGTGGGGCAGGCTCTGGTAGCTCTGGCCACTCTGGGAGCAGGACGTCTCTTCCCAGTTCTCCAGCAGGTCACGGATGGCGAGTTTCAGTTCAGCAGCACCCACGCTCTCGGCTGCACAGGGGGTGGCTTGGGGTTAGTTAGGAGTTTTCTCTGTTACTATGTATGGGGCCAGAACGGCTTCAGAGTCAAACATTTTATACTCTAGATTGTCAGCCATTAGGGGCTGTTCTGGGTTTGTACCACACCTGGAACCACAGGAACTGGTCCAGGACCGGGGCACCTCGGCATGACCGTAACCTAGAGTAATACAAGTAATCCCTGGGCTCCAGGATACGGACAGAAGAAATTCACTGGAGCAGGTTCCTGGTGAGCTGGGGTGGAAGGAGGCTGCCTGCCAGTTGGGGTCGTTATTGCCTCACTTGTGTAGCAGCAAAGCCTCCCCTGTAGCAACCCGCCCAGCTCTCCCCTGCATGTATCACAGCCCTGGCCCCAGAGGCAGGGTCTGAGTTTGGGCAAATTAGTTCCCAGAAGAGGAAAACGAAACAGCCACTTACCGCAAGGGGTCGCCCTGGTCACTGAGATGAGGAGCAGCAGGAGAGCGAGTTGCTTCATTGTTGACTTTGCAGCAGGGAAAACAGTAAATCAGCTGGTTAATAGCCAGGTTGGGGCTAGTTAGTGTCACAGAGCACAGGAGGGGGGGTGGCTCCTCTCCAAACCTCCTGCTCCCAGCGCTGCCCTGGCTCTCTGCATAACCTGCCCGTGGCACTAACCCGCAGCCCTTGAGTTCAACGGGGTTTGCAGTGACATCCTGAGAGCAGCTCTCATCTTCAGAGTCCATTGAGGGCTCAATGATGGGCTTGTGGGGTGGGAAGCTGAGGTGAGCTGGGCTGGGAGGGGAGCACCGGGGACCATGGTGCTGCACAGGGTGCCGGGAGGAATCCAAGTAGCATTACGTGCACAGAACAAGCCCTCCCCCTGTACCCCTTCTGCTAACTGAGCCTCACATTACCCGTGTAGGATGGCCAGGTCTCATTATATCCATTTTGCAGATGGGGAAACTGAGGCAGATAGTGCCTGAGCTGAAGCCCATTGAAGTCAGTGGAATGCCTCACACTGGCTCCAGTCAGCGTTGGGATCAGGTCCAGAAAAGGGAAGCGAGGGGATCGGTTCCCAAGTCCCATCTCAGACCTTTCTCTAGGAGTGTCTCTCCTTGCTTTGCAGCAGAACTGACACCAGCACATTTCACTCATACCGTGGAACCTGCCTGCACATGGCAAGGCCACAGCTTCATGAGCCCAGCCAAAGGGCCCTGCAGCACAACTATCAGGGCTAGTGGCAGGCAGAGGGGGTTTGTTAAGGCTCAGATTCAGGAGAGGTGGGTTCAATTCTCCCCCTGTCACTGACTCCTCAGGCAGGTGATGGGCTCTCTCTGGGCTCAGCTCCCCAACTGTAAAATGGGTGAAAACCATCCCTACTTCACCAGGGTGCTCTGAGGATAAGTGCATTGAGGCTCATGTGTGCTGTGGTGCTGGGCAGCCAGATGGACCCATGCTGATGCTGTGTAATAATAATGCCTAGTGCTGCTCATGAGTGGATCTCAGTAGCATTATCCTCATTTTACAGATGTAGAGAAACCAACAATGTCTTGGGCTTTTTAAAGCTACTATTTGTCATGTTGACATATCACAACTACTGCTACGTGACATCCCGGAGTAATGTACCAAGGGAAGGGTCAGGACTCACCTGGTTCCCAGTTCCAGTGTCACTGAGGTGTCTCACTACAGAGTTCAGAAACAGAAGCTTCTCACCAGGGAGGCAGAGCTATTCCTCTGATGCATCAATCGCAGATCTAACCTTTTAAAGGGAGTGGAACCACCCAATAAAGGCAAACACAGATTACAAATACCAGAACTCTCCAGGCACCCCACCCAGGGGCTGAGGAGACGGTTTCCAGTGAAAACGTTAATCAGGATCAAATCTAGTTAATGTTCCAGGTATTTGAATTTATTGCCCTTCGAAACAACCTCTGCCAGTCCACCCCGGAAACTCCATGTTGATGCAAAGGCTTATGGCAGGCCTGACATTACTGCATTATCACTATTATTTGCATGCTGTGGCTGAATGTTGATTCAGGTGGTGGAGTTGAATGGTCCTGATGAAGCCAAGAAGGAAGTTGGAGCTCTGTGGATCATCCACTAATATAATAACAAGGCAGCGTAAAGCAGGAGCTTTGCTATTTAGGTTTCATTGAAACAGCATCTCTGCCCTTTGTCACAGATCCACAGATCTGGTGCTTTTTATCAATTCTGGACCGGTCACTGGGAGGACCCCTTCAGTGCCGCAGACCCGCTTTAGGGTCACACTCTCACTAGGGTAAGCCTCTTGGCTTCACTACCTCCTTAGACCGAACCCTGGAGCCTTAAGCACTCCACTTTGCACCATGAGCTTACTTCAGCCAGTCCACCTGAGTTGGACACCTGAGAGAGACTTGAACACCTAAAAGGAGAAATGCACCCCCACCTTCACCATGTGTAGTATGGTGGCCAGGTGCCTGGTTTTCAACAGGAATGTCCGGTTCGAAAAGGGGACCTGACAGTATCTGGTCAGATCTACACACTGGACACCCAAAGTCCGGTTACTGTAGGCAGGAGAGGTGGGGAGGCCATCACCTACACCAGCCCCTATTCAGCCAAGCTTTCCTCCTACCAGCGTCAGGTGGCTGCAGCTCCCAGCCCTGGCTCCACAAGTGAGTCTCTCCTAGCTGGGAAGAAGGGAGGAGAGGCGGTGGGAGAGGGGAAAAGCAGTGAGCAAAGAGGCGAGCGGGGCAGAGGAGTGAACAGGAGTGAGGATTCAGGGGAAGAGGTGGGATGGGGGAGGTTCCAGCACACCTGCCGGAGTGCCTGGTTGTAAAATATTAAAAAATTGGCAACTCAAATGTGCAGCAACTCTTAGCCAGTGTGGTAAAGACCACAGGGTTTATGAGATGTCTGGAACACAACGTAGAAAGTCCTTGGTTAGCCCAGAGAACAGAAAGTTACAGCCTGGTCCATCTGGGTCAGTCCCAGAGAACAGAGCCCTCTGACCCCTCTTTAATCTCAGTCCAGGAGTGCCTCTTGCCTCTAGGAACCCATACTTAACATGCCCATCGGGCCCCTCCTCTGTCCTTTGTTTCTGTTCCTGGGCAAACATGGACACCTGACCCTGCTCCTGAGCGCTTTGCCTAGAGCGTTGGACCAGCAAAAGGGTCTCTGTGTGGTTTTGTAAACTGACTCTGAAGCAGGACTGAGGAGGCCCTGTTATATACAGGCCACAGGACTTCCCTGAATTAATTTGCTTGAATGAGAAGAAATAATGGTGCACCATTCCTACCTACGTCCTATAATGAGGTGTGTCATTCCTACACAAGCTGCTGTAATGGGGCACACAGATACTATGGCCCTGGGTGCCATTATAAAATCCTAGACAGAGAGACAGCTAACTCTCCGGACAGCGACAGCCTCTCGGCTCCAAGCTCACTCTGTCTTTTCAAACATTCTTCCTCCACTCAAATCCTGGCTCTGCTCTGACCTGACCCATATTTACATCTCCCGCTGGAAGCGATTCCTAGATTCCAAGGTCAGAATGGACCACTATGATCATCTAAACTGACCTCCTGAATCACCCAGGCCACAGAACTTCCCTGAATTAATTCCTGTTTGAGACAGATCAGATCTTCTAGAAAAACATCCAATCTTGATTTAAAAATTGCCAGTGAGGGAGATCCATCACGACTCTTGATGAATTGTTCCAGTGGCTAGATACCCTCACTCTTAAAAATGTGCTCCTTATTTTCAGTCTGATGTTGTCCAGCTTCAGCTTCCAGCCACTGGACCTTGTTATTTCTTTGTCTACCAGAATGAACAGCCTATTATCAAAGTTTTGTTCCCCATGTAGGTACTCATAGACTGTGACCAAGTCACCCCTTAACTTTCTCTTTCACATAAATAGATTCAGCTCTTGAGTCTCTCACTATAAGGCAGGTTTTCCAATCTTTTAATCATTCTCATGGCTCTTCTTTGAACCTTTTCTATTTTATCAGCATCCTTCTTGCATTGTGGACACCAGAACTGGACACACTCACTTCCATGCAGTGTTTTCCCCAGGAATTGAAATAAGGGGGATTGTAGTGGGGTGGTTACCAGGAAAGGGCTGTGGCTGGGGCAAGAAGTCTGGGCTGATTGGGGAAAGTAAGCTCAGCTGTGACCAAGCCCCAGTCAGGCCTAGCTGGCCCCTATAAAAGGCTGTGAGCCAGATGCCCAGGCAGTCTCCCTCTGCCTGTAGAGGGAGAAGGGCCTGGCTACAGAGAGCTTACACAGGGTATCTGAGTGGAGCAGGGCTGGGGAAAGGCAAAGGGAGCTGGGGAGCTCCAGCCTAGGAAAGCCCCAGGCTGCAGGCCTAGTAAGACTTATTAGCTACTGGGTTGCAGGGGGCAGCCCATGGGTAGGCAGAGGCAGCAGGTCTGAACCCCCTTTGCTTATAATGAGTGGCTGATACTGCAGTCTGCCCCAGTGAGCGGGGGCTAGACAGGGACTGGCAGTAGTCTAACACTGAGGTGAAGTGGGGATAGTGGGTGGGGATTCCCCTGGGTGGGAGAGATCCTGAGGCTGTGAGCAGTTACTGCCAGAGGGGCAGCACCCCAGGTCAAAGGGGCACCGGGTCCAGGGAGGGACACGGGGGCCAATGGCAAGTGGATCACTGGCCTGAAAAGGTCACTTTGGGATTGAAGAGCTAATTCCCATGGATGACCAGCAGGAGGCGCCGCAGGGGTGAATCCACAATGTTAGAGGGGTGTTCAGATGTACGGGGGGGGGGTCACGGCCAATGTGGGGTGAGATTGTGAGGGTGAAGGTGGGCTTTATGGCACGATAGTAAAAACTGAAAAATGTTTCATGACCATTTTATTAGATTTTAAAATCATCACACAAATTTAAAGTTGGCTACTCAAGCCTTCTATGAAGCACGACATCTACGTCCTTCTTGGTTTCTTGTTATAATTTTGCACAACTCTGTTAATGAACTTCTTGAATGCGATGTGTTCATCTTTGGTGGCTTCTCGTGTGTCTGGTACTTCCATTCCTTCAACTGATATGCTCATTATTTCAGCTGAGCTCTCAGTTGGGGAACCTCGCTGCTAGTGTAGACTGGGCCATCTCTTCCACAGAAACACCGTCCCACAGCAGATCTAAGCACTTAGACCTGATTCTCAGTGATTTCAGCTATAGTGATCACTTAACAGAACAAAAGGCTATTTATGGAGCCTAATCAGCTCTGTCTTTAAACAGTGGAGAGGGGCAGGTCTAATAGTACTTGTGACTCAGGCAAATAATCCAGTAAAACACTTGTCCCCATGCTCTCTCTTGATGTCCTCAGTCAGCACAGGCTAAGTACAGTTCTACTGCCCTTTACTCATACAATAAGAATAATGACGTTTCTTTACCCTCCACATTCAAGTGATTTGTAACCAAACTCCAGCCAAAATCTATCAGTTGGGCAACAGCTCTGTTTACTTGATACCTAGGTAGATTAGTGTGAATGTTAATACAATCTGGACCAGAAGCCTTTCCCTCAAGCTCCAGCTCATCACTAGCTGTCAGGGAGAGCTCATTTAGACTTTGCCTTCAAATCATCATTTGAAATTATTATGTTGGCCAACATCACCGAAATGAATGCACTGATATTATCATAAAAAACAACAGCTGTATAGGGAAGCTAGTCTATGTTCAAACTTTTCAAATCTATTATACTTTCTCAGATACATGTATTTTATCATACACTGTATATGCCTTTAAAGTGTGTATTAATGTTTCAATTTCAATTCAAATTTCCAAACAATCACTAAATTGGCAACACTGCATGTAACTAGTTCATAAAACTGGGATGGGGGGTGTTGGGGAAATTTGGGGTGGGGGAACACCCCCTTGGGGGTGAGGATGTAGGGAAATCCCTGCTTCTGTGCCAATAATATAACTTCTCTAATCCTACTTGAGATTCCCCCATCTATGCAGCCAATGATTGTACCAGCCCTTTTGGCCACAGCAAGTCTTTTTCAGGGTCACTACTTCCCAGGATAGAGTCCCCCATTCTGTAAATATGGCCTGCTTTCTTTGTTCCTAGATGCATGACTTTACATTTGGCTGCATTAAAAGGCATATTGTTTGCTTGGGTCCAGCTTAGTAAGTGATGAAGCTGCATTTTTAATGAAAAATGTTGATTAAAAAAAATTAAACGTCCCGATAGAGCAGCACTGATGTCAATGGAGTGATGTTGATGTGCACTAGGAAATCCAATCTCTTTTATAGCCTGACCTCTCTGCAGTATCGTCAATCCCGTGTGTTCAAAAATCACACGTCAGGGCCTTGAAAATCATAAGATTTAAAAAAAATAATACCTTGCGGAGACGGGGGTATCTGCCTTTGAGCTTTTCTCCACAACCCTGAGGGACTGAAAAATACTTTTTAGTTAACTGCAAATGTGGCTGTGGGATCTGGTGCTTTAATTAAAACAAGAACTATCTCAAGATTTGGTTAAAATCATGATGGTTTCCAACTCTGCAAAAACTTTAATAATGATTGGAGATGTACCTATCTCTTAAAACTGGAAAGTACCTTGAAAGGTCATTGAGTCCAGCCCCCTGCCTTCACTAGCAGGGCCAAGTACTGATTTTTGCCCCAGATCTGTAAGTGGCCCCCCCCTAAGGATTGAACTCACAACCCTGGGTTTAAGCAGACTAGTGCTCAAACCACTGAGCTATCCATCCCCTCTTCCTTTTGGGGAGCCCAGTTCCAAGGCACTCACATGTGGTGAGCCACAGATTCAATCTCTTAGCCATTGCTCAGCATGTATCTGAAGTCAGGGAGGGGATAGCAAGGAGACAGGCTTATGGGGTTTTCCCAAAGTGGATCACACCTAGCTCTGTTTCTCCCGCACAACTCTTCCAGTCCCTGATCCAAGGCCAGGCACCTGTGGAGGAGGGTGGTTAGGGTGCACCCTTCGGGGCAGTTTATGGTGAGCACCCAGAAGAGGAGAGGTTTGAGGTGAGAAGCTAAGAGGAGTAATTTAGGGTGGACACCCAGGGGGAGGAATTCAGTGCGAGCACCTGGGGGGGTGATTTTGGTTCAGCAGCTGAGTTAAGTGCTTCTCCATGAACAGCTGGAGGGGAACTGTTCTATAGGTATCCAGCTGGGGGAAGGAGTTTAGGGTGAACACCTGCCGGGGGAGAGTGTTTGTGTGAGCATCCGGGGGTGGGATATGATCACTGCAGGAGCAGTTTGAGGTGAAAATGTGGCAGAGGCTGGTTAAGGGGAGAACCTTGGAGCGGGAGTGGCTTGGTGTGAGCACCTGGAGGAAGAGTGTTGGGTGACTACAAAGTGTGTCATTACAGTGAGGCTCACACACACGCACACACACACACACACATCATCAGTATGTTACAGCCTGGGGTGGGGCTGCTGCAGCGTTGTGGGCGGGTGCTGGCAGAGCATCCTCTCCTAGGGCCAGGGGATCTTTGACCCCCATGTAGAACTTCCTCCAGGCACAGGCAGTTTAGCCCCATCCTGGCTCTTGTATATATCAGGCAAGACACAGTGGGACAGACCCCAGAGGGTGTAAATTGTCTCTGCTCCACTGAAGTCGAAGGAGTGAGTTACACCAGCTGTGGATCTGGCCCAGGCGCTCTCCTCCCTCTGGTCTTTCTGAACATTGCCAGTGTTCAGCTGCTGACCCTGCACATGACCCCAGAGGAGCTGCAACCTCCCACCCCTGGCTCCTTGAACTCCCCAACACTACCGGCCTGCCCAGCTTGTCTGCTCCCTCTCTAATGCCGGTAACAATGCTGGGTTCCCAGCCAGCCCGTTACAGGCCTGATTCTACTCACACTGACCGACTGTGAAGTCACTCCTGATTCACCCCCAGGTGAGCGAGTGGCAGTCGGCCAGGCCAGTTCAAGGGAGGAGCAAATGGGAGGTGCAGAGAGGAAGTGATGTTAAAAATGATAAATTGAAAATACAGCTTGGCCACATTTCTTTCCAATAACCCCCTGCTTGGGCAGAGGGCTTCTCCTCGTTAGAGCCCAAAGCAATATCCCCCTTTTACAGATGGGCTAACTGAGGCAGAAAGAGGGAAGCAGCCTACCCAGGGTCACCCAGAAGAGTAATGGTGGAGCTGGAGTTAAATCCACATCTCCTAAGTCCCAGTCTAATGCCTAACCATTAGGCTACACTCCCTACAGAGGCAGCTGTGTGGTTGAAAGTCCAGAGCAGGCTTAAAAGAGCTACAAAGGGATCTCACAGAACTCGGTGACTGGGCAACAAAATGGCAGATGAAATTCAGTGTTGATAAATGCAAAGAAGTGCACATTGTAAAACATAATTCCAACTAAACATACAAAATAATGGGGTCTAAATTAGCTGTTACCACTCGAGAGAGATTTTAGAGTCATTGTGGATAGTTCTCGTAAAACATCCACTCAATGTGCAGCGGAAGTCAAAAAGGGTAACAGAATGTTGAGAATCATTAAGAAGGGGATAGATAATAAGACAGAAAATATCATATTGCCTCTCCATAAATCCATGGTATGCCCACATCTTGAATACTGCATGCAGATGTGGTCATCCCATATCAAAAAAAATATATTGGAATTGGAAAAGATTCAGTAAAGGACATAAAAAATTATTAGGGGTATGGAACAATTTCCGTATGAGGAGAGATTAATAAGATTGTCTGTCTGTTTTCCCAGCTGAAAAGTCCTAATTAAGTGACAAGATGATTGAGGTCTATAAAATCATGACTGGTGTAGAGAAAGTAAATAAGGAAGTGTTATTTACTCCTTCTCATAACACAAGAACTACGGGTCACCAAATGAAATTAATAGGCAGCAGGTTTCAAACAAATAAAAGGAAGTATTTATTCACACAATGCACAGTCAACCTGTGAAATTCTCTGCCAGAGGATGTTGTGAAGACCAAGACCATAAGAGGGTTAAAAAAAGAACTAGATAAGTTCATGGTGGAAAAACAAGAAAAACCTTTATTACGCTAACCATAAATGGTTTCAGAGTGAATCTCACAGACTGATGAGTCCAGAATATTACCTCTGAGGGAATTCTACGTCACTGTGCACGTGCAGAACTCATGTGCCGCGCAGAATGTTTTTTCTGAGAAAATACATTCTGCCAGAAAGATGCTTCAGTTACACCTTTTGCCCACCAGGGGTCCCTGTGGCACCAGAGCTGCCACTCCTGGGCAAGGAAGAGAAAGAGGCTGCCTTCCTCACAGTGTCCTGCCCATGGGGTCAAGTCAGGTGGAATGGGATATGGGGAGATGGACAGCATGGAGCACATGGGACTGCTGGCAGAGTCACAGATTGGGGTTCAGAAGGTCTACTGGGGGGCAGACTAGGGCAGGGTCTGAATGATTGTGGGGGTGCAGGGCCACATGGGTTACCCTAGTTTTTCTGACAGATAAAATATGCAGAATTTTAAAATATTGTATGCAGAATTTTAATTTTTTTGGTGCAGAATTCCCCCAGGAGTAAGAAGCTATCACTGCACAGTGAAGAAACCCCAAAGCATCAGGGAAAAAATGAACTGCTTTATAAATAACAGACTGGTCAACTAATTTCAGTCTGTCATACCATTGAGTATGCAATCATCTACAGAGACATTATAGAAACCACTGGCTGGGCCAGGTTTAGTTGTTGTTTAAAAATATATATTATTGACCAAAATAAGTTCATGTGCCTGTGATTTTAGATCTTTAACACAATAGCCAAATTCATACATATTTCAGTGATACTGTATTGTTGCTGTATACTTCTTTGTTAATTGATATACTAGCATTTTATCAGGAATGTGCACAAGACTCAAGAGATGGGCAAAAGACTATTCTGCAGTCCGATATTTTTTAAAATAGGAGACTCCAAAATCTAGATGAAATTATTGGGTATATTGCAAGATTATCTGAGTCTGGAGATCTATTTGAAACAGGTGATATGAAAAATATGTTTGTTTATATATGTGCATGAGTGCATGCATCTAACAAAACATTGACTATTTTGACCAACAGGCAGCAGAAACTGTCTCTGAACCTGTAATTCATGGAGTTAAGGGCCCAGTTACTGAAGAAACAGCACACCATATACAATGTGTATGCCATTGCTAAACCGTTTAACCAGCTACAACTAAAAATTAACCAGTTAATTGCAGCAAACAATATAAAGGCAAGGAAAAAACAAATTGGTGAAGAAATGTTGAATGTTGTGGCATATAACAAGTCTGGGGATTTTCTAAGGCAAAACAATTGTACTTTAGCAAGCCCATAATGATGGGTGGAAGTTCAGGTCTCCCTATGAAATTCTGCAAACATTAAGAAATTAAACCTTAAAATTAACTCACTAACTGATGGGTTAGGTCAATCCATTACAAAAGGGGGAGGGACTAGTACTTTCATCATGCAGCAACAGTAATTAATTATTAGTAATATGCATTTTATTTCACAAAATTTAAAATGGATTAATATACCTAGAAATACTGCAGTTGATTTATTAGATAATAATTTTGTTTTTCGGGCAATTACATGCAGTACATGATACTGAATTTGTTGTGCATCTAATGCAGAGAATACAAGAAATCAAACAGAGGAAGGGAAGTGATCAAGGTTGTTAAACAGCACACTTATCTCAACTGTCATGGGGGACCCTGTGCATTGGGCAGGGTCGCCCCCTGTTGGCCCAGTGCGGGGTAGGTACATCCTATCACACAGTCGTCAGGACTCCCTGTGAGATCAGGTAATTGAGGCAAGGAGGGCCCAGGACTCCTGATGGGCCGAAGCAAACAAACAGTCTATAGCCCCTGAGCCTCCAGGCTGGGGCGGGTAATAGCAATTGGGTTTCTGACCCTCTGGGCAGGACAGAACAAACAGTGTCTGTAGCCACTGGGCAGGACAGAGTAAACAAATTATCTATGGACCTGAGCCTCCTGGGTGGGGCAGGCAAACAAACAGTAGCTACGCCTAGTGGCCAGTGGGGTGGGGTAGGGGAACCCAGGCCCACCCGTGCCACCGGATTCCAACCCAAGGCCCTATGAAGTTGGGAGATTCTCTCTTAAGGGTTTACACAGTGACTTCTACAAAAGTCCCTGGCTCACTTCCTACTGCTAGGTACATCCTCGGCATTTCCCCAGGTGGCAGTGGCTTGGCATCCCAGTCAGTCTCCACAGTCGGCTGGTTGTCCACTATATAGTCCGGGTCCACAGCTTCCACCGCTTGGAGAGTCAGAGGTGCCTTTGCTGAAGCCTGCAGCACACGTCCTTCCTCCTCCTCAGCCAGCTCAGACAGAGCTGGGCTGCCTCCTTTTATTCTCCCTTCCATCAGGAGCATGCACAGCAGGGGCAAGGAGGTGTGGCCTCCTGGGCCCACAGTGATTGGTCTGGCCCCACTGGCCCAGTGTGGGTTTGGTACACCCCATCACACACCTTCCTGCTTAAGTTATGTGGTTCTCCCTTGTCTCCCTCACATCCTACCCAGGAAAAGAAGTCAGCATTCGCATGGGCTCGCCCCAGGCACTGAAGTATCTCAGACTCATAGGGCTTGAGGGATCCATTGGAGGGGCATGTGGTCTCTGACAAGCTGAAGGGGATTCCCCAACAGATAATAAAGTAGGGCTTCAACGGCCCATTTCACTGCCAGTGCCTCTTTTTCTCATAGACCCATAGACTCATAGACTCTAGGAGTGGAAGGGACCTCGAGAGGTCATCGAGTCCAGTCCCCTGCCCTCATGGCAGGACCAAATACTGTCTAGACCATCCCTAATAGACATTTATCTAACCTACTCTTAAATATCTCCAGAGATGGAGATTCCACAACTTCCCTAGGCAATCTATTCCAGTGTTTAACTACCCTGACAGTTAGGAACTTTTTCCTAATGTCCAACCTAAATCTCCCTTGATGCAGTTTAAGCCCATTGCTTCTTGTTCTATCATTGGAGGCTAAGGTGAACAAGTTTTCTCCCTCCTCCTGATGACACCCTTTTAGATACCTGAAGACTGCTATCATGTCCCCTCTCAGTCTTCTCTTTTCCAAACTAAACAAACCCAATTCCTTCAGCCTTCCTTCATAGGTCATGTTCTCAAGACCTTTAATCATTCTTGCTGCTCTTCTCTGGACCCTCTCCAATTTCTCCACATCTTTCTTGAACTGTGGTGCCCAGGACTGGACACAATACTCCAGTTGAGGCCTAACCAGCACAGAGTAAAGCGGAAGAATGACTTCTCGTGTCTTGTTTACAACACATCTGTTAATGCATCCCAGAATCACGTTTGCTTTTTTTGCAACAGTATCACACTGTTGACTCATATTAAGCTTGTGGTCTACTATGACCCCTAGATCTCTTTCTGCCATACTCCTTCCTAGACAGTCTCTTCCCATTCTGTATGTGTGAAACTGATTGTTCCTTCCTAAGTGGAGCACTTTGCATTTATCTTTATTGAACTTCATCCATATTACCTCAGACCATTTCTCCAATTTGTCCAGATCATTTTGAATTTTGACCCTGTCCTCCAAAGCAGTTGCAATCCCTCCCAGTTTGGTATCGTCCGCAAACTTAATAAGCGTACTTTCTTTGCCAACATCTAAATCGTTGATGAAGATATTGAACAGAGCCGGTCCCAAAACAGACCCCTGCGGAACCCCACTTGTTATACCTTTCCAGCAGGATTGGGAGCCATTAACAACTACTCTCTGAGTACGGTTATCCAGCCAGTTATGCACCCACCTTATAGTAGCCCCATCTAAATTGCACTTTCCTAGTTTATCTATAAGAATATCATGAGAGACCGTATCAAATGCCTTACTAAAGTCTAGGTATATCACATCCACCGCTTTTCCCTTATCCATAAGGCTTGTTATCCTATCAAAGAATGCTATCAGATTAGTTTGACATGATTTGTTCTTTACAAATCCATGCTGGCTATTCCCTATCAGCTTACCACCTTCCAAGTGTTTGCAGATGATTTCTTTAATTACCTGCTCCATTATCTTCCCTGGCACAGAAGTTAAACTAACTGTCTGTAGTTTCCTGGGTTGTTTTTATTTCCCTTTTTATAGATGGGCACTATATTATCCCCCTTCCAGTCTTCTGGAATCTCCCTCATCTCCTCATCTTCTAGTGGAGTCCCTCAAGGATCGGTTTTGGGACCGATCTTATTTAACCTTTTTATTACGGACCTTGGCACAAAGAGCGGGAATGTGCTAATAAAGTTTGCGGATGACACGAAGCTGGGGGGTATTGCTAACACGGAGAAGGACAGGGATACTATTCAGGAAGATCTGAACCACCTTGTTAACTGGAGTAATAGGAACAGGACGAAATACAATAGTGAAAAGTGCAAGGTTATGCATTTAGGAACTAATAATAAGAATTTTGGATATACGTTGGGGGCGCATCAGTTGGAAGCGACGGAGGAGGACAAGGACCTTGGGGTGCTGGTTGATAGCAGGATGACTATGAGTCGCCAATGTGATACAGCTGTTAAAAAAGCAAATGCGATTTTGGGAAGCATCAGGCGGGGTATTTCCTGCAAGGATAATGAGGTGTTAGTACCGTTATACAAGGCGTTGGTGAGACCCCATCTGGAATACTGTGTGCAGTTCTGGTGTCCCATGTTCAAGAAGGATGAATTCAAACTGGAACAGGTTCAGAGACGGGCTACAAGGATGATCCGAGGAATGGAAAAACTGCCTTATGAAAGGAGACTCAAAGAGCTTGGCTTGTTTAGCCTGGCCAAAAGAAGGCTGCGGGGGGATATGCTTGCTCTATATAAATATATCAGGGGGGTTAACGTTAGGGAGGGAGAGGAATTATTTAAGTTTAGTACTAATGTAGGCACGAGGACGAATGGGTATAAGCTGGATATTAGGAAGTTTAGACTTGAAATTAGACGAAGGTTTCTAACCATTAGGGGAGTGAAGTTCTGGAACAGCCTTCCGAGGGAAGTAGTCGGGGCAAAAGACTTTCCTGGCTTTAAGACAAAGCTCGATAAGTATATGGAGGGGATGTTATGATAGGATTGTCATTTGGGCAATTGATCTTGGATTACCACCAGATAGGTCTGCTCAATGATCTGCGGGGAGATGTTGGATGACATGGGAACTGAGTTACTGCAGAGAATTCCTTCTTGGGTGCTGGCTGGTGAGTCTTGCCCACATGCTCAGGGTTTAGCTGATCGCCATATTTGGGGTCGGGAAGGAATTTTCCTCCAGGGCGGATTGGCAGGGGCCCTGGAGGTTTTTCGCCTTCCCCTGCAGCATGGGGCACGGGTCGCTTGCTGGTGGTTTCTCTGCAGCTTGAGGTCTTCAAACCAGTTTTGAAGATTTCAATAACTCGATCCTGGGATAGGGGTTGTTATAAAATTGGATGGGTGGGGTTCTGTGGCCTGCCTTGTGCAGGAGGTCAGACTAGATGATCAGATTGGTCCCTTCTGACCTATTAGTCTATGAGTCTATGAGTCTATGATTTCCCAAAGATAATAGCTAGAGGCTCAGATACCTCCTCTATTAACTCCTTGAGTATTCTAGGATGCATTTCGTCAGGCCCTGGTGGCTTGCAGGCATCTAACTTTTCTAAGTGATTTTTTACTTGCTCTTTTTTTATTTTATCTTCTAAACCTACCCTCTTCCCGTAAGCATTCACTATATTAGACATTCCTTCACACTTCTCAGTGAAGACCGAAACAAAGAAGTCATTAAGCATCTCTGCCATTTCCAAGTCTCCCATTACTGTTTCCCCCTCCTCACTGAGCAGTGGGCCTACCCTGTCCTTGGTCTTCCTCTTGCTTCTAATGTATTGATAAAAAGTCTTCTTGTTTCCCTTTATTCCCATAGCTAGTTTGAGCTCATTTTGTGCCTTTGCCTTTCTAATCTTGCCTCTGCATTCCTGTGTTATTTGCCTATATTCGTCCTTTGTAATCTGACCTAGTTTCCATTTTTTATATGATGCCTTTTTATTTTGTAGGTCACGCTAGATCTCGTGGTTAAGCCAAGGTGGTCTTTTGCTACATTTTCTATCTTTCCTAGCCATCAGAATAGCTTGCTTTTGGGCCCTTAATAGCGTCCCTTTGAAAAACTGCTAACTCTCCTCAGTTGTTTTTCCCCTCAGTCTTGATTCCCATGGGACCTTACCTATCAGCTCTCTGAGCTTACCAAAATCCGCCTTCCTGAAATCCATTGTCTCTATTTTGCTGTACTCCCTTCTACCCTTCCTTAGAATTGCAAACTCTATGATTTCATGATCACTTTCACCCAAGCTTCCTTCTACTTTCAAATTCTCAACGAGTTCCTCCCTATTTGTTAAAATCAAGTCTAGAACAGCTTCCCCCCTAGTAGCTTTTTCAACTTTCTGAAATAAAAAGTTGTCTGCAATGCAGTCCAGGAACTTATTGGATAGTCTGTGCCCCGCGGTGTTATTTTCCCAACATATATCTGAATAGTTGAAGTCCCCCATCACCACCAAATCTTGGGCTTTGGATGATTTTGTTAGTTGTTTGAAAAAAGCCTCATCCACCTCTTCCACCTGATTAGGTGGCGTGTAGTAGACTCCCAGCGCGACATCACCCGTGTTTTTTACCCCTTTTAGCCTAACCCAGAGACTCTCAACACTTCCGTCTCCTATGTCCATCTCCACCTCAGTCCAAGTGTGTACATTTTTAATATATAAGGCAACACCTCCTCCCTTTTTCCCCTGTCTATCCTTCCTGAGCAAACTATACCCATCCACACCAACATTCCAGTCGTGTGTATTATCCCACCAAGTTTCAGTAATGCCAACAATGTCATAGTTGTATTTATTTATTAGCACTTCCAGTTCTTCCTGCTTATTACCCATACTTCTTGCATTTGTATATAGGCATCTAAGATACTGGTTTGATCTTGCCTCCCAGCTTTGCTCTGACCCTCCTTTCTCTCTGCCATTATAGCCCGTGCTTCCTCCTGTTTCCAACCCATCTCCCAGGTCTTGTTCCCCACTTACCTGTGGGGTTTGCTCACCTGTCCCCTCGAACCTAGTTTAAAGCCCTCCTTACTAGGTTAGCCAGTCTGTGTGCAAATAAGGCCTTTCCCCTCCTCGAAAGGTGAACGCCATCTGTGCCTAGCAGTCCTTCCTCGAATAGCATCCTGTGGTCGAGGAAGCCAAAGCCCTCCTGGCGACACCATCTTCGCAGCCAGGCATTCACCTCCACGATGCATCTGTCTCTGCCCAGGGCCCTACCTTCGACAGGAAGAATCGAAGAGAATACCACCTGCGCTCCAAACTCCTTAACCCGTACTCCCAGAGCCCTGTAGTCACTCTTGATCTGCTCAGCGTCACACCTCGCAGTATCATTTGTGCCCACATGGATGAGTAGCATGGGATAGTAGTCAGAAGGCCGGATAATCCTCGACAATGCCTCTGTAACATCTCGGATATGGGCCCCTGGCAGGTAGCATACCTCCCGGGATGAACGGTCAGGGCGACAGATAGGTGTCTCCGTCCCCCTCAGCAGAGAGTCTCCAACCACCACTACCCTACATTTCTTATTATCAGTGGTGGTAGCAGACCTCCCAGCCTTAGGGGTACGAGACTTCGCCTCCTTAACTATTGGGGGTGATTCCTTCTCTCCTGTATCAAGAAGAGCATAACGGTTATCTATTACCACAGTATCTATCGTCAAATACTTTGTTTCATGAGGGAATAACTTTCTGCTCAGATATAGCACCAGCTGTTCCTCTCCATCATGCTCTTGAGATAGCACCGCTCCAAGCACGCCTCTGAAGTGTTGGTCTGGAGTAAGAACTGCTTCAAAAATGTGTGTGGAATAGGAATGGTTCCCCACTCAACCTTTCCTTCAGAGACTGTAAAGCATATTCACAATCCTTGGACCACTGTAACCTTCTAGGCTAGAAGTTTTTCATAACATCCATCAGGTGCATTGCTTGGCTGGCAAAGTCTGGAACAAAGAGTCTGTAGTACCTGGCCAATCCAAAAAACTGCCTCACCTGTCTCTTGCCATGGGGGTTGGATAGCTTCTCAGGGCTTCGTCCTTATCCACAAGTGGGAGCAGCCGCTTCTGCCCCACCGTGTATCCCAGATATGCCACCTCCTTCTGCCTTAGGTGATACTTGGAAGGTTTTGCTGTTAGTCCTTCCTTCCCCAAGAGCTTGCAGCACCATAGTGAGGTGCCTAAGATGGTCTTCCCAGCTGAGATTGTATGTTACTATGTTGTCAATATAGGCTGCAGTGTATTACTCATGTGGTTACAGTAGTTGGTCCATAAGCTTTTGAAAGTTTGCAGTGGCCCCATGTAGCCCAAATGGCATAGTCATGTATTGGAAGAGGCCGTTCGGCATGGCAAAGTCGGTCTTCTCTTGGGAAGCTGGGGTCAGGGGAATTTTCCAGTATCCCTTTGTCAGATCAAGTGTAGATATGAACTTAGCATTCGCCAACTGCTCCAGCAGCTCATCTACCTGTGGCACTGGATAGGCATCGAACCTGGAGATCGCACTGACTTTCCAGAAGTCTAAGCAGAACCGAGTCAATCCATCAGCTTTTGGAACCAAGATGATGGGGCTCCTCCACTCATTGTGAGATTCCCCCGTAACTCCCACGGTCAGCATAGCATTGATTTCTTCCCCGATGACTCCACACATCATCTTAGGCAGCGGCCAATAATGGTCTCGCACCTTCTGTCCTGGGCTGGTGGCTATGTGGTGGTGAGTCATATTCATCCATCCAGGGTGAGGTGACAGAACGTCCGGAAAGGACTGGACCGGTCATTGCAGCTGCTACTATTGTGCTTCATTGAATTCTTGTCCAATTGCTACTGTTGTTGCCTTGGAGGGGTTTGATGCAACTGGTCCCCAATTTGGGTTCAGCTGGGTAGGGGGCAACTAGCAAGCTCTCCTGGAACTTCCAGGCCTTTAGAAGATTGATGTGGTATGCTTGGGCACTACATTACTATCCGGGTAACCAGACCTCCTAGTCTAGCGGTCCCCCTCTTCGGAGCACTTCAAATGGCCCCTGCCATTTGGTTAACAGCTTGGATTCAATAGGATGCGATCACCAGGCTCAAGGTCCAGAGACGGGTTCTCTGGTTGTATCTCTGCTCCTGGGTCTGCTAAGCTTTCATTAAATTCTCGCAGCCAAATCCTCCGAGCCTCTTGAGATGCTCCTGCAGTTGCAATATATAGGGAATGGACCCCATAACTTGGGACTCCTGCTCCTCCCAGGTTGCTCAGAGGAGGTCCAGGATCCCCTGGGCTGCCTTCTGCATAACAGTTCAAATGAGGAGAATCACATGGATGCTTGGGGTACCTTCTGTACCACAAATACCAACGCGGGTAACAGTTTATCCCAATGTCTCGGGTCATCCTCGACAAACGTACGGAGCATTGATTTCAGGGTCCCATTAAATCTCTCAACTAGGCCATTAGTTCGTGGGGCGGTAAAAGGAAGTCTTCCAGGAATGAATGTTCAGCAGCTCACACAGCTCCACCATGAATCACAATGAAAAGTTGCCCATCCCCACAGTCCATCAGTATCTCTTTTGGTATCTCGACCTGGGTGAATATTTCCAAGAGTTCCTTCACTATGGTGGTTGCGGTTGTCGAACTCAATGGGACAGCCTCAGGGTATCGGGTTGCATAGTCTATCTCTGTCAAGGGTAATAGCCACACTCTGGCACTTTGAGTGCAGAAGGTGGGGGCCCACAAGGATTCTAAAAAATTAATACTTGCCACTTCACGCTTGTATTAAACTCCCAAGGTTACAGCTTTTCTCTGACTTTGGCTTGGTAAATGCTGCCACCACCCAAATGCAACCCCCCCTTTTTTGGAACCCAGGAAGGCGCACTTGGGAATTCCTTCCTGTGGGGTACCCACAAGCCCTTTCACCCCCCAGCCTCCGGGGAACAGCTGAGAAAGAAAACAAAGGAAATTAGCTGTTGCCACCAGCTAATTAAACAACATATGCACAAACCTCTTAGGACACAAAAACCCAATCCTGTTCATAAAAAGATACATTTTATTAAAAACAAAAAGAAAGAAAATACATTTGAAACTTAGGCTTTTGCTAGATTTTAAAAGAGCAATTCCAAAAACTAAGCATCCAAAATAGCTTTCTTGGGTGTTCAACTTAAAGGTTAAAAGCAAACAAAAGCATCTGGGGTTAGCACAGAGGAGTCCACTAGCCATAAGAAATAAACAGAAATGGCACTAATCACGTCTTTCTAAACATTCCTGATCTACTTACACATTTGGGGGTTCCAAATAAGTAGTTCTAGAAAACTTTTCATAGCATAACTGCTCCCTGTTCCCCTCTTTCCTGGAGAACAACAGAGACAACAAAGGGGAAGTTTTTCCTCCCATTTAAAAAAGTTCTAGCCTTCCCATTGGCTCTTCTGGTCAGGTGCCTTCTCCATTTCCTTTACCTGGGCGCCTTTTTAACCTTTTACAGGTAAAGCAAGAATACAACAGCCACCAATAGGGACTTTATAGCTAACTGACTGGCTGGGTGTCCATAAAAAGGAGCTTCCCCTGCCCCCCCACTTCATTTATCACAACCTCCATCAGTATGTAGCGGAACCCTAAACTGCTTTTGTCTAAGGATCCCACCAGGTCTATACGTATCCTGTCAAATGGCAATCCCACCACCGGGAGGGGAGCAGGGGTGCCTTGGATATTCCTTTAGGGCCAGTACATTGGCATTCTGGACAAGAGGCACAGAAATTGCTCACTTTTTTGTGAATGCTGTGCCAGAAAAACCTAAGGGCTACTAGCTGTAGAGTCTTCTCCTGCCCCTCGTGTCAGGCTCAGGGCTCTGAGTGCACCAGATACAGCAGGTCTCGTTGGAACATCACCAGAACTTCCGCAGCACAAGCAGTCATTGGATCACCCCCTGGGTCTGTGGATCCTTGGTCACTCAGTATAGGCAAAAGCAGCAAAGAATCCTGTGGCACCTTATAGACTAACAGACGTTTTGGAGCATGAGCTTTCATGGGTGAATACCCACTTCATCAGATGCATGTAGTGGAAATTTCCAGGGGCAGGTATATATATATATATATATATATATGCAGGCAAGCTAGAGATAATAAGATAGTTCAATCAGGGAGGATGAGGCCCTGTTCTAGCAGTTGAGGTGTGAAAACCAAGGGAGGAGAAACGGGTTTTGTAATTGGCAAGCCATTCACAGTCTTTGTTTAATCCTGAGCTGATGGTGTCAAATTTGCAGATGAACTGAAGCTCAGCAGTTTCTCTTTGAAGTCTGGTCCTGAAGTTTTTTTGCTGCAGGATGGCCACCTTAAGGTCTGCTATAGTGTGGCCAGGGAGGTTGAAGTGTTCTCCTACAGGTTTTTGTATATTGCCATTCCTAATATCTGATTTGTGTCCATTTATCCTTTTTCGTAGCGACTGTCCAGTTTGGCCGATGTACATAGCAGAGGGGCATTGCTGGCATATGATAGAGTATATTACATTGGTGGAGGTGCAGGTGAATGAACCGGTGATGGTGTGACTGATCTGGTTAGGTCCTGTGATGGTGTCGCTGGTGTAGATATGTGGGCAGAGTTGGCATTGAGGTTTGTTTAATCTTGGTAATTTTTCTTCATGCTCTTTGTCATTGAATCTGTTTTCTCCTTTCAGGGAAAAACTCCCAGGTTCAGGGCAGCGCCATGAAGGTTTCCCGCCAAGCCAGCCAGATGGTGATGGTCAGGAACACCACGGTCCACAGCAGCATCTCTCCTAGTCCTGCACCACCTCCCACTGCTGCTCCCAGGGCAGGAGCCAACGCTGGTCTCTGGTGATCTGCGGGGGACAGAGGCATGGGCAGCATCTGAACATGCAGCCGCCTCCTCCTCAGGCTCCAACTTTATAGGCAGTCATTGTGGACCCTGAAGGGGGGGTCCTTGGTTGGTAACCCCCTCCTCCTCAGTGTTGGGCACTTGCTCCCATGTGCGAATCAAGGTTGGGTCTTCCCTTTGCTCTCTAATGAAGTCACTGTCTACCATCAGCGATTCATGCCCAGCTTTCTTTGGCACTCCCACCTCTATGGAGCAAGGCCCGGGCTCTTCCATCTGGTCAGGGGGTTCCTCCTCCCACCCTTTCGGCTTCCCTTTGGGTCTTTCCAATGGAAGCTGGTGTCCCCACTCCTGCCTGACCTCCCTGACCCACCAGCAGTCACGACCTAGGACCACAGAGTATGCTAGCCTCTAAACCAGGTGGACCCAGCATGTCTCCTTGTGACGGCTTACTTCTAGCTTTACCCAAGAGATAGGATATAGCTGTATATCCCCCTGGATGCACTGGAAGTATATAGGGGCCTCTTCAGGGCCAGTGACTTCACTAGATTGGCCTGCATCTGGCTGCACCCTGAATCGACAACACCTGTTACTTGAGTGCCATTGACCCATATAGTAAGTATCAGTTTGGGTGGGCCTTTCTTCTGAGCCCAGGTGCCTGCTACCCAGTCATGGCCATAATTAGAGTCCATAAAAGGGCAATCACATATGAAGTGCCCCTCCTGGCCGCAGTCATAACATCGATTGTTCATTTTCTCTGGGGCCTTGTGTTGGGATTCCATGTAGCTTCCAGGTTGGGACCTACACCCCATGATCCAGGTCTAATCCAGGGTCCCCATTCTTCGGTTTTTTGTGATCTCTCAGATGGGTCCTTCTGGTGGCTTCCAAGATTCCCTGGTTTAGGCATCTGTAAACCAGAACCCTCTGCAGTTTAGTAATCCTCCTTTAGAGACATTTCCTCTGTGAGAGTCATTGGACAGTGTCGATGGATCACCACTCCTTCCCCCTGCGGGAAGGACCTGTGTAAACTGTTCAAGAATGATGCCTCCACCACTGGAGGTCCTCTCAATATCTTGGGACCTAACCATCACCAGCAATAGTCTCAGAGTCTCCAGGTCACTGCCCAAGGTCATGCACCTAGGAGATATCTCTTCCATCGAAATCGCTCACAGAATGTTTTTGGGCTAACCCAGAGTAACCTATGATAGCAGTCTTTACTTTGGCATAATTGAGAGCATCAGTAGGGTCTAGGTTCTGGTAGACAGATTGGACAGGCCCAGTCAAATATGTGGCAACTAGGGTAGCCCAGTGCTCGGGAGCCCAGCGGGCCATGATGGTGACTTGCTCGAAAGTGACCAAGAAGGCCTCTGGGTCATCTCCAGGCCCCATCTTAGACAGTCTAACTGGTAACCCTGTCAGGGTGCTCTCTGTTCCCCAGCTCATTCCAGCGGTGCCAGGAGGTCCCAGTGCAGGTAGGAGTGCTGACATCTGTTGAACTAGTCACTCCTGTTGGACTTGGTGTTGTGTCGCTAGCTCCCTGAGCAAGTGCTGCTGTTTTTCTTGGTGTTGGGTCATATGTTGTTGTTGGGCAGCCGTTTGCTGTAGCAGGTGGGCCCATTGCTGCTGTTATTGGGTATCCTGCTGCTGGTGGTGGTTTTCCAGCATTCATTTTAGTACCTTTTTGTTATCCATACTAGCTGGGGGGCTTTCTCACATAGTTCTCCTCTTTTGGTCCTCTTAAGAGGGTCTGACCATTGCCCGCATTCTCCACCACATGTCATGGGGGGCCCTGGATGAAGGGGTGAATTGCCCCCCATTTGCCCAGTGCGGGGTTGGTACACCCCATCACACAGTTGTCAGAGCTCCCTGTGAGATCAGGTAAATGCAGCAAGGAGGGCCCAAGACCCCTGGTAGGGCCAAGCAAACAAACAGTCTGTAGCCCCTGAGACTCATGGCCGGGGCATGTAAAGGTCATTGGCAATCAGTCTGTAGCCCCTGGGTGGGACAGAGAAAACAAACAGTCAATGTCCCTGAAAAACAAACTGTCACCACGCCTAGTGGCCAGTGGAGTAGGGAAGGGGAACCCAGGCCCACCCACTCCACCAGGTTCAGACTCAAGACCCTATGAATCTGGGAGATTCCCCATTAAGGGTTTATACACTGACTCCTACTACATTTTCTGGGTCACTTCCTACCACTAAGTGCATCTCCAGCATTTAGGCTTGGCATCCCAGAAAGTTTCCACAGTTGGCTGGTCATCTGCAGCATAATCTGGGTCCACAGCTTCCACCGCTGGAGAGTTACAGGTGCCTCTGCAGGAGCCTGTAGCACACGTACTTCCTCTTCCTCAGCTAGCTCAGCCTGAGCTGGGCTATCTCCTTTCAGCTGTCCCTTCCACCTGGAGCATGTGCAGCTGGGGAGAAGGGGCATGTCGTCCTGGGCTCAAAATGATTGACCCGGCCCCTCTGTGCCAGTGCAGGGTCGATACACCCATCACATGGACCACACGAGTGGAAAAGGGAATTCACTCTTGGGGTGAGTACAAATGCAGTTTGCAAGGTTAGAAGCTCCTGGATCTTGAGCACCACATGAAATTAATAATTGGACTGTACCAATTATAATTGCTATTCCTATATGGACAAGTAATCCTAAAAAAATCCTTATACGTTAACAGTATGTGTAGAGTACAGAATGGGACCTATAAACAGCAGTATCCCAGTGTGAAAATGGCAACACCTGAAGGAGATTAAATTCATAGATTCATAGATTCTAGGACTGGAAGGGACCTCGAGAGGTCATCGAGTCCAGTCCCCTGCCCTCATGGCAGGACCAAATTAACACAGCCTGCTGTCAACGAATGAAGCAGATGGTTCTTTGAGTGCTCGGCTGGAATGAACCTGACCACAAACAGTTGGGCCTATCTAGTCATTAAAGAGAGAGTTTAGGAGGTGGTTCTGCTTGGGGACACAGTATGTGCTCTGAGATACCACAACTTCTCGGTGGGAACACCACCATGCCTGGGAAGCCTGGATGCAGGGCCAGCCTTAGGGATGGGCCACCCAGGTGACCACCCAGGGGCACTATGGTCAAGAGGGTGCCGTGCAGCAGCGCAGAGGTGTGTGCTGTTAGTGTGGAGTCAGAAGTTGTTCTCAGCTGCACCCTGGAAGGGGCCAGGCCCTATGGCCAAGGCCCTTCATTTTCAGCTGTTACTGATTTGTACTGAAAATTTCCCAGGATTTACAAAAGCTATTATTCAGTTTTTATTGATTTTCATCCTCAGTTTGGACCACTCATGTACAGGAAAATACTGATAATGTTAGGAAACTGTAATACATTATATGAGGTAAACATGTTTGTTAATAAATTATTCTAAGTGCCTTTGCGAGGTTGTCTGTTAAAGGGAAGGTAGTGGAAGATACACCCCTGTGCATATGTGTATGAACTGTTAATGTACTTTTCATGAAATAAACCACAGCATTAAAGTCCTTTTACTTTCAGTATTCTCACTTTTCTCCATATGTTGTTTTTTCTGTCCTCCCCTCCCATGATATTTACCAGAAAACTGAAGTTATTTTTTTGCTCTGATTTTTACCCATTTTTTTTTGTAGTAAACACTGATAAATTCCTAGGAATTTTAAAACAAAATAAAACTGAACATGAAGGGCCTTACTCACAGGTAAACTGATAGCAGAAAATGTATAAAAACAAAGCTATGTATTGCCTCGATCTTTGAAAGATGTATACACGTCTTTACCTTTAAGCATGTGAGAAGATCCAACGGATTAAAGAAAAACAAAAAACAGGAGAAAAGGATGAAGTTGAGTGTATGTGATGCAAATGGTGTGGCCCAATCATTAAATGTAAATATTTATAGCCCAATAGTTCTAAGTCTACAACAATAAACAGTTTATTCAAATGAAAAGTTTTATTTGGGCATTAGAGATATTTTGTTTTCTTAAACTCAGAGGTGGCCTTGTCTTTTGAGTTCTGTTTTAGTTCGGCAGCAAATCATGCTGATGAACGGAATTCAAAGAATTAATCTACTGAATACTTGTTCCCTCTGTCTTTCCTTCCACCAAAATAAACTCTGATATTTACCCAGAAAAATCATTAATAGTTTTTTGCACTGAGTTTCACCTGTTTTTGTTGTTGTGGTAAATTCCTGGGGAAAATTAAATAAAATAAAAACTGAAAACAAAGGGCCCAACCTATGGCCAAGTGTAAAGATAAAGGAGAAAGTGACAGAGGCTGTGACAGAGAGCACCGAATGGGAATCACTGGTGACAAACTCTTTGCACCTTTACCTCCCTTGTCCATTAACACCGCTCATTGGGTACAAAGGAAAATAGAGCAATTGGTGCCCAACAAGCAATTGGGAATAATACTGCTTAGCCAGTGGAAACACCAGGGTGCGCTGTACCAGAGGAGGTGAACTTTGTACGTTAAGCCTAATATTGATGGAGGTTCAAATGATTACCTCCTTTGCAGTTCTGGGAATGAGCTGCTGGGTAATTAACTTGAAGAAGAAAGCACAGAAAGACAGGAATATGATGCAAAGGAAATTAATGCTGATATGAAAAGAAAGAAGCAGGGGAATGTAGTTAAGGCCTGGCCTGACATAAGTAATTAACACACGGAAGGAGCTTAATATTTGGAATATAAGATTAGGGAAGGAAATAAATGATTCGGTGGCAAACAGAATGTTTGTGTTAAATCAGATAAGGCAGGAGGCCAAGAAAACAGAATGTTTGAGCCAACTAAAATAAGATGCAAAACACTCAGGGAAGTATTTACTATGAACTTGATAAGAAGAGACAAAGAATGTAGAGATAAGATAAAGAGCAAGTCATATCATGGTCAGTGTGTATACAACACCTACTGCACAGGGATTGGTTCCTGCAAAGTAACCAAGCCAAGCCAAATATGTGTGATGCAGTGTTACGTGCCTGCATGTTCTGCAAGGACGAGGCCCACACATACAGGTGAATTAATTGGCTTTAATGAAGGTTAAGTGACACACTCGCAACGGGAACTCCACGCGTTGCTGCCACTAGCTTGGGGAGTCCAACGTCCGAACAGCTCGGTCAGGTGCGAAGTTCAATGCACAAGCTCTAGCCCTTAGCAATTATAGCATCATGCTAATAGCATGCAAACTAGCCTTATACATATGCAATAAGGGACTTTCCAGCAGCAATGGCTGCCTCCATTTCTGCAAACTTTTCGCAGTTCCTCAAAACACCAGGGCTTCCCACACAGGGCAGTTTTAACTGGTTAAAAGCAGCAGCTGCTAGCAACTTCTGTCCGCTCGTAACCTCTCCTTAAGAAAGCGCAAGCCCTAGCTCAAACCGTAATAATATCTTCCGGGGTCCCTTACATGCAGTGTATAGTAAATGCAATGAGATGTGCAATGTATATCAAGGGAGAAGGTTTCTGTGTAACTATGGAGTTGTAATGTAACCTGCATCCGTCCCTCCTGCGTTTGAATTTGATCAATTCAGCATAGCACTGCTGTATGTAACTTACCATTTGTACAGACACATTTCCTGTGACCGTAGACCGCCCACAGGCATGCCACTGAAGGACACCTGACTGCTGAGCTTGGGGCACAAAAATCATAGAGCCGCCCCTGCCCACACCGCTCACCAGTCCACCGCCACAAGGACCTTCAGCTTCCCTCCATGCTGGAAGCGTTCAAGATGCATCGGACCTCCTGGTACTAACAGCACCACCATCCCCTCCAAGGCGGGAGAGGTCGCCGGCACTGGTTCCTGGCCCAATCCAATCTGTGGGCAAGCTGGCGACGATGGCATTGATGAGGGTATCATCCCCTGCATGCCAACCTCTGGCACCATTGCCCATGGTGGTGGAGCAGCTCTGGTCCCCCAGTTGGCTCTGCTCCTCCGTGATCTTCACAGTCAGAGACCTCAGAGTTGGAAGCAGAGTGATTGCTCTCCAGTAGAAGCAGAAGACTATGCTCCTGCTGCGATCAATAGCCCTACCTGGCACTGTGGCCGGGACAGTGGCAGGCTCCTCAGTGGCCCTTCTGGATACCCTGGGCCTATCACCAGAGCCAGGGGCAGAGCCAGGCCTCCAGACTGATGTCGGTGGCTTCGGCATCCTTTGGGCTGCCACATATGACCTCCACAGTGCTGCAGGGGACCCATCTGGCAGCTACACTGATGTCGATGATATCGGCGCCAACCGCGATGTCAACGATCTAGGCGTTGATTGCTGCACAATCCTTGGCACCGATTGTGGCTCAGATCGGAGCTCTGATCGCAGCACCATCTGCGGCACTGCCATAGTCACCCACAGCATCACCAGCAACACCAACCGTGGCACCACCAGTGACGCTGACCGTAGCACAGCCATCGTCACCAACCACAGCACTGTCAGCAACACCAACTGTGGCACCGCCACAGTCACCAACCGTGGCACCTCCACAGTAAGCAACTGCAGCACCGCCATCACCACCAACCCTGGCATCACCAGTGACACTGACTGCGGCACTACCCACGGAATCGTCAGCTTCACTGACTGTGGCATCAACCACCGCACCATCCATGGCACTGTCCACGGTGCTGACTGTGGCTTCAGTGTTCCTCACTCCTAGGGACACCAGAGGGGCTGATGGCAGGGAGCAGGCTCCGGTACCGGCCATCATCTCATCCTCCTCATCTCTGGATGAGGCAGTGGTGGGCTCAGCAACCGCTCCAGCCTTAGAGGACAGCAGGGTCCTACAGCAGTTGCTGTGACAGGTGGCCCAGAACCTGAACTTTAAACCAGAGGAAGTGGTGGAGGAGGCCGACCCAATGGTTGGCATTCTTTCCCCTCCAGGGCCATCCCGTATCGAGCTGCCGCTGATTAAAACCATCAGCGATGCCACAAAGACCCTGTGGCAGACCCCTCCTCATTGCTGCCTACCTCCAAGAGGTATGTGCGGAGATAATTTATCTCCTCAAAGGGGTACGAACATCTTTACATGCACCCCCAACCGGACTCTCTGGTAGTGAACAAAGCCAACCAGCACAAGCACCAGGGCTACTCCATGGGGAAGGGGTTGCGGCTCCATATTGCTAACCATCAGGAGATGCCTAGCAAGTACAGTTATAATACTTGTGGGGCAGAAATTGGCAGAATCCTCCCTATGGATTCTTGTGCAGTGTTTTCCGTGCTAGTAGAGGAGGGCAAATAAATTTCCTGTCAGTCCCTGCAGGCGGCCCTGGATGCAGTGGATGCAGTGTCTCACACCATGGCCATGAGAAGGAGTTCCTGGCTGCAGGTCTGGTCTTTTTTGAGGGTCAGTCTTTGTTTTCCGAGAAGACAGACTCTCGTCTGCACAGCCTCAAGGACTCTTGAGCCACCTCAAAGTCCCTGGGCCTCCACACCCCTGCCACCCAATGGAGGCACTTTAGACCCCAGCTCCCACAGAGGAATTATCAACCTCTTGGTAGGCAGAACAGGTCGCACAGGAGAAATAGAAACTCAAGTAAGAGACCTCACCCCTCCTGTGGCCAGGGCTCTGGCCAGTCTAAACCCTCCTCAGGCCCAGATCCTGCCTTTTGAAGGTGCTCCTGGGGGCAACACATCAGTGCAAAGACTGGATCCATCCCACCTTGCCTTTTCATCCCATTTATCCCCTTTCTACCATGTGTGGGCCTGTATTACATTGTATTGCTGGGTACTCCACACAATAGAGAGGGGATATTCACTCCAGTTCTCTGCCCTCCCACCCTCCTTCCCCGTTCTTCTTCAGGCTCGCTTCTCACGAACAGCTCCTCATACAGGAGGTGCAATCTGAAGAGGAGCGGCCCGTCCTCTGCAGCCGGGGCAGTGCTGCGATACCGGCTCCCGCTTGGGAGATTGTGGGAGGGTGGCCGCTGACCACAGGAGAGCGGCGCGAACATGCTGAGGAGGAGCGGCCCATCCTCTGCAGCCGGGGCAGGGCCGCGCTACCAGCTCTGCCTGGGGTGTTGGGGTGGCGGCTGCTGATCGCGGAAGAGCGGCAGGAGCCAGTAGCGCGGTCCTTCCCTGGCTGCAGAGGATGGGGGGAACATGGCGCCTGGGCAGGCTACTCATCCTTGGCTTGTCCCTACCTCTGCCTCCTCCTCCCTTCTGTGCCGCCTCCTGCCAGGGGAGGGGAGAGAGGGGCAGAGTGGCAACCCAGGCTGAGCCCAGCTCGTGCCGGGGCCAAGGCAAAGACCAAGGATGAGCAGGGCTGGGATCCAGCAACAGCCCCAACCCCTGGCCCTGGGAGCGGCAGTGACAGGAGATGAATCCACCTCGGGCCAGATCCACAGCAAGGTAAGAGTTGGGCCGGGCGGGAGGGCCCCTGGGACCCCTGGGGAGCTTCTGCCTGCTGGAGCCCCAGAGGCTGCTCCTCCCTCCCTAGTCCCTCATAGCACTCCAGTGCCTGGCGTCTCCTTCTGCCTCCCCTCTTGCAGGGGGTGAGCGACCTGGCAGAGGGGTAGCATCTGTCCAGCAAGCCCAGCACCTCTTTCTTGGCTCCTCCAGCCCCAGAGCTCTCTCCATTGCATGCCCCTCTGGCTCCCAACTGGGCAGCCTCAGCGCTGGGAAAATGCCAGCAGGGCTGGGTCCAGTGTGTATCTGAGCTCATAGGGAGCTCTCTCGCCCCAATAACTAGCGCCTTACCTACGGCAAGTACAAGAGTGCAATAGGAGTGTGACGTGAAAAATATCATGTCATGTTGTGACACAGTCACTCAAATCATGATTACATGTGTGTACTGTGCTGCCCTATTGGCGCCATTTGTGCTAATTTCCGTTTCGCATCAGTGCCAGTGGTTATAGGGCTAAAATGCTGGGACAAAACAAAAATGACTTTCTGGTGGTGCTTACCGGCAACAAAGAGAGAAACAGCAAAAAGAATTAGAAAAACTATCTCGTACTTCAAAAAAGTATTTTTAAAAAGACGACAATCAAGGAGAAAGCTCTAAGCAATGCATTGAAGGTGATTATTCATCAACTGATGAAGACCGATTGAACCAAAGATAACCTTTATCAACTGATAAAGATGAACAACAATCTGACCAAAGATTATCTTCACTAACTGATAAAGACGAACAATCACAATCCAGCTGAAGATTTACTACTTCAGCTGAAGAGTCCAGATATGAAGAACTGTTATCCAAATCTAAAACTGAAGAATTATTATTAGAAGGCGGAGAGACTGACATAGGATCGGATCCAAGTACATGGCCGAAAATAATTACTGATACAATGCGAATTATTATTGTGAAAAAAGGTCCTTCAAAACTAGATCCTACATTTGAATATCCATTTAATGAGTCAAATTGTCGATTTATGCTATCCAGTATGAAGAAAAAATGAAAAATGGGGAACAAACTAATATATCGTGGTTAGTGTATTCATAGACCAAAGATGTATTTTTTTGTTTTTGCTGCAAACTGTTCTGTAACTCGGACATCGTTCTGGCAACTTCAGGTTTTAATGACTGGCGAAATTTGTATCAGCATTTGAAAGAACATGAAACATCAAAAAATCATTTACACTCATTGACAAATTGGATTGAGCTGTCAAACAGATTACGTTCCGGTACAACAATCGATGCAGTACAGCAATGTCAACTAAATTCAGAAATTCTACGTTGGCAAGCGGTGTTGGAACGCTTACTGGCAATCATTAATTTCCTAGCCGAACAGCGGGTCCTTGGATATTTTATATGAGAATAACAATGGAAATTTCTTAAAATTGGTTGAGTTATTGGCAACATTTGATGATGTTATGGCTGAGCATGTATGAAGAGTGGAAGATGGAGAGATTCACACCCATTATTTGGGTAAAAATACACAAAATACACAAAATTTCTAATGGAGTGCATAATGAAATTTTATCGAATTTGAAACATGCCAAATATTACTCAATTCTAGCAGATTGTACTCAAGATCTGAGCAAAACCAAGCAAATGTCAATAGTTTTACGATTTCTGAAAACTGATGAAAAGGCAGAAGTGAAAATTTGTGAACACTTTCTAGAATTTATACCAGTGAACGAAACTACTGGGAAAGCCCTCACAGATGTAATCCTACAGAGATTGGAACACTATGGAATACATTTAGAAAATATGCGCGGCCAAGGGTATGATAATGGATCAAATATGCGAGGACGACAGGCAAGTGTACAGCAAAGAATATTGAATTTAAACAATCAAGCTTTTTTCATTCCCTGCCATGCACATTCGCTAAATCTGGTTGTCAGCGATGCCACCAAAACATCTATAGATGCCGTTTCATATTTTACCACAGTGCAAGCAATTTACAACTTTTTTAGTGCTTCCACACACCGTTGGGCAGTCTTGAAGAAGCATCTTGAACAAAAACTCACACTTAAACCTCTAAGTCAAACTAGATGGGAAACAGGATAGATGCTGTTAGACCATTTCGATATTCATCAGGAGAGATTTATGATGCACTATTTGAAATAAGCCAGGACTTGTCTTATGATCCTTCATTTTGACATGAAGCTGAAACATTGGCTCAGAAAATGATGCAGTTTCAATTTTCATGTAGCACAGTTATTTGGCACAATATTCTTAATCAAATTAATTTCACCAGCAAGGTTATGCAGAACATAACCATAGACATATCCGAGGCAAAGATGATTTTGAGTAAAACGCTGGAATATTTAAAAAAATACCATTCAGATGAAGGATTTGAAGAAACTGTCAAAGAAGCAACAACAATAGCAGAGGATCTTGCTTTTGAACCGACGTTTGCACCTCAACAATTCATTCGTCCTCGGAAAAAAACAAGACAGTTTTGTTATGAGGTTCATGATGATCCTATTCTAGATCCAAACAAAAGATTTAACTTTGAATGTTTCTATTGTATTTTGGATGTAGCTATAACTTCCAATGAAGAAAGATTTTGTTAGTTGCATGGTCATTGTGAAACTTTTGAATTTTTATACGATATTGGAAATATTAAAAATCAGTTTTCCAAAGACCTTATGAAGCAGTGCCGAGACCTACATTTAGAGCTCAGTACTGATAACGCTGCTGACATTGATGCAGTAGAATTGTATGATGAATTAATAGCTTTATCTGAGCTAATAAGTCCTAAAACTTCTCCTCTAAAAGTATTAGAATTTATAGCAAGAAATGCTTTTTTCAGTTCAAACACTGCTATAGAATTACGCATTCTTTTAACATTACCAGTATCAGTGGCTTCTGATGAGCACAGTTTCTCAAAACTGAAATTACTAACAAATTATTTGAGATCCATCATGTCTCAAAATCGTATGTCAGGACTTGCATTAATTTCAGTTGAAAGTACTATTGCAAAAAATTTAGATTTCACTGACTTATTAAAAGACTACGCAAGTGTAAAAACCAGAAGAATTCAGTTCATATAAATTCTTTTAATTTATGAGAAACTGGAAGACACTAAAGCTTTTCATTATAGTGTATAGTTGAACTCAAATTGTTTGTATTTATGTTTTTGTTAAAATTAAATGTTAAAATTACACTAGTAGGAAATTGTTTTATTTCACTAACTACAAATTCTGTTTTCATTTTTTAAAATTTTAAATAGTCAAAACGTAATTGCAAAGTGCAAGCATGTGTAAAGCCAAAAAAAAGTGGAGAGGGGGAGAGGAGCCAAAAATTTTTTTGCTTGGGGTGGCAAAAAACCTAAAGCCGGCCCTGAAGAGAAATGTCAAACAAACAAACAAAACACTTTATTATGTGAACTAACTTAAGCTGTTTAAGATTTCATCCCACAGACCAAAGACTCCAGAAGATATCACACCCCAAAGACACCAGATGCAGGGCCGGCTTTAGGCCTATTCCACCAGTTCCCCTGAATCAGGCCCTGCGCCTAAGAGGGCCCCGTGCCCAGTGAGAATCCCTTCCCTTGCTAGAGGCGCCTTTTTAATATTTATTCACCCAGTGGTGCTCTGGGTCTTCGGCCGCATTTCAACGGCGGGTACTTTGCTTGCTCCAGGTCTTTGGCGGCACTTCGGCAGCAGGTCTTTCAGTGCCACCGAAGACCTGGAGTGACTGAAGGACCCGCCACTGAAGTGCCGCCAAAGACTCAGAGCACCGCCCAGTGAGTGCAAGCCCCACGTGTTTTGGGTTTTTTTTTTAGTCATCCCTGCTGGGGCCCCGTCGAAACTTAGAATTGGGCCCCGCACTTCCTAAAGCCAGCCCTGACCAGAAGATATCAGTACACAGTGAAGCAACCCCCAAACACCAAGAAAAGAAAAAATGAAGTGCTTTATAAATAACAGACTGGTCAATTACATCTCAGTGTATTATATATGGACAATTAAGTTAGCAATCAGCTAAAAAACACTAGCTGGACCAGGTTAAACTGTCATTTAATTTAAATTTGGTTACTGTGTAAAAGCACCTGTATTATTACTGTATTATTGCTGTACAACATTTACAATGTGCATAACCCTGCTAAATTGTTTAACCAAAACACAGGTAAGAATCAACAAATGAATGGCAGCAAACTACATGAAGGCAAGAAAAAAAATGGGTAAAAATATACACCTTACGTTACACTGTAACTACAAATCAGGTAAATAAAAATTCCCCGGTAACACCGGTCATAATTTGGGGTCACTGACACTGCATCCTAACTGAGGCACTGTTGGTTGAAATCTGTTTCTGACCTGGTTTATGTAATGTCCATCTTGGATTTGTAAAAGGACTGCTAAGGCTCCATCTTGAATACCGTTCTCCTCAGATGATTTAGTGCCCTTTCAGCCTTTTTCAAATCAAGGAGGGGAAAGGTCAGGGCAGTTAGAGTCATGTGACCGCCATAATCTGCCTAGCAACTGCAGGTTATTTAGTGAGTTTCATCTGAGTGGCAGCCAGTGTCCCACACAGTTCAGCTAGCTGCGAGGAGCCCCCGAGGGACCAGGACTCATAGGACTTTGGATTCTTGGTCTCTATTAACATCCTTGCACTCAACTGCTACACACCATTAGTAAGCGCATACTTGCACTGGACTACGAGGTCACGCAGAGACTGCGTGGGCAAGCACTGAAGACCTATCTGAGGGAGAAGATCTGCCCAAGGGAGAGAGGACCTGTCCAGAGAGAGAAGAATACCCAGTTCCTGAGTTCCTGTTTGGTGTCCAGCACCCCTGATTTTCACTGCTATCCCTGTCGGTATCCTAAGTTTTTGTCATCATGTCCTTGTCTTCAGGATATGGTATTGTAATACCCATTGTGGTTTTCCTCTGTTTTACATCCATAGGTTAAGGAGGTTAAGGGCCCTGAACTTCTGGTAACTGTTAACAACTGAGTGTGTCTTGCTTATGTTGTTTATTGTCTGAAGGGGTCCTTGTCTAGTTTACTGAGTAGTGACATAATAAATATTTGCGTGTTACATCTTATTCTGCCTCTATCTTAATAAATCACCCGATGATAGATGCTGGAGGGGGTGGGATCTGCAGACAGCCCATCTTCTGATCTGTGTAGACCATAGTTAAACTGTTTTGGGCTAACAACACATGTTATTCAAAACAACCTTGTTCAATGTCTGGGTACCAACACTAAATCCTGACACAGCAATGTTTGATAAATTGGCTACTTTCCATTCAGTAGGTTATCTGGAAGACCGCAGCTATAAGAAATAACTGGACCTATGTCAGCTACTGGGGTATCGCAGAGGAATTCAATCAGTGGAACAGAGAAGCTAGCCGTTCCTGTTTCCTGCCCAATAAAGCTTATCCCAGAGGGGGACAACCAGCAGTAAGGGTAACCTGTAATATGGCTGGACAGTACTGTACAGGAAACCCTGTAGACAGCTGCGATCCACAGGGCCCTTGGCTGGAACCTGAAGTAGAGGGTGGGCCTGGGTATCTCCCATCCTCCCAACTCCCTATTTGATACAAGAGGAGTTGACCTGGACTGTGGGTCCCACCAGAGGGGAAGGTCCCTGGCCTGTCCCCTGACCCACTAGATGGGTCAGCAGAAACTGCGGGGATTGTTCTCCTCCCTTTCCCCGTACTGGCCAGTGATGAGGTTAGCTGAGTGAACAGCAGGTTTGCTGTTGTGAATCTCTGAGGCAAGCAAATCTGCCAATAAGTGCAGGACCCACCAAGGCAGAGGAGGAACTTTGTCATTACAACTATATATATATAAAAATATGTAAGCAGAGTCAGGATGAGCTCTACCCTGACATCTGGTGGCGAATTATGGCGAGTGTAGAAAAGTATTTCAGGGGCTGATCGTGTTTGCATAGGCACACCCACCTAGCGTAGCCCATGGTAGCCTAAAATGGTTATTTTGACAGCTGTGGGATCCCCAATTTCTTTGTTATTGGGGCAGGAGGAATAAAGTGTTGTCACCCTGATTATGTGAATGAGGAACTATGAAACTGCTTTATAACAGAGTCTCACCATCACTTAAGTAGCACTTGCTAGACAAGGGACATGGGTGCCAAAACCTAGTGACTTGAGAGAGGCTGAGGATAGGTGTTTGTACTTGGTGTGTGAGCTTGAAGCACCAGTTGCACCATCTTTTCTTCTCCCCACTGTTGAAGATCAGAGCTGATTTTTGATTCTTTTAAGAATCTAAGTTACAGGTTGCTGAGCTGAACTCACTTTGGGCTAATGGTGCACCAGCACTGGGACTCCCCTACTATGACCTGAAATCACTAAAGAGCTAAAATTACTGAGCTGAAGTGCTGTGCTAACTAGTGGGGGAGCCTGAAGCTATATTGCGGAGTGGAGCAGCTGGCGGAGCAGAGTAGTTTGTGAGACAGTTGGAGTTCCTATAGAGCGAGTGAAGCCGAGCAGTTTGTGGGAATGGCTGGTGGAGCAGAGCAGCTGTCAGAGCAGAGCAGTTTGTGGGATGGTTGGAGCGGCCCACAGAGCGAGAGGAGCCAAGCAGTTTGCGGGGACAGCTGGAACGGATCATGGGATGGCTGGTGGAGCAGAGCAGCTGGCGGAGCGGAGCGGAGCGGAGCTGAGCAGTTCGTGGGGAAGGCGGAAGCAGAATCCCACTGAGAGGCAGGGAAGTCGGCCCCGGACCACGTAAGGTGCCCCTTTCTACCCAGGCTGGCGGGGGGGGGGAACCCCTGCAGACAGACTCTTGAACTCTGGGGCTGCACTGACCCAGGAATAGAGACTTTTGGGTTGTGGGACTTTTGGGACTGTGGGTGATTTTTGGGTTGCTGGACTCTTGGGACATATGAGGTATTGGACTTTGGAGTCTTGGGGTGATTTTGGGGTTGCTGGACTCATGAGCCCAGGGGAAAGGACATGGCCTAGTTGAGGTGTTTTCCCAATTTAATGCTATGTTGTTTATCTCATGTTATTAAACATTTTCTGCTACACCGAGACTCTGTGCTTGCGAGAGGGAAAATATTGCCTCTTTGAGGCGCCCAGGGATGTGTGTGTAAGATTTTCCCAGGTCACTGGGGGCTTGAGCTAGTTTGCATTATGTTGAGCTGGTTTGCTGGGTGGGGGCTTGAGCTGGTTTGCATTATGTTGTAGGGAAGGGATCCCTATGTATTAAACCCGGCCCTTGCTGCTATCAATTCGGCCTGGCAGAAGAGTTACATACATACATACATATATATGTAAGTGCCCCAAGGCTCAATCATAAAACTACATTCCTCAGTAAAAGTCTCAGGCCTAATATTCCCAGCCTGACCATAAGGGACTAAACACAGCTGGAAAATAAAATCTGTCCATCAGTCGTACAAGGGAATACGCAGACCAAGGGACAGATGGGGCATGTATGTGTGGATGGTAAAAGTAAGGTGACCACATAATAGTATTTAGCCTATGGGGTCATCTTCAGTCCACGCAGTGTTTTTCCACAAAAAGACAAACAGTGGGGGAATGTAATAGAAAGAGCGAGCCTGAAGCCTGGGCCTGGTGCAAGGCCTGAACCAAAGTCTGCAAAATTTATGCTCTGAGCAACAATCAGGCCCTGTCAAAAGCAGGCGCTTGCCCGCAAGTCAGCGTCTGGTACACGAACTTAGCACCAGTATTGTTAGCATTGCTAAAACATGTGAATATGTGAGCACATTCTAGCAGGCAGGCACAAGAACACTCCAGCCTAGCACATGATTAAATGGTTTGACGAAAGTGATGACTAGGGATATTTTGTCTGAACCATTAGGAGTGAAAGTACAAAAATAGGTAGTGAATAGGAGTGTTTTGTCTGAAACTTGCGGAGTAAAGTACAAGGGGAAGTTACAAACATGGCATGAAAAGCATAAAATGATACATAAGCTGTTTATCTCAGATTGTTTGTTTCAGTCTATAAATGTTGGGATACCTCGCTTTAACCCTTCTTGCAGCCTAGGGGGCAATGGAAAGTCCCAATATTAACTGAGCTGCATCCATTGTCACAGGCATACATGTCTTAGTATCCTCGCAGTGTCTGCCAGGTGCTATTATCGTGCTTCATCGACAATACACTGGACGGGCGCCTTCTCTACTAAAACCAGTCGTGTGGTCACTGGGCAGGTTGATTGAGGTCTGCTGTGCCAACCGTTTGTGCAGATCTGGGACAGCACACAAAGAACACACACACGCAGCTGAAGGTCTGACAACAAGGTGAGATATTTTATCCATAACTAAACAAGAAACACTCTTCTTTCAAAACGAGGGAGAGGGTTGACTAAAGCAGAATTAAAACAAATAGGTCTGTAGGACAGCGGCTTCTTTTTCACCTCTTTAAACCCCATCTTAACAACCAGTCAGCCCAGTTGCAATAAACATTCCTGACTCTACACAAACTAGGTGGCTATTAATTTATCCTCCCTAGCACAGAACAGCATCCGATGTACATGCCAATAAGATCTGTTAGGTTTGTCCTTTCACATAAAAGAGGTATATGCCAGAGATCAGGGCAGTGCGGGCCCATCCCACACATTAAAAAATCGAGAGTCAGGCCTCAAAAAATCCTGAGGTTAAAAAAAGAAAAGGAAAGATGGGTTGTTTTTAATTTGCCTGCTGGTTTCTGAACTTTTAGGATGCACTTAGGTCACATTTACCAGCTTTTTTCCTACAACCATCTTACTTAAAAAGTAATCTTACTTTTTAAAAAAATGAAAGCTGGGGTGTAACAAGAGATTTAGCTTTTAGCTGTTTTAAAATATCTTGCAGCACCTTAAATAGAGGCTTGCAGAAAAATCTCAGAAGGGGTTTAAATATTGCAAAATTACATTTCTCTTAATTGGACATAAAAAGAGTGGTGACAGTATCAGGACATTTTAGTTTACATAAAACAGTAATTAGTTTTAAGACTAAAGGGTCTAATTAAGTCAAAAGTAATGTTAGTTTAAATTTAGGAAAACGCAGAATCTCAGGGTTGAAAGATTTATACACGTGTTTACTTTAAGCATGTGAGAAGATCCACTGATTGGACTAGAGTGCTTAAAATTAAGCACATATATAAAACTTGGCAGGATCAGGACCTACATTTATAAGCAAGATGAGAAAATCTCATTATAAAGTTTAGTGCAATATCTGGTATCAGTTATTTCTCATAGATAGAACAAAAAGGATATTTAAATAATAATTCCAGTACAGTTGCCCATAAAATGCAGTTAATGGGGTTTGCTATTATTATTCTAGAAGATACACATAAACAAACAGGCACACATGCAAGGTCTGACGTGCATGTGCATCTGAACTTATTGATGAAGCTCACGCTCACCAAGTACACAAGCTGTCAGCAGATAACAGTTTAATGATCTGACATACTAAAATGGGAAGAAAATGAAAATCTGTATGAGAACACGCTTCATAACACAAGGAAGTATTCAAATGTTTTAAAAAAACAAAAACAGGAGAAAAGGATGAAGTTCAGTGTATGTGCTGCAAATGGTGTGGCCCAATTATTAAATGTAAATATTTATAGCCTAATAGTTGTAAGGCTACAACAGTTAACAGTTTATTCAAAGTAAAAGTTTTATTTGAGGATTAGAGATATATTGTTTTCTTAAACTTAAAGGTGGCCTTGTGTTTTGAGTTCTGTTTTAGTTCGGCAGCAAACCATGTTGATGAGCAGAATTCAAAGAATTACTCTGCTCAATATTTGTTCCCTTTGTCTTTCCTTCCATAAAATAAACTCCAATATTTACCGAGTAAAACCATTAATAGTTTTTTGCACCTGTTTTTGTTGTGATAATAAACACTGATAAATTCCTGGGGAAAAGTAAATAAAATAAAAACTGAAAACAAAGGACCCTACTTATGGTCAAGTGTGAAGGTAAAGGAGAAAGTGACAGAGGCTGTGACAGATAGCACCGCACAGGAATCACTGGTGACAAGCTCTTTGCACCTGTACCTCCCTTGTCCATTAACACCGCTCATTGGGTACAAAGGAAAATAGAGCAATTGGTGCCCAACAAGCAATTGAGAATAGTACTGCTTAGCCAGTGGAAACACCAGGGTGGGCTGTACCAGAGGAGGTGAACTTCGTACGTTAAGCCTAATATTGATGGAGGTTCAAATGATTACCCCCTTTCCAGTTCTGGGAATGAGCTGCTGGGTAATTAACTTGAAGAAGAAAGCACAGAAAGACAGGAATATCATAGAATCATAGAATATTAGGGTTGGAAGAGACCTCAGGAGGTCATCTAGTCCAACCCCCTGCTCAAAGCAGGACCAACACCCACTAAATCATCCCAGCCAGGGCTTTGTCAAGCTGGGCCTTAACAAATTTTAAGGATGGAAATTCCACCACCTCCCTAGGTAACCCATTCCAGTGCTTCACCACCCTCCTAGGGAAATAGTGTTTTCTAATATCCAACCTAGATCTCCTCCACTGCAACCTGAGACCATTGCTCCTTGTTCTGTCATCTGCCACCACTGAGAACAGCTGAGCTCTATCCTCTCTGGAACCCCCCTTCAGGTAGTTGAAAGCTGCTATCAAATCCCCCCTCATTCTTCTCTTCTGCAGACTAAATAACCCCAGTTCCCCCAGCCTCTCCTCACAAGTCAGGTGCCCCAGCCCTCTGATCATTTTTGTTGCTCTCTGCTGGACTCTCTCCAATTTGTCCACATTCCTTCTGTAGTGTGGGGACAAAAACTGGACACAACACTCCAAGGGTGGCCTCACCAGTGCTGAATAGAGGGGAATAATCGCTTCCCGCCATCTGCTGGCAATGCTCCCACTTATACAACCCAATATGCCAATGGTCTTCTTGGCAATGAGGGCACACTGCTGACTCATATCCAGCTTCTCATCAGCTGTAATCCCCAGGTCCTTTTCTGCAGAACTGCTGCTAAGCCAGCTGGTGCCCAGCCTGTAGCAGTGCATAGGATTCTGCCTTCTTAAGTGCAGGACTCTGCAATTGCTCTTGTTGAACATCAGATTTCTTTTGGCCCAATCCTCCAATTTGTCAAGGTCACTCTGGACCCTATCTCTATCATAGAATCATAGAATATCAGGGTTGGATGGGACCTCAGGAGGACCAATTCCCAACTAAATCATCCCAGCTAGGACTTTGTCAAGCTTGACCTTAAAAACGTCTAAGGAAGGAGATTCCACCACCTCCCTAGGTAACCCATTCCAGTGTTTCACCACTCTCTGAGTGAAAAAGTTTTTCCCAATATCCGACCTAAACCTCCCGCACTGCAACTTGAGACCATTGCTCCTTGTTCTGTCATCTGCCACCACTGAGAACAGTCTAGATCCATCCTCTTTGGAGCCCCTTTCAGGTAGTTGAAAGCAGCTATCATATCCCCCCTCATTCTTCTCTTCTGCATACTAAACAATTCCAGTTCCCTCAGTCTCGCCTCATAAGTCATGTGCTCCAGCCCCCTAATAATTTTTGTTGCCCTCTGCTGGACTCTTTCCAATTTTTCCACATCCTTCTTGTAGTGTGGGGCCCAAAACTGGACACAGTACTCCAGATGAGGCATCACCAATGTTGAATAGAGGGGAATGATCACATCCCTTGATCTGCTGGCAATGCCCCTACTTATACAGCCCAAAATGCCATTAGCCTTCTTGGCAACAAGGGCACACTGTTGACTCATATCCAGTCTCTTGTCCACTGTAACCCCTAGGTCCTTTTCTGCAGAACTGCTTCCTAGCAGTCAGCAGTGAATCAGCTGAGCGGCGAACAGCAGAGGCTAACAGAGGGAGATGCCAGCATATCTACCTCTCCCCCCAGCTTAATGTCACCTGCGAACTTGCTGAGGGTGCAATTCATCCGATCATCCAGATAATTAATAAAGATGTTGAACAAAACCGGCCCCCGGACCGTAACGTGGGGCACTCCACTTGTTACTGGCTGCCAACTAGACATCGAGCTGTTGATCAATACCCACTGAGCCCGACAATCTAGCCAGCTTTCTGTCCATCGTATAGTACATTCATCCAAGCCATATTTTTTTTACTAGCTGGCAAGAATACTGTGGGAGACCATATCAAAAGCTTTGCTAAAGTCAAGATATATCACATCCACCACTTTCCTTTGCTATGATGCAAAGGAAACAAATGCTGATATGAAAAGAAGGAAGTAGGGGAATGTAACTAAGGCCTGGCCTGACATGAGTAATTAACACACAGAGGGAGGCCAAATATTTAGAAGATATGTTTAGGGAAGGAAATAAATGATTTGGTGGCAAACAGAATGTTTGTGTTAAATCAGATAAGTCAGGAGGCCAAGAAGACAGAATGTTTGAGCCAACTAAAATAAGATGCAAAACACTCGGGGAAGTATTTTCTATGAACTGGATAAGAAGAGACAAATAATGTAGAGATAAGATAAAGAGCAAGTCACATCATGATCAGCTTGTACACAGCACCTGCTGCACGGGGACTGGTTCCTGCAAAGTAACCAAGCCAAGCCAAATATGTGTGATGCAATGTATAGTAAATGCATCACGGGCTACCGACTGTTTGTTTGCTTGGCCCCAACAGGGGTCCGGGGCCCTTCTTGCTGCAATTACCTGATCTCTTAGGGAGTCCTGATGACTGTGTGATGGAGTGTACCAACCCTGCACTGGGCCAATGGGGGACGACCTCGCCCAACACGCAGGGCCCCCCTTGAAATGTGGTGGAGAATGCGGGCAATGGTCAGGCCCTCTTAAGAGGACCAAAAGAGGAGAACTACGTGAGAACCCCCACCCCTCCAAGCTAGTATGGATACTGAAAAGGTACTAAAATGGATGCCAGAAAACCATCAGAAGCAGACTACCCAACAACAGCAGCAACGGAACCAGCTGCCACAGCAAATGGCTGCCCAACCGCAACATATGGCCCAACACCAAGAAAAACAGCAGCACTTGATCAGGGAGCTAGCAGCACAACACCAAGTCCAACAGAAGCGACTGGTTCAACAGATGGTAGTGCTCCTACAACCACTGGGATTGCCTGGCACTGCTGGGATGAGCTGGGGAACACAGAGTGCTCTGACAGGGTTACCAGTTAGACTGGCTACGATGGGGCCTGGAGATGACCCAGAGGGCTACTTAGTCACCTTTGAGCAAGTCACCAGCACAGCCCGCTGGGCTCCCAAGCACTGGGTTACACTACTTGCCACATATTTGACCGGGCTGCACAAACTGCCTCTCAGAACTTAGACCCTACTGCTGCTCTCGATTATGACAAAGTAAAGGCTGCCATCGTAGGTCACTCTGGGTTAGCCCAGAAACGTTCTGTGAGTGATTTTGACAGGAGAGATATCTCCCAGGAGCATGACCTTGTGCAGTGGTCCAGAGACTCTGAGACTATTGTTGGTGATGGTTAGGTCCCGAGATGTTGACAGGAGCTCCAATGGTGGAGGCCATTGTCCTTGAACACAGATCCTTCCCCCAGGGGAAAGGAGTGGTGGTCCATCGACACTGTCCAATGACTCTCACAGAGGCAGTGTCTCTAATGGAGGATAACTAAGTTGCAGAGGGTTCTGGGCTATAGATGCTTAAACCAGGCAATCCCAGAAGCCACCAGAAGGACCCATGTGAGAGACCGTACAAAACCAAAGAACGTAGACCCTGGATTAGACCTGGATCGTGGGGGGTAAGTCCAAACCTAGAAGCTACATGGAACCCCAGCAAGAGGCCCCAGAGAAAATGAACAATCGATGTTATGAGTGCAGCCAAGAGGGGCACTTCATATGTAATTGCCCTTTTATGGACTCTAATTATTGCCATGCCTAGGTAGCAGGCATTCTGGCTCTTAATACAGGCCAACCCAAACTGATACTTACTATGCAGGTCAATGGCACTCAAGTAACAGGTGTTGTCAACTCAGGGTGCAGCCAGATGCTCATACGGGCCTATCTAGAGAAGCCATTGGCTCAGAAGAGGCCCCATATACCTCCAGTGCATCCAGGGGGATATACAGCCATATCCCATCTCAAGGGTAAAGCTAGAGGTGAGCAGTCACAAAGAAACATGCTGGGTCCACCTGGCTGAGAAGCTAGCATACCCTGTGGTCTTAGGTTGTGACTGTTGGTGTTTCAGGGAGGTCATGCAAGAGTGGGGGAAAACAAGCTGCCATTTGAAAGAAACCTAAGACCACAAATGAGGGAGTTCCTGAGCAAAAGAGAAGACAAATGGTGGAAGAAGGAACCTCCTGACCAGATGGAAGAGCCCGGGCCTTGCTCCATAGAGGTGGGAGTGCCAGAGGAAGCTGAGCACGAGTCGCTGATGGTTGATAGTGACTTCATGAGGGAGGAAAGGGAAGACTCAACCTTGAGTCACAAGTGATCAACTGTTTGTTACCAACCAACGAGCACCCCAAAGACCCTCCTTTGAGGTCCACAGTAACTGCCTATACTGTGTGACCAAGGATCCACAGACCCAGGAGGTGATCCAACAACTGCTCATGCCACGGAAGTTCTGGCAATGTTCCGATGAGACCTGCCGTATCTGGTGCATTCAGGAGCCCTGGGCTCGACACATGGGGCAGGAGAAGACTCTATAGCTAGTAACCCTTAGGTTTTTCTAGCCCAGCATTCACAAAGAAGTGAGCAATTTCTGTGCCTCTTGTCCAGAATGTCAATGTATTGGCCCTAAAGGAATACCCAAGGCACCCCGATCCCCCTCGTGGTGGTGGAATTGCTGTTTGAGAGGATATGGATCTGGTGGGATCCTCAGACAAAAGCAGTTCAAGGTTCCGCTACATACTGATGGAGGGAGTGATAAATGAAGGGGGTGGGGTAGCTCCCTTTTATGAACACTCAGCCAGCCAGTTAACTATAAGGTCCCTCTTGGTGGCTGTTCTCTGCTTGCTTTACCTCTAAAGGATTAAAAAGGCCCCCACGTAAAGGAAATGGAGATGGCACCTGACCAGAAGAGCCAATGGGAAGGCTAGAACTTTTTAAAATGGGGGGAAAAACTTCCCCTTTGTTGTCTCTGTTGTTCTCCAGGAAAGAGTGGAACAGGGAGCAGTTATGCTATGAGAAGCTTTAAGCCAGGTATGATCATAGATCATCAGATCATACCTAGAACTACTTATTTGGAACCCCAAAATGTGTAAGTAGATCAGGAATATTTCGAAAGACACCATTAGGTATTTCTGTTTATTTCTTATGGCTAGTGTGTTACCTGGGGTTCTTGTCCTGTAGTGGGTTGCTTCTGGGTACTACAGGACAGGCCCAACAAAGAAAACAGAACACCACTAGCCATCACCCACAGCCCCCAACTAAAACCTCTCCAGCGCATCATCAAAGATCTACAACCTATCCTTAAAGATGATCCCTCACTCTCACTGATCTTGGGAGACAGGCCAGTCCTCGCTTATAGACAGCCTCCCAACCTGAAGCAAATACTCACCAGCAACCGCACACCATACAACATAAACGTTAACCCAGGAACCTATCCTTGCAACAAAGCCTGATGCCAGCTCTGTCCATGTATCTATTCAAGTGACACCTTCATAGGACTTAACCACGTCAGCCACACCATCAGGGGTTCATTCACCTGCACATCTACCAACGTGATATATGCCATCATGTGCCAGCAATGCCCCTCTGCCATGTACATTGGCCAAACTGGACAGTCTCTACGCAAAAGAATAAATGGACACAAATCTGACATCAGGAATCATAACATTCAAAAACCAGTGGGAGAACACTTCAACCTCTCTAACCACTCAGTGACAGACTTGAAGGTGGCAATTTTGCAACAAAAAAACTTCGAAAACAGACTCCAAAGAGAGACTGCTGAACTCGATTAATATGCAAATTAGATACAATTAACTCAGGCCTAAACAGAGACTGGGAATGGTTGGGTCATTACACTAATTGAATCTATTTCCCTATGTTAAGTTCTCCTCACACCTTCCATGGGTCAACTTAATTATCACTTCAGAAGTTTTTTTTCTCCTGCTGATGATAGCTCATCTCAATTGATTAGACTCTTCCTGTTGGTATGCGTGCTTCCACCTTTTCATGTTCTCTGTATGTATAAATATCTCCTGTCTGTGTGTTCCATTCTATGCATCCAAAGAAGTGAGCTGTAGCTCACGAAAGCTCATGCTGAAATAAATTTGTTAGTCTCTAAGGTGCCACAAGTACTCCTGTTCTTTTTGCAGATACAGACTAACACAGCTGCTACTCTGAAACATGTCCCTTAAAGAAACCTTGTTAAGTAAGAAGTTTCAAGTAAGAGGTTCCTTCTGATTATTGAATAACCAGGTGTGGGTTTTTCCAGAACTTGCAGCCTTGAAACCTCAATAGACATTCCTGTGGCATATCCTACTCTTAAAATGCATGTATCGGCAACTTCCACACAATTATCAGGAAGGACGTGGGGTCAAGCAGCCTTTTTGGTGGCACCCTAAATCCCCCTCCCCTCCTGCCTTGGTCAAGCTGAGACTTGCTTTTAACAGCTTGCTGACTAGGCTGTCTTTAACAATAAGTCATAGTGGTTTCAGGCACTTTACTGATTTGCCAAAGTCTCCCCGTACAAGTGGATTCCTCTGTGCTAACCCCAGATGCTTTTGTTTGCTTTTAACCTTTAAGCTGAACCCCCAAGAAAGCTATTTTGAGTGCTTAGTTTTTGGAATTGCTCTTTTAAAATTAGTAAAAGCCTAAGTTCCAGACATATTTTCTTTTTGATGTTCAAAGAAGAGCCACGAGAATGATTAAAAGATTGGTAAACCTGCCTTATAGTGAGAGACTGAAAGAGCTGAATCTATTTATGTGAAAGAGAAAGTTAAGGGGTGACTTGGTCACAGTCTATGAGTACCTACATGGGGAACAAAACTTTGATAATAGGCTATTCATTCTGGTAGACAAAGGTATAACAAGGTCCAGTGGCTGAAAGTTGAAACTAGACAACATCAGGTTGAAAATAAGGAGCACAATTTTAAGAGTGAGGGTATCTAGCCACTGGAACAATTTACCAAGGGTTGTGGTGGATTCTTCCTCACTGGCAATTTTTAAATGAAGACTGGATATTTTTCTAGAAGATCTGCTCTGGTTCAAACACGAATTAATTCAGGCAAGTCCTGTGCCTGGGTGATCCAGGAGGTCAGAGTAGATGATCACAGTGGTTCCCTTCTGGCCTTGGAATCTAGGAATCACTTCCTGCGGGAGATGTAAATATGGGTCAGGTCAGAGCAGAACCAGGATTTGAGAGGAGGAAGAATATTTGAAAAGACAGAGTGAGCTTGGAGCCAAGAGGCTGTCACTGTCCAGAAAGTCAGCTGTCTCCTGGTCTAGGATTTTAAAATGGCACCGAGGGCCATAGTATTGGCGTGCCCCCATTACAGCAATTTGTTTAGGAATGTCACACCTAATTATAGGATTGTACAAGGGTTTGCAGCAGCTTGACCTCCTACAGAGCGGCGGGGAACCATACCGCCTCCCTACACACAGTTGATATTGGGGGGAATTAGTCTGGCCGCGGGGTCTTCCTCGGCAGCCCTTGCGGTACTGGAACAAACACCGTGAGCCCAGACCCTGGGTCAGGGCGGGGCAACAAGGAGTCCAGTACTCAGGCCCTCATGCAGGGCTGAGCAACAACAGTAGGCCCAAGCCTTCACAGGCCTGGGAGACAGCCACCCACGAATTGGGTGGCGGGGGGACACAGGCCCTCCCACTCCACTGTGTCCCAGCCCGGGGCCCTAGCAGCGGCAGAAGACCCGCTGCTTAGTCAGTGGGGATCCTGGCTGCAACACACTGTCATGGGTGCTGGCAGTGCTGCAGTCAGACTAGGGTCGGCTGCCCCCGGGCTACTTCCACACTCCCGCTCGGGTCGTATCTGGGTCAGGGTGTTGTCCTCTGGGGGGTACAGCTCCATAGGCTCCTTGGGGTAGCAGGCGCAGGGCAGGCCCAGCAATTCCTCTGGGTAGTGGGCGCAGGGCAGGCCCGGCCAGTCTTGGTGGCCGCCTTGGGCCGCGGGGCTCTCCCAGGAGGCATCTAGCTTCTCCGGCAGCTAGAGCCTTACTGAGCTCTCAGGGGGAGCCTTTATACTTCTAGGTCACCACCTGACCCTCTGAGGGGCGGGCTCAGAGCTTCTAAGCTCCGCCCGCTCCGGCCTCTGGATGGGCTCTTCCCTCTCCGGGGAGGCGGGGAACCACACCGCCTCACTACTTTGGTCAGATGGGTCAGGGAATTTGTTTGGCTGTGTGGTAAACAGTCAGCAGCTCCAGCCCTCTGGTGGGGGCTGAGCAAACCGTTCAATATTAGCAGGCCTAGGCCCTGGGTCAAGGCGGGGCAACAAACAGTCAGTAGTACAGACCCTCAGACAGGGGTTGAGCAAACAGGTCAATATTAGCAGGCCCTGGGTCAGGGCGGGGCAACAAACAGTCACTAGCTCTAGCCCTCAGGTAGGGCTGAGCAGACAAGTTCAACAGCAAACCCCCAGGCTCCTGGTTCTGAGCAGCTGGGGAGAGGAGGAGACGGCCACCCGCAAGACACTTGTCTCTCTCTCTTACCAACAGATGTTGCTCCAATAAAAGATCTTCCCTTATCCCCTTGTCTATCTGGTTTCAACACATTTTACTCATAATTCCAGCACATCCGGATAATCCTTTGTAGGTGACCATACAAACAAAGTCAGTATCAATTGTGTCCACAAGTTGTAGCGCTTTAACTACACCGGTATCATTAAAGTGCTACAGCTTGTGTGTGGAAAGGCTCAGGCCCTGTCCTCTGGGAGTCCCTGTAATCTGCACTCACCTCCCACTGCCAAGGGGGCTTTAGTGTCCCTGGGAATCGGGCCACTCTGCTTCTGGATGTAGGGGCATGTCCTGCTCCAGTGACTCCGGGTTTGTGCCCTGCTGCAGGGCACTAGAAGCTCCTCACCTAAGTGGTTCCCATTTAATGACTGGCTCTGAGAGGGCCCTGCCCCTTTCCCCAGCCCTGGCTGACCAGCTCGGTGCTCCCCCCTTCCCACCCCGCCCCCTGCAGATGGGATTTACACCCTGCGCACTGAAAATGGAGAAATCTACCAGACCTTCTGCGACATGACCACCAAGGGGTGCGGCTGGACCCTGGTGGCCAGCATGCATGACAACAACGTCTACGGCAAGTGCATCGATGGCGATCGCTGGTCCAGCCAGCAGGGGAGCAACATCAACTACCCAGAGGGAGAGGGCAACTGGGCCAATTAGGTTGGCTCTGCGGTGGGCTCCACCAGCGACAACTACAAGGTGGGGTCCCCTTCTCCGTGGCCAATAGCGACCTGCTGGGGAGAGAGGGAGTGTTAGAGGTGGTTGAATGCACATGGGCAGGTGGGGGACACGGGCATGGGGATTATGGGGGGGATGGTCCAGAGGTCAAGGTGCTAACTGAGGGCTTGGCAGCCCTGGCTTCCATTCCGTGCCATGCCACAGGCCCCCTGTGTGACCTAGGGCAAGTCACCTAAACTCTGTGCCTCCGTTCCCCCTCACCCCTGTACAATGGGGATGGTGCTTCTCTGCCTTCCTGGGCATGAGCCACAGCTGGGGAGGAGCCCAGATGCCCTGGGGATGGGTATTGCTGGGTAAGTACTGGGGATGTGGTTAAGAAGTTTCAGCTGGGTCCTTGATTTTCAGAATCCTGGTTATTATGATCTGCAAGCCCAGGACCTGTCCGTGTGGCATGTAACCAACAAGACACCCCTGAAGGAATGGAAGAACAGGTCCATCCTGAGGTACCACACCGAGACCGGCTTCCTGTCCTCGGAGGGGGGAAACCTCTTTAAACTCTACCAGGTGACGGCACGGAGCTAGGGGCTTTTGGAGGACATGTGCAGGAGGGACCGGTGGCTCTGTTGGCCTCAGTGTAGACGGAGGGATTGAGTTGGGCAAATCCTCAACATGCTACAAATGCTCCATGCTTGGGGGCCAGAGGCTGATAATGGGAGAAGGAGCCTTCCCCTCGACGCATTGGAATCTGACCATGACCATGGTGTGAGGTGAGCTGGCTGGTTTCAGCCACTTGCTGGTGTTCACATCCCAAACCAGCCACCTCCTTGGCACTGATGTGCTGGCAGACTCAGCAGAGGGGCTGAACGGGCCACAGAGACTGACCTAACCTCATGCCCTGGAGATGGGGGGCCATTGGACACAGGTGCTTTGGTGCAGTCCAAGCCCTTTACCCACCCTTGAGACCCAGCTTTGGGGTTCACTGTCCTAGCAGTGGCATCTCCTCAGTGCCAGGGCAGCGGGTAGTGGTGCTGGACACATGCTGATGTAAGCAGAGTCAGGATGAGTGCTACCCTGACATCTGGTGGTGAATTGTAGAGAGTGTGGAAAGAATTTTAAGAATTTGCACTGGCATGCACCGCCCCACTTAGCATAACCCCACAGCAGCTTGCGATGGGACTGCTTTGTGACAGAAATGACTCAGCCTCAATTGCATGGTACTTGCTAAACATGGGACATGGGTTCCAAAACCCCATGAATGGAGAGAGAGGTTGGGGACTGGTGTGTGTACCTGATGGTATGGGCCCCTTTTGAGGGCCTGGAACACCGATTGCACATTCTCCTCTCTCCAATGTTAAAGAAAAGACGGTTACTCACCTTTGTAACTGTTGTTCTTCGAGATGTGTTGCTCACATCCATTCCAGTTAGGTGTGCGCGCTGCGCGTGCACGTTCGTCGGAAACTTTTTACCCTAGCAACTCCAGTGGGCCGGCAGGTCGCCCCCTGGAGTGGCGCCGCCATGGCGCCCAATATATATCCCTGCCGGCCCGCCCGCTCCTCAGTTCCTTCTTGCCGGCTACTCCGACAGTGGGGAAGGAGGGCGGGTGTGGAATGGATGTGAGCAACACATCTCGAAGAACAACAGTTACAAAGGTGAGTAACCGTCTTTTCTTCTTCGAGTGATTGCTCACATCCATTCCAGTTAGGTGAATCCCAAGCCATACCTAGGCGGTGGGGTCGGAGTGAGAAGTCGCGGCACGGAGCACTGCAGTTCCGAAGGCCGCATCCTCTCTCGACTGCTGGACCAGGGCGTAGTGGGAAGCAAAGGTGTGGACTGATGACCAGGTCGCTGCCCGACAGATTTCCTGGATGGGCACATGGGCGAGGAAAGCCAGCGACGACGCCTGCGCCCTGGTAGAATGCGCAGTCACACGGCCCGTAGGGACATGGGCCAAGTCATAACAGGTCCTGATACAGGACGTAACCCAAGAGGATAACCTCTGGGAGGAGATAGGAAGCCCTTTCATACGGTCCGCTACCGCCACGAAAAGCTGGGGGGATTTGCGGAAGGGTTTGGTCCTCTCTATGTAGAACGCGAGAGCCCTACGGACATCCAGCGAGTGGAGCTGCTACTCCCTGCCTGAGGAGTGAGGTTTTGGGAAAAAAAACAGAAGGAAAATCTCTTGGTTGACGTGGAAGGCTGAGACCACCTTGGGCAGAAAAGCAGGGTGTGGTCTCAGCTGCACCTTGTCCTTGTGGAAGACCGTATATGGGGGGTCTACCACAAGAGCTCGGAGCTCCGACACCCGTCTAGCTGAGGTGATAGCCACTAGAAAGGCAGTTTTCCAAGAGAGGTAGAGCAGGGAGCAAGTAGCTAACGGCTCAAAGGGGGGCCCCATGAGCCGGGACAACACCAGGTTAAGATCCCAGGTCGGAGCAGGGGGACGGACGTTAGGGAATAAACGTTCCAGCCCTTTAAGGAATCTCGACACCGTCGGGTGAGAAAAAACAGAGCGACCGTCCGCACCCGGGTGAAAGGTGGAGATAGCTGCTAGGTGGACTCGCAACGACGATAAGGCCAGGCCTTGCCCTTTGAGGGACCAAACATAGTCTAAGATTTCGGTTACCGAAACTTCCATAGGGCGGAGATTTCTCTCTACGCACCAACAGGAGAAGCGTTTCCATTTCGCCGAATATGTGGCTCTTGTGGACGGTTTCCTGCTGCTCAAGAGCACCTCTCTCACAGGCGTGGAGCAGCGCAGCTCGGAACCAGTCAGCCACGCAGGAGCCATGCCGCTAGGTGCAGCGACTGCAGGTCTGGGTGACAGAGGGTCCTGTGGTCCTGGGTAATCAGGTCCGGATGAAGGGGCAGGGGAACTGGGTCGGCAATGGCCAAGTCCAGCAGCATGGTGTACCAGTGCTGCCTGGGCCATGCCGGGGCCACCATGATCACGAGAGCCCTGTCTCTGCGCACCTTCAGGAGGACCTTGTGGACCAGAGGGAACGGGGGAAACGCATAGTAAAGGTGGATCGACCACTGGATGAGGAAGGCATCCGCTATCGACCCCGGCTCCCTGCCCTGAAAGGAGCAGAACGCTTGGCACTTCCTGTTCCCCTTGGACGCGAAGAGGTCCACCCGGGGATAACCCCACCTCCGGAAAATGGAGAGAGCGACGTCCGGGCGAAGGGACCACTCGTGTGACAGGAAGGATCTGCTCAATTGATCCGCCAGTGTGTTCCGTACTCCAGGGAGGAAGGAAGCTCTGAGGTGAATGGAGTGGGCTACGCAAAAGTCCCAGAGTCGTATCGCCTCGAGGCACAGGGAGGAGGACCTGGTGCCGCCCTGCTTGTTGATATAGTACATGGTCGTCGTGTTGTCCGTGAACACGGCGACACAACGACCCTGAAGCTGATGACAGAACGCTTGACAAGCAAGGCGGACCGCTCTCAACTCCCGCATGTTGATGTGTAGCCCCACCTCCTCCTGGGACCACAGGCCCTGTGTCCGCAGGGTCCCTAGGTGGGCCCCCAGCCTAGATCTGAGGCATCCGTTGTCAGGGATACCGAGGGCTGAGAGGGGTGGAAGGGAAGACCCGCACATAATACGGACTGGTCTAACCACCAGCCGAGAGAATCTAAGACCTTCTGGGGGATTGTGACTAACATGTCTAACGGTTGCCTTGCCGGCCTGTAATGACTGATAAGCCACAGCTGGAGAGGCCTCATGTGGAGCCGAGCGTAGTCGGTCACAAAGGTGCACGCCGCCATGTGGCCTAACAGGGTTAGACATGTCCTCACTGACGTCAGTGGGGCTGACCGTAAACGTTGAACGATCGCCGCCATGGTCTGGAACCGTTGCAGAGGCAGCGAGGCCCTGCCCACAGTGGCGTCCAGGACGGCCCCGATAAATTCCACCTTCTGAGTGGGCCTCAGGGTGGACTTGTCTGTGTTTATCAAGAGGCCCAGACTTGCAAACATGCCGGTGATCACGCGGACATGGCTGTTGACTTGCTGTTCCGACGTGCCCTGAATCAACCAGTCGTCCAGATAAGGGAACACGTGGACACAGTTGCGCCGAAGATGCGCCACGACAACTGCCATGCATTTTGTAAACACCCTCGGGGCCGTGGACAGGCCGAATGGGAGGACTGCAAATTGATAATGAAGAGCCCCCACAACGAAGCGGAGAAAGCGTCTGTGGCGCGGCCAAATGGCAATGTGGAAATACGCGTCCTGCATGTCGAGGGCGGCGTACCAGTCTCCCGGATCCAGGGATGGAATAATGGTCCCCAGGGATACCATGCGGAACTTCAACTTCACCAGGTATTTGTTGAGCTCTCGCAGGTCGAGGATAGGCCTGAGGCCCCCCTTGGCCTTGGGGATCAGAAAGTAGCGGGAATAAAACCCCTTGCCTTTCTCATTTTCCGGAACCGCCTCTATAGCTCCTTTGCTGAGGAGCGTCTGCACCTCCTGCCGAAGGAATTGCTCGTGAGAGGGGTCCCTGAAGAGGGATGAGGAAGGAGGGCGGGAAGGAGGAAATGAAACAAACTGCAGGCGGTATCCCGTCTGCACCATGCTTAAGACCCAGCGGTCCGATGTTATTTGGGACCACGCCGGGAGGAAAAACGAAAGGCGGTTGGAAAACGGGGGGGAAGGATCCATAGGGGAAACTGTTACTGCGCCCTCGGGCGCACCTTCAAAATGAAGGCTTAGGACCAGGCGGGGGTTTTGAGGAGCCTTGGTTCTGCCCCCCTTGGTTCCCCGACTGCCTGCGCCTTCCGTTCCTGCCGCGGCGCCTGTAAAGGTCCTGCCGCTGGCGGAACTGGGAAAACGGCCTGCGTTGTTGCTGTTGTTGCGACCTAAAGGGTCTACGCTGCGTCACGGGGGTGTGCATCCTGAGGGACCGCATAATGACCCGGTTGTCTTTTAGACTCTTGAGTCTGGGGTCTGTCTTGTCAGAAAACAGGCCCTGGCCTTCGAAAGGAAGGTCCTGTATAGTATGCTGGAGCTCCGGCGGAAGGCCGGAAACCTGCAGCCAGGAGATGCGACGCATCGTAACTCCTGACGCGAGGGTACGGGCAGCCGAGTCCGCAGCGTCCAAGGAGGCTTGTAAGGCCATGCGTGCGACCTTCTTGCCTTCGTCCAAGATGGCCGTAAACTCTTGGCGAGCATCCTGTGGCAGCAGCTCCTTAAATTTGTCCACTGCCACCCAGGAATTAAAGGCATATCTGCTCAGCAGGGCCTGCTGTTTGGAGACCCTGAGCTGCAGCGCCCCAGCCGAATACACCTTACGGCCAAGGAGGTCCATCCGCCTGGCTTCTCTGGATTTGGGGGCTGGAGCCTCCTGGCCGTGACGCTCCCTATCGTTCACTGATTGCACCACCAGTGAACCCGGAGTCGGGTGTACATGGAGATATTCGTATCCCCTAGAAGGGGCCATGTACTTCCTCTCGACTCCTTTCACTGTCGGAGGGATGGAGGCCGGGGACTGCCAGATGGTATTGGCGTTGGCCTGGATGGTCCGTATGAAGGGCAGGGCGACCCTGGTGGGAGCATCAGAAGAGAGGATGGTTACAATTGGATCCTCTATCTCCGAGACCTCCTCTGCCTGCAGACTCAGATTTTGAGCCAATCGCCTGAGGAGGTCTTGGTGCGCCCTGAGATCCAGCGGGGGGGCACTGTTGGAGGAGGTACCCGCCACCGCCTCATCCGGGGAGGAGGAGGATGAGACCCCAGGCACGAGAGTGTCTAACTGAGGGTCTTCCTCAGCCCTCGCCTCTGCCTCCGGAGCCACAGCGGAGTCCTGCTGCTTGGACCCTTCCTCCCCTTCCGGGGAGGGAGGGGGGCGAGACAACGAGGCTTCAGGGGCCCTACGCTCCGCAGTCGCCGGTCTAGCAGGGAGCTGCTGGGGGCCCTGGGCCTGATGGTATGCCCAGGGTGTCCAGAATCCCCACTGTTGTGGGCCTTGGTCCTGCAGCGGCGGATCACCGAACAGCGCCGCCTGCCGGTCGGTGCCCAGCGCATACCCCCTGTCCGTCAGGGAGGATACGGATGGCTGTCTAGAGGGCCACGGAGGGGCCGACCCTGGATGGTAAGGGTCTGCGCGGGTCGGCACGGAGGATCGTCTCGGTGCCGGGGACCGGTGCCGGGAGTCATAACGGTGCCGGGATCGGGATCGGGACCGAGTTCTGTCACGGTGCCGGGATCCTGACCGGTACCGGGCGCCGCTTCGGTGTCGGGACCTGCCACCAGCTCGGTGCCAGGAGGTCGACCGGGACCTGCCACCAGCTCGGTGCCGGGAGGTCGACCGAGACCGGGACCTGCCACCAGCTCGGTGCCGGGAGGTCGACCGGTGCGGCGAGTAGCGTCGGGACCTGCTCCTGGAATCGCGGTGCCGGTTTCGACGACTGGAGCCTGACCGCGACCGTCTCGATGTCGACCGGTGCCGCGAGTGCGACCGGTACCGCTGAGGGGAGCGGTGCCGGGACTGCGAGCGGCGTCGGGATCTGGAGCGCCCAAGACGTCGGGACCTGGATCGTGAACGAGTGTCTCTGGGCGGTGCCGACATCATGGGCTTGCCTCTGGACACGACCCGCACCGGAGGTACCGGGGGTGGCAGCCGAGTGGGCTCAGTCAGGGCAATGAGGTCCCGAGCCGAGGCGAAGGTCTCCGGTGTGGATGGGACCACTATCTCAACCCCAGATCTCATGGGGGAGCTCGGCGGCACTGGACTCGACGGACCCGCCGGGCCCGGAGTCGACCGTGCTGGCGGCGCCGCGGCCGATGTCGAGGCCGGGCGCTCTAGCCGGGTCTGCCTGGCCGGAGTATCGGACTTCGACGGCCTTGGCTCTGACTCCAGTGCCGGAGAGGGTCGGTGCCGGGGAGTCTTCTCGGTGCCGGTGCGATCCGGTGCCGGTGCCGATACCACGGCCTGCGAAGCCGTCGGGTCAAGTGCCGCCTCCATAAGGAGAGTCTGGAGCCTTTGATCCCTCTCCTTCTTTGTCCTCGGCTTAAAAGCCTTACAGATGCGGCACTTGTCGGATCTGTGCGATTCCCCGAGGCACTTCAGGCACGCTTCGTGGGGATCGCTGGTAGGCATGGGCTTCTTGCAGGCCGCACACTGCTTGAAGCCTGGCGAAACAGGCATGAGCCTGGCGCCGGGTGCCGGGAAGGGCTAAGCCCCCGGCGAAGAACCACTTAACAACTATTTAACTTAACTATCTACTTAACAAACTAATTAACAACTATAATGGAACTAGAGATGAACGATAGATAAACGATAGATAACTAGGAGAGCTAGGGACGTGGAGGACAGCTATGCCGCGCTCCACAGTTCCAACGACCGACACGGCGGTAAGAAGGAACTGAGGAGCGGGCGGGCCAGCAGGGATATATATTGGGCGCCATGGCGGCGCCACTCCAGGGGGCGACCTGCCGGCCCACTGGAGTTGCTAGGGTAAAAAGTTTCCGACGAACGTGCACGCGCGGCGCGCACACCTAACTGGAATGGATGTGAGCAATCACTCGAAGAAGAATAGAGCTAATTTTTAATTCTATTAGGAGTCTGTCTGGAGACTGCTGAGCTGAATTCATGTTGGGCCAATGGTGCACCAGCATCAGGGCTCCTCTACTAAGAGCTGAAATCACTGAAAGAGCTGAATTGAGATCACGGAGTGCTGTGCTAACTAGTGGGGGAGCCTGAAGACCTATTGTTAAGCGGCTGGCAGAGCGGAGCAGTTTGCAGTGTGTTGGAGCAGCCCATGGAACAGTGAGCGGAGTGAAGCGGTTTGCAGGGACAGCTGGAGGAGCAGCACAGTTGGTGTGGTGGAGCTGGTCGTGGTGAAGGCTGCAGCAGAACTCCACGGAGAGGTGGAGCAGTTGGCCCTGGCCCACGTAAGGTGCCCCTTAACACCCTGTGTGGACTTCCCCCCCCTTTCCACCCAGGCTGGGGGGGTAAAACTCTGCAGATAAACTCTCGAATTCTGGGGTGGCACTGACCAGAGACTTTTGGGTTGTTGGACTTTGGGGTAATTGGACTTAAGACCCTAAGGGGAAAAGGTCATTGCCAAATGTACCTGGGGGTGGGGGGTTTATTTTTTTGTTTGTTTATGGTTTGTGTTATAATCCTGTTTGTGGTGTTTCTCCAGTGGGATGCCGCATTGTTTTCTTCCTTTATTAAAAAGATTTTGCTACACTCAGACTCCGTGCTTGCGAGAGGGGAAGTATTGCCTCCTAGAGGTGCCCACGGGGGTGTGGTATGTAAGTGTCCAGGTCACTGGGTGGGGGCTCGAGCTGGTTATGCATTGTGTTATTGAAACGGAACCCCTAGATACTGAACCCGGCCCTTGTTGCTGCCAATTCAGAGGGGCAGAAGGGTTACAGTGATTCTCACCTATTATCATTTACTGCCCGCATCGTGGCAGCTCCTAGCGGACACTCCTCTCCCGCCCCGCCGCAAACCAGGGCTCCATGGTGCTAGGTGCTGCAGGGACCCAGAACAGAAAAACAGTCCCTACCGCAAACAGTCTGTGACAAATCCACCCCAAATGGCACCTTGACATGCCAGATTTCCCTGCCCACTGCTGAGGTCACTGCTGTGTCCCAGGGCTGGCCTGTGTGGGAGGCGGCACTGACTGAACAAATCACCCAGTGAGCATGTGTCAGTGAAGCTGCCTTGTCTGTGCTGGAGCTGCCCTGCCACAGGGACAAACTAACACTGAATGCTTGCTGCGTTTGTGTCTCCCAGAAATACCCAGTGAAATACGGCGCTGGCTTCTGCAAGACCAACAATGGCCCCGCCGTGCCCATCATCTACGATTATGGTGATGCCCAGCAAACCGCCAACTATTACTCTCCAAACAGCCGATGTAAGTCTGCAGGGAGCGTGCGGTTCTGCCTTTCCACCTGCACTAAATTCTCAGAGTATTTCCCGCAGTCCCCCAGTGTCTCTGCCCCCAACATGCTATAAAATCTCCAGGAGGTTAGAAAACATTTACCAGAGCTCTGCTCCAGACAGCCCCCTCTGAATTTAAGTCCTGGGCCTGTTGTTTCAGTCTGAACAACCTTCATTTTAGAGCAGTGAGACTCAAACCTCAGTGGTAAAGGAGCCGAATTAGCAATCAACATTACCCAAAAGAGCCACAGGAGTGCAAATTCATTGTGTCATTTACTAATTGTACTAGTCATATTTAAACAGCATGACAGGGGAACTATTTAGTTTATAGATATATTTATTATTCTCACAGCAAATAAGTTAATAACTTAGTGCCAGTTGATAACTTAGTTGGTTACTAACATAGTAAAAGCATCACTCATTTAGAGAAAGGGAAAATGATGAAATGAGAGAGCAAATGGAAAATCCCCAGGAGAGAGCACAGTGTGTGTTCCCCACTTGAACATGATACAAGACAACTGAACACAAACCAGCTCTTAGGAATGGAAAGATGCCGTGATAGTGACAGATCTGTGAACATCCCAGCTGAGCCTCACAGTTCCTGATCACTTGTGGGACTGGAGTTCCTGCTTCTTAGACCCTGGTCATTCCCAGTTCAACAGGACCAGCTGGGATCAGAGCTCTGTCCCTTCTCTCCACCTGTCCATGGCAAACAATGGTCCTGACCTGCCCTTTTCTGTCACTAGCTAAATTCATCGCTGGCTACATCCAGTTCCGCGTGTTTAATAATGAGAAGGCGGCCATGGCTCTGTGTTCTGGGGTGAAAGTGACTGGCTGTAACACCAAGACTGTGAGTATCTGGCCAGGGTGGGGGTTAGCTGTGGAGCAAAGACCAGCTGATCAGCCTTGGGGCTGTCTAGTGTCATTGTCACATCTGGTTGGCTGCACAAGGACCCTTTTAGATCTGCACTGGTGCAGGGTAGGTTCAGTTTATATCCCCTGTGCCAGTAGGGACAGCTGTGCCACAGAGGCAATCATCCCCCAGGACAGGCCAAGAGGGATGGATGTTACATCTTTTCTTTGAGGGATCATGTTGGGGGGAACAGATCACAGGGGTTGCTGGCTGCTGTGGGCACTTTGCACCACTGGGAAGTCTTTCAAAGTGTAATTTCTGCCAGTAGAGGGCTGCAGCCCAAGCTTTTGCCACGGGTAAGTTGGGAGTGAATCAGACCCACTCACGGTCTGCTCCTGACCCAGAGAGGTCCATGGGGCTCTGCGTGATCACATTTGTCATAATAATCCCTAGCTCTGGTACGGCTTTTTTTGTCAAATCTTAAAAGCTGCACAGAGGAGTCAATATCATCATCCCTATTTCATAGAAGGGGAAACTGAGGCATGGAATGGAACAGCCAGGAATAAAAGCCAGATCGCCAGATCCCAGTCTAGTGCTGTACCCACTAGGCAACACTGCCTTCCCAGGTCAAGATTCGATTTCTGTTTCAGGGTGCGAGACACAAGTGGCAGATACTGCACCAACACAGCCCCTTCTCTGGTGCCTTCACAGATCCACAGATGCAAAGGCCAGTAGGGTCAGTATGATGGATCTTGTAGTCAGACTTCCTGCATGGCACGTGCCAGAGAACCTCCCACAGGGATTCCTGAATCAAGCGTTCTGGCCCCTTTCTACCTTCCCAGTGCAGGTTTTTCCCAAACTTTCTGGTGAGGGTTGAACTGTGAGCTCCTTGGGGCAGGGGCTGTATTTCTGTTCTGTTTAGCACCCAGCCCCCCAGGGCCTGCCCAGGTCTGGGGCTCCGAAGCGGCACTGCAATGCAAACGATAAATACCACCACCACTCAATGGCCTAAACTGGCCCTGCCCCTTGTGCAGACATTCACACCAGTGCAAAGGGAGTGGCAAACGCTGGCATCTGGGGACCCATTGCACCAAGGCAAGGGGCTGCACGACAGTCAGGGCAATGGAGAGTCTGGTCCCAAGAGTTAGAAAGGGATTTAAACCCTCATGCTTCAGGGTATTAGCTGACCTCTGATGGGGGGTGTCAGGAGGTAACTTACTTTGTGGGCAGATTATTCACCAACGGGCCATTGTAGGGTTTCTTGTGCCTTCCTCTGAAGCAGCTGGCACTATCCTGGAGACAGGATAGTGGCTAGATGGGCCCCTGCTCTGCTCCTGCCTGCAATTCCTCTGTTCTCTCCCCAGTACTGCATAGGTGGAGGAGGGTTCTTCCCAGAAGCGAACCCTGCTCAGTGCGGTGATTTCCCTGCCTTTGACTGGAATGGCTATGGAACCCATCAGCACTGGAGCATATCCAAGGAGATGATTGAATCCACAGTGCTGCTGTTCTACCGCTGAGTTCGGAAAGGCTGGCGTGACCCAGTGAAGGCCTTTTTCTCTTTGGACGTCTGTCTAGTGGGAAAGAACCATGGGGATTTGTAACCTGTTTCGCTCCCATGCCTGGTGCTTCAATGATGCAGAGAAGTGCTGATGCATTGGTTGATTTCCCCACCTTTTAATCTAATCTCTTCTTCTCTTTTAACAGGTATTCTAAGGGCCCCCCGTGCATCATATGAGCATTCTTGGGGGTGCAGATTGCATCAGACCTGCACCTGAATAAATAATAGGGACTGAAATATGCAGACACTAAAGTTCTGCAGCCAAATTCTGAGAAACCTTCCTCTGCAATGTAGGATCAGGATTTTGGTTTGAATTGATTTTTCTTTTTAAAAAGTGCTGAGCAGATGCTACCCTGTAAGAAGAGGAAACCAGAAGCAAAAACTGAAAGACTGTTACTAAAACCAGTGAACAGCTGCAGAGAGTGGAGACCCGGCAAAGCAAACAAATGAATACTGTAAGTAAATAACCTGAAAGCAAATGGGGAAGAAAACCTCATCTGGGTAATTGTGGCTCTTGGGACCAAAATCAGGTTCCTGGTACATAGCCTGGCTGAGATCATCCCTTTTCCCTGGATCCCAGACCTGGGATTCAAATGTCATTCTCTGTGTGGTGTCCCTATTTTATTCCTAGGAAAAGGATCCCCAAAGGAGGTGTAAGGATCCAGGACTCTAGTGTCTACCAGAAGCTTCAGCCACCTTCACAGGTAGAAGTCACTGTCTTTCCTACAATGCCACTCGTTCTCTTCCTGCTCTCTGGATCTGCTCCCTCCAGCAGGACAGAGACACCCCTTAACTCCCCGAGTCCTGATTTCCTGCCATTCAAGGGGCTAGGGATTTGCATTGCTCCCACCCCCACCATCAGAGACTTTTTCTATGGGCATTTTCCTAGAGCAGGGGAGAAATCTGTTCTTCCATTAGAATCAGTCTGCTCAGTAAATCCACCCACACTCATCTCATCTCAGCTGCTTTGTTTATCCAAGATTAGTGGTAACTTTGGAAAACCCTTAGCGTGTCGGGGAGTGAAGTGGAGCAGGGGATGCAAGAGCTCCAGCAGATTCCCCTGAAGAACACCACCCTGTCTCTCTCTGGTCAGGTAAGAGCTCGCCGTCCATTGCGGAGGTGAAGACTGGATGGGAGCTGCTGGATTGACCTTGATGTGCCATGCCCTTGTGTGGATGAAGGACCTACATCTCAGGGGTGGCCAGCAGCAGATGTAACACGTGTGTTCGGGAATGGGCTAAATAACCTACATTGAGAGGTAAGTAAAATCATGGCCACATGTAGACATCAGAGGAATAGGTGGGGATTGACCCAGGGTCCTTCAGCACAAGCCCCTCTCACTCACTGTCAACAAATCCAGCTCCAGCCTCTAGACCACACCCCATTCCAGAGCCCCAGAACCCAGGAGCCCTGATTCTCAGACCCGGGCCTCACATCACAAGGCCAAACCTTCTCCCATTCTGGGCGCTGTAGAAGGGACAATTGGCAAAACTCCCTCTACATTCCCCCGTCAGGGACTGCGGCCACGGGTGACAAGTGAATGAGCTGAGTTCTCCCCTGTGGGAATCCGAGGGGCTGCACATTTGGGGTTTCACAGGGATGGCCTCTGGCAGCCACTGACGGAGTGTTCCCGGGAGGAGATTTTCCGTCTCTAACAAAGGGTTTCTGTTCCCCCAGATCTCAGCCGCTCAGCAGAATGCGGGATAGCCAAGTGCTGATGGGATAGAGGGGTCCCAGGAGTCGCTGTGCAGCAGGGGCAGGGTCTGCAGTCACCTTGGGCCAAACCCTGCACTCCAGACAACCCAGGCTGTTTCTCTGGATTGAAAAGGGGACTTTGGCTTGGGGAATTGGTGCTGGTCCCTGTGTCCACAACTGGGATGTTTTCATGAGACTACACCATGGTCCAAGAAGCACCATGCAAGCAAGGGGAAAATGGACATTAGAGAGCGAGGCTGGGACCTCTGCGGGGCTGCTGCAGTCAAACATCCACAGCCAGAAGAGAGACGATGGGAAACTCGCTTCGATGGCTGGCCACAGCCGCAGCAGCTGTCTCAGAAAGCTTTGCACATGCTCCAGTCAACAGAGGCAGGACAGAGAGCCACACAGAGAGAGCCTGGGTTGCAATTAGCAAGTCACGTTTTTTTCAGTGGATTATGCTGCCCTGACCATCTATTTCCTGCAATGTGCACATCCAGCCTCCCTGGCTGACCTCCATAGGAATTAGGTTCTCCATGCCCACAGGACAGGACTGGCCTTACCATGAGGCAAACTGAGGCAGCTGCCACAGGTTCCAGACTGTGGGAGGATGCGACTAGGACCCAAAGTGTAGAAAATTGTGTCTGGTGCTGGTGCATATGTTTTCTCTCCACTCGAGATGCACAGAGATGGTGGAGTGCTGTGCTGCAGGAAGGAGGGCACAAGAGACATAACAGGCAGGCAGGAGAAAAGGTGAGAGGGAATAACAGAAAGCAACAGGAGCTGCAGGGAGAGAGAAGAGGAGGATCCTCTTATGTACCTCTCAAGCACCCCCAGAGCCTGGACTGATTCACACCAGCTTGTCAGGGAGCTTCCTATTTCCTGCTGCTTCCCTGAACCCGCTTGAGGAGAACAGACAGTCAACTGAAGTAGTTGGAGCAGGTTAGGCCTTTAAGATGCTGATATCTTCCCTCACTCAGACCCTGCTACCAGCCTGCTTATTTGTCCCCTTCAACGGAGTGTTGAAAGCCACTCTAGCTGGCACAGAACAGCAGCCATGAGTGAAAGAAGAAAATGCCCCTCTGGGGCAGCATTCAGAAAAAGAAAGAAAGCAAAGGAAACTTTTCTGTCTAAGCAGGAAGGAGCTCTCCTGAGATACATAGACACAAATGTTCACGCTGAGCCTTCCGGCCCCAGTGAGGATGTGAGTGGTGAGGAGATGCCTGATCTTTCAGTTAGTCAGAGTGCAGGTGACCTGGCAGCTACTGCAGCATCCATATCTCCATCTCAAATGGATGGAACCATGCACATTCCTGAAGAAAAGTGTAGCTCAGAGAAGAGTGTGGTGGAGGCACAAGAAACAGCTGCTGCCGAGTTTAGTTCCTTAAGTCTAGATCATCCAGGATTGTGGACTCACTTGAGTAGTAGCCTGAGGGACTTCCTTGTACTGCACGGGCCACAGGGAGTGAAAAATTTCATGTTCCCCAAAGACAATGAAAATAGAAGTTTCCATCCAACACGTTCCTGGTGTGAAATCCCCAATGGTGACAAAATGGAAAGGCCACGGCTTAGGTACTCAAAAACCCAGAATGCTGCGTATTGGTTTTGTTGCAAACTCCTCCAGTCTAATGTTCCAGCCACATTGCGTTCTACAGGAACAAAGGACTAGAAAAGTCTGGCTAGAAATGTGGCATGCCATGAGAAGGCAGGAAATCACCAGAGAGCATTCCATAGGTGGAAAGAACTTGAGATGAGCCTAAGGTTAAAGGCCGCCGTAGATGATGAGCATCAAGAGAAGATTGCATCATCGTTCAGAAAAGGCTCTTTGCCATTGTGAGAGGGCTTGCTACCCAAAACCTAGCACTGCATGGCACTTCAGATCAGCTGCATGTGCCAAACAATGGAAACTTCTGCATAGAACATCCTCACCACACAAGTTCCCCAGCCCACCCCCATTTCTTTAATCATCATAATAATTCATAATAAATAAATGGCTATTCCTCAAAAGAAAGAAAGAACCTCCTAATTCTTACATCTTCTGTTTTCTTTGTATGTGTCAGTCTTCCTTCGATCATAGGGGCTTTGTATCAGGGAGTGTCCTTACTTTCTCTGTCTTGTAAAGCGCACACTAGTGACACTGACCAGATAAATAATGGAGACATCACGCACACACAAATAACCAAGCCCTTTGTCATGAAGACTGTTCTCCTCAGCAAAGCAAGCTATAAACATTAGGAAACACCCAGAGGACTAAAAGGCTGCAAAGTGAAGCACTCTTAGGTTAGGAAACGCCAGAATGAGCATTGCCTGTGTGAGTTAACTCTGCAGTAAATGAGGCAGGGATCCTACAGGCAACAGGCTCCTTCAGTACACTGCCCCAGAGCAGAAAACTGTGTGCTGAATAAGGAAGGGGCCCCCTGGAAAAAAATACTATGGGATCATGTCAATAAAATCTGCATCATCCTGCAAATGCACAAGAGGACTGAACTGAGGGTGCCAGGGCAACACGTCTTTGGACATTTGCTAACCTGAGAATGCTTCACTTTGGAACCTTTCCATCCTGTTTCAAAACCTTGACTTTGTATTTCCTAATGATTTTATTGATGAAAGCAAATGTGAGTAATGTTAAATGAAGGGTTTTTGTTTGTTAATTTCCTTGGATTTTTTTAATAGAAAGAAAAGCTTTTCTCTCTGTGCTGTGTAACAGGGTGACCCCCCACCCCCTGCTCCAGCCTGGAAGGGGTTAGAAAAGCCCTGCAGAGGGTCTGGGGCTAGACAAGGTAAAACCCTGGCTGATTGGGGGAAGTGGCTGCATCTGGGGCCATGCCCCAAACTGAGCAACAGGGCCTTATAAGAAGGCCAGGGAAGCTGGAAGGATCAGTCTCTTTCTGTCTGTAGAGGGAGAAGGGCCTGGCTCCAGGGAGCTAGAGACAGGGTACCTGAGTGCAGCAGGGCTGGGGAAAGGCAGAGGAGCTGGGGTGCTCCAGCCTGGAAAGCCCCAGACTGTGGCCTAGCAGAATGCCAAAGGGTCCTGGGGGTTGCAGAGGGCAGCCCAGGGTAGGCCAAGGCAGCTGGTCCAAACCCTCCTTGCCAGTGATGAGTGGCTGATACTACAGCCTGCCCCAGGGTGTGGGGCTAGATGATAACTGGCAGTAACCTGATACTGAGACAAGGTGGAGATAGTGGGTGGGGGGTTACCCTGAGACTGAGGGGTTACTGCCAGGGGGCAGCACCCCTGCTAAAGGGGCACTGGGTCCAGGGAGGGGCATGGGGACCAGAGGACAAGCGGATCACTGGCCTGCAGAGGGTGCTCCGGAGCTGGAATGAGCTAATTCCCAGAAGTCACCAGCAGGAGGCGCCACGGGAGTAAATCCGCACCTCTACGAGCTGTTTAAATAATAAAGCTCTTACTCATGCATTGGTTCAGTCTATATTTTATTGCCATTGTTATCTTGGTGAAAATCCCTGTTTCACCGCTCAGTGCTGTGCTGCTCAGAGTACTGAAAGTCATTAAATTAAAGTGCATTAAAACAAAACTCACTTTATGCAACTTCAGGGTCAGTGACAGTTCTCAGCTATAACCCTGAATGTACAAGAAGCAGAGAAGCAATATCCAAGAAAAAGAGATGGAATTTTGCATCTTGTTTTCATTTAGGCCTTACTGAGGAGAGTAGCAAACACCTGCCCATTGCGAAGGAACACAGCACCGTACTGCAGCACAAACCCCATTGAGCACAGCAGGGGCTGTCGTGGTTATCCAGCTCTGGCCCTGTTTCATTACAGACTTCCTTTCGGAGATGATGTTCTGGTAACAAGGGGGAAACTAGTTGTCAAAGGTAGCTGTTGCCATGGCAGCTAGGGTGCTAGTCATTCTCCCCAAGTATGAAAATGGACTGGAGGGAGGGAGTGCTGAGTAGTGGGTTATCTCTGAAGTCACAAGGCTACTGCTCAGCCAGCACCAGTGGGCAGCAAATGTATGGTGTGTTTGTGTGTGTGTGTTGGGGGGGAGGCTTTCCCAGTGTTCCTGTTTTCACAAATTTCCTACAGAAGCCAACAACATAACTACCCAGAATGCACATTAATGATGATTCCACCCACATGATAATTAGTCGCTGAAATTTGTTTCAAATCCCGCATGGCATGTTTAAAACAAAGGGTTCCAAAAAGGGAGAGACCTTGTAAAACAGAAAATGTTGATACTCTGGTGTATTTGTGATTGTGTTAAAATTGAATACTGTGACTTTAAGTGTTGGGCAGGGTTCCTGGGTGTGCTTGCATGCTAGGGAGCTCGGTAGGGCAGCACGCAATTGGGGCGTAGCAGGAGCCAGTCACCAGGTACCTAGTGAGTTGTGCCTCTCTGTTATAGGCAGTAGCCTTTCCCTCTGAGTTTTGGGTTCTTACGTGTTGTTCTGGCTCCTAAGAAACAAATTAGCGAGACTTTGCGAATGTCCAGCAAGAGTATTTTATGTATTCTCTAACTTGTCTCCTTGGGTGCCATAAACCATGAAAGGCACAATCTCCTCCACAATAAAATAAACTTATGAAGCCAAATGTCCTTTTGAAACCAAAAATGGAACATTTCATTCTGGGAAGATTGATCTTACTGAAGCACTTCACTTTTCCTTTCTCTTTCACAGGGAGGAGCCTAAATTAAGTTTCCCTAAAACCATGACTGGAATAGTGAAGCAAAGCCTCGCTAGAAGCCAAGCAGCTCAGAAAGAATGGGATGATCACAATACAGTAGAACCCTGTTTATCTGACCCTCCATTATCCGGTTCTCCGTATTAACCCAACAACCAGCGCACGCAGGTCCAGAAGTGGGCAATCTCTCCTATGGTCCCTAGATGGCACTGCAGCCTGACATGTTCCCATTCATCCAATTATCGGATGTTTTGGTTCACCAGTCTGGCCCTGGTCCCAATTCGATGGGATAAAGGGGGTTCTGCTTTCCTTGTGAGCGATCGTTTGATGCAGGGAATCTGCTGCTGGTGTTATTCCTCATGGAAAAGTACAATTTGCAAAACTGATGGGAGGACCCTTCTGAGATGGTAGGGAGGGGTCATGCTGTTACCTGCAAAGTACATAGGCCCCGCAGCAGGGATGCACCTTGGACTGTGCATATAAACAGGTTAAAAGTGCACCACAACAGTGAAGTTGTTGTCAAGATGCTATTCTGTGCAGAGGATTGTAAGACAGCCCCTGTTCCTAATCTGAGGCCTGAATGCCATAGGGGTATCCCACTCAAGAGCTTTGAGGTGTGTGAAGAGGTCACCCTAAGTGAAAAGACGGTGGTCATGGCTGTGGTGCAGCTTCACTGGCAGGTATTATCAAGCAGGGCAGGTCTGACTCATGGAAGTTGCCTAAGATGATGTCAAAGTTAGCCTCAGGACTCAGTTTGTCAGATCACTCTGTTTTACAAGACCCAAACAGTCTTATTTATACAGATAAAAAGGTGCAAACTAAACAAAAGGCCAAAGAGAGCAAAATGCATATCCTACTAGCTCTTATTGATCTAAGTCTAATACATCTCCAATATCCCTGAAGTGGAGCAATTGTTCTACCTTAATGTCTGCTTTCCTGACACCTGGATTGCAGCATTCTTTTCATTTCTACTTAAAGGCACATAGAGCATTCTTTAATTCATTCTATTTCTTTAATATAATTCATTTCACTTGCACAATGAACACTGTGGGATCACAACCTGCACCCAGCAAAGCATCCCACAGAACTGGTACATTATGGCAGCAAGTTTATAAGGAGATGACAAGCCTGCTGGACAGGGAATAAAGAGTCAAACAGTCCCTGGGTTGAGGAGGTTGTTTTGCTGATGTTTTCAGGGAGCTCCTCCTGAGGGTGGGGGGGAAAATGGGAGGAAGCACGAAGGGGCTTGTTTGAAGATTTAACAAGGGAGTGATGGTGGTTAGCATCATGGGCCATGTAACTGCGAACACTGTGAGCCCTTAGACCAGGGATGGGCAAACTGCCCTGTCTGCAGGCACCGCCCCTGGAGCTCCCATTGGCTGTGGTTCCCAGCCAATGGGAGTTGCAGTGGCAGTGCTTGGGGCATGGGCAGCGTGTGGAGCCTCCTGGATTTCCCTATGCATAGAGGCCAGATAGGGGATGTGCTGCTGCTTCTGCGAGCCACACGGAGACATGGCACTCACGTTTTAGTCGCTCTTATCTGGACTCTCTGCAATTGGGCCACATCTTTCCTGAAAAGTGGTGCCCAGAACTGGACACAAGACTCCAGTTGAGGCCTAATCAGCGCGGAGTAGGGCGGAAGAATCACTTCTTATCTCTTGCTTACAACCCTCCTTCTCTTACCTCCATATTACAAGTGGCAAACAGAGGCAAAGGGAGACTTAACCCAGGTTTTTTAAAGGTATTTAGGCCACATAAATCCCATGGATTTCAATGGGAATTAGGAACTGAAATCCCTCTAAAAAATCTGGCCCTAAGTGATTTGCTCAAGGTTGCAAAGGAAGTCTGCAATGGGGGCGGAATTTAAACTCAGACCCCTCAAGTCTTAGGCAAGTGCGATAACCTCTGGATCATCCTTCCTTTCTCCTGTGTCTGTCTAATGACGTGTTTCTGTCTGTCTAAGCCGAGACATAACCATGTCTCTGTCTATCTATCCCCATAGCAAAACATCCGTCTGTCTAGTGTCTACCTGTCTGTCCCTGGACAGACCCATCTGTCTGACTATCTAGCTATCAAAACACCTCTTCATGTGCCCCTCACTTTATTTAAGTGGGGGGGGGCTGTGGGAACTGAGGTAATAGCGGTGACAAATGGAAATAATTACAGTCTGAGCATCTCCTCTTTATATCAGCTGCTAAGTTAACCAACGTAGTTCAAAAGGTAGTGGATCAAGCAGTGGGAGGTGTCTATTGCAGAAATCACATATCAGTGCATAAACAGTTCCTGGACACTGTTTTTCAAGGGAAATGGCGCCTTCCTTCATTATCGGGCTCGAGTTCCATTTCCATATTGTTTTCTCCTGTAAGTCACATGATGACAGAAATTTCTGCACAATGACTTAATGAGCGAGAACTAGCTCATATCTGCACTCCAGTACTGATCAGAAAAAACAGTCCCCATATTTGCATACAATGAGGAATAATTTTCTGGTGTAGTGTCCTCCTCAGGGCATCCTTCACCTCCTTGTTCCTCAGGCTGTAGATCAGGGGGTTCAGCATGGGGATCACAAGGGTATCGGACATGGCCACCATTTTCTCCCATTCCACTGAGCTGCCAGAAAAGGGTCATAAATATGTAAAGATCAAGGTCCCATATAAAATGGAAACAACAGCCAGGTGGGAGGCACAGGCGGAGAAGGCTTTGTGCCTTCCTGCTGTGGAGCAGATCCTCAGGATGGCAAAGATGATATAAGTGTAGGAGATGAGGTTGATGAGAATGATGCCTATTGTTTCAATGGCTGCAAAGAAGAAATGCACTCGCTTATTGATACGAAAGTCAGAGCAGGAGATTTCTGGGAGTGGGTGAATATTGCAGAAGAAACAATTGAGCACATTGGCGTGGCCGAAGGACAGACTGAATACAGTTCAAGTGTGCACAGTGGCATTGACACAGGCGCATAGGGAAGATCCAGCCATCAGCTGGAAGCAGACTCTCTTGGACAGAATGACATCATAAAACAATGGATTGCAGATGGCCACAAAGCGATCATAGACACTCACAGCCAGGAGGCAAAGCTCATCGGCACAGAAGGAGAAGAGGAAAAACTGAACCACACACCCAGAGAAAGAAATGTCTTTACTCTTCACTAGGGAACTGAGCATCGCCTTGGGGGCAATCACAGGGGAGGAGACAACATCTAAGAGGGACAAGTTGCTGAGGAAAAAGTACATGGAGCTGTGGAATTGGGAGTCAACGCTAATCAGCACAATCATCCAGACATTCCCCACCAGTGTGCAGAAATAAATGGCCAAGAAGAACACAAAGAGGATGTTTTGCAGCTTTAGACTGTTAGTGACTCCCCGGAAAATGAAGCCAGCCACTCTGGTGCAGTTTCCGGGAGTCATTTCTCCTGTCACTGCGCTCTGAGTCAAAGAAGAGGCAGAGGAGGAGATAGAAGCAATGGGTACCACAACAATAAATCTGATGTACAGTGGAGTCTCGTGCTACATCTTAAGAGATGCCGAAACAATGGAAATTCAATTTAGTCATAGATTCCAAAGCCCAAAGGAACCATTTTGGTTATCTAGACTAGTGGATTTTTTTCTCATTTGCGGATGAATCCAAAATTTTGAATGGAGATGGAAATTGAAGGGAAGCGTGAGGAACTTCAGCTAGACAGATCAACATCTGGACCACTCACTGCTGAAGGTGTTTGAGAGCAGGTCAGAGAAACATCCATTGGGATGTTTATTTAGTGTTACTTGGTCTTGCCCCAGCATGGGGAGCCTGACTTGACTCCATGAGGTCCCTTCCACCCTACATTGCTAGGACTTCCTAATAACAATATTTGTATTGATTATTATTTTTTTGTTGTAAAAATGCTGACATTTCCATGGAAAAGTTCAATGCAAAAGAGATTTGTTTGTTTTTGTGGGAGGAGGGCAATTTTCATCTATTTCCTAGGAATGTAGTGTTCCCACTCACTGTAAGGGGTCTGATCCAAAACAGATTGATGCCAAGGGGAGTTTTCCATTTCTTTCAGTGCGCTTTGGGTCAGGCTATTTGTTAATATCAGAATTGATCATCTTTCCAGCTAGCAGAGTGAGAAGCAAGGCAAGGTAACACTCAGTGTATTTGAACCTTCTGCACTCCCTAGAGCAGGAGATCTTCAAGGCAAAGAGATTAGTGAAGTTCACACCAAATTATAAATGTACATGAACTCAGAGAGGAAAAAACACGTCCTCTTTTACTGAACTATTCAGTATGAGATTTTGAATGCACTGAAATCAGGAAATTGAAAGCAGGGTCTAAAATCCCAAGATGTTTGTGACAGCTTTACCTGTCTTTAATTGATTAGTAGAATCATAGAATATTAGGATTGGAGGAGACCTCAGGAGGTATCTAGTCAAACACCCTTGCTCAAAGCAGGACCAATTTCCAACTAAATCATCTCAGCCAGTGCTTTGTCAAGCCTGACCTGTAAAGAAGGAGATTCCACCACCTCCCTACGGAGCCCATTCCAGTGCTTCACCACACTCCTAGTGAAATAGTGTTTCCTAATATCCATCCTAAGCCTCCCCAACTGCAACTTGAGACCATTACTCCTTGTTCTGTCATCTGCTACCACTGAGAACGGCCTAGCTCCATCCTCTTTGGAACCCCACTTCAGGTAGTTGAAAGCAGCTATCAAATCTCCCCCATATTCTTCTCTTCTGCAGACTAAACAATCCCAGTTCCCTCAGCCTCTCCTCATAAGTCATGTGCTCCAGCCCCCAAATCATTTTTGTTGCCCTCCGCTGGACTCTTTCCAATTTTTCCACATCCTTCTTGTAATGTGGGGCCCAAAACTGGACACAGTACTCCAGATGAGGCCTCACCAATGTTGAATAGAGGGAATGATCATATCTCTCGATCTGCTGGCAATGCTCCTACTTATACAGCCCAATATGCCGTTAGCCTTCTTGGCAACAAGGGCAGACTGTTGACTCATATCCAGCTTCTCGTCTACTGTAACCCCTAGGTCCTTTTCTGCAGAACGGCTCCCTAGCCATTCGGTCCCTAGTCTGTAACAGTGAATGGGATTCTTCCGTCCTAAGTGCAGGACTCTGCACTTGTCCTTGTTGAACCTCATCAGGTTTCTTTGGGCCCAGTCCTCTAATTTGTGTAGGTCCCTGTCAAGGTATTATCATAGAATCATAGATTATTAGGGTTGGAAGGGACCTCAGGAGATCATCTAGTCCAACCCCCTTCTCAAAGCAGGACCAATCCCCAACTAAATCCCTAAATGGCCCCCTCAAGGATTGAACTCACAACCCTGAGTTTAGCATGCCAATGCTCAAACCACTGAGCTAACCCACTGTTGCTAGTACTTACTGTTATGAACATGAGAGACTGTGTTAGAAAGATTGGAGAAAGCTGGTTGCACATCTGGTCCCTCTTAGCCCCAAGCGCGAACAAAGAACACCACAAACAGCACAAACAAAGACTTCCCTCCACCAAGATTTGAAAGTATCTTGTCCCCCTATTGGTCCTTTGGTCAGGTGTCAGACAGGTTCACTGAGCTTGTTAACCCTTTACAGGTAAAAGAGACATTAACCCTTAACTATCTGTTTATGACACGCCCCCCAAATCTCAGACAGTGTGGAACCACACTGGCGGTGATTTCTCCCTAGAACTTTAGAATAAACCGATTAATAACACACATGCACCGTTACATATACCACTAATTATGTAAAACTACAAGATTTTCCACATTTCAAGGACAATTTTTAACCAGTTGAATCTGGGAAACTTTCACGGGAGTGTGCATCAGCTACTTTGTTAGAAACTCCTGAAATGTGTTGAATTTCAAAATCATAATCTTGGAGAGCTAAACTCCATTGAAGAAGTTTTTTGTTGTTTCCCTTGGCAGTATGAAGCCACTCTAGCGCAGCACGTTCGGTTTGTAGCTGGAACCGCCGTCCCCAAACGTATGAGTGTAGCTTTTCCAGGGCATACACAGGCCAGTCTGTAGCTCCCCATTTTGTCATGCATATTTTTAGTAAAAATCACAGATAGGTCACAGGCTTCCATGAATTTTTCTTTATTGCCCATGACCTGTCCGTGACATTTACTAAAAATATGTGTGACAAAATTTTAGTCTTAACAATGTGCTATAACATCTACTGGGTCAGTTAGACAATATATTGATCTTCTCAGATGATCTGGCCAACACATCAATCACAACCTCACAATTCTGGAGAGACTATGATACCCAGTCTCTATGCTAAACCTGAGAAGTTCACATCCAATCAGACCTCAGCTGAGTTCCTCGGTTTCATACTGTCCCTGGAAGGAATCAAGATGGATCCATGAAAGGTCCAGGCTGTCTGCCTCTGGGCATACCCCTGCAATGTTTTTTAGGCTTCACAAACTTTTACCGGAGGTTCATCTTGAATTTTTCAAAATAAGCTGAGCCCCTCTCTGCTCTACTCTGGAAGAACGGCCAGTTCCACTGGTTGCCCAAGGCTCAGCACACATTCAAGCAGCTAAAGTTTGCTTTCACTACTGCTCCAGTATTGGTCCACCCAGACATGACGCAAGTTTTCACTGAGGAAGCCAACACCCCAGCACAGCGATTTTGGGCAGTCCTCTTCCAGAAGCATGGACCCAAGCAATGCATCCTATCGCCTACTACTCACCCCTGCTGAGTGAAACTATGAGATCTTGGACAAAGAGCTGTTGGCAATTAAGACCGCCTTTGAAGAGAGGCAACAGTACTTGGAAGGGGTCCATCATCTAGTCCAAGTCTTTACTAATCACAAGAAACTAGGGTATCTGCAGAGGGCCAAGGCCGTAAACCAAAAACAGCGCCAGTGGGCCCTGTTCTTCTCCCTATTCAACTTTATCTTGACCTACTGCCCTAAACCTAGAAATGGCAAGCCTGATGTCTTGTCCCAAAGATATGGCTCCAACCCACAAGGCCCCAGCCCAGAACCAGCCAAAATTTTTAAGTTCCATAATTTCCTCATTGCGACACACTGCCAGGATCTGCTCAGGCTCATTTGTTCTGCCTCTGTCTCTTGAACTCCATCTGACGAGATGGCCATTATCGACTGAGAACCACACGACAACCAGGAGCAGATCACATTCGTAAGAGACTACATCTGCGTTCCCCCAGGACCTGTGAGAATGGCGGCACTTCAACTCTGCCATGACTCTGCTTTGGCAGGACATTTAAGGCAATAAAAAACCCAATTATTAATGTCCCAGTTCTTCTGGAAGTCCCGTCTGTGCCCCACAACAGAGACCTTTGTCTCTTCCTGCAAGGTTTATGCCCACACCAAGATCCCATGCCAAAACCCCTGTGTTCTCCCCCAACCTCTGGACACCCCATCGCAGTCATGGGAGGCCATTTCCTTGGGTTTTGTGGTGGAACTGCCAGAACCCAGTGATTTCATGACTATCCTTTCAGTGGTGGATTGCTTTTCCAAAAAGACCTACTTTATTCCCTGCCTGGGTTTACCCTCTGCAGAGGAAACGGCCCAGCTTCAGATAAAAAACGTAATCTGTCTTAATGGCTTCCCAGAGCATGTAACCTCTGACTGGGGTCCCCAGTTTCCTGACCATTTCTGGCATGAGCCCCCTACATATATTAGGAGTCTATGTGCACCTGTCATCTGCCTACCATCCTCAGTCAAATGGCCAAATGGAAAGAATCAATCAGATCCTAGAGCAATATTTACAATGCTACACCAACCATCACTAGGGTGACTGGTCTTCACTGTTACCATATCCCAAATTCTCATATAATGCAGACCAGGCATCCACAGGCTATAGTGCCTTCTTTGTCAACTATGACTTTCTCCTGAACACCTCTGCATGCACAGACCCCCCTCAGAAATTAGACTACCAGTTTCTTCACTCATATTGGTTTAGCTGAGAAATCAACCTGATCACATTTAGGCTCCAGCTCCTTCAGTCCCTAAGAGTCCACCTTATATGCTACATTTCACTTCTAAAATCCTACACTGAGAACACATTTCTCCAAAGACACCAATCACCACCCCCATTAGCGCAAGTACAAGGCCAGGAGGAATACATTGTTTGCGAAGTCCTTGGTTCTAAGATCAAAGGGGGTAAATTATGGTACCTGACTGACTGGGAAGGTTACAACCCAGAGGAATACACTTGGAGCCAACAGAAAACATTCAAGCTCCTTCCATAGGAGCCACTATGAGAAATCTGGGCCCACATCACTCTGAGGGGAAAGGGAGGGGGTGGTGTCATGACCCAAATCTTGGTTCATAGGGTTCATGGGAACAGCCTGTGATGGAACACACCCTCCTATTCGCATCATAGTTACTAGTGTAATCAACTTTGTACAAGGTATAACTTGTAATGTATCTGTAGCGGGATGATCACCCGCTCCTGCCTGGGAGGGATTAAAAATAGTCCTGGGGAGGGCTTTGGCTGGGATAAAGCAGCTACTAGGCTGACTGTGCCCCAGTCAGGCCACAGCTGGCCCTATAAAAGGCCAGTGAGCCAGGAGCTGGTAGAGTCACATTCTAGCTGAGGAGGTAGATGGATCTAGCTGCCCGAGCCCTAAAGGGTACTGGAGTGAAGCAGGGCTGGAGAGCTCCAGGCTGGCAACTCCTCAGACTGAAAGGCCTGGTCCTAGGCCCTGAGAGGTACTGGGTGGCAGAGAAAGGCAGCAGGTCTGAACCCCCTTGCCTATGATGAGTGACTTTTACACTGCAGTCTGCAGGGGCTTGGTGATGGCTGGCAGTAGCCCAGACTGAGGCAAGGTGGGGATTAGAGGGTTGGGGCTTTCCCAGAGAGGGGAGACCCATAAAGACTGGTGGGGTATTACCAGGGGGCAGACCCAGATAAAGGGGCACTGGGGTCTGGGAGAGACATGGGGCTAGCTACAAGCGGGACACTGGCCTGTGGAGGGTGCTCTGGAGGCTGGAAAAGAGCTAATTCCCTGAGATGAGCAGCAGGAGGTGAGTCCTGCACCTTTACAGCATCATTTGATGTGACTTGTGATGTGCCACCATTTGCTGGTCAGTATTGTCCTAATAAAATATCTGTGGCAACATCGTATGTGAAGTTCCCAGATTCCCCTGCATGGTGTTCAAAACTCACGTAGCACGAAACTGGTCAAACGGGCCTGTCTTGGACAAAGCAGGGTGTGTTTGCCTTAATTTTCATTTAAGCAGTAAACAGGGTCATCAAGGAGGAAGGAATAAAAAAGGAAGCTCAAACAGGTAGGAAAAACAGGGAAAATCCTTCCACGTCCTTCTTTGTCTCGTAATTCCCAGCTGGAAATGTTTTTCAAGGCGGTGTTTGAAACTCTAAAAAGGAGCAAACTCTCCAAGACACCCCTTTCTCTCTCCCTGCCCATCGCATTCTCTGTGCCTGAGAAGACAAAAGAAAACAGCCACTGGAGTTTGAGGGAAGGGTCTTCACCGGAAGAGTTTGCTCAGTAATCTTGCTGGAAGCTGGTAGTGAGGGTTTTTGCTTGGATCTAACATAGTTTGCTAAGTTCTGTACTAGTGAGCATTTTATCTTTATTTTTCTTGTAACCATTTCTGATTTTTATGCCTCATGGCTTGTACTCACTTAAAATCTGTCTCACTGTAGTTAATAAACTTGTTTTACTGTTTTATCTAGATCAGTGTGCTTAAGTTGAAGTGTCTGGGAAACTCTATACAAGTTGGTATATTATTACCTTAAAGGAATACCAGTCTTCATATATTTGTACTGTCCAGGAGAGGGCTGGGCAGCACAGGACATACATTTCTCGGGGTAAATCTGGGATTGGGGGCATGTTGGGGTCACCCTGGGGGGAGGGATAGCTCAGTGGTTTGAGCATTGGCCTGCTAAACCCAGGGTTGTGAGTTCAATCTTTGAGGGGGCCACTTAGGGATCTGGGACAAAAATCAATACTTGGTCCTGCTAGTGAAGACAAGGGGCTGGATTCGATGACCTTTCGAGGTCCCTTCCAGTTCTAGGAGATAGATATATCTCCAAGTATAAACAAACAAAAACCCAAGGCTTGTGAGAGCAAGGGTGTGGCAGGCAGGCTGCAGCCACAGACAGACACTCAGGGCAAGGTTTGCATGGTAGAAGGACCAGTTTGAGCTATTACAGTAAGGTACTCAAGGTTGCAGGGCAGGGGTGACAGCCCTCTGGACTGTAACCCAGTATGTCACACAGCCACACCCCAGCTCTCTGCTTGGCCCCACTAAAGCCGGGAATAGGAACAGGAAGCTATCTGAACTGGCAGCTTGAAGCCTGGCCTATGACTTGAGGTTCCCAAACTCCAGTTTGTCCCCTGCCTCTGACTCCCCAGTAGCCTGACCTGTCCTGACTCATGGTTCTGATTTCCAGTTTGTCTCCTGCTTCTGAGCTTTTGGCATCCTGGTGTAGCTGACTCTTGACTCCTGTCTCATGACTGTGTGCTCTGGCTGCTCACAACCCAACCATGGCAGCCAGACTAGATGATCAGATCAGGAAAACTTTTTTGAACTAGTTAAAGTCGATTATGATTCTCAACCCTCATTTGACAGAATCTGTCTGTCTCTTGCAGGTGTATATCTGGCCCCTACCACTGCAGTATCTGAGCCTTCACCACCTTCAGGGTATTTATATTCGCAGTTTATCTGTGAGGTAAGAGAGGGTCATTACAGATTAGGAGAAAGACGTAGCCTCTCTGGGTCTCAATCTTTTCTGCCAAATGAGGTATTTTTGTTTCAGGCTGATAACTAATGAGTGTCAGTTCTCACTGTAAAACCCTAGTGTAGACAAGGCCTAGGCAGATTTTACTGTGACGTAGGTGGCTGAGGTCAGCACTGCACACTCTACCCGGGTTCGACTTCACCTAGCTACATTGCAGGAAAAGCTACAGTGCCTTGTTTTCACAGCAAGACAGCAGCATGCATTAGCTCTCACACTGTAAACACATATCTTGCTTAGAAGTCAAGACACACTGGAAGTAACTTGGTCAAGGTCACAGAGGGAGTCAGTGGCAGAGCGGGACTTGAACATAGGCATCCCAGAGTCTACATGAGGGCCTGAACCACAGACCCTTCCTTGTAATTGTCTGGCTCAGCTGATATTTCAAAGCAAAATGTTCCCCAAATCACCACCTCCTGCTCCTCTTACTGCTGAAATCCAGAGTTCAAGGTTCTTAATTTCCTGCTGGGGCATCCCCATCACCAGCTCTTGGAGCCAAATAAGGACCACAGGGAAATACTCTACTTTCGGGCTGCTGGCTGCAGAGAAATTGCAGAACAGGGAGCTGGGGACATGATCGGTGAGCAAGATGGGAACGGCTTTCTAAATAGAAAATCTAAAATAGACAATCAATTGGCAAGTCTGCCCAGTTTCCTGTTCGTGGCCTGGTATCAGGAACTGACTTTAGATGTTTCCAAGCCGCCGTGCTGCTCAGGGGATGTTTCAAGGCACATTGTAATAGCATGGCCGTCATGACATCCACATTGTATTTACATTAGTGTGCCCAACACTTGGGACTTAGGCTTGGTCGTCACACAGGTTCTGTATTGCTGTAACTATGTCCGTTAGAGGCCTGACTATTTGACTGAGTTCTCCAGGGATCTGACTGAGCTCGTACCTGTCATCTATTGATCAGCTGGAGGAAAGGACCCCACAAGCAGAGTTTATTTGCATAGATCGGCTGTGGCAAAATTACTGACCCTCTGAGCCGGATATGACAATCTTCAGAAGTTCAAGAGTTGGGGGTGTGCCTGCCGGGGCTTGGGGCTTTAGCCCCATGGTAGGGTGGTCAGAGTAGGGGTTTCTGTCCTGCAGAGAGGAGGATCTCAGAGCTTCAGCCCTGGGGGAGGCAGTAGCCGGGGCTCAGGGCTTCAGCCTTGTGGGAGGCATCTGCCAAGGTTCAGAACTTCAGCCCCGCTCGAGCTCAAGTCCTGAGCCCTGGCAGGCACTCCCCATGGGGCTGAAACCCTGTGGTGACAGAAGCCAGAGGTGCCTGGGGGGGGAGGTGTCATATCCTCCCCCTAGATTTTTGCCAGGGTTTTCTGGCCCCCCTTGCTGTAGGTGTTCTCCCACTTCCTGGGATCAGTGGTCAGCAGTAGCCCCAGCCACTCATCAGCACCTCGGTCGGCCAGCAGCCCTGGGAGCTCTGGTCAGTCTTCAGGTGGCAGTCCCAGGAGCTCCTCCTTGATGTCCCACTCTGGCAATAGGCAATAAGCGTCTCCCTCAGCAACTCCAGCCCAACTGACCTACAGGTCCCGCCTTTTGTACTTCTGCTTCCTGTCCTGCCCCTTGGCTTCCGGTGGGGTGGGAGTGGCTATCCTACCTCTGCAGCCCAAGGGATGGGCAGAGATTCCTCCTGAGCTGTCTCTGAGGGAGGCCACACCCAGAGTGATCAATAGATACGTTACCAAGGTGATCAATTGTGGCTGTTTGGGTTAAAGTTCACTCAGATCTTAGATGCAAGAATAATGAAATGTTGTTATCCTTATTGTACAAGTAAATCAAAACAAAGTGGTAAAGTCCTCATGGATTATTTTGCTTTGAAAGGACATTTTGTTTAGAAACGTATTTTATCTTGGTATACGTTATTATATCTCAAATAGAAAATTCAAAACGGAAACATAACAATTTGATTTTATAGAAATGAAATGTTTCAATTGAGCCAAAATGAATTTTTTTTTGAAAAATTTGGCTCACAGATAAACACTGGAATTGACCAGTTCACCTTGTTCTGGAACAAACCCCAATTCTGAAAGGTCAGAATTTCCTGTGAAACTGGAATTCCGGTTCTTGTGCAACTCCACATGTAGCAGAATTCATGGAGATATTGCTAAGTTTGTGCTGCCAGCAGGTGGCTGTCCTGTAGAACTACACTTTTATCATATACCACTGAATGTCAGAGCTGGCTGGGGGTTGAGCTGTTCATAACAAATACCATTTCAACGTATAATTTATAACTTTCAGCAACTGCCCTGAACAACTGGAACAAGAGAAGCCAGATCCAGATCTCAGTTACTCTTGTGTAAATCCAGAGTGACCGCATTGGAGTCCATGGACTTGTTCTGGATTTATACCTAAGGTCCAAACCTGATCAGCCTTGGGGTGAAAATCCATTAGAGATCCAGGGATCATGCGGACAACTTTCCTTCAAAAAAATGTTAATTTGTCACAGAACAAAATGCTTTGTTTCAATTACCTCTCTCTAGTCTGTCGATCTATCTAGGAGTATTGCGCTGTAGAAGAATGTACCAAAACAGGCTGGGATCTCAGTGACACCAGCGTGAACAGGGGTGATTTCACTAACTGACCACTGGGCAATTCTAAGTTTTTGTATTGATTTAACTCTATCAGTTTAGAAATTGATCGAGTTAAATCTCTGTGCCCCCAGTGTGGAGACGGACAGAGCTGTCTGAAGCTGCTTGTAACTTTTGCTCCATGCATCTGAAGAAGTGAATTTTGGCAATTAATTTGGCAATTGATCTTTGATTATCAACAGGTAAGTATGCCCAGTGGTCTATGATGGGATGTTAGATGGGGTGGGATCTGAGTTACTATAAAGAATTCTTTCCTGGGTGCTGGCTGGTGAGTCTTGCCCACATGCTCAGGGTTTAACTGATCGCCATATTTGGGGTCGGGAAGGAATTTTCCTCCAGGGCAAATTGGCAGAGGGCCTGGAGGTTTTTCACCTTCCTCTGCAGCATGGGGCATGGGTCACTTGCTGGAGGATTCTCTGCAGCTTGAGTTCTTTAAACCATCATTTGAGGACTTCAATAACTCAGACACAGGTTAGGGGTTTGTTACTGGGGTGAGTGGGTGAGATTCTGTGGCCCGCAGTGTGCGGGAGGTCAGACTAGATGATCATAATGGTCTCTTCTGACCTTAAAGTCTATGAGTCTATAAGTGAGGTTTTTTTACTGACAAAAGTTTATGCCCAAATAAATCGGTTAGTCTTTACGGTGCCACCGGACTCCTTGTTTTTCCAGTGTGAGCTTTATTACTCAGAAAAGCTCTGCTGATAGAAGGTGTTTATAATGGGGTAACTGCATACAGGGGGTTGCATACATTAAATTGCATCCGTTTCTAAATGGAACTAGTGAAAGCAATAGAAATGCTGGGTGGAGCCTGCTCTGAGGCCCAGAGAGGCTCTGTCATGGGAACCTGAGACCACCCTTTGGTTCCTGGGTATCTCGTGGAGGGGCTGGGGTCAGACAGCAGAAAGTTACTCATCTTCCCTTTCAAGGCCCTTCACAGCCACCTACCTGTTGCCTCCCACACACTGTCGAGATGTGGTCTCATAGGCAGTGAGTGTAAGTGGCCAGAGGAGGCTAAGCCTCCCCAAACAGCCTACCTGCTGCCTTTGGAACGCGCTGCTGCCATAAGGGTGGGTTACCCAGCTGTGGCTCCGGCCACGTTCTGACCCAAGGCCCTGGTCCCACTTGTCCTCTTCCCCCAAGGCACCGCCTCTTCCTGTCCCTGCTCCACCCACATGGGAGCCTCATTGCAGCAGGTGAGGAGGTGCATGTGAGTAGTGAGTAACCAGCTTGTCGGCCAACTGGCGAGCAGGGGGGACCTGGGGTATGGGTGTGAGCAGCAGGCGGTGGGACAGGGGATGGAGAAAAGAGGCACAAGCGATGGGTGTGGGGGAAGAGTCACAAGTGGGGGTGGGAGCCTCGGGAAAGGGGCCAAATGGGGCCAAAGGCAGAGCATGGGTGGGGTGTCTGGGGCAGGAGGCTGAATGGGGGTGGGCCTCAGGGCGTGGCCTCGGTGCGCTCAGCCTCCCCAAATGAAGGAGTTACATGCTATCCACGTGTGGACTCCCACTTCTGATCAGCCCGTGCTGCCAGCCTCCAGCGTCCGCTTGCTCCATTTTCAAACAAGTCCCTTGGTGCATCCTCCAGCTTGAGGGGAGAAGGAAGATTTCCCTGAGCATCCACACAACCCCTTCATCATCCTCGCTCCTCCGCTTTGCCCTGATTCCTGCAGAAAACTCACCAACCCTCAGGCTGCTGGTGAGCGGAGATCACTGCCCCTCACGCTGACTAGTTCTGCCTCATTGCTTCCCTGCGCTTCCCCGTCTGTCTGTATCTACCTGTCATCTCTTGCCCTAGACACAGACTGTGCATGGCTGAAGGCAGGGACCATCTCTCAGTTCAGTGGCTGTCCAGCACCTGGCACTGTGGGGTCCAGGCCATGACTGGGGCACCTCAGCACTACAGTAATACAACAACAAGAGACTCACATTGGGCAGGAGTCTCCATCCAGACACCTCACACGGATGGGCTCTGCCCAAGGTACACTGCCAGCAGTGGATTCATGTGGCAGGTTGGCAGGCAGCAGGGACATGGGAGCAGAGATCACAGCCCTGGAGCCTCTGAGCTCAACAGGGAGGTGAGGAAAGGGGGAGTTGTCCTGGAGAGGGAGTGATTGTTGGGGGACCACTTCCTTCTCAGCTGGGGTTTGTGCAGGGCAGGCTCTAAGCATGCTTACCAGATCAGGCCCCACAGGCAAGGTCCAGGCTGGCCTGAGGATCTCTCCGGCGCCTAAGCATTGAACTGCTCAGCTGTGTCAGGGCTGCAGCAGCTCCGTTCACATCCACTGGTGTTCAGGTCTGAAGGCAGTGCTGCCGCCAGCAGCAGCGCAGAAGTAAGGGTGCCATAATATTGATTGATGAGGCACAGAAAGGGATCCTGTTTGTACTGCACAACTTCAGGAACATGTCTTGCAAACACTTTCATGGCTACTTGATGAGCCATCAACCACTGCTGAGAGAGATACGCTCTACAGAGAAACATGCATTGGCCCAACAGGAAGAAGTACAGTAGGAAAGGACTGACTGCATATAAAAAGGTACATTTAAATTTGATTTATATTTATTTTTGAGGCTCTTACACTTGCTATTTATAAATGTTAGTGGGATTGGTTTCCTGGAGTACAACCTGGACTAGGAGCCCTCTGTCCTACTAGCCTGTGCTCCCCCTCACACTGTGATGCTGTTGCTAAGCCACAAACCGCTGTCAGGGATTGCCCTTATGCAGCCTTCCACAGGCAAGGACACACCCAACTGAACACTTCTCCCTGCCATTCATGAACCAACGATAGAGAGGCTCCAGCCAATTCTCCCCAGCCTTGCACCCCAGAACTCTATCATTTTGCACCAGTCAGAAGTCTGACCAGTGTAAATTCATTAAGATCACCACTTCTATGAAGGAAAGTGGACATGCACCAGCCTTTGAAACCTGAGCCGATTTTCCCAATCACATCAACCCAAACACACAGTTTTAGGTAAAATATGAAACAGATTTATTCACTGCAAAAAGATAGATTTTAAGTGATCATAAGTAGTGAGCATAGAGATTAGAGTTGGTTACCTAAGAAATAAAATAAATTCCCAGTCTAAGTTCCATGAACTAAACATGATTTGAATCAAGCAGTGTCTCACCTGGATAGATAGTAGTACAAACAGGTTACAAATCTTCAATACACGGGCTGGAACTCTTCTCCACCCAGCACCACCTCCACAGTTCGAAGTCTTTGTTCTCCAGATGTGTTTCCAGGTGTTGAGTTGTGAGGGGAGTGAGGCCAAGTGATGATGTCACTTCCCCACTTTTATAGTTTCTTCCAGCTTGCTGGAAAGATCTTTGCTATGATGTGACTCAAGCAGTCTCCATTGTCTAGGTGCTCCCTCTGAGAAGTCTCCATTGTGGACAGTTCCTCGGATAGTCGTTGGGAGTGTGGATTCCCTTTAATGAGTCATCAGCACGTCTGGCTCCTCCATTGTTTCACCAGAAAAGCTGTTCGTGGGTGTTCCCAACCTCACAATATATTTCAGTAACACAAACATAGCAAAACATCGTAACTCCACATACAATGATAGCACATACAATCCAACAGGATATCAATTTTCAACAGATCAAGACTTTTAAAATGATACCTCACAAGGCAGACCTTGTAAAGAACATGTCATAATTGTATGACAGTGGTGAATATGGGGGTTCCAGAGTGCTGCTTTGAGGTACAAAGTGCCACAGTTAGATATTCAAAATAGAAAGAAACTGTACAGTAGGAATGGGACCCCTCTCCCCGTCAACTCCTCCACTCCCCCAGCAGTGTCCTCTATTTGGGAACTTGAAATGTGGTAACCTTAGACAGGGAGATTTCCCAGCGCACTCAGCACTGGCCTCACACTGCTTCTTGGAGTCATCAGGAGTGTGGCGGGAGGTGGGGCAGGGTGAGGCCAACGCTAGGCACTCTGGGAAATCCCCCATAGAGAGCATAGAGGAAGGGCTGCCTTTTGCATTCCAGCTTTTAATACAAATTGCTGAGAATCCAGGTCTTGATCCAGAGTGCCCCAGCATCTGGGGTATTAGGCTCGAGGTGACGGGCCGGGAGAGCCCTGCTCACATACAGTGCCCACACTCGGCGTTGGATCACTGAGATACACACTGCACTAGCTGCAGCAGGATATCAGTTAGCGGGATGCTTCTCTTCAGGGATCTACCTCCAGCCCTCACTAGGCCCTGGGGACTGGCCTTTGTGGGACTCTGTTTAGGTCAAGGCTGAGAGGGAGGCTGGCCTTGTCATTAGGGGACTGGGCTGGGACATGCCAGCCCTGGGGGTGGTGCCCAACTCTGCCACAGATGTTCTGTGTGACTTTTGGTAATGCACGTGGCCTCTCCGGGCCCCAGTTCCCCAGCCGCAAAGTTTCTGGTGAGACTGTGAGCTATTTGGGGAAAAGGAAGGGGAAGTGGTCAGTGGTATGCAGGGGACAGCCTGGGTTTGAAAGATATTTTCTGTCAGACGTGCAGAGTGAGGGGTGTTTCTAAGTGCTGAAGGCTGGGATGTCGTTGCCCTCAGTAATACCGTCCAGGCTGCTCAGTGCTTTGGTGCTAACAGCAGCTAAGGCAGCCTGCTCATTCAGCAGACCTCAATGCTACGCATAAAGAATGACCATCAGCACAAAGGTGACAAAGGCTGCTGACCAGGTTTATTGCCCTCAAGGCACAGCCATAGCACCTGGGGTACGTGGTAGCCGGTTGTTACCTCCCCTTGTTCTGATATCTTGGACAAAACCTCCCTATTCAGTATTCTGTCAAACCACCTGATCTTGTTCTAGACTGAGGTGACTCTGTACTAGCTGGAATGCATTTATATAAATATCCAGTGCCTAGTGCACTAGCAACAGCTTTGCCAAGTTCATGTATTAGAAGATTATCTGCTTTAATACCTGGCCTGACTTTGGTTCACAGCCTCTGGTTCTGGCCTCAGATCTAGCATCAGACCCAGTGCTCCAGGCTCTATCTCTCTACTACATCCCCTGCTCTTTGTCTTTTTATGGGGAGGATATTTACCCCTTGTGAGGCGTTGTCACCCCTGGGGTGCAGTCTGGGAGCCATGGGAACTGCTGTGCCCCTCTACTCACCCAGCGTTGCTGGTCCTTTTCTCACACTGCTTTGCTGGTGACACACAGCCAGCCTCTCCAGGCCCTGTTATCACCCAGCATGACAACAGCTGGTGCCACACACCCAGCTGAGTTACCTGAGTCCAGGGGCTCGGGCCCTCAGGCCGGGCAGAGCACGAACAGTCCAGGGGTTCGGGCCCTCAGGCCGGGCAGGGCATGAACAGTCCAGGGGCTCGGGCCCTCAGGCCAGATAGAGCATGAACAGTCTGATGTCCTAGCTCTGGCAGACGGCAGACAAACCCAGGCCTCTTGGCCTAAAGTGGGGAGGCTGCCACCCCAGGAGTGGAGTTGGCAGCAGGGGGAAGGGAGACCCAGGTCCAGCCTACTCCACTGGGTCCCAGCCTAGTGTCCTAACAATGGTGGAGTGTTTTGCCACTGGGTCAGCAGGGATCTGCCTGAAACACACTGACCTGGGCACAAACACAACACAACCAAACTACTGTCTGGTGTCCCTGGGCTACTTCCTACACTCCCCTCGCCATGTACGGTTTTCCTCCGTCTCCCCAAGTGTCGTCAGAGGTCACCAGAGGTCACCAGTGTGGTGCTCTGCTCTGTCCAATGTTGATATCAGATGGCTGCGTGTGTGTGTTTCCGCTGTGTGCTGGCCTGGCTCTGCGCAGATAGCTGGCACAGCAGACCCCGAGAGAAACCCCAATGACCACAGACTTCGATAAGGTATGAAGGCACCCGGCCAGGTTTATTGCCAAATGAAACATAGTCTCTAGCTCCCTGGATCAGATGTCTACAGTTCTGCTAGTACATATGTGCTCCCTGACAATGGACCGGCTCAGTCAGTGGTGAGACTTATCACTGCCCTGTAGGCCAAACAAAGATAACCCCTCAGAGGTCCATTTTTATACACAGATACAAACAAGTTACACCTCACTCCTGACGTATTGAGCTACAACCCCTCTACCTGTCACCTATTACCTTGTACATGTTGGTTTGAGCAAAACAGCTCTATCCATCATATTATCCTTTTAACCTTGTTTTTCGGATGGGTCAGCATGTTCCTGTTATCTGAGGGGGAATGTGCTTGTGCTCGAGTGTTCTGGTACCATCCTGGACCATGTTTACATCTCTTGTGCCCAGTACCTTTTAGGTATGTGTTTTTTTGCAGCATCAGCTCTCTTCATGCGAGATTCTGTGCGCAGGGCCTGCCTCTTGCTCACAGCTTAACTTTATTTTATATCAGCAAAGTCTTGATCATGACTTTAGCTCAGGCCTCAGGCCTCATACCAGGCCTCTGATACAAGGACTTATGTTTCAGAACCTCATCTTATTACTCACTTGCTGGCAAGAATACTGTGGGAGACTGTATCAAAAGTTTGGCTAAAGTCAAGATATATTACATCCCCCACTTTCCCCATAACCACAGAGCCAGTTATCTCATCATAGAACACAATTGGGTTGGTCAGGCATGACTTGCCCTTGGTGAATCCATGGTGACAGTTCCTGATAACCTTCCTCTCCTCCAAGTGCTTCAAAATGGATTCCTTGAGGACCTGCTCCATGATTTTGCCAGGGACTGAAGTGAGGCTGACTGGTCCGTAGTTTCCCAGGTTCTCTTTCTTCCCTTTTTAAAATATGGGCACTATATTTGCCTTTTTCCAATCATCTGGGACCTCCCCCAATTGCTACAAATTTTCAAAGATAATGGCCAATGGCTCTGCAATCACATCGGCCAACTCCCTCAGCACCCTTGGATGCATTAGATCTGGACCCATGGACTTGTGCATGTCCAGCTTTTCTAAATAGTCCTTAACCTGTTTTTTCACCGAGGAGTGCTCACCTCCTCCCCATACTGGGTTGCCCAGTGCAGCAGTCTGGGAGCTGACCTTGTCCGTGAAGACTGAGGCAAAAAAAGCATTGAGTACTTCAGCTTTTTCCACATCATTTGTCACTTGGTTGCCTCCCCCTTTCAGTCAGGGTCCAACATTTTCCCTGACCTTCTTCTTGTTGCTAACATACCTGCAGAAACTCTTCCTGTTACCCTTCACATCCCTTGCTAGTAGCAAGTCCAATCATGCCTTGGCCTTCCTGATTACACCCCTGCATATGCATACAATATTTTTATACTCCTCCCTAGTCATCTGTCCAAATTTCCACTTTTTGTAAGCTTCCTTTCTGAGTTTAAGCTCACTGAAATTTCATGTTTAAGCCAAGCTGGTTGCCTGCCATATTTGCTGTTCTTTTTGCACATTGGGCTGGTTTGTTTCTGCGCCCTCAATAAGGCTTCTTTATAATACAGCCAGCTCTCCTGGACTTCTTTTCTCCTCATATTAGCCTCCCAGGGTATCCTGCCCTTCAGTTCCCTGAAGGAGTCAAAGTCTGCCTTTCTGAAGTCCAGGGTCCATATTTTGCTACTCTCCTTTCTTCTTTTTGTCAGGATTCTGAACTCAACCATCTCCTGGTCACTGCTGCTTAGATTGCCATCCACTTCTAGTTCCCCTACCAGTTCTTCCCTGTTTGTAAGCAGCAGGTCAAGAGGAGCATGGCCCCAGTTGGTTCATCCAGCACTCATACCAGAAGTTGTCCCCAACATTCTCCAAAAACATCCTGAATTTACTTTGCTGAGTAATATACATTTTTAAACAACAGTTAAACCTGGTCAAATAGCGGTTTCTATAATGTCTCTGTTAGATGACTGCATACTCAATTGTCCATATATGGTACACTGAAATTGGTTGACCAGTCTGCTACTCCTGATGCCTGGGCATTTCTTCATTGTATACTGATATCTTCTGGTGTCTGGTGTGGGATGCACCCTTAAACAGCCGATGGTTAACATAATAAAGTTTATTCTTGTTTGCTTTACATTTCTCTTGTTTTCAATAACCCACATTTGATATACAGATTAATTTAGTTTGTTTACACTATAATAGGAATAAAGTCTTCTATAATGCAAGCTATGCTTTTGTTCCGATTTTTCCCAATTATTAGCTTTTTAGAGTTAATTTGCTTGCCATACCAATTCAACTTTTGTTAACTGTCTGGAAGCATGCTTTAACAGCCACTACTTCCATTTAATCTAACATAAAAGAAAAAAAGTATAAAAATTAAACGAAAATGAATTTTAAATACAGGTGTATGCACACATTTTGAGCATATTAAACTTTCATGACATTTGGCTTTGATTGGGAGACAAAACCCCTTGAAACTGTTTGGTTTGCAACATAATGAGACATAGTATATATTGTTCTATTTTTAAACATTTTTCTATAACATTTTATAACTATCTTTTAAATATTTAATAAGGGCTCAAACAAGTTTATAAAAACCCTAAAAAGAAGCTGACATTTTGTTACTATTAACTTTGCATTAATATTAAGGTTTTCCCCTTACATTCTTTCCTTTTGTGACACATGGCTAGAAACGGTTAAACGGCTTGCAGGCTCAATGACCCAAAGCCCACCTTTAAAGTCATGTTAGAACAGTATGTGAATGATAATTAGGGCCATTCAAGCTAAATAGGAGAGAACTTTGAAATGTAAACATATATTGTTAGAAGTAATACTAATTGTGTGTATCTTAGATGCTACCCCTAAACAGTTTCTGTCTGTCACTGATTGGTTCAGTGATCAAAAGGGAATATTAACATTTGGATGACTCTTGGGTAAAATAATGTCATTGTCTATATGTCTCTTTGAAGTTTGCAATAGACTGCCTAATGGATAAATTACCCTATATTAATTTGTGTAACTACTTACTAGAGGTGTTTAGAAAGCAAAAGGTTACATCAAAAGTTTATTGTTTAATGAGGACTGTGTGGTCAAGTGGATGCTAGGACACTGTATAAAAAGATCCTTGTGTCCTGATTCTGTCATCTCAGATCTGCTTAGACTTCATCAGGGGAAGTTTGAGTTGCAAGATTGAGGTCCCAGTTAGGCTAGTACGCCCTGAACATGACATTTGCACATTGGACTATAACCTATGTACTATAACTTTTTGCAACTACAATGCTCACCATCTCTGCTCTGAATCTGAATCTTAAGAATTGAACTCGTGTCTCTATGTATATTGATCTTTTAACCATACTCTCTCTTTTGTTTTTTAATAAATTTTTAGTTTAGTTAATAAGAACTGGCTGTAGCATGTATTTGGGTAAGATCTGGAATATTCATTAACCTGGGAGATAATGTGTCCTTTGGAACTGGTAGAACCTTTTCTTTTGTATGATGAAATAAGATTTTCAGAAATCATCATATTTGACCTAGGTACCTGGATGGAGGTCTGGGGCTGGATCACTTTAAGGGAACTGTGTTGTTTGGACTTCCGAGTAACCAGTAAGGTAATAAAGAACCTTTTTTATACTGACTTGGTAAATCTAAGTATTGGAATATCCACCAGCTTTGTGGGGATTGACTGCTCCATTCTTTGCAGTTCACCCTAATTGAGTGACCATACCTGGCTCCCCACTAGGACCCAGATCACATCTTTCAAGAAAAAAATCTGTAATTAATAAAGGAGAATTATTTTTGTTTGCAATAGCATTATTAGTTGAGGCTATATATCTCCATATCTATCTCTATCTCTCTATATATATGCCTTCTGAGCTTTGTAAAAAAAATTAGTTGGTATTATGATTGTTATACCCCAAGCATAATATTCAAAAACTGTGGTGTCACTTATATTAAAAAAAAAAAGAAATACAATGGATTTTTGTTCCAACAAAACTGAAACCAAAAAATAGTCACGACACACACAACATACAACATACAACATACAACACAGAGCAACATGCAAAACAAACACAATTATTTTAAAAAATACTATTAAATGGAACAGAGAAAAGCCCATATTTTAAATATTAGTCAGTGGTTAGGATTAGAAGCAGAGTTAACATTTCTGTTACTTGGCATGTAATAACTATAACTTTTAAAACAAAGAGAAAGCAGAAGTGAGGAGAAGCAGGAGGTGTGGGGGGAAGAGCAGCCTAGGAAGAGAGGAAGACCTGAGCTGAGAGAAGTGAATTTACTCTGTCACGTTTTACCTTAAAGCACAGACAGCAGCAGCGAATTTAGTAAACAGAGAAAGGATACAAAGGAAAACTTAACCAGCAGGTAAAAATATTTGAGAAAGAAGGTTACATTATTAGCTCTAAGCGGAGGAGTGGGGCTCTGTGGGTAAAAGCAGTTGGGAACTTGTACCTCTGGTTTTTATCCTGGCTTTGAGAGGAGAGGGGCAGTGTTTACCTCCTCTTGCAAAACTTGGATTTAGTCCCACAGTGTCTGTTGCTTTTGTTGCTTTTTCTAAGTTTTTTTGTTTGTTTCTGTTACTTGCCCTGCTAATGTTGGGGTGTGTTGTCTTAACCATCCTGGCCACAGTTTGCAATATTGTCCATTTCTTACTGTTGTTATTTTTCAAGGCGACAGTCTCTGCCCTAGCCTTACAGATTCCAGGCCATGTTTCCACACTTTGTTCTTTAAACTCATATGGACCATTTTCTTTCCATTACCCAGCATGTCTAAAACGTATTCAAATCTGTGGATTGAAGGGAGGGGAATAGAGCATTCCTTAGCTCATCATTTTCTGTTATGTTAAGTCACAATCCCTGCAGAGGGCAGTCTGTCACCTACTGGCTCAGTGGTCAGGGTCACCGGTGTTGCTAAGTGCTGAGGCTGGGATGTTGTTGCTTTGGTAATGCCGTTCAGGCTGCTCGGTGCTTTTTGCCAATAGCAGCTAAGGCAGCCGGCTCATTCAGCAGAGCTCGATGCTACTCATAAAGAACGACCACAGGCCACAGTTTGGTGACAAAGGCAGCTGGTCGGGTATATTGCCCTCAAGGCACAGTCATAGCGCCCTGGCTCCGTGGTTACAGGTACACTAACACATGAGTGCCCAGTGGCAAGGAGCTGCTCAGTCAGCAGCGGGAGTCTCTGCTGTCCCCTCGGCCACACAGGGGGTTAAGGCAAAATACCCTGACTTTTATAGACTGAGACAAACAACTGGGATAAACAACTAATATTCCACCTGACGTGTTCCATGACATCCATTTGTTACCTCCCCTGGTTCCTGATGTCTTGGACAAAACTTCCCTATTCAGTATTCTGTCGAACCATCTGATCTTGTACTAGACTGGGGTGACTCTGTACTAGCTGCAATATATTTACATAAATATCTAGTGCCTAGAATACTTGCAACAATTCTGCCAAGTTCATGTTCATGCTTTAAAACATGGCCTGACTGATTCACAGCCTCAGTTCTTGCACCAGGACCAGTGCACCAGGCTCTCTCTCTATTACAAGGGAAGGGGAGCTCAGAGGTAGCTTGGGACCCCCTCTTTGGGACTCAGACCCCCATGCTGGCTCTGCGCCCCTCAGTTCTGACAGGGAGGGGAAAGGGAGTGAATTATAACACAGTCTCTTTCTGCAAGTTTCTGCTAGGACCAAACAGGTGTTCAGAGAGCAGTGCTCAGTTCCCACGGTGGCAGTTCTGCGTTGGCCCCCAGGAAATCCCTTGATTTGCATAGTGACAAATCTGAGTCACCCAGCTGTGTAATGGCCTGAGCAGCACCCAGCCCTGATTGCACAGGGGCCAGTGACTTGTCACCCTTGGCACTTAAGGTCTGTGGTGGCTGGTGATAGAGAGAGGGGTGTGCATGGAGGCAGACAGATACGTGCCTATGGAGACTGACTGGGGGTGTGCTCCAGTCTCTTTGGGGACATGGGTTTCAACCCCTCAGCTGCCTAGGTAGGGAGTGTGGCCTAGCAGCTAGGCCCTAGACTGGGACTCAGGAGCTGGGGGTTCAGTCCCAGCTCTGCCACTGCTCTGCTGGGTGACCCTGGGCAGGCTGCTTCCCTCTCTGTGCCTCAGCTGGCTCATCTGTACAAGGGGGGTAATGCTTTGGGATCTAGCGAGGAGACACCCTCTGCCCAAATGGGGGGCTACTGCAAAGAAATGTGGCCAAGCCGCATTTTCAATGTCTCATTTTTAGCACCGTTTGCCTCTTTGTTTTGACCAGCCTCCCGTGTTTGCTCCTCACTTGAACTAGCGTGGCCAAGTGCCGCTCGCTCCCCCGGGGGTGAATCAGGAGCGACTCCATGGCCAGTCCCAGGAGCAAATCCAGCAAAAGCGAGAGCGGAGTCAAGCCTGTAACGGGCTGGCTGGGAACCCAGCATTGTTACTGGCATTATAAACGGGGCAAACGAGCTGGGCAGGCCGGGAGTGTCGGGGGTGGGTGGGTTAGGGAGCCAGGGGGATGCAGATCCTCTAGGGTCATGTGTAGGGTCAGCAGCTGAACGCTGGCAATGTGCAGAAACACCAGAGAGAGACAAGAACCCTAGGCCAGATCCACAGCTGGTGTAAATCACTCCATTGACTTCACTGGAGCAATGACAATTTACACCCACTAGGGTCTGGTCCTCTGTGTCTCGCCTGGTATATACAAGAGCCAGGACAGGACTGAACCAAGATCCCCTGCCTGTGCCTGGGGGCGGCTCCATAAGGGGGTCAAAGATCTCCTGGCCCCAGGAGAGGCGATGGGTAGCACCCCACGCCCAGGGCTGCGGCAGCGCCATCCCAGGCTGGCTGTGAGTGAGTGCTGAGCTCCTGTCAGCTGGCTCCAGTCCCTGGGTTGGGCATAGGGTGACAGGCTACTAAGTGTGAAAAATTGCGATGAGGTTGGGGGGTAATAGGTGCCTATATCGGGGGTGGGGGGTAATAGGTGCCCATATAAGCAAAAGCCCCAAATATCAGGACTGTCCCTATAAAATCAGGACATCTGGTCACCCTAGTTTGGCGGAGCAGCCCTTGTGTGAAAGGGAAAGCTGCTTCCTTCCTCTTTCCCTAGCAGAGGCGTTATGCAAAGGGGAACATGTTTTGCTGCAGTACGTCAGCAGGCCCCTTTCACAGCATCCAGGATGCCGGGAAGGGCAGCGCTGCTTGTGCTGGGTGAGTAGGGGTTGGGGGGCTGGGTGTTGGGGGGGCCACGGGAGTGGGCAGGAGGGCTGGGTGATTGTACTGTAGTCCTAGGGTGCTGACGGCCCATGCAAGCTGTAGGGGGGAGCACCTGTCCCAAAGAAGTTTAGTGAGATTCAGAGGGATCCCCCCACTGCAGGGATGGAGAGGAGGACTCAGTCTCCGTGGCCCACTCAGTCCCTGGCCAGTCTGCAGACAGCCCCAAGGGGGCAGTTAGTGCCAAGGAAAGGGCCATTTTAGCTGTGGGCATGAGGTGGCAGTGAGGTCTGGCGACAGCCAGAGAAGACATTTCACTGTCCGAGAGCAGGCGAGACATCAGCCCCATTCACTGAGCCGCAGAACTGGGGCCACCAGGGGAGCAGCATGTGTCCTGCCCAGCTCAGCATGGGCTCCCCTGGGTTCGCTGGCTTCCCAGATCTTCACACTCTGGGGAACAAAGAGAGCTGGGCTCTGGTCCCAGGAGGGATCTAATATGGTCCTATGGAGGGACATGCCACGGCTAGTGCCAGTGGGGCAGCAAGGCCAGGCACAGTGGGGCGGGGCGGGTGAGCTGCAGGGGTAGCTGCTGGGGTGCTGCCAGCAGGTGTCTCATGTGACAAACTAGGCACAGGCCCGGCAGCACTCCGAGTCCATGGGCTCACCCTGAGCCCATCCCAGCCGGGTTCTGGTCTGTGCTTAGTCCCGATGGTGCAGCTCTAGGAGTCTGGACACCTGGGCTCTCTCCCCAGCTCTGCCCCAGACTCCACAGGAGGCCTTGGAGGAGCCCCTGTCTCGTGTGGGCTCCATGTCCCCATGTGCATGGGAGGTGAGGGCTCTGACCACCTGGGGAGCGGGCCCCTCTTTAGATTGTGACGCGAGAAGGGACCTCTGTGCAAGGGCGGCTCTAGGTATTTTGCCGCCCCAAGCATGGCAGGCAGGCTGCCTTCAGCAGCTTGCCTGAGGGAGGTCCCTGGTCCCACGGATTTGCCGGCATGCCTGCGGGAGGTCTGCCAAAGCCACAGGACCTGCGGACGCTCCACAGGTGCGCTGCCGAAGGCAACCTGCCTGCCGCCCTTGCCACGACTGGCAGAGTGCCCCTCGTGGCTTGCCGCCCCAGGCACACACTTGGTGTGCTGGTGCCTGGAGCCGCCACTGCCTCTGTGATCCCCATGTCTGAGCGGCTGCTCGACACAGGCCAGAGGGCTTCCTGTAACAGCCCCCGTGTTGGTGTCAGGGGAAACAGGCTCTGTACTCAGCCTTGCTCCTTCTCATTTCTTTTGCAGCCCTTGGCCTAGCTGGTGAGTCCTGCTCGTCTTTGATTATTCCTGCCCCAACCCCTAATGTCCAGGTACTGGGGGTGCTGCCCCTGCTCGCTAATACTAGATAGTACCTGGGTACGAGGAACTGCTGTGACATTACCCCACTACTTCCTACCACCAGACAGTACTTGGGTATGGGGGGCTGCTGTGATATTACCCCACTGCCCCCTACCACCAGACAGTACCTGGGTATGGGGGGCTGCTGGGACATTACCCCACTGCCCCCTAGTACTAGACAATACCTGGGTACCAAGGGGACAGCATTGGACATAGGCAGCAGGCTTGTATAATTTTGGGTGGTGCCCAAAATGGTGGTGCGCCCCGGCTCCCGCCCTGTAAGCCAATATAAAATGAAGCTACAATGCATCGGCACCACAAGATTACAAGGGTCAATTAAAAGTGGAAAGTCAGAAGGAGCACTTGCCTGCTTCAATATATGGTATTATATTTTGCTGCACCTGTTGTGACAAAGTGGGAATGTTCTTAATGTTTTCTCTGAATACTGTGTGGGTGCCTCAGTTTCCCCTGCAAGGTGCCAACTGAAGGTGTTGGGGACAAAGAGATCAGGTGGCCTCCTTGTCCAGAAGAGACACAAAGGCCAGAGGAAGTGTCATAACATATTCCCAGATTTGGACCTTAGCGTCCACAATATGGGTGTTAGCATGAAAACCTCCAAGCTTAGTTACCAGCTTGGACCTGGTAAAGCTGCCACCACCCAAAAAATTAGAGTGTTTTGGGGCACTCTGGTCCCCTCAACAACCTTCCCTGGGCACCCCAAGACCCAAATTCCTTGAGTCTTACAACAAAGGGGAATAAACCATTCCTCCCCCCCTTCTCCCTTCCAGGTGTTCCCTCCCTGGGTTCCTGGAGAGATACACAGAAGCAAGCTCCGTGAATCTAAACGGAGGGACTCCACCCTCCCTATTTCCAGTCCTGGAAACAGAAGTACCGAGAGAGAGCCAAGCTTCCCCCCCACCCCCCTCCTTCACCCAGAGGGAATGCAAAGTCAGGCTAGTAAATCTAACACACACAGATTTCCCCCTGACCTCTTCCTCCCACCAATTCCCTGGTGAGCTACAGACTCAATTCCCTGGAGTTCCCCACTAAAGAAAAACTCCAACAGGTCTTAAAAAGAAAGCTTTATATAAAAAGAAAGAAAAAATACATAAAAATGGTCTTTCTGTATTAAGGTGACAAATACAGGGTCAATTGCTTAAAAGAAATATGAATAAACAGCCTTATTCAAAAAGAACACAATTCAAAACACTCCAGCAACTACACACATGTAAATACAAAAAAAACATATAAACCACTGTCCTTTCTGTACTTACAACTGGGAAACAGAAGATTAGAAAGCTGGAGATAGAAAAATCACTCTCATAGCCGAGAGGGTCAGACCCAAGACAAAGAACAAAGAACTCACACCCAAAACTTCCCTCCACCCAGATTTGAAAAAGTCTTGTTTCCTGATTGGTCCTCTGGTCAGGCGTGTTTTGTTACCCCTTTCCAGGTGAAAGAGACATTAACCCTTAGCTATCTGTTTATGACAGGAGGGAGTGTCAGTTTGGAGCTGGCTGAGGAAATGGGGAGAGGCCCAGAACTTGGGTCTAGGCTCCACATCATCCAAGATGCACCTGACTGAGGGGTCCTGTTTTCTGTACCTACAAGCTCTGTTTTAGACTGTGATCTTGTTGTCCAATAAGCCACCTATTTTACCGGCTGGCTGAGAGTCACATATGACTGCAGAGTTGGGCTGCAGGGACCTCTGGTTGCCCTAGGACCTGCCTGCGCAGACTCACTGCGGAAAGCGCACGGTGTGGAAGGGCATGCTAAATGCTTGGAGGTCAGACCCAGGAAGGTGTAAGCTTCTTGCCCTGGAGACAGTCTGCTCAGAGAGAGGAGGCTTCCCCCAGAGTCCTGACTGGCTTTGTATGGAGTAGTTCCAAAGCATCCTAGCATCCCCTTCCACACCATGCGCTTCCCGGAAGTCTGCATAGGCACTGACACTCCCTCCTCTGGCCTTTGTCTCTTTTCCAGGCATTAGGAGGCCACCTGATCTCTTTGTTCTCCAACACCTTCAGTGGGCAGGAGAGCGGCCCAGGCCATCAGTCGCCAGGAGACAGGATTTCGGCCATTCTCTGTGCAGGCGGCATCAGACTGGCTCTATAGGGTTCTACAAAAATCACACACCCTTATCCCACCATCTAGATCCTTGAGAAATTAATAAGGGAAACTGAGGCACCCACACAGTATTCAGAGAAAACCTTAAGAACATTCCCACTTCGTAACACCTGTATACGACTAGTTACATACTTTAAAGGGTGTAAAATAATCAAGTATTGTGCTAAACACAATGATACTCCAAACTGACCACCAAATTTAAGTTGCACTTTTTTTCCCTCAACTGAGAGCTCTGGGATGGGGCTGGGAAAGAGGGGTTCACAGTGCAGGAGGGTGCTCAGGGTTGGGATGCTGGGGGCACAGGCTCTGGGGTGGGGCAGGGCTGGGGATAAGGAACTTGGGGTGCAGACAGGCCGCCCCAGGGCTAGGGCCAGAGAGGACTCCTCCACCCCCCAATGGCAGCAGCAAACTCCAAGGGAGTGACCCCTCCTTTTCCCCCTCGGCAGCACACTCACTCTGCACCCCAGTCACTGCACATGCTCCTAGGGCCTCTCTCAGGTCCAGAAAGCCCACTTACCTCCCCTATAGTGGTTACCGGGGCGGGGGGTTGCCATCACGTGTGGCCTCCCCTGCTGCTGCCCCTCACCATAGCCTCACTGGCAATGGGGGATGGGGCTGCCCCTTGCCCAGGGTGGGGCAGGAGTGGGGACTGCAGGGTGGTGGCTGGGGGCGGGGTAGGTTGTCACAAAATTCACCTAAGCTCCAGCTGCTCAGGTCTAGGAAGCCCCCCTACCCCATCTCCCCTGTGGTGGGTGGGTGCTGGGGAGCGGGGGCGGGGGACTGCCATCACATGTGGCTTCCTTCCTCCCCTGCTGCCCCTCACCCTCGCCTCACTGGGGATGGGTCTGCCCCTTGCCCAGCATTGGGCAGGAGCGCAGGCTGCGTGGGGGAGGGGGTGGATCACAGGGTCAAACCTCACCGAAGCCCCAGCAGCTGCTCAGGTGAGTGAGGTCCACTCCAGATGTCCATCTCCTGGCCGGAAGTCCCCTTGGGGTCTCCTCCAGGTGGGTGCTGGGGGACGGGGGAGAGGGCTCCCATCCCAAGCACGTGCGTGCCTACTCCCCTCTCCCTCTCACCCCCCCCTCCCGAGGTGCTCCAATAATCTGCCGGCCGCTGCTCTCTATAGCCTTAGGCAGAAGCAGTGGCAGGCAGCCGGCAGCACAAGCAAGGGAGAGAGGCACGGGCTGGTTTTTTTCAGGCAGGGAAGCTCTGAGGTGGGGGGGGCAACTCTCTGGGGTGTGGGGAGGGGGTCTCTCCAGACAGGGCCAGGGGAGAAACCTAGCTCCAAATATTGGTGGAGCACAGCCCCCAGCCTTGAATATTCCTGGTGCTCGGGCACCTCGAGCCCATATAACCTGCCGCCCCTGCCATTGGGACATTATCCCATAACCCCCTAATGCTAAACAGGACTTGGATGTCATGGGGTGCTACTGTAACATTGCCCCTTCCCCACTGCCAAACAGTACTCGATAACCAGGGGCACTGCCCAGGCAATCAGGTGCCCAACCCCTTTGGCAATCTCAGCCTAGAATGTAGCCCTGCTCAGTTCCCTGGCTCCGGCCTCCCATGCTGAGGGCACGGGGCTGATCTCCTCCTTTATGCTGAGGTCGGCTCTGTCCTGTTCTCTCCCTCCCTCTCTGCCGGCCCTTCAGCAACTGCACAAAAGTCCACGCTGACCCTTGACCCTCCGTGGAGCATAGTGTTTAAGGGGGAGAGTGTTACTCTGACGTGCAGCACATCCCACCCTCCTGGACGGAGATTCACATGGTATCGCAACAACAAGGTCTTCAGATCCACAGAAATAAACAGCCTCAAAATTAAATACGCGCAGGAGAATGATGCAGGTAGATACCAGTGCCAGGCTTCTGTCTTCAGGCGAAGTGACCCCGTTCAGCTGACCATTTCTAATGGTGAGTAACATAACAGGAGGTCGGAGCCATTCTGCTCTGCTCTGACCTGTGGGGCCCTGTGGAGCTGCTGCCCATTCTGCAGTGGGCATACCCAGCCTCCTGAAGCAGTGAGTGGAGGGAAATGCTGCCAGTTACCTGCCACAACTCCACTCGGGCTCGGGCAGGGATCTAGCCTGCAGGTGAGGGGGCCACTTCTGTTGGATGGAAATTAGGGAAAACCACATGAAAAATAAGGGACAATTTAGGGAAACACCATTTCCCTTAGGAGAGCATGTTGTTCTCTAATGGGCACATTTCTACTGCCCTCAGGAATAGTGCAATTGTCGTAAGCTTCAATTTAATATTTCAGATGGTCACGGTTCACCTTAGCTTCTAAGGATAGAACAAGAAGCAATGGGCTTAAACTGCAGCAAGGGAGGTTTAGGTTGGACATTAGGAAAAAGTTCCTAACTGTCAGGGTGGTTAAACACTGGAATAAACTGCCTAGGGATGTTGTGGAATCTCCATCTCTGGAGATATTTAAGAGTAGGTTAGATAAATGTCTATCAGGGATGGTCTGGACAGTATTTGGTCCTGCCATGAGGGCAGGGGATTGGACTCGATGACCTCTCGAGGTCCCTTCCAGTCCTAGAATCTATGAATCAAAGAGTCCTTAAAATAAGGGATGGTGGTCACCCTACCTGGAGGCCCCCTGGCTGCAGTAGAAAGGACTTGGGGCACTGCCCCCAGCTCACTGGAGCCGGAGCAGCAGTGGGGCAGACATGCTCCTGTCCCTGCAGTCCTGGGAGGCTGCTCCTGGGTTGGGCTGTGGTGGGGGATCAGTCAATAGAATCTGGGTTTGCTCCTAAATTCCACTCTGCAGGCCATCGGGCACAACCCCTCTCTCCCCCTCTGGGAGCTGCCATCCCACTTCCTCTGATGCTGTTTCCCTCTCGCTCTCTCTCTCCAGAGCCCTGACCCTGTCTCCTGCCTGCCCCTCGCTCAGCCTGGACTCACCCTTCTTGTCGTTCTCTGGCTCGCCTGCTCCTCCCTACCAGGGCAAATTAATGTCTGACTTTCTCCTGGCTAGAAAGGATTTTCTTGTGGTTCACTTTTACCTGAGGCCTGGGGAACTTTTTTGCCTAACTCTCCCTCTCCCTCCCCGCAAGGGGTGAGTGTGACTTGCAACCCACAGCCTGCAGAACCGGGTGCACTGAGATCCCTGGTGCTGTGATCTTCTGGAGCTGCTGCTCTCGGCAGAGGCGGATTAAGGTCTCCTGGGGCTCTGGGCTGGAGCAAATTGGGGGAGGAGCCTGGTGCCATAACCATGGCCTGCCCCCTTCTGCCTGCAGCCCTGCCCATAGCCCCACCCCTTCTGCCCCTTCCCCTATGGGCCTGCCCCCCTTCCACACCCAGCCCAGCTATGTCCCTTCCCCTGAGTCCGCCCCATTCCGCCCATAGCCCTGTCCCATTCCACCATTCCCTCATGGCGCCTGCCCCTGCTCGTTCCTTTCCACCCATCCCCTCACCCCACCACCCCCCATGGCCCCGAGACTGGAGAAGTTCTGTGCCCAGGGGCCACGGTGGGCAGCAACAGCTCCTCCAGCCCCATGGTCATGGTGGGAGAAGATTTTTCCGGGGGGGCCAAATTGGCTGGGGCCCCTGGGCATGGATCCCGTTGGACCATGCTGTAACTCACCACTGGCCCTTGATGTCTCTCTTTCAGATTGGCTAATTCTCCAGGTCCCTTACTATGGCGTGTTCGAAGGGGATCCGCTGTGCCTGAGGTGCTACGGATGGAAAGGCGCAAGGGTGTCTGGGATAAGATATTACAGAGATGGAGCAGATGTTACACCATCCCATGTGAACTCAGAGCTGTCCATCAAACAAGCAAGGACACGTGACAGTGGCAAATATCACTGCACTGGATCAATGAAAACTGGAATCATGGTTACTAAAGTCAATTCTCCTACGGTGTCTATTTCTGTCCAAGGTGAGGAATTTTTGTGAGTGAGGGGGCTGGGCAGAGACAAGGCAGTCCCAGCTAGGGTGACCAGACAGCAAGTGTGAAAAATCAGGACAGCGGGAGGTGGGTAATATGCACCTATATAAGACAAACACCCAAATATCAGGACTGTCCCTATAAAATTGAGACATCTGGTCACCCTAGTCCCAGCACACAGGACATACTCAGAGTTGAGCCCTAGTGGGTCTTCTGTCAGTGGTGCAAGCCGTGACCTTGCACGTATGTTGTGTGCTAGGTCATGTGGTGCAGAGAACACCGTCACAATTGCTTGACCCTGCCACCTCTTTCTTCACACAATAAGCAGCGGATATCCTGCCCCGGCTTCCTTGGAGGGGAAGGCTTTGCCTTTACCTAGCTGCAATTAGGAGAGTCATTATTTGGCCCAGTATTTAGTCCTAAATCTGATCTCCCTTTGTTTTGACACTGGCCCTGTCTGCTACGACTGACGTCCCCAGGGGTAAGTGAGGTCAGAATCGGGCCCTTTATCTCTAGCTGTAGAAGCAGCAGTGTTACAACGCAGCAGGCAGGGACAGGTGTCAGCGTAAAATGGATCCATTTTAGGAACATGCCGAGGTGCCGGTTCGATTTTAAAGCTGAGATCTAACAGACTTGATTTATCAATGTGATAAGAGCTGTAGCCAGTATTGGAATGGAATCTAAATGGATAACCCCTTCTACAGAGCCCCATGAGCGGTTAGTGTACTCATTTTTATGCTAGGTTCTTTTCAGGTCAGCTTTTACCTGGGACAGTATTTCTCAGATCAAGTCACTTGGTTATTCTTAACCAATCAACAGTTTATTAATTCACTCAGGACCCCACCAGTCTACCATTAACACGGCACCAGTCAAGTGTACACACAACCAGAGTTCTAGGCATGCACTGAACACACCAATACAGTCATACACTAGTATTGAGGCTCAGCAGGTGCAGGGCCGCCCAGAGGATTCAGGGACCCCCCGCCGCCAAATTGCTGCCGAAGACCCACCCTGGGACTTGCCGCCAAAGTGCCAGAAGGACCCCCCCCCCCGCCGTGGGTCTTCGGGGCACTTTGGTGGCGGGTCCCGGAGTGGAAGGACCCCCCGTTGCCAAATTTCCAATGACGACCCGGAGCGGAAGAAGCTTCAGGGGCCTGGCCCTGCAAGAGTTTTCCGGGGCCCCCAGAGCGAGTGAAGGACCCTGCTCCAGGGGCCCCGAAAAACTCTCATGGGGGCCTCTGCAGGGCCTGGAGCAAATTGCCCCTCTTCCCCCGCCCCGTCTGGGCAGCCCTGGGCAGGTGTACCGAGGAAGAGTGCAGATCACCGAAATTTCTTATTTATTTACATTCATCAGTTTTTTAGACCCTCTGATACATTTCTCACACATCCAGGATTTCTCCAGGGAGGAAGGATACGCTTGTCTCGAAGGCACTTTTAAGGCTCAGCGTGTGGGCCTATTTAAATAGTTTGGGATGAAAGGGACAAGTTTAAAATACCGAAAGCAATTGCGTAACGGTATTGTTTTAACTTCTCTTAGGCCCGTTTGCCTGGGCTTACATCAGAGACCCCTGCGTATGGCATTAGTTAGTGAGGGCTCATTAAAGAGCGCAGACTCAACCAGCTAATTTGCAGTTTGTCATATTAAAGAATAGCAGGAGAAACACTGTCTTTGAAATGAAATCTCCCCACTTCTCCTGACCCCGGTGACCCTGGCATAGGGGAGAGCCCTTTCCACACAGCTAGTCTAGGCATCGAGTCACACTTCTGGATTCAGCAGCTTATTGGTAGGTTTTGTCAACTCTGCTTCGTGCTGTGACCATAATCTGGGGGGAGGTGAGAGAGTCTTTCCTACATGGGGATTTAGCAAAGCTCTGAGGTCCACATGTGGTCACTGGTTATATCCCCTCTTATTTCTATCTGGCCCTGGTAAACAGGCACTCAGATGTCAGCTCTCCGTTTTTCAGCTGCTTCCACCAGTATCCAGCAGATGGTGTTGGGGCATGACAAATTTCTTGGATGCTCCTATGCAGTGTTGTAACTTTATTGGTCCCAGGATATTAGAGAGACAAGGAGTGAGGGGGAGATAATTGCTTTTATTGGATCAACCTGTTGGTGAGAGAGACAAGCTTTCGGGCCACACAGAGCTCTTCTCCAGGACTGAGAAAGGTACCGAGAGTGTCACAGCTAAATACAAGGTGGGACAGATTGTTTAGCATCAGGAGTTAACATATTTCAAGGGACCATTCGAGGGGAAGTGGCCAGTTAACACCCCTCCAGTCACAGGGGAGAGGAAACTGTAAGGGGGGAGGTTAGGGGGTTGGAGATTCTTGTAATAAGCCATAAATCCAGTGTCTCTATTGGTCCATGATTTTTAGTGTCAAGCAAAGTTCTGAATTGAAGTTCCCAGGCTCATCTTTTGAAGGTGTTGTGCAGGTTTCCTTTGAGGACAAGGACTGAGAGGTCAGATATGTAGCGATCGTTCTGTGAAAACTGCCCACAAGTGACAGGGTTTTTCGTCTTCTGTCATGTTTCTGTGTGAGTTCATTTGAGAGTGTAGTGCAGGGGTGGGGAACCTATGGTCCATAGAATGGATCCTGACAGCTGCTTAATTTCATCCGACCTGCAGCAAATCTCTGCACCACAGGCCGGAAGCACTGAGCCTCAGTGTCCCCCCACCCCTGCAGCTCCTGGAAGCAGCCAGCATGTCCCTGTGGCCCCTAGGTGAAGGAGTGATCAGGGAAGCTCTGTGTGCTGCCCCTGCCCCCAACGCCGGTTCTACAGCTCCCATTGGCCGGGAACTACAGGCGGGGGGCAGGGGTGGTGCCTGCGGGCAGTGCGCAGAGCTGCCTGGCTATGCCTCTGCCTACAGGCTAGACATGCCAGCTGCTTCCGGGAGCAGTGCAGAGACAGGGCAGGCAGGGAGCCTGCCTTAGCCCTGCTGTACCACCGACTGGGAGCCACTTGAGGTAAGCACTGCACGGCTGAAGCCCACACCCTGAACTTCCTGCCCCAGCCCTGAGCCTGCTCCCACACCCAAACTCCCTCCCAGAGCCAGCACCCCAAACCTCCTCCCACACCCCAAACACCTGCCCCAGCCCTGAGCCACCTCCCACACCCAAACTCCCTCCCAGAGCCAGCACTCTGAACCTCCTCCCACACCCAACCCCCCTGCCCCAGCCCTGAGCCACCTCCTGCACTCCAAACCCCTTGTTCCCAGCCCCACCTCAGAGCCCGCACCCCCAGATGGAGCCCTTCCCCAGCCCGGAGCCCCCTCCCACACCCTGAACCCCTCCTTTGTAGCCCCAGCCCGGAGCCTAGGGGAAGCCCCAAGCCTCCACGCTCCCCCGCTGGTCTGTGTGTGGCCTATGACTAATTTTTTCTGTGGGTCAATGGTCCCTGATAGAAAAAAGGTTCCCCACCCCTGGTGTAGTGATTGTCTCATTTGACTCACATAGTTGTTATTGGGACATTCAGTGCACTGGGTGAGGTACACCACATGTTGGGATAGGCATGTGTAGACCCAAGGATCTTGACAGGTATGTTGTGGGGGGTGGGGATCATTGTAGCAGTGGAGCTGTGTCTACAGGTTTTGCACCTGTTGTTCTGGCTGAGTCTGGTGCCTCTTTGGGTTGGTGGGTCCTGGTCTGTGGGCAGCTGAAAGATTGTAGAAAGAAATATTTCCTGAACCTCCTCTTCCAGCCTTCAAATAATTCCCCAGCCTCTTCAAGCTCATCATCAGAAGCCAGCTCCCCACAGACCAGAACCCACCAACTCAATCTAGTGTTTAGCTGTGACACTCCGAGGGTTTGTCTACACATAAACTGCTACAGTGACACAGCAGCATCCAGGGGCGGCTCCAGGCCCCAGCACGCCAAGCGCGTGCTTGGGGCAGCATGCCGCGGGGGGCCCTCTGCCGGTTGCCGGGAGGGCGGCAGGCAGGGTGCCTTCAGTGGCATGCCTGCGGAGGGTCTGCTGGTTCCGTGGCTTCGGTGGACCTCCCGCAGGCGTGCCTGCAGAGGGTCCGCTGGTCCTGCGGCTCCAGCAAAGCTGCGGGACAAACGGACCCTTCGCAGGCATGCCTGCGGGAGGTCCACCGGAGCCGCGGGACTAGCGAGCAGCAGAGCGCCCCCCGCGGCATGACACCGTGCTAGGGGCGGTGAAATGTCTAGAGCCGCCCCTGGCGGCATCGTTGCGCCTGCAAGGCTGTAGCACCTCAGAGAAGTCACTACCTACACAAACAGATAGGGTTCTTCCATCAGCATAGGTAATCCGTCTCCCTGAGAGACAGTAGCTAGAATTCTCCCATTGGCCTAGCCTTGTCTACACCGGGGATTAGGTTGATTTAACTGCGTTGCTCAGCAGGATGGATTTTTCACACTCCCGAGTGACACAGTTATACCGACCTAATTTCCTACTGTAGACTAGGCCTGAGGATCTTCCCTGGACCTGAAGAAGAGATCTGTGTATGCACAAAAGCTTGTCTCTCTCACCAACAGATGTTGAGCCAATAAGAGATATTATCTCCCCCACTTTGTCTCTTTAATGCTCCTGTAAATCAGAAGGTTTAAATCATTCCATGGATTGTATTTCAGTATTAGCCTGGACTATGAACTGGGCTCCCCGATTTTATATGCTTATATCTCTTAACATTCCTGCCTCTTGCTTGTGCTACACAATAGCTGTCAGTTCTAGAGCGCAACAACCAATTAGAAAGGAAACAAACAACCTCTTATAGTTCTGTAAATCAATGGACACAGGCCAGATATTCTTTGATTGTATCTAATACCGTTCACATCACATTTTCCAGGGCTTATCATAGGACTTGAGACATTGCATCAGAGGAACAAGACAGATTATTCACACAGAGATAAATCAGGCAAACGAATATGCAATGGGGCTGGAGGTGATGGCAGGGTAGTTTGGATTTCTTGGGGGAACGGGGTTTATCCTATTTGACCTTCAGTTTTTTGGGTCTCCCAGCCAGCTGGCTCTGGTTGGTTTAACTCCTACAGCTTCCATCCTCCTCCCTGCCCTTGGTTCACACATAGAAGACGCAGGGCACTCTGCATGGGAAAAGTTATTCCTGTCAATCACCTGGCAGGGGGTTTCCTTAGCTAGACTAAACGAGATGGGAATCTTAGCCACAAGTGAATGATAGGAGTCTTTGGTTTGGTGGGAATATTCTTTATAAAAGATCAGAGCTTCCTTTCCTGGGAACTGTGTATTTTAACTTTAGCCTAATTAATGCTCCCTAGACAAGATGTCCCTCTGTTGGGATGGGGCTCCTGACTCTTATTGGCTTTAGCTCTGAGGGGAAGCTAGGGGTTTGGAATATGCATAAGGGTGAGTGGTGACAATCTTACTTGCTGCAGATAGAAGGGCAGAGAATCAGTGGCAGATTAGCCACTGGGTCAACTGGGGGGTCCTGGAAAAATAGGTGCCCCCGTGCCCTGACCCATTCCCCCCACTTGCCCAGTGCTCCTGCCGGGGAGCAGGAGAAGCCTCTGCACCCCAACCCCGCTCCCTGGCAGGAGTGCTGGGGGAAGGGCAAGGGGGACTTCAGGTGGAAGGGGGGGAGGGGTCCCCATTTGTTCTGGTCCAGGGCCCCACAAACCCCTAATCCACCTCTGCAAAGAATGAGCAAAAGCTGTAGCTGCTAACAATGTATATTTGAGAAATATTTTAATATCTGTATGTCTACATGGAGCAAAGCAAGTGAGGTTGGATAATACAACGAAAGACAATGATGATAATGCCTAATAATAGCCTCACAAATGATCATCTGGCACCTGCTACCTGCCTCCCTCAGGGGGCCTCAGAAGACAGAGCACAAAACATGCATTCAAACCCAGGCAACAGAAGCCAATAAATAAATATCAAAGTGGGCTCCGAAATCCTGCCCTCCCCACCTCTGAAACCAGCCTCAGACCACAACAAACAACCATCCCCCGCAAATCTCAGACAGCTGACAGGGAGAGAGAACACCCTGGGCTCCTGCTCTGGCATGACCTCCCCGTCCATCTGCACCAAGTCCTGGCTCTGCCTCCCCTTGCCCAGCATTGCAGCATCAGCCGTTCCATCTCTGGAGCTCCCAGCTGCCATGATGGGAGATAAAACAGCAGAAGGTCCCTCCAAGGAGGTCCGTTCTGATGTGGTCAGAGACTTTAAACACCAACAGGAAGTCAACGATGGGCTGTTACAGGGGATCAGGACTCCAAATGAGAGCGAAGTGTTCTTTCACAGGGAAACAGGGTCATTATGATGGGAAATTTTAGGGTGGGGAGCAGAGATTGGGAATGATGCAGTCTGTCTGTTTGTCAGTCTGAAATGCACTAGTTTCCAAAGCCCACCCTGGGCTCTGGCGCTGAATTCTGCTGGTGACCAAGTCTGATCTCCTTCTAGAGTTGTTTTCGACTCCGGTGCTGAGGGCAGCAGGCTCGGGTGACCCCATAGAAGGAAGCTCGGTGACCCTGAGTTGTGTCACGCAGCTCAACCCCCAGAAATTGGACACACCACTTCAGAGATTCTTCTACAAAGACAGCAGGGCCTTGGGAGAACCTAGGAGCTCCCCTGACTACCACATCCCAGTGGCAGGGCTACAAGACTCAGGATCTTACCATTGTGAGGTGCAGACGGTGACCTCAAGTGTTTGGAAACAGAGTCCCAAGTTAAAGATTGCTGTTAAACGTGAGTGCCTGGGGCAGAGATGCTGGGGGCAGGTTCTGAAGGTTCCCACCTACCTGGGATGGAAGAAAATCTCATGGAATCTATGCAGAGCTTCCTGTGGCTTCTGAGCCCACATGGGGCCAACCCGCCCCTCCCACTGTCCAGTGCATTTGCAGGCTGAAATCTGAGGTGCAGGGAAGACCCTGATAAATTCCATGGTGCAAAATATAGCTTCAGACTCCAGGAGACAGGAACAACAGCTGGAGTCGAATCAACTCTGCTTGCATAGGGCCAAAAGAGCACAGCACGTCAGATCGTGGGAGAACCTGACCAGGGTGAGGGATGCTGGGGCTGAGTTCATGTGAGAATCTGGCCCTGGATACAATGAAATCTTGGCAGAAAACTTGATGCCAAAGCAAAGGCTTGGAGGCCTCAGGGAGAGGGGCCAGATGACATTATCTTGCATTGTTCTGACTTGCTACTTTAACCCAGTTGACAGGATAGGTGAGACTGACCCAGATAAAGGGCCTGGTTTGCTCCTGTTGGAGTCAATGGGAAAATTCCCCTTGCTACACTGAGAGCAGGATCACAGCAGAGCCTAGACTGACTGATGGTGCAAAGGGGATCTTGGCACGTTTTTGGCAGGCAGATTAACCCTCATGTGTTAGGGCTGACGCTGATTTGACCATCAGTGACAAGGCTGGGTCCTGTGGTGTGGGCAGATTATCCCCCAGCTGCAGGTTCTGACTGTGACGGGATCCCTGGGGTACAGCCTGGGACTTTGCCCTTGCTGGGGCCTTGCCCCTGGCCCCAGCTCACCCAGCTCACCTAGCTCCACCTCCTCCCCTGATGCTCCCCTCAGCTTCTGCTCCCCCTCCACTGCTTCCCGTGAATCAGCTGATTCGTGGGAAGCAGGGCTTCCTGCAGGTGAACGGGGGCAGGGATAGGGCGTGAGAAGAGCTCCAGGCGCCGCACAGCCTGACTCGGGCCGTGCGGCGCAACTTCGGGCCGGACCCCAGCCCAGGCCCTGACTCTGGCTCCGGGCCAGGTCCTGGGCCCGACTCTGTCCGCACAGCTCCGGCTCAGGCCCCATCCCAGGCCCTAACTCTGGCCACATGGCGCGGCTCTGGCCCCTGTCGGGCCCCGACTCTGGTTCCCAGCCCCGACTCTGGCCTCGCGGCGCGGCTCCGCCCAGGCCCCAGCGGGGGTAAGAGGCCGGGGTTGGGGGGATTGAATAAGGCAGGGACAGGGAGCCGGGGGGGGGAGTTGGATGGGGCAGAGGCTCTTGGGGGGCAGTCAGGGGATGGGGAAGGGGGGGTTGGGTAGGTGCCGCCTGGGAGTTCTGGGGGTCTGTCGGGGTGTTGGTGGATGGGGTCAGGGCAGTCAGGGGACAGGGAGCAGGGCGAGTGGGCAGGAGGTGGAGTCCTGGGTAATTAGGGTTGGGGATCTCGGGAAGGAGTGGTCAGGGGACAAGGAGTGGGGGGGTTATGGGTTGCGGTTTCTGAGGGGAGCAGTCGGGGGCAAGACATAGGTGGGAGGTGTACTCATTGGGCAGTTCCCTACCAGGTCTTCAGCGGCGGGTTCTTCACCTGCCAGAGCCGTGCCGCTGAAGACCTGGTAGGGAACCTGTTCCTAAGATTTTTGGCAGCTCATCACTGAGCAAACCCCTCCAGGTGCTGTGCTCACTCAGCACAACAGCATATGGAGCCTCCCACCCAGCTAAATTGCATGAATGTCCCAGAGCCACTGGGATTATTTAGTCTGCAGAAGAGAAGAGTGAGGTGGGATTTGATAGCAGCCTTCAACTACCTGAAAGGGGGTTCCAAAGAGGCTGGAGCTCGGCTGTTCTCAGTGGTACCAGATGACAGGACAGGAAACAGTGGTCTCAAGTTGCAGTGGGGGAGGTCTAGGTTGAATATTAGAAAACACTATTTCCCTAGGAGGGTGGTGAAGCACTGGAATGGGTTACCCAGGGAGGTGGTGGAATCGCCATCCTCAGGGCTGGCTTCCGGCACCAGCCAAGCAAGCAGGTGCTTGGGGTGGCCAAGGAGAAGGGGCAGCAAGCTGGGCTCTTCGGCAGCAATTCAATGGCAGGTCCCTCGGTCCCTCTCGGAGGGAAAGACCTGCCTATGAATTGCCACCAAAGAAGAAAGTGGTGCGGTGAAGCTGCCCCGGATTGTGGCTTTTTTTTTTCTCTTCAGCCACTTGGGGCGGCAAAAAAACTGAAGCTGGCCCTTGCCATCCTTAGAGGTTTTAAGGCCTGGCTTCATAGACTCATAGACTCATAGACTCTAGGACTGGAAGGGACCTCGAGAGGTCATCGAGTCCAGTCCCCTGCCCTCATGGCAGGACCAAATACTGCCTAGACCATCCCTGATAGACATTTATCTAACCTACTCTTAAATATCTCCAGCGATGGAGATTCCACAACTTCCCTAGGCAATCTATTCCAGTGTTTAACTACCCTGACAGTTAGGAACTTTTTCCTAATGTCCAACCTAAATCTCCCTTGCTGCAGTTTAAGCCCATTGCTTCTTGTTCTATCATTGGAGGCTAAGGTGAACAAGTTTTCTCCCTCCTCCTGATGACACCCTTTTAGATACCTGAAAACTGCTATCATGTCCCCTCTCAGTCTTCTCTTTTCCAAACTAAACAAACCCAATTCCTTCAGCCTTCCTTCATAGGTCATGTTCTCAAGACCTTTAATCATTCTTGTTGCTCTTCTCTGGACCCTCTCCAATTTCTCCACATCTTTCTTGAAATGCGGTGCCCAGAACTGGACACAATACTCCAGTTGAGGCCTAACCAGCGCAGAGTAAAGCGGAAGAATGACTTCTCGTGTCTTGTTTACAACACACCTGTTAATGCATCCCAGAATCATGTTTGCTTTTTTTGCAACAGTATCACACTGTTCACTCATATTAAGCTTGTGGTCCACTATGACCCCTAGATCTCTTTCTGCCATACTCCTTCCTAGACAGTCTCTTCCCATTCTGTATGTGTGAAACTGATTGTTCCTTCCTAAGTGGAGCACTTTGCATTTATCTTTATTGAACTTCATCCTGTTTACCTCAGACCATTTCTCCAACTTGTCCAGATCATTTTGAATTTTGACCCTGTCCTCCAAAGCAGTTGCAATCCTTCCCAGTTTGGTATCGTCCGCAAACTTAATAAGCGTACTTTCTATGCCAACATCTAAATCGTTGATGAAGATATTGAACAGAACCGGTCCCAAAACAGACCCCTGCGGAACCCCACTTGTTATACCTTTCCAGCAGGATTGGGAGCCATTAACAACTACTCTCTGAGTACGGTTATCCAGCCAGTTATGCACCCACCTTATAGTAGCCCCATCTAAATTGTACTTTCCTAGCTTATCTATAAGAATATCATGCGAGACCGTATCAAATGCCTTACTAAAGTCTAGGTATATCACATCCACCGCTTCTCCCTTATCCACAAGGCTCGTTATCCTATCAAAGAATGCTATCAGATTAGTTTGACACGATTTGTTCTTTACAAATCCATGCTGGCTATTCCCTATTACCTTACCACCTTCCAAGTGTTTGCAGATGATTTCTTTGATTACCTGCTCCATTATCTTCCCTGGCACAGAAGTTAAACTAACTGGTCTGTAGTTTCCTGGGTTGTTTTTATTTCCCTTTTTATAGATGGGCACTATATTTGCCCCCTTCCAGTCTTCTGGAATCTCCCCCGTCTCCCATGATTTCCCAAAGATAATAGCTAGAGGCTCAGATACCTCTTCCATTAACTCCTTGAGTATTCTAGGATGCATTTCATCAGGCCCTGGTGACTTGCAGGCATCTAACTTTTCTAAGTGATTTTTTACTTGCTCTTTCCTTATTTTCTCTTCTAAACCTACCCTCTTCCCGTAAGCATTCACTATACTAGACATTCCTTCAGACTTCTCAGTGAAGACCGAAACAAAGAAGTCATTAAGCATCTCTGCCATTTCCAAGTCTCCCGTTACTGTTACCCCCTCCTCATTGAGCAGTGGGCCTACCCTGTCCTTAGTCTTCCTCTTGCTTCTAATGTATTGATAAAATATCTTCTTGTTTCCCTTTATTCCCATAGCTAGTTTGAGTTCATTCTGTGCCTTTGCTTTTCTAATCTTGCCTCTGCATTCCTGTGTTATTTGCCTATATTCATCCTTCGTGATCTGACCTAGTTTCCATTTTTTATATGACGCCTTTTTATTTTGTAGGTCACGCAAGATCTCAAGGGTAAGCCAAGGTGGTCTTTTGCCACATTTTCTATCTTTCCTAACCATCGGAATAACTTGCTTTTGGGCCCTTAATAGCGTCCCTTTGAAAAACTGCCAACTTTCCTCAGCTGTTTTTCCCCTCAGTCTTGATTCCCATGGGACCTTATCTATCAGCTCTCTGAGCTTACCAAAATCCGCCTTCCTGAAATCCATTGTCTCTATTCTGCTGTACTCCCTTCTACCTTTCCTTAGAATTGCAAATTCTATGATTTCATGATCACTTTCACCCAAGCTTCCTTCTACTTTCAAATTCTCAACAAGTTCCTCCCTATTGGTTAAAATCAAGTCTAGAACAGCTTCCCCCCTAGTAGCTTTTTCAACTTTCTGAAATAAAAAGTTGTCTGCAATGCAGTCCAGGAACTTATTGGATAGTCTGTGCCCCGCGGTGTTATTTTCCCAACATATATCTGGGTAGTTGAAGTCCCCCATCACCACCAAATCTTGGGCTTTGGATGATTTTGTTAGTTATTCGAAAAAAGCCTCATCCACCTCTTCCGCCTGATTAGGTGGCCTGTAGTAGACTCCCAGCACGACATCACCCGTGTTTTTTACCCCTTTTAGCCTAACCCAGAGACTCTCCACCCTTCCGTCTCCTATGTCCATCTCCACCTCAGTCCAAGTGTGTACATTTTTAATATATAAGGCAACACCTCCTCCCTTTTTCCCCTGTCTATCCTTCCTGAGCAAACTATACCCGTCCACACCAACATTCCAGTCATGTGTATTATCCCACCAAGTTTCAGTAATGCCAATAATGTCATAGTTGTATTTATTTATTAGCACTTCCAGTTCTTCCTGCTTATTACCCATACTTCTTGCATTTGTATAAAGGCATCTAAGATACTGGTTTGATCTTGCCTCCCAGCTTTGCCCTGACCCTCCTTCCTCTCTGCCATTATAGCCCGTGCTCCCTCCTGTTTCCAACCCATCTCCCAGGTCTTGTTCCCCACTTACCTGTGGGCTTTGCTCACCTGTCCCCGTCGAACCTAGTTTAAAGCCCTCCTTACTAGGTTAGCCAGTCTGTGTGCAAATAAGGCCTTTCCCCGCTTCGAAAGGTGAACGCCATCTGTTCCTAGCAGTCCTTCCTCAAATAGCATCCCGTGGTCGAGGAAGCCAAAGCCCTCCTGGCGACACCATCTTCGCAGCCAGGCATTCACCTCCTTCACAAAGCTCTGGCTGTGATGATTTAGTTGGTGTTGGTCCTGCTTTGAGCAGGGAGTTGGACTAGATGACGTTCTGAGATCTCTTCCAATCCTAATATTCTATGATTCTATGAATCACACAGAGAAAGGCAGAAGCCAAATCCCGCCAGCTCCCAGTCTTGTACCTCAGGAATATACCGTCTTGCACTGCTCAAGATGAGCAGTGCAAATTTATTAATTGATTCACCACTTCATCAGTGGCCAGTGAACATACACCAGCCTTTGCAGACCTGAGCAGATTTACCACACACTTCATATGGGCCCATGACCCGTAGTGTTGTGGGCCTGGGCCCTGCCTCCTGTCTCCTCCTCAAATCAATGCTTTACACCCAGGAGCCTACCCTTACCTGGGGGCAGAAGTGCTGATCTGTCTGGATGACACCGCGCCCATCCCTTGGGTCACTGCAGCACGTCCTGCCCTCCTTTGTTCCCCTCTCCCACAGGAATCCCGGCGTCCCAAGTCTCCCTGGAGGTCCAGCCCCTCGGGGGGCAGGTGACGGAAGGAGAGTGGCTGATGCTGAACTGCTCTGTGTCTATGGGCACGGGGCCAATCACCTTCTCCTGGCACCGGGAGGGTGCTAGACAGGCTATGAGAACAGAGACTCGGAGCTCTCAGAGGATGGTCTATGAGATCCCTGCAGCCACGGAGACCGACACAGGGGAGTATTACTGCATGGCCTCCAATGGCAATGCCCCAGCACCGAGTCCAAGGGTGAAAGTTGCTGTGAAGGGTGAGCCAGGTCCCAGCTGAGTGATGTGGTGACAGAGGCTTTACCTCGCCCTGGGTGGGCATGAGACACTCTCCCTAGCCATAAGGTCAGCAGGGGGACATTGGGGGGATAATTTTGCTGGCTTGGGCCTGCTGAGAGGGGCGAGGCCCATGGCTGTAGCAGCTGGAAGCCCCAGGGAGGGACATGGCCTCCGCACGGGGCTGTGAATGGAGCTGGTTGAACTGCTTTTGTCAAACTCCCCCACAGGGCAGAGAGGCCTGTGACACACACCCCGCAGGGTACCACTGCCAACTGCCAGCCTGCCCACCCTGCAGAGATGGAGCATGTCACACTGCACCCTCGGGTGGGCTGCTGGCAACCCGGAGAACCAGGGACTGGGCTCTAAATGTATGAACCTCTCCTGCCTGAGTCGAAAGCCCCAGCTCAGCGGCCACGGCTATAGCAGGCTCAGCCACCACTAGGCGTGGCCCAGACACCACTAGAGGGGGCAGAGCGCCAAGTTGGTGGGCGTGGGGTACACTTGTGCGCAGGGGGATCGCAGCTGGCTGGGGAGGTGGCTGGGTCTAGCTGGGCCTCAGAGCAGCCTGGGGTTGCCAGGCGTCTGGTTTTTGACCAGAACACCGGGTTGAAAAGGGACTCTGGTGGCTCTGGTCAGCACCGCCGACTGGGCAGGTAAAAGTCCAGTCGGTGGTGCTGTGGAGCGAATGCAGGTTCCTTAACTGTCCTGGCTCTGTGCTTGCCAGCTGGTCTGGCTCCTGGGCGGGAGGGGCACTGGGCTCCGCACGCTGTCCCCTCCCTGAGCACCAGCTCTGCACTCCCATTGGCCAGGAACTGCAGCCAATGGGAGCTGTGGGGGTGGTGCCTGTGGGCAAGAGCAGCGCGCTGCCACTCGCCCTGGGAGCTGGATGTGCTGGCTGCTTCCTGGGCACAGCATGGAATCAGGACAGGCAGGAAGCCTGCCTTACTCCCTCCCCCCCCCCCACTGTTGCATCACTGATTGGGAGCCGCCGGAGGGAAGCCCATTCCCCAACTCCAATCCCCAACCCCCTGCCCCAGTCCTTAGCCCCCCTACCAACCCAGAGCCCCCTCCTGCACCCCAAATCTCTCCCTGGCCCCACCCCAGAGTCTGCACCCCTAGATGGGGTCCTCACCTCCCCCTGCACCCCAACCCTCTGCCTCAAACTGCATCCCACTCCTGTACCCTGAACCCCTCTGCCCCACCACAGAGGCCCCTCCCATACCCTGAATCCCTCTGCCCCATCCCTGAGCCTGGAACCCCATCATGCACCCCAAACCCCTCAGCCCTGGCCCTACCCCAGAGCCCACACCCCCAGATGGAGTCCTGACCTCCCCCTGCCTCAACCTACAGCCCCCTCCAACACCCTGAATTCCTCATCCCCAGCCCCATCCCAGAGCACGCACCCCCATATGGAGCCCTCACCCCTTCCTGCACCCCACCCCCTGCCCCAACCCAGATCCCCCCCCCGAACCCCTCTGCCCCACCCCCTAGCCTAGAGCCTCCTCCTGCACCCCAAACCCATCACAGAATCATAGATTATCAGGGTTGGAAGGGACCTCAGGAGTTCATCCAGTCCAACCCCCTGCTCAAAGCAGGACCAATCCCCAACTAAATCACCCCAGCCAGGGCTTTGTCAAGCCTGACCTTAAAAACCTCTAAGGAAGGAGATTCCACCACCTCCCTAAGGAACCCATTCCAGTGCTTCACCACCTTCCTAGTAAAAAAGTTTTTCCTAATATCCAACCTAAATGTCCCCCACTGCAACTTGAGACCATTACTCCTTGTTCTGTCATCTGCTACCACTGAGAACAGTCTAGATCCATCCTCTTTGGAGCCCCCTTTCAGGTAGTTGAAAGCAGCTATCAAATCCCCCTTCATTCTTCTCTTCTGCAAACTAAACAATCCCAGTTCCCTCAGCCTCTCCTCATAAATCATGTGCTTCAGCCCCCTAATCATTTTTGTTGCCCTCCGCTGGACTCTTTCCAATTTTTCCACATCCTTCTTGTAGTGTGGGGCCCAAAACTGGGCACAGGACTCCAGATGAGCCTCACCAATGCTGAATAGAGGGGAATGATCACATCCCTCGATCTGCTGGCAATGCCTCTACTTATACAGCCCAAAATGCCATTAGCCTTCTTGGCAACAAGGGCATACTGTCGCCTCATATCCAGCTTCTCATCCATTGTAACCCATAGGCTCTTTTCTACAGAACTGCTCCCTAGCCACTCAGTCCCTAGTCTATAGCAGTGCATGAGATTCTTCCATCCTAAGTGCAGGACTCTGCACTTGTCCTTGTTGAACCTCATCAGATTTCTGTATTTCTGTTGGCCCAATCCTCTTATTTGTCTAGGTCCCTCTGTATCTATCCCTACCCTCCAGCATATCTACCACTCCTCTCAGTTTAGTGTCATCTGCGAACTTGCTGAGAGTGCAGTCCACGCCATCCTCCAAATCATGAATGAAGATATTGAACAAAACCAGCCCCAGGACCGACCCTTTGGGCACTCCGCTTAACACCGTCTGCCAACTAGACATGGAGCCATTGATCACGTCCCGTGGAGCCCGATTATCTAGCCAGCTTTCTATCCACCTTATAGTCCATTCATCTAGCCCATACTTCTTTAACTTGCTGGCAAGTATATTGTGGGAGACTGTATCAAAAGTTTTGCTAAAGTCAAGGAATAACACATCTGCTGCTTTCTCCTCATCCGCAGAGCCAGTTACCTCCTCGTAGAAGGCAATTAGGTTAGTCAGGCATGATTTGCCCTTGGTGAATCCATGCTGACTGTTCCTGATCACTTTCCTCTCCTCTAAGTGCATCAGAATTGATTCCTTGAGGACCTGCTCCATGATTTTTCCAGGGATTGAGTTGAGGCTGACTGGCCTGTAGTTCCCCAGATCTTCCTTCTTCCCTTTTTTAAAGATGGGCACTACATTAGCCTTTTTCCAGTCATCCAGGACCTCCCCCGTTCGCCATGAGTTTTCAAAGATAATGGCCAATGGCTCTGCAATCACATCAACCAACTCCTTTATCACCCTCGGATGCAGTGCATCCGACCTCATTGATTTGTGCTCATCCAGCTTTTCTAAATCGTCCTGAACCACTTCTTTCTCCACAGAGGGCTGGTCACCTCCTCCCCATGCTGTGCTGCCCAGTGCAGCATTCTGGGAGCTGACCCTGTTCGTGAAGACAGAGGCAAAAAAAAGCATTGAGTACATTCGCTTTTTCCACATCCTCTGTCACTAGGTTGCCTCCCTCATTCAGTAAGGGGCTCACACTTTCCTTGACCACCTTCTTGTTGCTAACATACCTGTAGAAACCCTTCTTGTTACTCTTAACATCTCTTTGTCCAATTTTCCACTTCTAAGCGTCTTTTTTGTGTAAGCAGAGTCAGGATGAGCTCTACCCTGACATCTGGTGGTGAATTATGGGGAGTGTGGAAAGGAATTTCAGGTATTTGCATTGGCACACCCACCCCACCTAGCATAGCCCACGGCAGCCTGGGATGGTTATTTTGACAGCTCTGTGATCCCCAATTTCTTTGTTATTGGGGCAGGAGGAATAAAGTGTTGTCACTCTGATTATGTGAATGAGGAACTATGAGATTGCTTTATGACAGAGATGTCTCAATATCAATTAAGTACCACTTGCTGGACAAGGGACATGGGTGCCAAAACCCAGTGAAATGAGAGAGGTTGGGGACTGGTGTGTGTAGCTGATGGTATGGGGCCCTTTTGAGGGCCTGGAATGCCAATTGCACATCCTCCTCTCTCCACTGTTGAAGAGCAGAGCTAATTTTGATTCCATTAGGAGTCCATCTAGAGGCTGCTGAGCTGAATTCACATTGGGCCAGTGGTGCACCAGCACCGGGGCTCCCCTACTACAAGCTGAAATCACTAAGAGCTGAAATCACTAAAAGAGCTAAACTTACTGAGCTGAGATCACTGAGTGCTGGGTTAACTAGTGGGGGAGCCTGAAGATCTATCACCAAGCAGCTGGCAGAGCGGAGCAGTTTGCAGTGTGTTGGAGCAGCCCGCGGAACAGTGAGCGGAGTGGAGCGGTTTGCAGGGAAGGCTGGAGCGGCTCACGGGTTGGCTGGAGGAGCAGCACAGCTGGTGGAGTGGAGCTGGTCGTGGTGAAGGCTGCAGCAGAACTCCACGGAGAGGCGGAGCAGTTGGCCCTGGGCCATGTAAGGTGCCCCTTAACACCCTGTGTGTGCTCCCCCCTTCATTTCCACCCAGGCTGGCAGGGTAAAACTCTGCAAATAAACTTTTGAACTCCGGGGTGGCACTGACCAGAGACTTTCTGGTTGTTGGACTTTGGGGTGATTGGACTTAAGACCCTAAGGGGGAAAGGACATTGCCAAACGTACTTGGAGGTGGGTTTTTTGCTTATGGTTTGTGTTATAATCCTGTTTGTGATGTTTCTCCAACGTGATGCCACATTGTTTCCCTCCTTTATTAAAAGGATTTTGCTACACTCAGACTCCGTGCTTGCGAGTGGGGAAGTATTGCCTCCTAGAGGTACCCAAGGGGGTGGTATGTAAGTGTCCCAGGTCACTGGGTGGGGGCTCGAGCCGGTTTTGCATTGTGTTATTGAAATGAACCCCTAGATACTGAACCCGGCCCTTGTTGCTGCCAGCTCAGAGGGGCAGAAGGGTTACATCTGTGTTTAAGATCAGCAAGGATTTTACTGTTAAGCCAAGCTGGTCCACCTGCCATATTTACTGTTCTTTCTACACATCGAGATGGTTTGTTCCTGAGCCTCAATGAGGATTCTTTAAAATACAGCCAGCTCTCCTGGACTTCCTCATGTTATTCTCCTAGGGGATCCTGTCCATCAGTTCCCTCAGGGAGTCAAAGTCTGCTTTTCTGAAGTCCAAGGTCCGTATTCTGCTGCTCTCCTTTCTTCCTTGTGTCAGGATCCTGAACTCAACCATCTCATGGTCACTTCCTCCCAGGTTCCCATCCACTTTTGCTTCCCCTACTAATTCTTCCCTGTTTGTGAGCAGCAGGTCAAGAAGAGCTCTGCCCTAGTTGGTTCCTCCAGCACTTGCACCAGGAAATTGTCCCCTACACTTTCCAAAAGTTTCCTGGATTGTCTGTGCACTGCTGTATTGCTCTCCCAGCAGATATCGGGGTGACTGAAGTCCCCCATGAGAACCAGGGCCTGTGATCCAGTAACTTCTGTTAGTTGCCGGAAGAAAGTCTTGTCCACCTCATCCCTCCTGGTCTGGTGGTCTATAGCAGATTCCCACCATGACATCACCCTTGTTGCTCACACTTCTAAACTTAATCCAGAGACTCTCCGTTTTTTCTGTAGTTTCATACTGGAGCTCTGAGCAGTCATACTGCTCTCTTACATACAATGCAACTCCCGCACCTTTTCTGCCCTGCATGTCCTTCTTGAATAGTTTATATCCATCCATGACAGTACTCCAGTCATGTGAGTTATCCCACCAAGTCTCTGTTATTCCAATCACATCATAGTTCCTTGACTGTGCCAGGACTTCCAGTTTTCCCTGCTTGTTTCCCAGGCTTCTTGCATTTGTGTATAGGCACTTAAAATAACTCGCTGATCGTCCTGTTTTCTCAGTATGAGACAGGAGTCTTCCCCTCTTGCACTCTCCTGCTTGTGCTTCCTCCTGGTATCCCATTTCCCCACTTACCTCAGGGCTTTGGTCTCCTTCCCCTCGTGAACCTAGTTTAAAGCCCTCCTCACTAGGTTAGCCAGCCTGCTGGCGAAGATGCTCTTCCCTCTCTTCGTTAGGTGGAGCCCGTCTCTTCCTAGCAATCGTTCCTCTTGGAACACCATCCCATGGTCAAAGAATCCAAAGCTTTCTCTCCAACACCACCTGTGGAGCCATTTGTTGACTTCCACAATTTGATATTCTGGACCCAGGCCTTTTCCTTCCACGGGGAGGATGGACAAGATCACCACTTGCGCCTCAAACTCCTTTATCCTTCTTCCCAGAGCCACGTAGTCTCATCCCCAGCTCCACCCCAGATCTCGCATCCCCATATGGAGCCCTCACTCCCTCCTGCACCCCAATCCCCTGCCTCAACCCAGAGCCTCCTCCCACACCCTGAACCCCTCTGCCCAACCCCCCAGTCTGGAATCCCTTCCTACACCCCAAACCCCTCTTCCCTAGCCCCACCCCAGAGCCTGCACCCCCAGATGGAGCCCTCACCCCCTCCTACACCCCAACACCTATACCAGCCCAGTGAAAGTGAGTGAGGGTGGGGGACAGCGAGCCACTAAGGGAGGGGGAATGTAGTGAGTGAGGGGCAGAACTTCAGGGAATGGATGGGGGTGTGGCGAGGGGGTTCAGTTTTGTGCGATTAGAAAGTTGGCTACCCTAGAGCAGCCTGCTGCCTCAGTGACATGAGGGGTAAATGGGCTGAAGCGCCAGGTCCAGAACATGACGGTCCTTCCCTTTGAATGACCTGATATGTACAGGGCAGTGCCAAGGAGCACAGCCAGAGCCCTGGCCCAAGGAGCTGGGCACTACACAGACACAGAGCCAGGAGACACTCTCGTCCAGAGACCTCCTAATCCTAGTGAATTCCCTGTCCCTCCTCTCAGCTCCCTGGGGTAGAGGCTGAGCCCTGACCTGCCCTGATTCTCTGTCAGTTCCAGTGTCCCCACCTCACCTGACCATCAGTGCAGCTGGCTCCTGGGCTGCCATCGGGGATGTGGTGGTGATCCAGTGCGAGTCGCCCCGCGGCTCAGCCCCCATCCTCTATCAGTTTCATCACGAGGGAGCCACTCTGGGGAACAGGACGGTCAGTTCCCGAGGGCCGGGATCCCTTGCTCTGAATGTGACATCTGAACGGGATTCTGGGACCTACTCCTGTGAGGCTGATAATGGCATGGCCAGCGGACCCCAGCACAGCGACCCCTTCCACCTCTCTGTGCTCGGTATGCCATCTCCGCATGCTCTCTTGGAGATTGGGGGGGCAGGATCTGTACCTCTAGACTGGGGTGATGGTGGGACAAGCTGCGGTGGTGACTGTGGGGAGTGGGACATGGCAGCACCCTGCCTCCCACGTGTAGGGGCTCCTCCATGCTCTGTCCCTGGTACTTCTGTGTGGTGGGCAGGATGGACCCCATGCTGCTCGCTGGGCTGTGGGACTCTGCCCTCGATCCCCCCATCATGTAAGGGAGCCCCCTTGGGTGAACAAGGTCCAGACATCGCTGCCTCCTGAGCCTGTTCTCTGTTGCGTGGCCCAGCCTGGGTTACCCCTTTCTGGTGTGTCTGCATCTCTCCACCCCCAGCCCTGCTCTCAGGCCATCTCCCTTGTGCTTGCAGTGCCTGTGTCCGGGGCCACCATCGCCACAGATCGCATGGGGCCAGAGGTCGTGGCTGGAGAAAGCCTGAATCTCAGCTGCTTGGTGGAGTCTGGCACTGCCCCTCTCTTCAAGTGGCTTCACAACGCCCAGGAGCTGGCTGCAGCCTCGGGGCTCGACCCGCCCATAGCTGTGGGGAACATGCTGCATTTCTGGTCTGTGCAGCTGGGCCATGGAGGGAATTACCAGTGCATTGCCAGCAACCAGCTCAGCCCCCAAAGAGTCTTCCAGGCCCCCAGCAAGATCCTGGCCATCACCGTGATAGGTACTTGCAGGGCTCGGCTCAGGGACAGGGGAAGGAGAGGCCAGGCTGGGATCTAGACTCAGGTCCAGTTCACATTCAGGTTCAGAATTCAGATTCCAGACCCAGTCGGGATGGGATGTCCGTGAGTAACCCCCCGGTGAGTGTCTGTTACATGTCCCCTCTGGGCCTGGTCCCCAGCGGAGCTGGGTCCAGTACAGCCCCTGCTTGAGAGGCTTGGCTCAAGCTGTAGCAGGTCCTGCTCTCAGCTCTGGAGGTCCCCAGACCAATCCCTGGTGTGTCGGCCAAGATGGCGGCCATCACAATGACACCAAAACCAGAAGGTCTCACCTTGTGCAGCTTTGGACACAGGCTGTGAAACTCTCACAAGATCAACTGTTCCCATGAGATTCCAGCCACACTGGAATGGAAGCTGGGTTTGGATCTGACCCAGAACCGAAGCTAGAGAGTCAGAGATTAAAATCTGAGCCTCCTGCACCTTAGTCCTTACCCAGAAATTGAAGGGTTCTGATTGCTGGTGGTGGCCCTGTTCTCTCTTTTGATCCTTACAATAGTGACCAGAACAGAGCTCCTCATTGCTAGACCCCAAAGAGCAGATCAGGGTCACTGTCCCCAGGCTCTAGCTCAAATGGGAATTATTTTGGGGAGGTTCAAGGGCCTGTGCTGCACAGGAAGTCAGACTCGATCACAGAGGCCCCATCTGGTTTTGAAATCTATGATTTGTATAGATGGGGAAACTGAGGCACAGAGCAGGGCCAGGACCTGCCCAAGGCCACACAATGAATCGGAGGCAGAACTGAAGTGAACTCAAGTGCCCTGGCTCCTGGTCTGAGGCCTGACCCATTGGACAGGGCCCTGTGTCCTGTGGTCACTGGCAGAGGTGTGGTCCAACAGGCTCAGCTGGTTTCTGTCGGGAAGTCTCTTCTGCAGGAGCACTGTGTTTATCTGGACATGTTCCCTTTGTCTTCTCCAGAGCACATGAGCGCCCGGGTGGTTGTGCCTGTGACTGTCTCCATCCTGTTCCTGTTCCTGATGGGTGTCACTGCGGCTCTGGTGTTCTACTTCAAGTGCTGGAAGAAAGCAGGTGTGTGGCTCCTTCCACAGAGTGTGCCTATCACAATCCATCGGGCGCTCGGAAACTCATGGCTGTTTCCGAGTGTCTCTGGGAATCTTGGCCATGTCACCGCTCCTGGGGAAAGGGAGCCTGAACTGGTCGGAGCCAGGGCGGATTCCAACGTCCTGCCAAATTCAAACCATAAATTCTAGACCTTTGTCCCCACGCTTGCTCTGCTGTAATTTAGCCCTTTGGCCAACCCCATCCCACAGCTTTAGCCCTGGAGGCTCCTGAATGGGAAAAGTCTGATCCCTTTGGTCACATTCGGTGTCTTGTCTCCTGTAATGAGTCACCCATGCCCCCTTGCTTGCATTCACTCCCCCTAAGAGCGACCCAGACCTGATGGCCAAGGTGACACGTCTGGAGAGATTAATGCACCTTTTTCTCGCTTGCTTTGCAGAAGGAATGGTTTTCAATGCCCTGGGGAGGTGAGTCGGGCACAGACAGGGTGAAGCATATTGGGGTGGGGGCAGGGAAAAGGATGAGTTCAGGGTGGCTTTGATTTAAATGGGTCATGATTTAATCATTACGTGACCCATTGGTTTCAGCTTTTGGCTCTTCTGGCTGCTTGCCCTCCGTTCTATGTGGGCTCTCTGGAGCTGGCTCTATATAGCATGTCCACCTGAAAGCTTTGGGGCCCAATTCTCCATTGCCTTGCACCTTGTGCGTCATTGAAAAGTGCTATCAGATCAGAGCAGCAGCGTTTTACAGCCACACTATGCTGGTGCAGGACACACAAGAGACAGGGCAGCAGAGGAAGGCAAACATGGTACCTACCTTTAAAAGTGGGAGCAAAGAGAACCCGGGGAATTATAAACCTATCAGCCTGACTTCGATACCTGGAAAGATACTGGAATAAATGATTAAACAACCAATCTGTAAGCACTTAGAAGACAAAAGGGTAACAGATCCCTTCCAACCCTGACATTCTATGATTCTATGAAGTCATAGCTCATGTGGATTTGTCAAAAACAAGTCATGCCATACCAACCTAATTTCCTTCTTTGACAGAGTTACTGGCCTAGTGGATACCCCCTCCACTAGGCCAGTAACTCTATCAAAGAAGGAAATAGAACATAAGAACAGTCATATTAGGTCAGACCAATGTCCCATCTAGTCCAATATCCTGTCTTCTGACAGTGGCCAATGCCAGGTGCTTCAGAGGGAATCAATAGAACAGGGCAATTATCGAGTGATCTACTCCCTGCTATCCAGTCCCAGCTTTTGACAGTCAGAGGCTAGGGACGTCCAGTGCCTGGGGCTGCACCCCTGACCATCTTGGCCAACATAGGCACCGACTCTGTGGTGCTCCAGGGCTGGGGAATAACTGGCTAGGCAGTAGAACTCCTGAAAAGCACCTGGGGGTTGTAGAGGATCACAAATTGAATGTGTCAACAGTGTGATGCCTTGCAAAAATGGCAAATGTCATTCCGGGAGGTGTTAACAGGAGTGCTTGCATGCAAGACACGGGAGGTAACTGTCCCATTCTACTCAGCACTGGCGAGGCCTCAGCTGAAGTACTGTGGCCAATTTTGAGTGCCATGCTTTAAGAAAGATGTGGACAAATTGGAGAGAGTTCAGAGGACAGCAAGGATTCTATGATTATGTCTTGGAGTCAAAATATCTGGTTCCACAAGAGCATATTGCTTGGAAACAACTCTTCTCTGCCTGTTCCGAGACAATCTGCACCTCTGGCTGAGCAGAGACCATCAGGCTGATGTCCGTTCATCCATCCACAGAGCCTCGTGGCACCCAGGAGAGGATCCCATCCCAGAGAAAAGGGGCTACAGGACAGAGTTGCAGCAGGGGAGGAGACAAGAATGCCAATAGGCCTTTAAGGATGTGGTTCTACAACGTTAGTTGGTGTTGGTCCTGCTTTGAGCAGGGGATTGGACCACATGACCTCCCGAGGTCTCTTCCAACCCTAATATTCTATGATTCTATGAAAGGGGCGTGGCTCAGTGGGTGGGGTTTATTCAGGGTTTTGTCTGCCAGGAAGGGGGTGGCCACAGAGGGCAAGGTGCATTTCTGACACTAGATTCACACAACAATCACATTTAGTGAAGGGATGGAGAGGGCCCAGGATCCAAAAGCCACAGGACCCCTCCCTCCCCCCACTCAACCGTTCCCCTGGAAATGTTCAGGGCTGAATTCTCATTACACTCAGCCCCTGTCACCCCGGCCCTGCCCTCGGTGTGTACGAGCTCCGGCCCTCAGCGTTTTCCTGCCTTCTCCATCTCGTGCCGGTTCTTGCTCTCTCTGGTCTATGTCTGCCCTGTTCCGCTGTGCTCACTGTGTCTTCCTATCCCCAGGGACACATGGCTCCCAGTCCAGCACCAGCCCCCTGGCCAGAGGCTGCCTCCACCAGGGAGCTTGGGCCTCCATGCTGAGGAGCCGTCTTACGGCAATGGTAAGGGGAAAGAACCCGTGCTCAGGGGACATGACGCTGCTGGAGGCCTGCGTGTGGCCAACATCAGAGAGAGGAGGTGGTGCCCCTGCCCCGAGGCATGGGCTGGGTCCCAAGGCTGTGGAGAGCTGCCAGGCACTGTGGCTGTGCTGTTCTTTCTGTTGTTGTCTCATTGTGCACACAAAGCCTGTGGCCCCGCTGGGACGCACGGGTCAGACATGGCTTTGTGACGCTGGCCGCTGATCTGGTTAATACCAGTGTGTGGTTAATACCAGGGCCTTGTTGGCCTTGTCCGCCCTAGAGCAGGGTTCTCTGCCTTCCCCAGGCTGGGGTCTCCATTTCCATACCTGGACCCCTCAGAGCCCCCATCCCTCCCAGCTGGGACCCTGCCCCCTCCCTTCCAGTGAGCAGTGAGAACCCCAGCACTAAAGAACTGAGCCGACCCCTTGTATTGAGCCGGTTTGGGTGCAAACAGCTCAGTGTGTCCATGCTGGCCGGGCTGGGTCATGCTCTGAGTCTTTGCATGTCCCCACTAGTGTCATCCTTCCAATCGCAACACCCAATGAGTACCTATCCCCCAATCCCTGGTGTGGGGCTGTGGTGGGAGGAAGATTTGCGCAGTTTCAGGGAGCTGGCTCCACCCTGGCACTGAAAGGGTGCAGGTGGCAGTGGTCAACGCTCAGCCCTGCTGTAGCCTGCTTGGATCCCAAAGAAATGTGGCGAGTCGGCATGCTGCTGGGATGTGGGCAGCAGGCACACTGCAGTAGCTGCAGGAAGAGCAGATGGTGCCTAGCGTGGGCACAAGGCCTAAGGGAGATATGGCTTTGTTTTCACAGTGTGTCCCCTGGAGCCGGAGAGTGGAGACGTGGAGTATACAGTTGTCAACATCAAGAAAAGAACTGGGGGTGAGTGGAACAGAGCAGCATCTTGCCTCAAGAGCAGGGGCAGTTCTAGGCACCAGCAAAGCAAGCAGGTGCTTGGGGCAGCCCATTTGCAAGGGCGGCAGCTGGCAGGGATCCAGCCTGGGAGCTGAGAACTGACAGGGGGCCCTGGGAGCTGTAGTTCCTTGGTTAGCTCCCTGCCTATAGAGCCAGCCCTGGAGCAGGGAAAGAACTACATTTCCCAGCATTCCCTTGGCAGCTATCAACAGGAAAGGGAGGGGGAGGGAGTATGGTAGCTGAAACCTCATGCTGCCGCTTGCTGTGAATGGAGAGCTCATTGCTAGAGTGAGGTGGCGCTGTGAATGGGGAACAAGTGTGCCCACGGAGTAGAAGGCTTTGGCCCAGGTTGCCCCTTCAGAAGACATCCCCAAACTGGATTAGGGGCACTGGTGTGACCTCACCTTGCAGCCCCCAAAGAAGGAATTGGATTGACTCAATGGACAGTGCACCTCTCGATCTGAAGCCTAGCAAGGGAGGTATGTGGATCCCACTAGAATTTAAAATGAAAAGTAAGGGAGGGGAGGCTCTGGACCTGGGCAGCTTTAGATACAGTACAAGGCACGTAGGAGGATTTCCACTTCTGAGCCATGGAAGCAGAAATTGACTTTTCCTTTCCAGATTTAGCTAATATTCAGAAAGGGAATTGAGCACCTGCCTTCCAGATTGGAACTCCTCAGCATTCAGGAGTGCTCAAGCTCAATTTGGGCAGCTGTTACTTCATTTCTCCCAAATCAAATATACTGATCCACTGTAATTTGCTCTAGAAAAAGTAGGAGACAATTGAGCAACAAATGCTCCCAGTGGTTTTTAGGACTGGAATTGCTATTTTCAACAGCCATTGCCTTTTTTTTTTTTTTTAGTTTTATTTGTTTAAAAGGAAGACAGTGATATTGCATTGGCAAATTCCCATAGAAAGAAAGAGTGGAACAAAAGAATAATAAAGGCACCTCAACTTTTCCTCATTTATGGAGGACAGTCTTATAATATGCATCCAGATATCCTCCAATCACACAAGCTGAAAATTGTTCCACTTTACTGCAGTTCTGTAACCATATGGGAACTAATCCTGTCTGTGTTCTGTGCACATCCAAATTCCTGCTGAATGACCTGCCCTTGGATCAAGTTACAAGTCACCCAGGGCTGGGCAGGAAGGAGGGTGTAGATGGTGGGTGGGAAGAGCCCAGGGCTGGGGCGGCAGTGGGGGGGGGGGCACTGGTGTGGGGGAAGGGGGGAGCCCAGAGCTGGGGCTGGGGTGACAGAGGGTGTGGGGGGGAGCCCAGGGCTGGGACGGCAGGGGGTGTGTGGGTGGGGGGAGGCCCAGAGCTGGGGTGGCAGGGAGGAGCGGGGGGGGCAGCCCAGGGCTGGGGTGGGAGCAGCCAAAAATTTTTTTGCTTGGGGTGGCAAAAAACCTAGAGCCAGCCCTGCTCAAGAGGCAACGAAGGATTTAATAGAGATGCAGGGGATGGGACAGGCAGATGAATCTGATGTTTCGCTCACTTGCTCTCAGCAGTGGCTCAGGGGCAGCAAGCCGTGGGGGTCGCCCTGCTGGTCCCTGCGAGGGCAGCAGTCAGGCAGCCTTTGGCGGCTTGCCTGCGGGAGGTCCACCGGTCCTGCGGATTCGGCAGCAATTCAGCGGTGGGTACGCTGAAGCCGTGAGATTGGGGACCTCCCGCAGGCGAATCTGCAGGACCGGGGACCTCCTGCAGGCAAGCCACCGAAGGCTCCCTGACTGCCGTGCTTGGGGCCGCAAAAAAGCTAGAGCCGCCCCTTTTTGCTCTGCGACTCTGCAGGCCAATTAACTGGTCCCGTGCAGGCGTACAAGTGTGGTTTGTAAAGTCTAAAAAGCCTGAAGTGGCTGAGAACTGAAAAATGGACGGTAACAGCCTGTGAGTCGCAGGGATTTGACCCTGGTGAAATCCTGAAGAACAAAGAGCTCTCGCTCCTGCTTGTAGCTGTTTCCATGGCCTCAGTCTGACTCAACAGACACTCCAGGCTACAGAGTGACAGAAACAATCCTGGAAGCTGGTTGTATAGATTGTGCCACTGATTTCTGTCTGTGTGTGCACAGGGGCAGAGTGAACACAGCAGGTGATCAGCAGGGATGTGTTTCTTGAGGGAGGAATTCCCTCTGCACAAGGCTTGGGCAGCCCAAATTGCATTTACAACCTAACAGGCGACACAGGGTGTATTTCACCCATACAGATCACTCCTCTCCACCCACCCTAGAAACACAGCCCCTTGGGAGCAGTGCTTGCTGTGTGAATGGCACAGTGACAGGGCAGGACACTGAGAGACAGGAAGCGGGGGAATACCATATCCGAGTCACTTAAAGGGACACTGTCAACTTGAATTTTTTTTAAAGTGACTAATTTCAAACAATTCTGTTTTGGGAGAGAGCTCCCTTTAAACAGTGCATCCCGAGTTGAAAGGAAGAGGGGTTCTGTGCTCTCCTGTTGATGTTAAAGGGGGTCTGCTCAGTTAGTCATTTTCTTCTGTGGCTGACTGCGTGTTCAAGGAAATTACTGTTCGAGTAGCCCCAGTCATGGCTCATCAGTGTAGTCTGAACCTGAGACTTTTGGCAGTAAAAGCATGGGCCTCTACCATTTGACCTAAAAGAGTAAGTCCATAAGATGGTAGCAGTAGTAGGCTCTTGTCCTCTATGTGGAGCAGGCATTAGTGGGGAGGATACAGCCCATGTAGCCAGAGTGTCATACTGTCAAATGACAAAATAAACAAAAAAAATGGAAAAAAGTATTTTTTCTACACTGACTTCCTACAGGTTCAGTCATCTCAGGTGTTACTCATACCATCATAACTACAAAACCAGCAGATGGATATGGTTTGCAAGGCGAACGCGTCCCTTTAAACCAGCAGGAAATACTATGCTGGGTGAATCTCATGGGTTGGAATTGGGATGCTTTTCTGGATCTCGTGGGTGCAAATTTCTCCTGAGGTTTCTGGCTCTCCTGGCATCCAGCTCTGGCCTGGAATACTGTGGGAATGGTGTTTCCCTTGGCATTTTGGCTCTTGTGTTGCCATTCCCCATCAGAGTCTAGAAAAACCGAGGCAAACGCAAACATGAGGAATAGAATCATAGGACTGGAAGGGACCTCGAGAGGTCATCTAGTCCAGTCCCCTGCACTCAAAGCAGGACTTGACTATAATCTAGACCATCCCTGACAAGTGTTTGTCCAACCTGTTCTATCTCCAGTGATGGAGATTTCACAACCTCCCAGGGCAATTTATGCCAGTGCTTATCCACCCTGACAGTTAGAAAGTTTTTCCTAATGTCCAACCTAAACCTCCCTTGCTTCAATTTAAGCCCATTGCTTCCTTCTCCTATCCTCAGAGGTTAAGAAAAACAATTTTTCTCCCTCCTCTTTGTAATAACCTTTTACATACTTGAAAACTGTCCCTCTCAGTCTTCTCTTTTCCAGACTAAACAAACCCAATTTTTTCAATCTTACCTCCTAGGTCATGTTTTCTAGACCTTTAATCATTTTTGTTGCTCTTCTGTAGAATCTCTAGTTTGTCCACGTCTTTCCTGAAATGTGGTAGCCAGAACTGGACACAATACTCCAGTTGAGGCCTAATCAGCATGCAGCAGATCAAAAGAATTACTTCTCGTGTCTTGCTTACAACACTCCTGCTAATACAGCCCAGAATGATGTTCACTTTTTTTGCAATACTGTTACACTGTTGACTCATATTTAGCTTATGGTCCCCTATGACCCCCAGATCCCTTTCTGCAGTACTCCTTCCTAGGCAGTCATTTCCTATTTTGTATGTGTGCAACTGATCGTTCCTTCGTAAGTGGAGCACTTTGCATTTGTCCTTATTGTATTTACTTCAGACCATTTCTCCAATTTGTCCAGATCATTTTGAATTTTAATCCTATCCTCCAAAGCACTTGCAACCCCTCCCAGCTTGGTATCATCCGCAAACTTTATAAGTGTACTCTCTATGCCATTATCTAAATCAGGGGTCGGCAACCTTTCAGAAGTGCTGTGCCAAGTCTTCATTTATTCACTCTAATTTAAGATTTTGCGTGCCACTAATACATTTTAACGTTTTTAGAAGGTCTCTTTCTGTAAGTCTATAATATATAACTAAACTATTGTTGTATGTAAAGAAAATAGGGTTTTTAAAATGTTTAATGAGCTTCATTTAAAATTAAATTAAAATGCAGAGCCCACCCAGACTGGTGGCCGGGACCCGGGCAGCATGAGTGCCACTGAAAATCAGCTTGTGTGCCGCCTTCGGCATGAGTGCCATAGGTTGCCTATCCCTGATCTAAATCATTGATGAAGATATGGAACAGAACCAGACCCAGAACTGATCCCTGCTGGACCCCACTCATTATACCCTTCCAGCATGACTGTGAACCACTAGATGGATGGGAAGGATGGGAAAAGTGACCTTGGCTTTTGAGACCCTTCAAAGCTTGCTCAGAACTTGGTTCCAGAAGCAGGCGGTGGGCTGGCAGTGCAGGGCTCTGACCTCTTGAACAGATTCACCCTGATTAGCATTTATGTTGGTGGATGTAACTCCCCAGGCTGGGATCTGGCCAGTGGCAAAGCCCTGAGATCCTGAGCACCTCAGCTTTGTGTCTCACACCCATCCCAAGCTGGGGCTGGTCACTGAGGAGCTGGGCTGCTGGTGATGGGGGCTCAAGGGGTGAACGTTAATGCCTAGTCCTGATCCCTTCCTGTTCCTCTTGCAGATAAACCCAAGGGAACTCTGCCAAGGGACAACGTAAGTGCAACATCCCCCGTCCCCCAGTTCTGCCGCTCCCTCCCTGCTGCTCTCTGGCCTTTGTCTGCCCCTGTCCCCGCACTCACTGTTCATGTGCCCTCTCCAGGAGGAATACTATGTCAGCTACTCTGTGCTTCCGGACCCCAAGCCCACCTGGGAGTCAGCCGCAGGGGCGAGGGCTCCAGAAGAGAAATCCCGACCCGACAGTGACATTTATGAAAACGTTCCCCACCTGTGACCTGCGAGTGACCCCATCCCATCCCCTGGCCCAGCCTGGGGGAGCCTGACTGCCTCATTAACCCTTCACTCCCCTGCTTGGCATGTAGGGCATGGAATGCAGCACATGCAGGCTGGGGTCATGGAGGCCTTGTCCCTGGCTGGTGCCCTCTGCATTGGGACTGACAAGCCAGAGCAGAGATGGAGGCAAATACTCTGGGTCTGCACAGCTGCTGCTGCCTAGTGAGGTGTCGTGAGCAGATGATTTGCTGAGGGGCCCAGACAGCAGCCCTGATCTCTGTTAATCCCTGTGATGGGTCTCTGGTATCCATCCCAGGGGGTTGTCGGCTTGGGTGTTGTGCATGGAGGATCTGGCCCTGTGGGACTTGTGACAACTGGGCTAATCCGCCCTGCCGCCAACAAAGGTTGGATTTGTTACATGGTTTGTCTTTGAGATTCTTTCATTTGCTTAAAACGGCTTTATGTACAGCCCTTGTCCTCGGGGACTGACCCGCGGGAAGTGCCCTCTGCCTGTCCTGCTCGCCTAGACCCCATGCAAAGACATGCTGAATAGAAACTCATCCATGGCTTGATCCTGGAGAGAGCAGGATCATGGTAACACCCAGGGAGCAAGTCTGTTCACTAGGGAACCTGCAGCTGGGAGAGAGATTTTCCATCCTGCTTGGCTATAATGCTGGAATACAGCACTAGACCAGCGTTAGGCCTGGGTCTGGGGAATGGCTATAGCCACGATCACGCAACATGGAGCATGACCCAGCTGGTGTCTGACCGTGGCGATGAATGTGATTTGCACATTGGTTTTCTCCAGCACAAGGACACCAGGTGGCCAGAGACTGCTGGAATTTCCCAGCCTCGTCTCTCTGGAGGAAACTTGGTTCAGTTCAGCTTTACAAAGGTGTTTTCAAAACTGTTTCTTTTCTTAGAACTGGAAACACAATAAAACACCAAAGTTCCCAGAGCAGCTGGAGAGAGCCACTGTCCCCCATTTCATGGATTCCAAGGCCAGGAGGGACCATTGTAATCATCAGATCTGACCCCCTCTGTAACGTAGGCTAGAGAACTTCCCCCCAAATAATTCTTTGAGCAAAGCTTTTAGAGAAACATCCAGTCTTGATTTAAAAATTGTCAGTGACGGAGAATCCACAATGACCCTTGGTAAATTGTTTCAATGGTTAATTACTCTCACTGTTAAAAATTTACACCTGATTTACAGGCTGAATTTGTCTAGCTTCAACTCCCAGTCATGGGATCATATTATACCTTTCTCTGGTAGACTGAACAGCCCATTATTAAATAATTGTTCCACATGTATATACTTATACATTGTAATCAAGTCCTCCCTTAGCCTTCTCTTTGTTAAGCTAAATAGGTTGAACTTTTTGAGTCTTGCACGATAAGGCATATTTTCTAATTCCTTATTCATTCTCATGGCTCTTCTTTGATCCTTCTACAATTCATTAATATCCTTAATTGTGGCCATCAAAATCTACATTGTGGACACCAGAGCTGGACACAGTATTCAAGCACAGGTCGCACCAGTGCCAATAAAGAGGTACAATAACTTCTCTGCTCCTACACAAAATTCCCCTGTTTATGCATCCCAGGATCACATTTGCTCTTTTGGCCACAGCGTCACACTGAGAGCTCACGTTCAGCTGATTATCCAATACGACCCCCCCAAATCTTTTTCAGAGTCACTGCTTCCCAGGACAGAGTCCCCCATCCTGTAAGTATGGCTTGTGTTCTTTGTTTCTAGATGTTTACATTTACATTTAGCCATATTAAAATACATAATGTTTGCTTTTGCCAAGCTTATCAAATGATCCAGATTGCTCTGAATCAGTCACCTGTCCCCTTCATTATAAACCACTCCCTCAATTTTTGTATCACCTGCAAACTTTATCAGTGATTTTGTGTTTTCTCCAGGTCATTGATAAAAATGTTATATAGCATAGGGCCAAGATCCAATCCCTGCAGGACATCACAGGAAACACACCTGTTTGATGATGATTCCCCATTTACAGTTAAATTTTGAGACCTACCAGTTAGCCAGCTTTTAATCCATTAGTGTGTGTCATGTTTACCATTCAAGAAAGAGATTTTGGAGCCATTGTGGATAGTTCTCTGAAAACATCCACTTAATATGCAGTGACAGTCAAAAAAGCTAAAAGAATGTTGGGAATCATTAAGAAGGGAGTAGATAATAAGACAGAAAATATTATATTGCCTCTCTGTAAATCCATGGTCACCCACATCTTGAATACTGCTTGCAGATGTGGTCGCCCCATCTCAAAAAAGATATATTAGAATTGGAAAAGGTTCAGAAAAGGGCAAAAAAATGATTAGGGGTATGGAACAGCTTCCATAGGAGGAGAGATTCATAAGATTGGGACTTTTCAGCTTGATAAAGAGAAAACTAAGAGAGGATATGATGGAGGTCTATAAAATCATGACTGGTCTAGAGAAAGTAAATAAGGAAGTATTAATTACTTCTTCTCATGACACAAGAACTAGGGGTCACCAAATGAAATTAATAGGCAGCAGGTTTAAAACAAACAAAAGGAAGTTTTTTCTTCACACAACGCCCCGTCAATCTGTGGAACTCTCTGTCAGAGGGTGTTCTGAAGGCCAAGACTATAGCAGGGTTCAAAAAAGAACTATTAGCCAGGGTGGACAGGGATGGTGTCCCTAGCCTCTGTTTGCCAGAAGCTGGGAATGGGCAACAGGATGGCTCACTTGATGACTACCTGTTCTGCTCATTCCCTCCCACTGTCCGAAGACAGGATACTGGACTAGATGGCCCTTTGGTCTGACCCAGTATGGTCAATCTTATATTCTTATGAACAATCAGTTGCACACATACAATATGGGGAATGGCTGCCTAGGTGGGAGTACTGCAGAAAGGAATGTGGGAGTCATAGTGGATCACAAGCTAAATATGAGTCAGCAGTGTAACACTGCTGTAAAAAAGGCAGACATCATTCTGGAATGTATTATCAGGAGTGTTGTAAGGATGACACAAGAAGTAATTCTTCCGCTCTACTCTGTGCTGATTAGGCCTCAACTGGAGTATTATATCCAGTTCTGGGTTCCACGTTTCAGGAAAGATGTGGACAAACTGGAGAAAGCCCAGAGAAGAGTAACAATAATGATTAAAGGTCTAGGAAACATGACCTAGGAGGGAAAATTGAAAAAATTGGGTTTGTTTAGTCTGGAGAAGAGAAGACTATGGGGGGACATGATACAGTTTTCAAATACATAAAAGGTTGTTACAAGGAGGAGGGAGAAAAATTGTTCTTGTTAAACTCTGAGGATAGGACAAGAAAGAATGGGCTTAAATTGAAGCAAGGGTGGTTGCCTGTGGGCGTGGCTTCAGTCTAATCAAAAACAGTGGAATGTGTCAGCCATCTTTATTAAGGGACGCATCATGCCCCTTGCAGATAGCTGCAGGGCAGTGGCCACATCTTGCTGGCTTCAGCTGCACTGACAGAAATGGGAGATGGTGGCCATCTTGAATAAGGGAAAATTCACCAGTTGGCGCTTTTCATCGTGTTTTCATGAGGCAGGTAAAAACCCACATGAAAGTGCTGAACTTGCGATAAAATTGTGATAGTTGGCAGTTCTGGCACTCTGCTGTCTGGAGGCAGCAAGGTCCCATGCTCCAGTTGTGCCGTGTCCGGGGGCTCTGTTGTCCCACCCCGCTGTGGGTGACCATCTTTTCAAAAGGCGAAAGCGGGACACATGCAGGAGCCCCACCCTCTCTGTGACCACACCCTCTGCCCCACCTCTTCCCCTGAGGCCCTGCCCCCTGCTCTGCCTCTTCTTCCAAGGTCCTGCTCCCTGGCCGGGCCAGAAGCCAGAGCTTGGCCATGCTAAGAGCTGCCAAGGGAAACCAGGCCACTCTAGGGATCCCTGGACCCTCCATCTGCCTTGGGTGACATGCCCCGGGAGGACAGGGTCACTGGCCTGGGGCTGCTCTTGGGCACTCTGCCCCCCAACCAAAGGCAGGTGGAAGGTCCTGGTCTCCCCACAGTGGCCTGGTGTGATGGGTTCCCTTGGGTGCAACCTGGAACCGGGGTACCGCAGAGCCTCTGTCTCACGAACCTGGGCTCCCTCTCACACTGTGATGCTGTGACAAGCAGCAAACTGCTCCAGGTCCTGCACTTACACAGACATCCACAGGCAGGGACGCACCCAACTCAGTTACATGAATGCTTCTCCTATTCACTCATGAACCAACAATAGAGAGGCTCCAGCCAATTCCCCCCAGCTCCCCAGCCTAGCACCCCAGGCCTGCACCGTCCTGACCACTGTACGTTTATTACCTAGTCTACCACTTCTACAAAGCAAAGTGGATGTGCACCAGCTCTTATTCCTGAGTAGATTTCCCCAAGCACTTCAAGCAAAATACACTGTTTTAGGTAAAGTAATAAACAGATTAATTAACTACAGAAAGATAGATTTTAAGTGTCTATATGTAGTAAGCATACAGATCAAAGTTGGTTACCTAAGAAATTAAAATTAAAATTGCAATCTGCGTTCTATAAACTAGACAGGATTTAAATCAAGCACTGTCTCACCCTGATGGTGCAGTTCCTTTATACACATGCTGGGATTCTCCTCTCCAGCCTGGAACCACCTTCCTAGTTCAGTCTTTGTTCTCCAGATGTGTTTCCAGGTGTTGAGTTGTAGGGGGAGTGAGGCCCCAGTGATGATGTCCGTTCCTCCTTTTATAGCTTCTTCCAGTTGGCTGGAAAGATCCTTTGCTATGACATGAGTCAAACAGTCTCCATTGCTTATGTGCTATCTCTGAGAAGTCTCCATTGTATACAGTACCTGGGATGGTCCTTGTGAGTGCATACTCCCCTTAATGGACCATGATCAGTTTCTGACTGCCTCATTATTGTACCAGAAAGGCTAGTTGTGGGTGTTCCCAGCCTCACAACATATTTCAGTAACACACACATAACAAAACTTCATAACTTCACATACAATGACAGCACGTACACGCCAACAGGATATTAATATTCAACAGATCAAGACTTTTAAAATGATACCTCACAAGACATCCTTTGCACAAAACATATCACAATTATGAGGGTGCTAGGGTGTTGCTTTGGGGTACAGAGTGTCACACCAGGGCTTCCTGGGCAGCTCTTACCACAGCCCAGCTCTGGCTTCTGACCTGGTCAGGGGGAGAGACCTTGCAGGAAGAGGAGAAACAGGGGTGGGGCCTTGTGGCAAGAGGGGGCTGAGGCCCATCTCAGCCACAACCTCCAGAAAGAAAGAGGCTGGTGCTTCCCCTGAGCTGGCGTGGAGTGGTGCCACAGGAAATCTGGGACAAAGGTTGTCCTGGAGTCATTCAGCCCAGGACTGGAACTTGAACTCTGCGTTTCAGGTCTGTCCCACCCGATTTGGGACAGGTGCTCACGCTAGTGGTTTCTCCTGTCTGACAGCCCTCAGGTAAACATCCGATTCTGCACTCCTTGTATCACTCTTCTCTGGGATTCCCTGAAATACGAGTCTGCCTGGGTGATGCCCTCCCATGGCCATGTCGCAATTGTTCTGCAGCATCATTTCTATGAATGGGGCCAGCTCCTGAAACCCAAATCATACTGAGTTTTTTGTTTGTCCGTCTCTGCCTCAGTATATGTCTGCAAGGCCCTGGTAACTGAGACCAGTTTCTATCAGAGCAGGCATGCTAGTTTTCCTTTGATCAAAACGTCAGAGGTGACACCCCATGTTTCATCAATGCCATTCTGTAACGTAAAAGTGCTAAATACAGAGCAGAGTCTGACTCTGCAACATTTTTCAGTAGGTGCTTTATTATTTTGACACCATTTTCCACCAACTCATTGGATTGGGGATAATGGTACTCGTGGGGAAATTCTGCGCCACTGCATGCAGCATAACTAACGTGCCACACATAACTTTTTTTCCACATAAAATAACTCCTGCCAGAAAGTTGCTGCAGTTCTGCCTTTTGCCCACCAGTGGCCGCTGCGCTGCTAGAACAGAGCGGCCACTCCCAGGCAGGAGCAGGCCCAGCTGGCAATAGGGCAGGGAAAAGGTTTCCTGCCTGGCAGCGCCCTGCCTGTGAGGCCAGATCAGGAGACAGGGGCTGGGGGCAGACAGCATGGGGCTGGGGGGATGGGGGCGGTCACAGACGGGGGTTCATAAGGGTTATTGAGGAAGGACAGATTGGGGAAGAGACTGAATGGGAGTGGAGGCACTGGGCCACATGGGGGAAGGTAGAGGGGGTTCAGGGCCACATGGGGGAAAGGAGTGGCTGAGTGGGGGCACAGGGACACATGGGGACAGGGGGTGCAGGGCCACATGGGGATGGTGGGAAGGGCTGGCTTAGTGGGTGCAAGGACACAAGGCGGTTGGGGGGGTGGCTGAGGTGGCACAGAGTCACATGGTGACCGGGAGGGAAAGGAGTGAAGGGACACATGGGGATGGGGAGAGGGGCTTGCTGAGGGAGTGCACAGACACATGGGGACAGGGAGTGCAGGGCCACATGGGGAGAAGGGGTGGCTGAATGGGGACACAGGGATGGATGGGGGAGTGAGAGTCTGAGTCGGGGTGGAGGGACACATGGGGATGGATGGAGGGCGTGCAAGGACACATGCGGGTACAGGGACACTTGGGGATAGGGACAGATGTGCCTGGACTGAATGGGAGAGACTAGGGGTCAGCATGGGGGAGGCTCCCTACCAATCCCTCCCTGCCGTCCCCCGCAAAAAAACTGTTCCATATTTCTCTCTCTAACCTCCAGGTTCACTCCCAGGTTCCTTCCGTCTCCCTCAGCTCCTCCATTACCTTTGACTCCCCCAAGCCTTTGCACTGCTTCTGAGAGGGGTGGGAAATATGACTCTGTACTGTAGTTTAAACAAACATAAGAACAGCCAGACTGGGTCAGACCAAAGGTCCATCTAGCCCAGTGTCCTGTCTTCCGACAGTGGCCAATGCCAGGTGCCCAAGAGGGAATGAACAGAACAGGGAATCATCTACTCAAAGTTCCGTATTTATAAGCCTGGTAAGGAATCTATGTGATAAAAAACATTTCCTGAATCTTTCTCATTATCTGTATTGCTACAGATAGACTTGCTGACAGGTATTTTGAAATAAATTACCAAAATAATTGAAATTGGTGTGATTATATTGTGTTATTTTGACAAATAAAAAATGCTGAATTTTACAATATTGTGTGTAGAATTTTTAATTTTTTGGCCAAAATTCCCCCAGGGGTAATAATAGGGACTAGTGGTCACATATCTAAACCCAAACTTTACTGCAAACTGCTTAAACTTATGCCCACCAAACTAGCCTATTTTCATACATTACTATGTCACACATACCATGTCTAGCAAAACCAGATTGGAAAGGCACTGTTTAGCTGTAGTATCCTCTAGTAAGACTGTCTCAGGGGAGTGAGAATAATAGTCCAGGACAAATACATCATGTTTTGCCATCTATCACAAACACACCCATCCCTACCTTGGTCCAGGGGGACAATTTTTCTTGTGTCTCCTTCCCTTGACTTGGCCTTTATTTTCAGGATATGCAGCAACCCTTAGCAGCTTCCTCAAAGTTGCTGTTCGTTTGAGGCCAGCATAAATTGTCTCTTAGATTGTTTTTAATTCCTAAATGACCTGCAGGCTGCTCTAGTTCATCCCTGGATCCTGCCCAGATCCAGAATGCAATTTAGAGCCCCGTTTCCCATCCTTTTGTCCCTGCCCCAAGCGAGAAGGGGGTAACTCAGATATCCATCTGCCAAATGACATGCCCAGCTATGGGGCTCTATGAATAATAAAGGGCCCGGTATGGAGCTGAGATCCCTGACCAGCTGCCCTATATGGGGGGACATGGGCAAGGGGCAGGGTTTGGGGCTGGGCATTTAAATTATTGGTGCAGAGGGGACACTTTGGGGGGACTTTCCAGAATGTCTGGTCCCCCATCTCCCCAGGTGGGGGTCGCGGCTGCTGTTAGGGCAGGTCATCGGTATCTGGGGCTATCATCCTGCCTGGTCAGGCAAAGGGGCTGGGGTGGTCTGAGCATGAGGACCTGGCTGAAGGGAGCGCTGCTGAACACACAGCCAGTATAAATCATCACAGACTCATCGCACTCCTAGTCAGTGACCTGGCGTGACAATTTCTTCCTTCCTTGGCATCTGAACGACATGGACACAAACCTGCTGTGTCACAAATACCTTGGAGAGAAGTTGCCCTGATCGCCAGGAGGGATTTGTGCATGTCACATTCCAGCTGCTGACAATTCACAACCTGAATTAAAGGCAAAATTCAGGTGATAAATTATTTCCTCAGCTCTAGGTAATGACCTACTTCCCCCTGTGCAAAGAGCAGTGGGCTTTTTAGTGACCACAAGATGTGAGGGCCTTAAATCTCTCATCTGACACAGGGCACCTTCATTAGCACAGCACCCGGAACACCATACCTAGGCATTGGCTCAGCATGACTCAAAAGAGAGAGTGCCCCCTTCTGAATTTCCAGCACCATTTCCTGTAGCACCTGTGATTAAATTTGGAGGTTTCCTATCTAAAGATTGACCAGGCTTGACCAACTCTGCTTAGCCTTGGAAACCTGTTAAGATCACATAGGCCATGATGAAACCACAGAGGGTTGAAACAGTGAAATGGGTAGAGATCGATGATAAGCCATGTAACATACCACAATATTGTGCTAGGCGTGAAAAGGAAGGAGACGTAAGAATAAAACAGTTTGCACAGACAGAAGTGTTGCTTTGAATCCCAGATGTTATCGGATCTGGAAAAATGCGGAGTGAGTGAGTAGCTGGAGTATCCGTCTATTCCATGTACAGAAAACAGCTTTGTATTCCTGCTTCAACATCCAGATGCTGTAACTGCACAGTCTGTGCAAATGATTAACTGATGCTTGGATTTTTTTTTTCCTGCAGTAAATTTATATTACTGGTCCCACTCCCTCCCCCCTAAATCAGCCCCCTCCCAAACACACACACACATACTTTATCCCCTTCTAGTCAAACAGCTTACTGGAAATTTCCTTCCTGCATCTTGCTTGTTGGGAGCTTTTGAAAGAAAGCTTTCCTGGCTGCAAAAAGCTCCTGTGGGTCTGGGAAGACTTGGCAGGTCTGCTAGAGAATGAGAGTAGAGCCCTGCGTGGGACTATTTTTTTATCCCATTCCCACCCGCTCCTGCATTGTTTCTTACGTTTTTATCCCATCTCCACCTGCAAAAGCCTTAGATCCCACAAACCCTGCAAGAGAGACAAATTTCCCCATGCTACTAACGAACAAAAACCAGCAACAGTCGGTTAATATATATCTAAATAGAATTCAGACACAATTTTTACTACTAAATGAATAAAACAAATCTTGCTTAAATTATGTAAAAATATTTTAACTCCCGTTGTAATAGACATCAAATCTCTTTCTATTCCTCTCTTAAATTTAAGAATTAAAACCTTTGTTAAAAAAGAGAACCTCGCTTTACATTGCTGAAATTCACTTTATGACAAACTGCTGTTGGGTGTCTATTGCACGGGACGTCAAAACATCGCGCTACAATTTTGCCTTTAAATGTGCAGAATTTTTTAATGATCATAAAAAGAAAGTTGTTTAAAAAAAACTGGAAGTTTTTATACCGCTTAAATACTTGTTTTAGAACTTTGAAACATACCAGTCAAGTTATTTATATGTCAGGATTATTATTGCTTTTGAAAAACATTGAATGGAAAAACTGCTTGCAGCACTAGGTTTTTGATAGAAATAAATTTTAAAACAAGGCTCACACTAAGTGATCGACAATAAGGTCATCTTAACCAGGAGGTGTAGGTAAGCTTGCAGTTTGTTTTCCTGCAAATTATTGCAGTCTGGGTTTTTTGCCTACCCAATCCTGCCCGCAACAAAGTACATTTTACCTGCTCCCACTATTCATAGAATCTCAGAAGATTAGGGTTGGAAGGGACCTCAGGAGGTCACCTAGTCCAACCCCTTGCTCAAAGCAGGACCAATCCCCAACTAAATCATCCCACACAGGGCTCTGTCAAGCTGGGCCTTAAAAACCTCTAAGGATGGAGATTCCACCTCCTCCCTAGGTAACCCATTCCAGTGCTTCACCACCCTCCTAGTGAAATAGTGTTTCCTAATATCCAACCTAGATCTCCCCCACTGCAACTTGAGACCATTGCTCCTTGTTCTGTCATCTGCCACCACTGAGAATAGCCGAGCTCCATCCTCTTTGGAACCTCCCTTCAGGTAGTTGAAGGCTGCTATCAAATCCCCCCTCACTCTTCTCTTCTGCAGACTAAACAAGCCCAGTTCCCTCAGCCTCTCCTCATAAGTCGTGCCCCGTACCCCTGATCATTTTCGTTGCCCTCCGCTAGACTTTCTCCAATTTGTCCACATCCCTTCTGTAGTGTGGGCCCAAAACTGGAAGCAATACTCCAGATGTGGCCTCACCAGTGCCGAATAGAGGGGAGTAATCACTTCCTTCAATCTGCTGGCAATGCTCCTACTAATACAGTCGAATATGCCATTAACTTTCTTGACAGCTAGGGCACACTGCCGACTCATATCCAGCTTCTCATCCACTGTAATCCCCAGGTCCTTTTCTGCAGAACTAGTGCTTAGCCAGTTGGTCCACAGCCTGTAGCAGTGCATGGGATTCCTCCGTCCTAAGTGCAGAACTCTGCACTTGTCCTTATTGAACCTCATCAGATTTCTTTTGGCCCAATCCTCCAATTTGTCTAGGTCACTCTGGACCCTATCCCTACCCTCCAGCATATCTACCTCTCCCCCAGCTTAGTGTCATCTGCGAACTTGCTGAGGGTGCAATCCATCCCATCATCCAGATCATTAATAAAGATGTTGAACAAAACCGGCCCCAGGACTGACCTTTGGGGCACTCCACTTGATACCGGCTGCCAACTAGACATTGAGCCGTTGATCACTACCCGTTGAGCCCGACAATCTAGCCATCTTTCTATCCACCTTATCGTCCATTCATCCAATCCATACTTCTTTAACTTTCTGGCAAGAATACTGTATCAAAAGCTTTGCTAAAGTCAAGATATATCACATCCACTGCTTTCCCCATATCCACAGAGCTGGTTATCTCCTCATAGAAGGCAATCATAGAAGGTCAGGCATGACTTGCCCTTGGTGAATCCATGTTGACTGTTTCTGATAACCTTCCTCTCCTCCAAGTGCTTCAAAACGGTTTCTTTGAGGACCTGCTCCATGATTTTTCCAGGGAGTGAGGTGAGGCTGACCGGTCTGTAGTTCCCCGGGTTCTCCTTCTTCCCTTTTTTAAAGATGAGCACTATATTTGCCTTTTTCCAAATGTCTTATCCAATCGTGCCGCTGAAGGTGAGAGTCTCCTCTGAGCAGTAGCCTCTGTAAACCGGTGCCACAGCAGCGCAGAGCCATGACTGCCAGCTCCGTCTTTGTCTCTGTCCTGCAGACCCCGCCCGTTGCCATTGTTAGGCCTGAATAAAGATATAGCAGACAAAACCAGGTATGCCAACCTGGTACTATGCCAGAAATGCAGCTTCTCTCTTATCTCACTTTTTCCCAGCGCTTGTGAGACATGCTGCTGCTTCTCAGTGTTTTCCACTCAGGAATTACCCACAAGCCTCTGTTAGCCGGACTTTGGTCAGGTTAGCATACCTGGTTTTGTCTGCAATAGGATGGGGGTCTGCGGAAAGTCAATCTGGGGCTGGGTGTCAATTGCACAGATGAGGGGCAGCCCTGGGTCCTGCCAGCAGTGAAAAAAGTTGAGCAGAACATCGCCCATGATTTCAGCTTGAATCATGAATACCTGCCGATCCTCAGCCTGCCTGAGTTCTGGGCCAACGCTTCGAGGATCGTGCTTGGGGAGGACAGTCGTGCTATCAAGGAGAATCGTGTAGGAGGCGTTCAGTGCTTGGGCAGGACTGGCGCTCTGCAGATCAGAGCAGAGCTCCTGAAGTGCTGGTACAATGGAACTAACAACACAGCAACTCCTGTCTACGTCTCTTCTCCTTCCCGGGAGAACCATAACTCTGTGTTTGTGAATGCTGGCTTTAAACCGTTCCAATCGTCCAACCGTCCTATGATGGCAGCGGGTCCTGCACTGGGTTGCCATCCTTGTGTTTCAGAAATAAGGAACTGTTTTCTTAGCACCCCAACCCCATCCCTCCTCCCAATGGTATTATTATCATGATCATTGTATTATTATTAATAAAAAGCAGAACTCACCTACGTTCACCAGGGGTATTTCTTGCTGCTTTTTGCAATGCTCAGGAACTCCCAATCGTTGTACAGAAATGAAAAAATAAGTGGTGTCCCTTGTAATAAGGGACTGTCTGTTGGCAACCCTAGGATGAGACGCGCGGGATCCCAGTCCCCCTGCAGGGATCTGGTGCAAACCATGACTCTAGGCCCTGAGCTTCGCAGCCCCCTCTAGTGGGGATCTCTGAGTGAGCAGCTCTGGCTGACAATCCAGCACCAAGTGCATCCTCTATGAAGGAGCCTGGAAGTGCCACTAGCTTTGCTGTTCATGTGGGTTCAAAGAGCTCTGGTGCCACCTAGTGGATGCTTCCACAAATGCCTCTTCACAAAATGCTCCTTATCCCATTGGCCCAGATCCACAAGGGTATGTGGGTACCACCGATTTCAATGGAAGTTAGGAGCCTAAATGCCTTTGAGGATTTGAGCCCTTATACCAACCTGAGGATACATATACACGGCAACTAGCAGTGTCATTTCCAGACCGGGGAGACATACCTACTAGCGCTGACTGAGCTAAACACAGAAGTGTAGTCATGGTGGCGTGAGAATGGTACAAGATAGCTGCCCCAGTTACCCCATCTGAAACCTTAGATACATATTCACAGGGCCGGTGCAACCTATTAGGTGACCTAGGCTGTTGCCTAGGGCGTTAGGAGTTGGGGAGCGGCATTTTCTTCAGCAGTAACTGCGGTGGCTGGATCTTCGGCCACCCCAGTCACCACCAGCATTTTGGCAGAGGGAGCTGGAGCAGGGGGATGCGGGGAGGGCCACCTGCAGCAAGTACGGGGGGGGGCGGCACACGGGGGAACTCCCCGCCCCAGCTCACCCCTGCTCTGCCCCCTCCCCCCGAGCACCCTGTCACTGCTTTACTTCTCCCGCCTCCCAAGCTTGCTTAGGCACCACAAGCCTGGGAGGCGGGAGAAGTGAAGCAGCGATAGCTTGCTCAGGGTGGAGGTGGAGCAGGTGTGAGCTGGGGCATGGGGTGGGGGGGGTGCCTCAGGGCAGAGGGGGAGATGGGGAGCTGCCGCAGGGGGGGCACCTCAGGGCGGGGGGGGAGCTGCCACAGGGGGGCGGGGGGCACCTCAGGGTAGGGGCTCGGGGACGGGGGAGGGCACAAGGTGGAAGTTTCGCCTAGGGTGTGAAACATCCTTGCACTGGCCCTGCATATTTAGGCAGCTACACAGTCCTGCTGCTCTCATGGCAGTGGCTACACTGCTGCTTTCAGCATGCTAGCATGACCAGAGCTAGCATGGGTGAGCCTGGAGCTAGTGTGGGTATGACTTGCTGAGCTGGAAATTACCCCTCCAGCTCCAGTGCAGACATATCCTGAAGGGGGTAGGTTTAAATGTCTCAGTGCTACACACAGCAGAGAGGGAGAGTCCCTTTAAATGAGGGAAGTAGGGGGCCAGAGATCCTTTAAGTGAGTCCTTAAACACCAAGGTTTTGTCTGTTCCACATGTGAAGCATCCAGGGCACATTTCATGTGGTTTTCCCCAAAATCCTTGACATAAATGTCCCTGCCCCAGCTGTTGTGCACCTGTCTGCTGCCCTCCACCCCAGCGGTGGCTGCATTTTGGACACATCACTCCCACTACCTGCAGTGGGAGCTGCTGTGCCTGCCTGATGAAAGTTTTCACCCAAAGTCCTTGTCACTGGGAATTGAAGGCCCTAATCCTGCAGGAAGCCCTGGAGCAGGGGTATAGTAGGGGGCAGAGATCAGTATGTAAATTACATTGAATAAAGAGCAGGCCCAATCCCACATGGCTCACATGCCCACTTCTCCAGTCCCACTGACCTCAGTAGGGCCTCTGGGCACCCAAGCAAAGCAGGGCTGAGCTGGAGACCCAAAATGATAAGAGCATGGTGCAAGTGACAGTCACTGCTAGGACACAAAGCCCATTCTTCAGGGGGGACTAGGGGGTCCTGCAGTGGTAAGGCAGGCACCCTGCAGGCAGGGCGTGAGGAGAGGCCTTACATGCGCTGCCCCTTTGCTAAACAGTTCTGAGCAGAATAAACACACTTGTTATAGAAACTCTAAAGAGCCAAAGGGCAGGAGCTTCTTGTTCCAGAGCCCAGCAGCACCGTTCATGAGGGCGGTTAGCTTCCCACTCCCACCTCCAAACCCACTAGGCGCAGGGGTGTCAAGGGCAACGGGGCATCACTATGGTGCCCCTGGGCTCCAGCTGGCAGAGGACGTGGGGACCGCAGAACCATGATGCCCTCTGCAGGAAGGGGGCAGGAGGGCAAGAGGGTCAGTATCAGCCCCAGAGCCATGGGCTAGTGAAAACAGGCGGGGGGGGGGGGCAAGGGATGAAAACTCCAACATCAGGCAGGGGCAGACATGGGAGTGAGGGAGGGCAGACCCTCCCTGCCCCCTGGTTGGAGCTGGCTGGCATAAAGGCAGGGCTCGCCCCTTAGGAAAATTCTAGTTGTCCCCTTGTTGTCAGGCCCTGCTGGTGGGGGCAGGTTCTGTGCCTGCCCCTGGCAAGAGGGGGAGGAGGGTGCCAGGCCGTATGTGTGTGTGGTGCCAGGTCCTAAGGGAGCAGGTGTGGGGTGCCAGGCTCTAAGGGGGGGGATAGGGAGTGCCAGGCCTGGTGGGAGGTGCCAGGTCCTAAGGGAGCAGGTGTGGGGTGCCAGGCTCTAAGGGGGGGGGATAGGGAGTGCCAGGCCTGGTGGGAGGTGCCAGGCCCTAAGGGGCAGTTAGGGGGTGCCAGATTGGCAGGAGAGTGTCAGGCCTGATCGGGGGTGCTAGGCCATAAGAGGGGGCAGGTGAGGGGGCCCAGGCCCTGGCAGGGGCAGTTAGGGAACGTTAGGTCCTTGTGGAGGCAGGTGGGGGGTACCAGGCCTAAGGGGGGGGGCTGGCCCTGACGGGGTAGATGAGAGGGGCAGGGGGGAGTGGCGCAGGCAGAAGTAGATGAGGGGGATCAGGCCCTGCCACGGGGGGCGGGAGTAGATGGGGGGACCAGGCCGGGGGGGGCCTTGGCCCAGGCAGGAGTAGATGGGGGAACCAGGCCCTGCCACGGGGGGTGGGGGCTGGCATAGAGGGGGGGACCAGGCCGGGGGCAGGCAGGCTGTCCCGCACGGCACGGCACGGCCCGGCCCGGCCCGGCCCGGGGGCTGCAGGCGCTGCGCATCGCCGAGGAGACTCCGGCCCCCGCCCTTTCAAGCTGGCGGCGGCGGCCGGGCCCGCCCCACAGGGCGGATCCGATCCGGGCCCGGCCGATCAGCTCCGCCCCGCGCCGGCAGGAGGCGGGCCGGGCCGGGCCAGGCCAGGCGGCAGCGGAAGATGGCGGCGGCCGGGCAGGCGGGCCCGGACCGGGAGCTGGAGGAGCTGCTGGACAGTAAGGGGGCCGGGATCCTGGCGGGGGGGCAAGACTAAGGCCTGGGGGGGGTCATATGGGGGCGGGGGCTTCCCTCCTTTGGGGACCCCGTCACAGGGCGGGGCGGTGTCCGCAGGGGCCTCGGGGGTCCCCGAGCCCCGTGAGACTCCCCGCCTGGCTTGTGCTCGCAGCCAGCCAGGCCCAGGAGGCTCAGCGGCTGGAGGAGCCGGTGGGGCTGGGGTGGGTCCCCTGCTGCGCCCTTCACTGCCCCAGGGACGGTCCCTCTCCTGGGACTGGGATTTCAGGGGGCTGCCGGGAGACCCGGGCTGGGGGGGTGTAAAACTGGTAAATGGCCTTCATCTTGGACATAACAAGGGCCATATGATGGGGTGAATTGGGGCCCTGCCCCCTAAGTGGGGTAGAAATAACAGCGATTCCCCAGGGCTGTCGGAGCCTGGTCTGTGCCGTGGTATTAGTCCGGGGTAGGAGATCTCAGCTGACTAGGAGGATCTGTTGCCAACAGCTGGTCTTTGACCCTCTTGGCTCTCTCAAGCTGCTAGATTGGCCTTGGTCACTAACTGAGTTTGGGAGACTTCAGGGAAGATTCAGTGGGTGACCCTCTTCCCAGTTCTCCCACACCCAGTGCAAGGGTTGGGACATGCTGGTCAGAGGGATGTGACCTCTGGAAGAGAAGTGAAAGTTCCCAGCCATCTGGGCTTGTTATGGACTCCTTGGCATTTTCACAGGAGCTTGGCCATTAACTAGTGGGGCTGAGTTGCTGCTTAGATGATTACAGAGTGTCAGCTCAGATTTCCTTGTGGCTTCATTTAGATACAAGATATTTTGTCCCTCCCTTGTCTTAAATTTATTTATGTGGCTGTTAAACAGCTGCCAAGCTTCACCCCAGAGGCAGTGGTATTTCAGTGGATGAACTGATCTTTATTGTTGGCATTGGTGGGGGTGGTTTATCTTAAATTGCAGTAGGGCCCAGAGACTAACCAGACCGAGCCCCATTGTCCTAGGTGCTGTGTATAAGAAATGGCAGCCCTAGCCCCACAGAGCTTACACCCAAAAGCCAAGGCATAGAGTATGGATGAGACAAACAAGCAATTTGTGGTGGGGGAAACAAGGTAACAAATGGTAGGATCTGGGTAATTCTTAGTCAGCAGGGATCACACTGTAAATGTCACTTCACTAACTTTCCTTATGTTTGCAACAAGCTCTAAGATTGGACCCAGATTGCTATATTACAGGAATCTGAATCCTTAAAGGGACACTGTCACACTACAGAATAGTACTAAAAAGTTTTCTCAGCTAGATAGTAACATCTTCGATCGCTAAACTGAATGAATGCTAAGAATTTAGGGTCCAGTTCTGCAAACACTGAATATCTGGTGACTTCATTCATAGTCCTGCTCCCCTTTTGGTCAAGTCAGTAGCCAGTGGTGAAGCTAAACATGCTTTCAGGACTGGAGCCTTCCTTGTCGTTCTTTGTGCTCCTTGTTGATGTTCTGCACGCCGCTCAGTTTGAATATCGATGCAAACCAGTCAGGTGGACTTCTGGTTCATCGTGAGTTTCTGACCGATTTCCTTTGAGTTTTTCTGGTGCCAGCCTCATGACGCACAGCTTGGTTCAGACAGAAATCATTTTTTAAAAATGAACTTTAAACATTTCACTAGCGCTTAGATTTTATTAATTTTTTTAAATCATCTTTCACAAAATCTGAATGTTGGATTAGGTTTAACCTGACTGGGTCCCTGTAACCATCCCTCAGCTTGGTGCCTTTTGTCAGTGCATTAGTTTGAGCCCTGGCCCTGGTCTACACTGGGGGTGGGGAGAGGGGGGGCCATGTAAGATACGCAACTTCAGCTGCGGGAATACCGTAGCTGAAGTCGACATATCTTATCCGACTTACCTCACGGCGCAGGATCGATGGCTGCGGCTCTCCCGTCGACTCTGCTACCGCTGCTCGCTCTGGTGGAGTTCCGAAGTCGACAGGGAGAGCATTCGGGGATCGATATATCGCGTCTAGATGAGAGAGGCGGAACTTGCCCCACAAAGCTGGGTCTGCAGGGATCATGGCTATGTTGCCATGCAGCTGTGTGCATAAATTAAAGTACCAAGTGTAGAGTGAGAACTGGACGTTCATCTCCCTCCACCCTCATCTGCAGCAACTCTAGGATTTGGAATGCTCTGTGCCGTGAGGGTAGCTCCTGGCAAGCCAATGGCTTTAATGATAAAGTATGACTCAGTATAAGCTGTCTGAGGCTGCTTAGGGTGTGTCTACACAGTATTTTGGAGTGAGCCTCCCAGCCTGGGCCGACAGCTGTCTACACAGCTATTTTTAGAGCACTAGGGTGAGCCCTGCTAACCCAAGTCTGTCAACCCTGGCTGAGAGACTAGTTCCAAAAATGCTGTGTAGACAGACCCTCACTGCAGCATGAGTATCTTAAAGGCTTTCTGCTTGTCACAGTGTGCATGGCTGCCCCTGGGCTGGCTGCCTTTGCTTCCTAGCAGGCTTTGTGTAACCCCTCCTGTCTCCCCCTCTTCTGGGGCCTGCATGATAATAGCTACGCAAGTGAACTCTTCCTGCTTCTGTCTTTAAGGTGCACTCGGTGATTTTGAGAAGACCAAACCGGTCCCACCGCCGCCCCCTGCTGCTGGAGCTGGGGATGCCTGCAGTTCTGAGAAGTCGCCAGGCGATGCAGCCCAAGTATGAGCTCGGAAAGTCCATCTGAGTGCAGGGTGGAGAGGGTTTGGGGAGAAGTTCTCCTTGCTTTACAAATCTGGTAGAGTCCCTTCCTCTTGTGGGCAGGACTCTTGTCTGGGGATTCTTGGCATCCCATTCTCCCCCCACTCCCCCTCCCGCCAAGCCTTCCTCCCAAATATGCTGGCTAATCAGGGCTGTAGCTTTGACAGCTGGTCTCTCTTGGGGATGAGTAGAGTGGCTTGGTCATGTGGCTAGGCACTCTGCTGTCTCAGGAGCTGCCTGTCCTTGATCCCTGTCACTGCAGTTGTGATTGGCCAGAATGTTCTTGCTGCCTGTCCACAGAATCAGACCTTGGGAGCCATGTGGCAGAGTTGTTCGGGGTCCAGCCCTTTGTCTCTGAAAATCATGCTTCCTGTGGCTTGGTCAGGACACAGTGGAAGCGGCATCTGTTCAGGCCTGCTCTGTAGCTGGAAGGGCACTCCTAGTGGGTGGAGGTGTGGTGGGGATTGGGCTAGTCTGGGACCATTCGTTGCAAAGGTCACTGTTTCTGATTGTTGTGACTTATCCAGATACAGCTCTAGTGGGAACCGTGTTTTTGGAAGGGTTTTAATGACTAGAGCTGGATCTGGGAGTCAGAACTGGCTTCTATTTCTGGGTCTGTCACTGACTTGCTGTGTGAGTGTAACACGGACAGATCCTGGTCGTCGGTGGGCAGAATCGAACCTGGGATATCTGGAGCTAAATGCTTGAACCTCTACTGCATGAGCTAAAAGGCATATGGCTGTTAGCTAAGGCTGTAGAGAAGACTCATCATCTCTTTCCAAGTGGTCTCGGTGCCACTAGATGGGACAAAACACCACAGCCAGGAGGCATGTGGGTTACATGAGCACAGGCAAGTCATATTTCCTCTAGGCGTGAACTTCCCTGCCTGTAGAAAGGTCCGAATCTCTACCTCAAATTTGAACCCAGCCCGAACACTTTGAATGCTTTGATTTATTCTGTTTTCACAAGTCTTTGTTCTTGCTGTGTCTTTGTGTTCCCCATTTCTGGGAACAGAACGGCAATTGTGCAGGAGTCTCCTGTTCTCAGGAGACTCAGCTCTGCTTCAGAGACTTGGCAAGCTTGGATCAGCACTGGAATTGGCCTGTGGTCCTTCGGTACTGTCCAGTTGCTCAGGGAACACCCATGTGCATCTCAGGGTCCCTGTGGGAAAATATTGTTCTGACTGGGGCACAGAGCTCTGTGATACCATGGTTTGCTTGCTTCCTTCCAGCACTCCCTCTTTGCCTCCCAGGAGAAGTTCTTCCAGGACCTGTTTGACAGCGAGCTGGCGTCGCAGGCCACAGCGGAGTTTGAGAAGGCCATGAAGGAGCTGGCTGAGGAAGAACCCCACCTGGTGGAGCAGTTCCAGAAGCTGTCAGAAGCAGCCGGCAGAGTTGGTGAGGAGCGGATTTGGCACTGTTACCCTTTGTGTGGCATTGATTCTGTCGGAGGGGGAGCTACCTGGATTTAACATTAGGGGAGTTAGCTGCCCAGTGGGTTAGCACAGAGGCCTGGGAGTTGGGACTCCTGGTTTCTATCAGTGGCTCATTGGGTGGCCACAGGACAGTTGCTTCTCCATGTGATATCTTGCTACCTTGCCATGGCGCTGAGGGGCTTAACTCCCATTTGGTGGGCTGTGAGACCATCGGATGATGGGTTTCAGGAGAGCTTTGTAAAGCTTACTGTAGTATTGATCATCCAGCACAGGCAGTGGTTGCTCAAGCATCCCACTAAGGTACATCCACCCTGACCAGAATGGGAAGAGGAGAGTTCTGGCTCCATGACCCCATCAGCCCTTGACCCCTCAGGCTGCCATTGAGGGGCCAAACTTGCACCATTTTTTTTGTAGAGTGAAATATATGAAACCAAGGGACAGTCTGGAGCCTTGGGTTAGGAACATGGGAGTGGCCCGACCTGTGGGCCATCAGGTGCAGTGTCTGTTTCCAATAGTGGTTGGTATCAGCTGCTTCAGAGGAAGGTGCAAGAAATCTAGCAAGTATGGGACAGCAGGTTCCATGCACAGCTAGCTCCTGAGCCCAACAGTCAGTGGCTGGCTTGTGCAGAGGGTGAATAGCCCTTGCAAAATGTTATTTTTTAATATTTACTAGATTAATATTGGCTATGCTCATTATCCGTATAAAGTTGTATCCTCTCTGATTCTCCCTATACTCTTGGCCTCAGTGGTAGCCGGTGGAACTCACTGCTACCAAGTATCCATGGCTCATGTGAAAAAAAGTTTCCTTTAATCAGTTTTGGATTTGCCAGCTGTCGGTTTCATTGACTGGCCTGTGTAACCCAGCCCCATGATTTCCGTGAATGAGATTCCCTCTTTAAAGAACGACTTACAGATACCTTCTTTTATTGTGCAAACTCAGATTACCTGCCCATGAAACAAAGAATCTGTTTGAATCTGTGCCTAAGGTGCGCTTCTAAACCCAATTCCTTCTGATCACCAGGAGAGCAAGGTATTAAAATGGAACATTAAAAAAAATCAGACCACTACCACTTCCCTTAGTGATGCTGGCTGGCTGTCATGGCAGAGAGGACCAGAAATAATTGTAGTAGGAAATATGCAGTCATGGCACACAACACTGAGATGCAGTTTGTTCACTTGCAAGCCTTACACAGCTGCTAAAAGCTTAGGGCATAGCTGCACTAGAAAACTTTTACCACTTTAATTTGGCTAGGTCTACACTAGCATAGCTGCGCTGGCAAAGCGCTCCTAGTGTGGATGCCACTTGTTCTGGCAAACCTGTGCTTTTCATGGTATAGGTCAGCGGTCGGCAACCTTTCAGAAGTGCTGTGCTGAGTCTTCATTTATTCACTCTAATTTAAGGTTTCGCGTGCCAGTAAGTCTATAATATATAACTAAAACTATTGTTGTATGTAAAGTAAATAAGGCTTTTAAAATGTTTAATAAGCTTCATTTAAAATTAAATTAAAATGCAGAGCCCCCCGGACTGGTGGCCAGGACCCGGGCAGTGTGAGTGCCACTGAGAACCAGCTCGCGTGCCGCCTTCGGCACCCGTACCATAGATTGCCTACCCCTGGTATAGGTTATTCCACCATCAGCACGACTATCTACCTAGATGCTTTTGCCAGCAGTGTTGTGTGGGCCACAGTGATGCCAGCAAAAGTTTGCATTGTACACTTTACCTCATACCCATACAGATCATAGACTATCAGAGTTGGAACAGACCTCGGGAGGTCATCTAGTCCACCCCCCAAAGCAGGATCAGTCCGCAGACAGATTTTTGCCCCAGATCCCTAAATGGCCCGCTCAAGGATTGAACTCACAACCCTGGATTTAGCAGGTCATTGCTCAAACGACTGAGCTGAAGCAGCAAAAAAAAAAAGATTGTGTTGGTATAAGCTGATGGGTACAAAATCACTGCCAACCAATGTTGTTATACTAGTTTCACTTTTCTAGGGTAGACCAGCCCTTACAAGCATTTAAAGAGAGCAAAAAAAAACATGCAAAGCAAATCTGTCTTCTTTAAACAAAGCTTCCTATCATGTCTGGGCCGTGGGCTCAGGCACAGAGGGGCACAGGCTGCAGGAGAGTTTGGGTTTCCTCTGTCTGTAAATCTTGTCCCTGACCCATGCGCTCTTCACGTTCCTAACTGAAGGGCAGTAGAGAGTTTCTCCAGAGCTGAGCATGTTGTCTGCAGCCCCAAGAAGCCTCTTTCCAGTGACTGTCAGGGTCTTCAGACTCCGACTCGCTCTGGACGTGCAGGGAGACCAGTCCGCCTTGCAGATCTGAGGGTATAGAGATGTGCCCTCGTTTCTAAGGAGCAGCAAATATCTGGTCAGCAAGACACCATGGTCTCTTGGGCACTGCACAATCCTGAGAGTCTGGAGGGCCTAGTTCTCCCATTTCTGCCTTGCTCTGTGACCCCTGCTTTGAGCAGGGGGTGGGACTAGATGACGTCCTGAGGTACCTTCCAGCCCTGATATTCTATGATTCTATGAGACAAGAAGACTATCACTGAAAATCTGAATCTGTTCCACTCTGTGACCTGGGTAAGTAAGTCACGTCCTCTCTCTCTGCCTGCAGAATTGGGTGTGATAATCCTGAGCCACCTTTTGAGAAGCTCTCTGAGGTCTGTGGATTAAAAGAGCAGCAGAGAAAGCAAAGTATTGTTATTACGAAGCTAGTCTGGGTCCGCAGTCCTGTCTGCTATTGGAAATTCTCTCTGTTGCATACGTAGAAGCACTAATACTTTGGAGCCATAATTTAACCTGTTTAATAACATGGGTATTTGTCTGATCTAGCATCTCTCCCCCGATCTCCACAGGAAGTGACACGACATCCCAACAAGAGTTTACTTCCTGTTTGAAAGAGACGCTCAGCGGCTTGGCTAAGAATGCCAACGACTTACAGGTAAAGCATCCGCTGAGATTCCTGGAGCTTGGTCGTGTTTTGACCCAGTTCAGATGAGGTGACTTCTGGTCCAGACCCTGACTCCTCTGGGGACGAGATCCTGAAGGGAAATAGCTTGAAAGTTGCCAGAGGAGGAAGCAGCAGGTTGCAGAGGTGTTTGGGGCACAACAGTCTGGCTTCTGCACCCCAGGAGAGCGTTCGCTTGTATTGATGGTGGCACAGGAAGGGGCGCTCCTCCCTCTCCCAGGGACGTTCTCTGTGCTCTAGTCCTCGGGCCGGTTGCCTGCTCTCTTTCTGACCCCTATGGCCCCAAATCTCCTCATTTGTGGGGTTTGGTTTCCTTCCCCAGAACTCCAACATGTCAGAGGAAGAGCTGGCAAAAGCCATGGATGGCCTGGGCCTGGAAGAGGGCGACGGTGAGGGGAATATCTTACCTATCATGCAAAGCATCATGCAGAATCTCCTGTCCAAGGACGTGCTCTACCCCTCCCTCAAAGAGATCACGGAAAAAGTAAGCGGCTGGGAGCTGGCAGAGTGGCATGACCCTGCCCCTCGCCTCGAGGGTCACCATATCTCCATGTCCTTTGCTCCTAGTACCCTGAGTGGCTGCGCAGCCACCGCGACACCCTGCCTGAAGAGCAGTTTGAAAAGTACCAGGAGCAGCACAGCATCATGGGTAAAATCTGCCAGCAGTTCGAGGCTGAGCAGGCTACGGACAGTGACGCCGAGCAGAAAGCTCGCTTTGAAATGGTGTTGGATCTCATGCAGCAGGTGAGCAGCTGTCCTCTTGTAGAGCCTACCTCTGGGGGCCTGCATGCCCTTTCCAACCATGGGCTCTGCTGAGGGGTCCCTGGCCTGTCAACTGGGATGGTGGCTTTTGAGAGCATCAGTCCGCTGGGAACCAGGCTGAGAGTCCAAACTCGCATCACTCAGGTCACAGAAGCACTGTTGGTTACAACCCAGCTCATTCCTGACCTCTGCTGGGCCAGGATCCAGCCGCTGAGAGGCAAGGATTTGCCTTTCCTGAGCCATCCCCTCACACGCTGTGCTGTGCAGCAGGACACATGCTGCTTGGAGCGCCTCTTCCTTAATACTCTTGTCTCTCTTCCAGCTCCAGGACCTAGGGCACCCTCCCAAGGAGCTGGCCGGAGAGTCGGTGAGTGTGGGATGTGTGTTCCTCCTGTAGGCACGGCCTGATTCCCAGCCCTGGTCTCGGCACTCTTAGCCCCCACTGCGGTCAAGTGGGAATTTAGAGCCTCCTGCACCTGGAGGGATTGGGCCACTAATCTGCAGGCTCAGCTAGGAGTCTGCTGGGAGATAGTAGAGCTCTCAGGCAGCCCTGGACCTTGTCTCTAGCTGCTCCACTATTCTTCTTTCCATCGGTTGGTATCTAGCAACAGAAGGCAGCAGCTAGATCAGTGCTGAGTGCCTTTGGGCTGGTGGGGACGTGGAAGGACTGACTTTCCCAATGGGATCCAGCAGTGTCTTGGTGGGATACAGGAAACTTGTGGCCGCTGCATAGTCCCAGTAAGGAGAGCTCTCTAGCGGCTAGAATCCGAACTCAGTTCTGTGTGCTGGTTTGACTCCTGGCTCTGACACCAGTGTGCTGTGACCAGGGACAGTCGTTTCTGTGTCTCCATTCTCCAATGTAAACTGGGGGTAATGCTGGTTCTGGGGAGAAAGGGACTTGTGCACCCTCATTAATGTCTGGAGGGCTTTGATCAGGTGCTGCCTGGGTCTGATTCTGCAGTCATCTGCTCTACTGACAGGCAGAGGCCTAATTAGTCAGGTGGAACTCTTTGTCACCTAATGGTGCCGATTCCCATGCTGGCTGGTTCCAGCAAAAGGAAAGGATCAGGTGGGTCTGCCCAGGAGAACAGTGAAGCTGGATTTTTAAAAGGAAAAATCTTCCTGAGCAAATCCACCAGATGCTGCTTGTCTGTGCACCCTACTCAGACTTGTGCCTCTGGTAGGGAGGGTGAGTAGCTGGGGATAGCTCAGTTGTTAGAGCAATAGCCTGGAATGTGGGAGACCCCAGATTCAAACTCCCACTCCATCGCAGTCCTCCCTCTGTGAAATTGGGCCAGACTCTCAGCCTCTCTATATCTGTGAAAGCTGGGATAATAAGCAAGTGAGGTGCTTCGAGATCTACTCAAAGCATTTATTATTGTTGGGATGCCATGCGGGCATGGTCAGCACTGACCTGGGACCTGCTTCTCTGAGCTGGGAAATAGTTCCGGGGCCTCGATTGCACGTAGCATTTGATTTCTGCTTCTCCGTGCAGCCAGCAGTAATGTTTCTGACCAGACTGCTCTGCTGCCTTACCACCATTGTACCCAAGCATTAGCACGCCTCTCCCAGAGGGCCAGGCTCTGCAGCTGGGAGCAGGCCTCTGGGGCAAGTCCATCTCCAAGACGCTGCACTGCAGGCTGGGGTTAGAGGTGGCTGATTCAGGGCCAGTGCAACGTTTGTGCCTTTCTACCCACACTGGGCAGAATCTGTTGTAGCCAAGCCTGGCCCAGGTAGATCTGAGCTATAGACCCTGTCCCTGATCTCACAGCTGATGCCTGGGCCATGCCTGGAGTGTATGGCTGTGACGGGCTATATGCATGGGACAAGCTCTCCCTTGCCAGAGCTGGGCCTTACAATGCTCCTAGGTGTGTCTGCACTGGGCATGTTGGACCATTCTCCTACTGCTGATCTAGCATCTGCAGTGTCCCTCCGAGTGATCGGTCTGCTCTTTCACAGCGTTGTCGAAGCAAGCTGGTAGAAACATTTGGCTGCTGGTCTGTGCTTGTGCTCTCACCGTTCGTGCCAGCGCTGACACTAGCCCGGCAGTGGGGGAGCTCTAGAACATCCTCGGAGCAGACAAGCGAGTTTTCAGCCCCACTGCAGTGTTTTTGGAGCTCAGACTCCTGAGAAGCTGCTACAGGGCTTCTCAGGTTCCTTCCCCACTCTGAACTTTAGGGTACAGATGTGGGGACCCACGTGAAAGATCCCCAGGCTTATTTACCAGCTTAGGTTAACAGTAAGCTGACACCACCAAGCGTGTTCCAAATCTTAGGGAGGAGCCACTTGGAACTCTGCCTTCCCCCAAATATTTCCCAAGTCCCTAATCCCCCACCCTTTCCTGGGCAGATTTAGACTAATTCCTCCCCCACAAGTCCTTACACCCCTTTTCCTGAGTAGGCTTGAGCATATAGCCTCACCAGTTAGTCCTGGTGAACACAGATCCAAAACCCTTGGATCTTAAAACAATGAAAAATCAATCAGGTTCTTAAAAGAAGGATTTTGGTGCCTCTGGCCAGGAGGGATTTTATAGAACTCTATAAAGAAGGGTTGTTACCCTTCCCTTTATAGTTATGACAGGGCTTGTCCGCACACAAGCTGTAGTGCGGATGCAGTTAGATCAGTATAAAGGTGCTTATCCCAGCGTAGGTTATGCGCAGAAGGGAAGGGGAATAAACCATTCCAGTGTAAGGCACCTCTAGACCAGATGTCCCCGCTAGAGGCTGTCCTGGTATCACTATATTTGTAAAAATCCCACACATTTAACTGGCATCGTTGTACTGGTATGAAAGGGGGGTGTAGACCAGGCCATGGCCATTCTGGAGTAATTTGGGACTGCTGGCTCTCCCTTGCTCTCTAGCTGAGCAATGAATTGCTCTCAAAGGCTCTCTGTGTTCCAGTTTGCTGGTCTTCCCCAGGTGCTGGGACAATCGCTTTCCCTGCAGCCTTCCCACCAAGGAAGTTTCTCACATAAGAGGGCTTAACCAGAGGGGTGGGGATGGGGAGAACACGTGTCCTCCTGGATTCTGATCATGTGACGATCTCTCATCTTGGTCGGAGCCCCTTTCTGTTGCCAGTGATACCTTGGGGGGTAGGAAAAGAGGCCCCCTGTGGAATGCCATCTGTGGGACTGAGCAGGCCCTAGCACTAACGGAGCCCAGGAGCCAAAACAATCTGTCTGTGAGAGCAGCAGGCGCAGTGACATTTCGAAATGTCTGCGAGTTCCAAAACAGCCATGAATCAGCCCCTGGCTCTTCCCCTTAACTGGGCATTACAGAGCAGCTGACGCTGGGTGGAAAAACAATCTCTAGGAGCTGTTCGCTGGCACAATAAATTGCCTGAGAATAGGCTGCTCTTAACCCTTCACTGACCATGGAGCTGCACCTCTTTGGGGATGTGGGGGAGGAATTAAGTTCCACAAGCCATGTAATCTTTAACCCCTTAACTGCTTGTCCTCTGCCTGCCTTTGTTGCCATTTGGTCTAATGCTGTAGCTTTTGTCTAGGCAGCATAAAACTCTGGGGTCTAGCACCTTGTCCATCTCCTAGGAGAACTGTAATTCCTTTGGGGAAGGAGGTATGACAGGAATAGGACCCAGGAGTCCTATTCAAGGTTCTTGCTGACTGAGAGACCCTCTTAACCTGTCCTTGGATCAGTTTAGCCCTCCAAAACAGCTATAATCAGCTAGCTGGTGCGCCACTGCCCTCTGCTGACTCAAATGAGAACTGCTCAGTTGTGTCATGTATGCTACACTGCTGGAAGATGGCGAGTCTCATCGCAGGTTAAGGGGGTGGTGCTTTTGCCTTGAAATCCTCCAATGTGCACCTGAGACACGCTTAGGACTCTGGTTATGAGACAAGGGATTTTCCCCTATACCCTTTGTCAGTTTCTTGCCTGTAATCTACCTGGAGCAATAGATATTATTTTGTCCATCGCCTGTTTTGCTCCCCAGATCCACAGGGTGTGATGTGGCTTCTTGGGAGAGGATTTGGGGGCAAGGCTGGTCCAGGCTGTTTGGACGATGCCCTCATGCCAGGGCTTGCTGCTGAGCCTGTGCACAGTGGGCTGGGTGCCAAGTGTCAGGATCTCTGGCATCCAGAGCGAGGAAGCAGTGAGCTTGTGGCTTTACTGCAGTAGGACTCCAAGGCTGCCTTAGGAGTGCATTCCTGGGGATCAGAACAGAATACGTCTCAAAGTCTGCCCATTTGTAAGCTTAGCTGGGCTGAGACGTGATGCCACCTCTCCTGTCTGAAGAGCAAAGCCTTTGGGTCCATGTGGATCAGGATCTGAGATATGCTCCTTGGGCCCCCCTCTGCTTAGCTGTTAATTCCCCAGAGTTCTCCCAGGGCAGGCAGCGCAGGTGAGAACTGGCTGGGGAAACACCTGGCTTGTATCTTTCTCTGTTTGCATACAATCCATGGGATCTTGGCATGTTATGCTGTGATTGGATGGGACTTTGCCCCTTGCCCTTGGATCATATGGCTGAAGCACAAACACCTTCAAGCTCCCAACCCTGAAACTGTCCTCCTGAGGTCTGCTTCCTTCCCCTACTCGCAGGAAGGGAGTAATTCACGTTGAATTCTTTGGCCGTGCCTCGTGGATAGCTGCTAGTCTCACTCCGTGGGGTGGGAGAAGGGGTGCAGGAGAGGATCCCTGAGGAGATCCCTGTCAATGCACCAGAAATTACCTGGCACACCTGGACTGCAGAGCCTTGGGGTTGTCAGGACCGCTTTACTGCAGCCACCTGGGTGTGGGAAGGTCCTAGAGGAAGCTGGGAGAATTGCTGGAAGATAAATGTCACCATGTAAGTGCCCAGTCCAGCTACCTCTCGCACTGCACTGCCCAGAGTGTGATGTAGGGCCAGTGCTAGGGGCCAGAGATAGTCACTTTCCGACTCCCTCTCCCACACACCCTTCTCACCTGAGGAGATGGGCGTGTCCTGCGGCCTGGTGCTCAGAGTGTGGAGAGCTGGCTGGTTTTTCCACACTCCTCCTCAAACCGACTTGGCAAAGGAGCTTAAGCAGGAGGAGCTGCTGAATTCTCTGTCTGACAGCACAGCGATGATTAACGGCATGAAATGCTTTATTGATATTCACATTGGTAGCAGCCCGGAGCACTTTGCAGGCACAACCTTGCAACGTCTCTGCGGGATAAGATGGCGACGTCCCAATCTGCAGGCAGAGCTGCTGTGTCATTGGCACCCCAGATGGCTTTTAGGCGGTGCAAATTCTCTCCTGATGGCATGTTAGCAGCTCTGCTGGGGGCAGAGGCGTGTGTGTGTGTGTCGCTGCTGGGTTTCTGCCAACTAAAGGAAAGGGCCCTGGAAGTGCTTTGCTGGGCGGCTCCCAGCGTGGGACCTCAGCAGTGTACCCTTGCTAGCAGGCTGCAGAGCAGCAAGTCTGGGAGGGGAGCCAGGCTAGGCACTGAGCTAGAGGTCACCCTGCCTGGGTGCAGGAAGGCAGGACGGCCGTCAGCTTGCTCACCTCTGCTGGAGGAATAAGTGCAGCATAAAGGGAGGCTGCAGGAACAGAAGGGGTTGGGGGGAAGCTGTTCTGTGAATCAGGGTCGCTCACGCTCCTGTCTGACATACTTTAACCCTTTATTAAAACACACAGGTCCACTCTGCTCAGTGGCCAGAGATCCTCTGCAGTCACTAAAGCTGTACTCCTGACAGTTCTTGCTAAGAAGCAGTGAGGCCTAGCAGATAGGGAGTCAGGGGAGCTGGGTTCTGTTCCTAGCTCTGCCACCTGCTGTGTGCCTTGGACAGGTCCCTTTCTGGCTCTGTGCCTCAGTTTCCCTGTGTCTAATTAGCTTGTAAGACAATTGTGAAGGATGGTGTCAGTGTTTGCACAGCACCCAGCCCACCTGAATATGAGTAATGAGTAACTTCCTGTAGGCAGGCAGATCCATAAAGGCCCGGTACCAATGTGGGGTGGAACGCTACTGTGGTGCTGGGATGGAAGGGAGGCAGAGGGGGGTGACTTGAGGCTGTAACGGTGCCTTGCTGGACAGCGTGTGCCATGGGCAGCTAGACAACCAGTGTGACACAAGGAGGCAACCCAACCTGGATGCTCCTGGCTGGAGAAGGGGGGCATCAGGATTTCCATTACAGTGGGAATGTAACTGATGTCCGCACTGGGCCATCTCCCTGCTGGAGTGCAGCCTGGGCACGGTGCTGATCCCCACCCCCAGCTGGTCCATCTGCCCAGCTCTCTGACGTCATGTCTGTCTAGCGCATGGTTGGCTGGAGGCCAAGACAGGCTACAAACAGAGGTTAAGTATCAGAGGGTAGCCGTGTTAGTCTGGATCTGTAAAAGCAGCAAAGAATCCTGTGGCACCTTATAGACTAACAGACGTTTTGGAGCATGAGCTTTCGTGGGTGAATACCCACTTCCTCAGATGCATGTAACAGAGGTTAGACTCTTGCAGTTGGTACCTAGGCGGGATGAGGACTTCAGCTGGTGCGGGAGCAGGTGTGCATGGGGAGCTTGCTGCCGCTGCCCATGTCCCACCTGCTGTATGGATAAAGCCTCTTCTGTCCAAGTGTCCATCAGGTTAGGTCTGGTAGCTCCCAGGTGCATCAGTATTACTTCCCCCTTACCCCCCACATGGGGCGAAAGGAAGTGGAGCCACAGAAGCGACGTGAGCGGGAGTCTTGCACTGAGCCAGCAGCAGAGCTGGGAGAAAAGTGCCAGACGAGGGCTCCTGGGTTCTGACATCTCGCCTACATGCCGTCTGCCCAGCACCTCTTCTAGCACTAGGCTCACAGCCAGTTGCACCAAAGCCGGACAGGGGGCTGGGCCGGACATTCCCACATGCTAACCCTTCCCCTCTTCTTTCCCCAGCCACCTGGGCTGAACTTTGACCTCGATGGACTCAACCTGTCAGACACAGCCAGCGCCGGCGGTGACCAGTGTCGGATCATGTGATTGCCACACGCACCAGCCGATCAATTGGAAAGGGTGATGGGTGTAGGTTGGGGGGACAGCCCCCTGGAAATGCTGCCGTGCTTAGAGCATGCCAGGTTCATTAACATTTAATTAAAAATCCAGATAGGATGGCCTCAGTCTGTGACTTTCAGAAAGTCTAACGAGATGCCAGTTGATGAGAGAGTGCGCCCTGCAGAGATGCCTGGAGCGCTCTGACCACGTGGTTCCTCCCTGGTACCTCTGGGCTAGAATTCCCCAAACTGGTGCCTTCAGTCTTTATAATTAGCCTCTGGGGTGCTGGAGTCCTGGTGAAGCAGCCCCAGCTGTTCAGGGCTCCCTCACGGGGCGGGGGACCAGTTGCCTTTTGACTGTGTGGCCTGAAATCTAATCCTCGTTCAAAGGAATAACCAGGCCTCTCGGCCCAAGAGATACTGATCCAAGCCTCTTCCTGCTGTGTCCAGTCCCCTAAGACAGGCAGGACTGGGGAGTCTTACTGCTGGTTCTAGGGAGTCCTGCAGTAGCTGAGCTAACCCTTGGGCTGGTCTCTGCCTCCCTTGCGCACAGGCTCTGTTAGTGACTGAGCCAGCCCAGGTGGGCAGCGAGGGGAGGTGGAGCGGGGGAGATCTCGCTGCAGCCTTCCTTCAGGGTAGATGAGCAGGTTAGTGTTTGTAGTGTATTAGGGGGGTGGGGCCCTAAAAGGGCCTTTGTCGCTCTTGTGCCATTAGCAGCACTCTTGCACACTCACTGGTGCCGCTGAAAGGGGGAGCCAGGCCTTTTCCGAACTCTGTTCCTTTTCTTACACTCACTCCCCTCGGCTCTGGTTTCAGCTGGCAAGAGCTTTCTCCTAAAGGCTGGTGCCCTGCCAGTGGCTGTCTGTGCTAGAGCAGCCACTGTCTAACTCCCTGTCCAGCAGCTGAGCATGCGTTGCACATCCCTTCCTGAGACCCGATCTCTAGACCCAGTGTGCCAGCACAGTCGCTGCCCTGGTCCCCGGTGCCAGCTTGCCGCATCCAGTTCTCTCGCTACTACCAGTCAGTCTCCTCTGACCACTGATCCCCTCTGAATAATGTGAGACCAGTGCAGACCTCCCAGGTACTGAAGATCTGTCAGGAATTTACACTGCCTAGCTGGATTTGCTTTCAGCTCCCCTCCAGCCTACAGGCCCTATGCAGTACATGCCTGTGAGCTTCCGCACTGAATTTCTCCAAACACCTCCTTAAAGGCATCTGCGCTGAGCCCCCTCCGACGGAAGCGAACACAGAATAAGTTGCCACTTGCACACAGCTGTCTCTCCTCTCCCTCCTCCTCACTCTCTAATAAACACCCGGCATTAATTAACTCAGATCTGTACCTTTCTGTCTGCCAGCTGCCAGAGCGACAGGTGGGGACAGTGCATTCTAAGGAAGTGTCTCAGCTTGGCCCTGGCTAAGCTTAAGAATGCAGACCTCTTTGGAGCAGCTTGTGAAAACCCTGCTGGCTGCTTCCAGATCCCGTCAGGGTGCTGCCCAGCGGGACCCTCCGTGTACCCGGGCTTACCAGGGGCAGAAGTGATTGCCAATGCAACTCTGGCAGCTATCTACTCCGTGATGTGATTTTTGTTTTCCCCTCTGCCCCATTGGCAGAACCTGACTGTACACGATGGGCTGTCTAAATTCCACAAATAAAGGTGGTGGCAATCTCCCCAACTCTGTCCTCCATGTCTGTCTCGGGGGGGTGGGGGATCTGCTGAATGGGGAAATGAAGGGGGAAGGAATAGAGCACAGGCGCCTGTGGGGAGGAGTTGCAAGTGCTTCGTTCCTTCTCCCCACTCCTGGAATCCTCTCCCTTGCCAATTGTACAGAGCAGTACAACCAGGTTGATCCCTGGTAATCCCTGCCCAGGGCAGGGACACCTTGGGCCCCTGCTCAAAGGCCCCACTTCTCCCTGTGGGGCCCCCTAAGGACATGTTGGAAAGGGGAATGTTTCTTTCTGAAAGAATTGGCAGCTGAGACTGCTAATCTGGCAGCAAGGATATTTAATCTGTGCGGGGGTAGAACCGCTTGACAGGAGAGTAGCTAACACTGTGCCTGTAGTTAAGAAGGTGGGGTGGGGAGGTGAGCAGGGCAAGTACAGATGTGTTAGTCTGACCTCAGTAGCAGGCAAGGCTGTAGAACAAATGGTGAAGGAAAGAATAACTTTGTGGCAGTAAAGGGGTAGGATGACCAGACAGCACATGTGAAAAATCAGGACAGGAGGTGGGGGGTAATTGGTGTGTATATAAGACAAAACCCCGAATATCAGGACTGTCCCTATAAAATCAGGACATCTGGTCACCCTATAAAGGGAATATAATGAAACAAGGATTTACCAGGCCAGACTAACCTGATTGCTGCCTTTGAGAAAATAACTGATTTTTTTTTTCGATAAGGGAATTGCAGAAGATCTAACATACTTGGACTTCAGCAAAGCATTTGACTGGGTACCAGCTAGGAAACTAACAGTTTAGTTAGTTACATCAGGGAGATGGGTTGTGCTAAAAGGTGAATTATTGGACTGGAGGGAGGTGACTAATGGAGTTCCTCAAGGAGTGCTCTTGGGGTTAATCTTACTCAATCTTTGTATTAATGACCCTGGCACAAAACATAGGAGTGTGCTGCTGAAACTTGCTGGTAATACAAAGTTGGGAGGCAGCATCAATGCAGAGGATGGCTGGACTATTAGGCAGGAAGATCTGGATGACCTTGAAGCCAGGAGTGACAGAAATGAGTGGAAATTCAATAGTGCAGAGTCATGCACTTAGGGTCTAATAAGAAGAATTTCTACTACCAGCTGGAGCCTCATCGGTTGGAAGCAGGAGGAGGAGAGAGTCCTGGGTGTGTGTGTTGATCACAGGATGACTGAGCCACCGATGATATGCAGCTGTGAAAAAGGCAAATGCAACCCTAGGATGTATCAGTAGGGAGAGAGAAGTATTAATACCATTGTACAAGGCACTGGGGAGACCTCAGCTGGAAGACATGTCCAGTTCCTGTCAGCCATGTTCAGGAAAGGTGAATTCAGACTGGAACAGGTGCAGAGAAGAGCTACTAGAATGATCAGGGGACAGGAGGGCCTGCCTTAGGAGACAGGAATAGTTTGGCTTGGTTAGCCCAGGAAAAAGAAAGCTGAGCGGGGTTATGGTTGCTCTCTATATATACAGTGGGGGTGGGAGGGGATGCCAGGAATGAGGAAGAGCTATTGAAGCTAAAGGATAATGTTGACACGAGCAAATGGATATAAACTGGCTGTGAACAAGCTGGAAATTAGAAGAAGGTTTCTAACTGTCAGAGGGGGGAGGTTCTGGAACAACCTCCCCTTAGGAATTGGGGGCTGGGAGCAAACAATTAGTTTTAAGAGCGAGCTGGACAAGTGTAGGAGTGTGATGATAGGAGCAGGGCTTAGCAGCCATGGGGCTCACTTCTTATGTCTCTAAAAGCTCATGCTTCAGTGCTTCTGCAGGCTGCCTGCAGGGGTCAGGAAAGGATTCTCCTGCTTACCCCAGCAATGTAGTTTTGTTTTATAGCACCTTCCTCTGAAGCATCAGGGATGGCCATGGCTGGGGATGGGACACTGGACACTGGACATGGAGGGCCAGACCTCTCAGGTGGCATCCAGCATTCTCTTGGGTGCTTCGCTGGCTGGTTCTCGCTCACCTGCTCAGGGTTTCCCTGATGGCCATATGTGGGTGTCAAAGTTAGACTCAGGACTCACAGTTTGTCAGACCACTCTGTTTTATTAGCACAGCGCTCTGCTAATAACACCCAGATAATGTGAGCACCATGTGAGACACAAACCATCTTATTTATACAGATAAAAGGGCAGCACTTAACAAGATAACAAAGGAAGCAGAATCTGATAAGTTTACCTGGGCTAGGCATGCATATCTTATTTCCTTACTAACTATTACGAATCTTCTGTTAATGTTTCGCCATTAGCACCCTTGTTTATGCCTAATGTTTCTTTTCCTGGCACCTGTATTTCAACATTTCTTATTTCTGCTTAAAGGTACATACAATATTTCTTTAATCCATTCTTATTTTTACAATATAATTCATTCTACTTTCACATGGGTGTGACTGGACCTCCCCTCCCCCCCACTCTGGGGTGCAACCTGATCATAGAATCATAGAATCTCAGGGTTGGAAGGGACCTCAGGAGGTATCTAGTCCAACCCCCTGCTCAAAGCAGGACCAATCCCCAATGTACTGGTGTGAAAACAGGCAGGCTCAATTGTACCAGCCTGAGCTCCCTCAGCCTGTCCTGCTCAGCCTCCTCTAGCCCAGCTGCAGAAAGACAGACACCGAAATCAGTACTGCATGGGAAGGCTTTCAGCTAACCCAGCACTCAAGTGCACTCCTGCTCTGGAGAGTAAACCCAAAATTGTATTGTTTTGCACTGCACTGAGAACTGTACCGCATAAGCTAATTGAAATTTGCCCCCTCCCTCAACGGGGAGAGAGAGATGCACAGCTTTTGGCTCCCTGTTATGAATTCCACAAACTGGTTTAAAGAATAAACAAAAACAAGTTTATGAACTACAAAAGATAGATTTTAAGTGATTATAAGGGATAGCAAACAGATGAAAGCAGATTACAGAACAACGAACGCACAAATTAAGATTGATTCATTAAAGAAACTAGTTACAAGTTGCAATTTCTCACCTTAAAGGCCAGACACCTTTTCCAGCCTGGGCTCAGCTTTTCCAACATTGATATGAGCTGTGTTTACTTTGGATTCTTTGTGAGGCCAATTCACTGAGGCCTGCTTTGGCCCCAGCCAAGAACTTAGTCCGTACTTTGTGAAACACTTAAGTGATTCAAGGGTTTGGTCTATATGTTGACTTAACATAGCTGTGACGGGTTGGATCACACGACCCCTCTTGGGGCTGTCAACTGATGTGCCAAGACTACCTCTGCCCCTGCTTTTCCTGCCAGCTTGGGACCCCAGCACCCTGTCTTGCTGAGCCAGACACGCCCATCTGCTCCAACACAGACCCAGGGTCTGAACCATGTGTTCCAAAGCTGCAGACTTAACTGAAAGCAACTTAAGAAATGTTCCTGTCTTTAACACTCAGATGCCCAACTCCCAATGGGGTCCAACCCCCAAATCCATTTTACCCTGTATAAAGCTTATACAGGGTAAAATCATAAATTGTTCACCCTCTATAACACCAATAGAAATGTACAGCAGTTTCCCCCCCCCCCACCCCCCAAGTATTAACACATACTCTGGGTTAATAAGTAAAAAGTGATTTTATGAAATAAAGAAAGTAGGATTTAAGTAGTTCCAAGCGGTGACAGAGAGAACAAAGTGAATGACCAAGCAAAATAAAATAAAACGCAAGTCTAAGCCTAGTACAGTAATAAAACTGAATACAGATAAAATCTCCTCCTCAGAGATATTTCAATAAGTTTCTTTCACAGACTGGACGCCTTCCTAGTCTGGGCACAATCCTTTCCCCTGGTACAGCCCTTGTTCCAGCTCAGGTGGTAGCTAGGGGATTTCTCATGATGGCCACCTCCTTTGTTCTGTTCCACTTATATATCTTTTGCATAAGGCAGGAATCCTTCCCTCTCTGGGTTCCCACCCCTCCTTCCAAATGGAAAAACACCAGGTTAAAGATGGATTCCAGTTGAGGTGACATGATCACATGTCACTCTAAGTCTTCATTACTCACTTGCCAGCACACACATATACAGGCAGATTTACAAGTGCAACAGAGCCATCTACAGGCAATTGTCCTGGTTAATGGGAGCCTTCAAGATTCCAAACCACCATTAATGGCCTACACTTTGTGTAATTACAGTAGGCCCTCCGAGTGATATTTCATATTTCTAGTTTCAAGCACAAGAACGATACATTCATACAAATAGGATGAATGCTCTCAGCAGATTATCACATTTGTAATGATACCTTGCAAAAGACCTTTTTCATGAAACATATTCCAGTTACATTATATTCACGTTCATTAGCATATTTTTCTAAAATCATATAGAGGGCAACGTCACACTAGCCATTAATGTTCTTCAGAGAGCACTTACTCTGGCATTCAGCCATGAAGGCTGTGAGGTGGTGTACCCCAGTTTCCCTTTCTGCACAGCAGTTCAAGCTTGTAGTGGTTTTTCTACAGTGGAAAGTTTTAAAAATCTGTCTATGCATTAGCTGTGAAGCCTCAACATCATCAGGCTTTTTAACACACACTGTGTTCCTGTTGAACCAAACAGCATAATTATAAGGGTTTCTATTATGTACCACTCTTAACACGTTCAAGGGCTTTTCCAAAAGACCGGGCACATTGTACATTTGTACAGTTCTTGGTATCAGCAACGAGTTAGTTACAATCATAAGCAATAATATTAACATCAGTTCTATCATGTGCACATTGACAATTCTTTTTGTCATACCAAGCCTTTGGTTTAGACAAATCATTCTTTAGGTCAGCTTGTGCAATATCCCTTTTGAATCTTTGTAGCTTTTTCTTGACCCCAGGGTTTTCCTTAACATAGGATTTCAGTTAACCACTTCCTTGGGGTTTTAGTATTTTAGGGTTACCGGTGGCTTTTATTTGCAAGGTTTAATCCTTCCCTTCCTCCTTGTCCAGTAGGGTCAAAAATCTGAACTCTTCTGTGTCATAGAATCCATTGGCCCCTTTGCTAATGGCTATGGGCAAGTCCTTTTGTCCTTCCATTACCAACCTCTGTTTTCACATGGAATCAGATGTCAAGTCCGCTAAGAAACTACAAGTCATATCCAAAATATCTAGAGATGAGAGTTTACCTGCCATCCCCCGTATTCTCGAGAGATTAACTGCGCAACTGTCCTCCTGCTCTGCAGATTCAGCTGTCCAGTTGTCCCTCTGAACCTGAGATACAGACTGTTTACTCAAAGAACAAACATGGAGACAGTCCTGACCCAACACCATTGTCTCCCTGTCCAGCTGGTTAAGCTTATAGGGCTGTTTAAACTCCCTTACAGTTTTTATTCCATCTGAAATCTCCTCAAAGCTACCCACAATGGATTTTTTCAAAACAAATTCAGTGGATTCATTTTCATTTGAAAGACCTTGGCCACTAGGCACGAACACACTTTCCTCAGGAGACTGTTGACTATGAACAATGGTCCATTAGGAATCAGTGGAAACAATTCCTTTGCACAGATTTCAAAGGCTTCACCAAGAAATTCCTTTCCTTCTGCAATATGCACTGCAACAGGTTCTTTCTGAGCTTTACTTATGTCCAGAACCAACTTTGGCACAACAGACAAATCACCAAACTCCTTCTGAGTTTCACATACATCCAGAATCACCTCCGGCCCATCAGGAGGATTTTCACACAACCCTCTTTCAGGTAAACTGCTAGACTTCATAGTCACAAGATTAGAAGCATTCTCTTTCTTGTTACAAGCTTCCAGACTGTCAACAGGTAACAGCCAAATTACCTTCCTGCTTTCCTTGTGCCCTGGCTATGATATCACCCTGATCAGACACTCAGAGGCTTGCTATGTGAAAAGGGTCACCAGTACAAAAGTCTGAGAACCCCTTTCTATCCCCATCTTTGTTGTTGAGAGGAGCTGTTTTTACAGGATGAGAAAGTTCCTTAAGTTCCTTTATTCTCTTGAGCTGGAGCTTAAGTCTGTCCACTTTTGCCTTAGCTTCTAGTTCCTGTAGTCGAATATTTGCCATTTTTTGTTCATGTTCAGAACACAGGCGTTCTCTTTCAGCAGCTTCTCCTTCCATACCAGGTATTTTTTGCTTTTGTTTAAGTCCTAGCTGCTGGTTTCTCACTGCAAGCATTTTCGCTGGGTCTGCTTCCTTATCACTGGCAATTCACTGATTTTTCAGTTCCTGCTCTGGGGTCCTTTGCTTAAAATACAACCCTCTCTGTAAGCACAATTCTTCCAGGCTTTTCTGTCAGGATCTTGATCATAGGTCACTCACTGTAACTGATTTTTAACCCTTACATTCTCCAATATCAAAATTAAATTTTGACCAGTGAGTGGTTCCGATCCAAAAACCCAAGTAACCTGTGGTCATGTGCATTCAAGTACAACTACACCACTGTGGTGCAGTTGTACTTGAATGCACACACTCAATTAGCGTGAACCTCAAAGAATGGGGCAGCCAATCCCCACAAAGCTGATGGTGTCATAACTCTAGTCCCAGATTTGGACCTTAGCGTCCAAAATATGGGGGTTAGCATGAAAACCTCCAAGCTTAGTTACCAGCTTGGACCTGGTACTTGCTGCCACCACCCAAAAAATTAGAGTGTTTTGGGGCACTCTGGTCCCCCTGAAAAACCTTCCCTGGGGACCCCAAGACCCAAATCCCTTGAGTCTCACAACAAAGGGAAATAATCCTTTTTCCCTTCCCCCCCTCCAGGTGCTCCTGGAGAGATACACAGACACAAGCTCTGTGAATCCAAACAGAGTGACTACCCCTCTCCGTTCCCAGTCCTGGAAACAAAAGCACTCTCCTCTTCACCCAGAGGGAATGCAAAATCAGGCTAGCAAATCCAACACACACAGATCTCCCCCTGATTTCTTCCTCCCACCAATTCCCTGGTGAGTACAAACTCAATTTCCCTGAAATTTCCCAGAAAAGAAAACTCCAACAGGTCTCAAAAAGAAAGCTTTATATAAAAAAAGAAAGAAAAAATACATACAAATGGTCTCTCTGTATTAAGGTGACACATACAGGGTCAATTGCTTAAAAGAATATTGAATAAACAGCCTTATTCAAAAAGAATACAAATCAAAGCACTCCAGCACTTATATTCATGCAAATACCAAAGAAAAGAAACCATATAACTTACTATCTGATCTCTTTGTCCTTACACTTAGAAACAGAAGATTAGAAAGCAGAAACTACTTCTCCAAAGCTCAGAGAAAGCAGGCAGACAGACAAAAGACTCAGACACAAACTTCCCTCCACCCAGAGTTGAAAAAAATCCGGTTTCCTGATTGGTCCTCTGGTCAGGTGCTTCAGGTGAAAGAGACATTAACCCTTAGCTATCTGTTTATGACACGCCCCCCAAATTGCAGACAGTGGGGAAGCTCACTGGCGGCGATTTCCTTCTAGAACTTTAAAATAAACAGATTACTACAACACATGCACCTTTACATATACTACTAAGTATATAACTAACAGACTTCTACATTTTAAGAACACTTTTTAACTACTGAATTCTGGGAAACTCTCACGGGAGAGTGCATCAGCAACTTTGTTAGAAGCTCCTGTGATGTGTTGAATTTCAAAATCAAAATCTTCGAGAGCTAAACTCCAACGAAGAAGTTTCTTGTTGTTCCCCTTGGCAGTATGAAGCCACTTTAGTGCAGCATGGTCAGTTTGTAGTTGGAACCGCCGTCCCCAAACATATGGGCATAGCTTTTCCAGGGCGTACACAATGGCATAGCATTCCTTTTCACTGACTGACCAGTGACTTTCCCTCTCAGACAGTTTCTTGCTGAGAAACACGACAGGATGGAAGTTGTGATCTGTTGCTTCCTGCATGAGCACTGCTCCTATACCATGCTCAGATGCATCCGTGGTTACTAGGAATGGCTTGTCAAAGTTCGGGGCCCTGAGCACAGGGTCAGACATGAGCATTGCCTTAAGTTGGGTAAAGGCCTTTTGACACTCATCAGTCCATTTAACTGCATTTGGCTGGGTCTTTTTGGTCAGGTCGGTCAGTGGGGCAGCGATTTGGCTGTAGTGTGGTACAAATCGCCTGTAGTATCCGGCCAAGCCTAAGAAGGATTGGACCTGTTTCTTTGACCTTGGGACAGGCCACTTTTGGATAGCATCCACCTTGGCCTGTAGGGGGTTTATGGTTCCTCGACCCACCTGGTGCCCCAGGTAAGTCACTCTGTTTTGGCCTATTTGACACTTTTTGGCCTTAACAGTTAGTCCGGCCTGCCTGATGTGCTCAAAGACCTTTTCCAGGAGTAGCAGGTGTTCGGGCCAGGAGTCGGAAAAAATGGCCACATCATCGAGGTAGGCAACTGCAAATTCTCCCAGTCCAGCTAGTAGACCATCTACCAGCCTCTGGAAGGTGGCGGGTGCATTTCGAAGGCCGAAAGGAAGGACATTGAATTCATACACCCCCGCATGGGTGACGAATGCTAACCTCTCCTTGGCAGGTTCATCTAGCGGTACTTGCCAGTACCCCTTGGTTAAGTCTATTGTAGAGATGAACTGGGCACGTCCCAACTTCTCCAATAGCTCATCGGTGCGTGGCATTGGATAGTTGTCCGGACGAGTTACCGCATTTAGCTTACGGTAGTCCACGCAAAAGCGTATTTCCCCATCTGGTTTGGGTACCAGAACCACTGGAGATGCCCATGCACTGGTAGATGAGCGGATTATACCCATCTGTAGCATGTTCTGGATCTCCCGTTCTATAGCAGCTTGGGCATGAGGAGACACTCGGTAGGGTGGGGTTCTGATTGGGTGAGCATTACCTGTGTCAATGGAGTGGTATGCCCGTTCAGTCAGTCCTGGGGTGGCTGAGAACAATGGGGCGAAGCTAGTGCACAGCTCCTTGATTTGTCGCCGCTGCAGACGTTCCAGGGTGGTTGAGAGGTTTACCTCTTCCACGCCACCGTCTTTTTTTCCGTCGTAGTAGACACCGTCAGGCCACTCAGCATCATCTCCCTGGACTGTAAACTGACAAACCTGTAAGTCTCTGGAATAGAAGGGCTTGAGAGAATTAACATGGTAAACTCTAGGTTTTAGTGAGGAATTGGGAAATGCTATGAGGTAGTTCACAGTTCCCAGGCGCTCTTGGACCATGAATGGCCCTTCCCATGATGCTTCCATCTTATGGGCCTGTTGCGCCTTCAAGACCATAACCTGGTCTCCTACCTTGAAGGAACGTTCTCTGGCATGTCTATCATACCAGGCCTTTTGCTCTTCCTGAGCATTCTTTAGGTTCTCTCTAGCAAGGGCTAAAGAGTGTCGGAGGGTGCTTTGTAGGTTGCTTACAAAGTCCAGAATGTTAGTTCCTGGAGAAGGCGTAAACCCCTCCCATTGCTGCTTCACCAATTGTAATGGTCCCTTAACCTCATGACCATACACAAGTTCAAATGGTGAAAACCCTAAACTGGGATGTGGTACAGCCCTGTAGGCAAACAGCAACTGCTGCAACACTAGGTCCCAACTATTGGAGAATTCGTTGATGAATTTTCGTATCATGGCCCCCAGAGTTCCATTGAACCTTTCCACCAGGCCATTGGTTTGATGGTGGTACGGGGTGGCAACCAAGTGATTCACCCCATGAGTTTCCCACAGTTTTTCCATGGTCCCTGCCAGGAAATTAGACCCTGAATCTGTAAGGATGTCGGAGGGCCAACCTACCCTGGCAAAGATGTCTGTTAGGGCCAGGCACACAGTGTTAGCCCTGGTGTTGCCTAGAGCTACTGCTTCCGGCCAGCGGGTAGCAAAGTCCACTAAAGTCAGTACGTACTGCTTTCCTCTGGGTGTCTTTTTTGGGAAAGGACCCAGAATATCCATAGCTACTCGCTGAAATGGGACCTCAATTATGGGGAGTGGCTGGAGAGGGGCCTTGACTTGGTCTTGAGGCTTTCCCACTCTTTGGCACACCTCACAAGACCGGACATACTTGGCAACGTCCTTGCCCATCCCCTCCCAGTGGAAGGACTTCCCCAACCGGTCCTTGGTTCTGTTCACCCCAGCATGGCCACTGGGATGATCATGGGCTAAGCTTAAAAGCTTCCCCCGGTACTTAGTTGGAACCACCAACTGTTTTTGCGGCTGCCATTCTTCCCAGTGTCCACCAGAAAGAATTTCCTTGTATAAAAGTCCTTGGTCTATAACAAACCGGGATCGATTAGAAGAGCTGAGAGGCGGTGGGGTGCTCCGTGCCGCCGCCCAAGCTTTCTGAAGGCTATCATCTGCTTCCTGCTCAGTCTGGAACTGTTCCCTTGAGGCTGGGGTCACCAGTTCTTCCTCAGACTGTGGACTTGGGCTTGGTCCCACTGGAAGCGATGTAGGTGATGGGGTTGTTTCCGTTGCTGGTGAACTGCTCTCCGCTGGTGCACCTGAGGGTATTTCAGGCTCTGGCTGAGCCTTTTGGGTATGGCTGTCTTTTGCTTCTGCCAGTTCTGGCTCGCTGGCGCCCTCTGGCGTTGAGTTTGAAGATGTGGTTGCACTTGCTGGTGCTGGTTGCTGTTCCAGTTCCGGGCCTGGGACTGGAGGTGTTGTGGCTGTTTCAGTGGTTGGCATGGAATCCGGGTCCACTACCTCTGTCTGGGTCTCTGGTAACACAGATGGGGCCTCTGTGGACGGCTCAGGAACAGGAATGGGTCTGGAAGCTTGCCTGGTTTGGCTACGTGTAACCATTCCCACTCGCTTGGCCCGCTTCACCTGGTTGGCCAAGTCTTCCCCTAGTAGCATGGGGATAGGATAATTGTCATAGACTGCAAAAGTCCACATTCCTGACCAGCCTTTGTACTGGACAGGCAGTTGAGCTGTAGGCAAGTCTACAGCTTGTGACATGAAGGGGTAAATTGTAACTTTGGCCTTTGGGTTGATGAATTTGGGGTCAACGAAGGATTGGTGGATAGCTGACACTTGTGCCCCCGTGTCTCTCCACGCAGTAACCTTCTTTCCGCCCACTCTCAAATTTTCCCTTCGCTCCAAGGGTATTTGAGAGGCATCCGGGCCTGGGGATCTTTGGGGTGATGGTGGTGTAATGAATTGCACTCGCATGGTGTTCTTTGGACAGTTGGCCTTGATATGTCCCAGTTCATTACACTTAAAGCATCTTCCATCTGATGGGTCACTGGGCCGAGGTGAGTTACTGGAGACTGGTGAGGTGGAAGAATAGGGCGTCTGCGGCTTCACTTGGGTTGTATGTGGGGTCTTTGGCTGTCCTCGGTTGTAGGGTTTATGGTCGGTGTGCCCCTTGGGGTATTCGTTCCCCTTGACCGTAGCTTTCTTGCTTTCTGCCAGTTCCATCCATTTGGCTCCAATCTCCCCCGCCTCCGCGAGATTTTTGGATTTTCCATCTTGTATGTACCGTGTTATGTCCTCAGGAACACCATCCAAAAACTGCTCCATTTGTATGAGGAGGTGCAGTTCTTCCAAGGTTTTAACATTGTGTCCTGATATCCAGGCCTCATAATTTTTCCCAACGTAGTAGGCATGTTTGGGAAATGACACATCTGGTTTCCACTTTGGGGTTCTGAAACACCGACGGGCATGATCCGGGGTGATCCCCATTCTGTATCTGGCCTTGGTTTGAAAAAGTTTATAGTCATTCATTTGCTGCTTAGGCATTTCAGCTGCCACCTCTGCTAAAGGTCCACTGAGCTGTGGCCTCAATTCTACCATGTACTGGTCTTCAGGGATGCTGTACCCAAGACAGGCTCTTTCAAAATTTTCCAAGAAGGCCTCGGTGTCGTCACCTGCCTTGTAGGTGGGAAATTTTCTGTGGTGTGGAACCATAATTGGCGATGGGTTGTTAGGATTGGCTGGAGTCTGTTGCTTAGCCTTTTCTAATTCCATGGCCTGTTGGTGGGCTTCCCTCTGGAGTTCTATCTGTCTTTTGTGGGCTGCCTCTTCTTCTTCTTGTTTCCTTCTGTGGGCAACCTCGTCTTCTGCTTGTTTCCTTCGGTGGGCCATCTCTTCTTCTTCTAGTTTTCTTTTGTGTGCTGCCTCTTTGGCTGCCTGTTCTCTTTGGTAGGCTGCCAGTTTGATGCTTTCTTCCTTTTCTTTCAGCTCCACCTCTTTTTGTCTTTTTTCCAGTTGTCGCCTGTGTTCAGCTTCTTTGATTTGTTCTTCAGCCTCCATTTTTGTCTTGGTAGACATGGTTTCTGTTTTCTTGTGTTGGGGTGCCCTCCGGTGTTTATCTTCAGAACTGCAGGTTCTCTGTTGCCTCCTGAAGTCTGCCTAGCAACAGTGCTTATTTCCTTTTCTTCCTCTAGCGTAAACTAGAAAAACCACTTTATTTGCATGTATATAGTGCTGGTATTTGACTCCTAATGGGAGTGCTATTGCATGACAAAAGACCTGTAACAGCTCCTTAATGGCTTCTTGCTTAATATGCAAGCCACAAACTGCCAGAGAGAGCAGAAAAAAAATTCTCTCTGGTTTCTTTGAAAACCAAACCCTCTCTGCTAAAAAGTCCCTAGCAGAGAAAAGAAAAATATAATATTCCTACTGGCTTCTGGATTCTATCTCATCACTGCACACCATGTCATAACTCTAGTCCCAGATTTGGACCTTAGCGTCCAAAATATGGGGGTTAGCATGAAAACCTCCAAGCTTAGTTACCAGCTTGGACCTGGTACTTGCTGCCACCACCCAAAAAATTAGAGTGTTTTGGGGCACTCTGGTCCCCCTGAAAAACCTTCCCTGGGGACCCCAAGACCCAAATCCCTTGAGTCTCACAACAAAGGGAAATAATCCTTTTTCCCTTCCCCCCCTCCAGGTGCTCCTGGAGAGATACACAGACACAAGCTCTGTGAATCCAAACAGAGTGACTACCCCTCTCCTTTCCCAGTCCTGGAAACAAAAGCACTCTCCTCTTCACCCAGAGGGAATGCAAAATCAGGCTAGCAAATCCAACACACACAGATCTCCCCCTGATTTCTTCCTCCCACCAATTCCCTGGTGAGTACAGACTCAATTTCCCTGAAATTTCCCAGAAAAGAAAACTCCAACAGGTCTCAAAAAGAAAGCTTTATATAAAAAAGAAAGAAAAAATACATACAAATGGTCTCTCTGTATTAAGGTGACACATACAGGGTCAGTTGCTTAAAAGAATATTGAATAAACAGCCTTATTCAAAAAGAATACAAATCAAAGCACTCCAGCACTTATATTCATGCAAATACCAAAGAAAAGAAACCATATAACTTACTATCTGATCTCTTTGTCCTTACACTTAGAAACTGAAGATTAGAAAGCAGAAACTACTTCTCCAAAGCTCAGAGAAAGCAGGCAGACAGACAAAAGACTCAGACACAAACTTCCCTCCACCCAGAGTTGAAAAAAATCCGGTTTCCTGATTGGTCCTCTGGTCAGGTGCTTCAGGTGAAAGAGACATTAACCCTTAGCTATCTGTTTATGACAGGTGGATATTCCAATACTTGGATTTACCGAACCTGCATAAAACAGCTTCTTTATTACCTTACTAGTTACTCAGAAGTCCAAACAACACAGTTCCCTTAAAGTGATCCAGCCTCAGGCCTCCATTCAGGTACCCATGACAAATATGATGAAAATTTCTGTAAATCTTATTTCATCATATAAAAGAAAAGGTTCTACCAATCCCAAGGGATCGGACACATTACCTCCCAGGTAACAAATGTTTCAGATCTTGCCTAAATACACACTACAGCCAATTCTTATTAACTAAACTAAAATGTATTAAAAAAAACAAGAGAGAGAGAGTATGGTTAAAAGATCAATATACATACAGATATGAGTTCAATTCATTGAGGTTCAGAATCACAGCAGAGATGGTGAGCTTTGTAGTTGCAAAGAATTCCTTTAGAGTTCAGGTCTTAGGTCATAGTCCAATGTCCAGATCTCACATTCAGGGCGGACCAGCATAACTGGGACCTCAGTCTTGCAACTCAAACTTCCCCTGAAGAAGCTTAAGCAGATCTGAGATGACAGAATCAGGACCCATTTTATACAATTTAATGTCTTTTGATAAGTTGGAATTCCTCAGGGAACAAAAGGTAATTAGGATGATTTTGAAGGAGGTCCATCACCAATACTTAGCTATACGAATTAGCATAAGGTCATTTGCTTGTTCCTCCACCATTCCCAGATTATTTGCTATACATTTCAAGGAGAGAGAAATACAGAGATATCCCATGTTTACAATTCATTTAAATGATAAGATGTTCTTTTGAGCTCTGAACGATCAGAATACAGCATAGACAGGGACTGCCGATTACATTGTGGACCCTACTCATGCATATGTAAATACACAAAACCACAAACATTATCTCCCCAAATGTCTTTTGAGGGTTATTTATTTTACAGGAGGTTTAATCCTTTCTACCCATGCATCACATCCTGTTTCATGCTGATTACCGATACCCAGATGAAACTGCAGAGGCTATTTGAGGATGTGGAAAGGAATTCCCACGAGGGGTCAGGACAGGGCTGGTCAATGCTCCCAGAGGTGTGTTGGGATCTTTAATTGATAGCCTGGGAGTACTAAAATCTCATTCCGTGGGCAAGGGGGTGGGTGTCATGTCAGTGTGTTATCCTCTGTGGTGCAGCGGGGGCAACTCGTTCCCCACCCCCTCACTCCAGGTCCTTGATTGGTGGAAATGTTGATACTACATCGTTGGAAATGGGTCAAGCAGGGGCTTGTTCGAAAACCTGTTCACCCATGGATACAACGGTACCAACCATGACAAATCTAGAACAATTGCACAGATGTATATTTGAGAATGTTTAAAAATCAGCATTTATTAAATTCTACTTTATGCAGGGATGCATTGCTCGCACGTAAAGTAACACTGGACTTTGGTAATCCTCGGGAAGTTAGCCTTGGCATGTAGGAGTGAAAGCATATATTCGTCAGTGTTGTCCCTCTTTAGGCCACCAGCACGAGATGCTTTGTCGCCCTGATCCTCATCTGCGCTGTACTCGCACGTCTCCATACAAAGCAGGCTGCTGGCCAAACTTTTGCAGGGTGATGAGCATCTGGTTGGGCACGTGAGCATTTCATTAGCTGAAGGATTGATCTGGGAGTGCATGGTGTTTCATACATAACTGGTGTGACCAGTTCATCCTCCAAGACCCATCTCTGCCCAATAGGAGAGGGTAGTTCTGGATGCTCTTGATCATCCTGGAGCCATTTCGTTGCTTGATAATTTGCCCACTTGATAGCAGGTATATATGCATCCCTTGTCAGTGGCAGTTTTTCTCCATTTGACTGTTTCTTGGAAGACATCCACCGGTGTAGCTCTGCAAGTGTCATAATGTTGGTAAACTTGGTAAACTTCAAACGGTAAACTTGGCATATGGATGCCTCCGGTGCATTTATCAGTCACTCATCAGTGACTGTCTCAGCCTTTCTGAGCACCTTCCGAGCGAGGAGAGAGTCTTCGGAGGCTGAATCAAATGCCCTTCAGGAAGGTAATTTGGTCTTTCCAGCCAACCTTCCAGTAGTGTCACACCTGGAAGGGCGTGGAAACCTGGCAGTGCAGTGGCTTTGCATGGTCCAAGTGATAGGTCTGAGGGATATACAGTGAGTCTGTTTCCCAGTAGCAGGCAGAGAAACAGAATCTTGTAGACATCTTGGGTAGCGTCTCACAGAGAGCACTAGAATGTCTGTCTTGTGCAGAAATCCAGAGTTTAGTAGCACCTTTGTCTGTGGCATCAATGGCATGCAAGATAATTATAGTGTCACCTCCTCTTGGGAACTAGGAAGGAATTCCATCAATCAGTGTGAGGCAGCAGCTTCATTACGTCATGGGGCCACAAAACTCTTTGAGCAATTCTTTGCATGCTGGAGCATTTTTCCTGCAAAGATTTGCAGCTAACACGTCCTTCATTCGAGTATGAGACACTGGAGATCTTTGTGGAATCAATGATTTTTGTGCAGAACAGGAGCAATGCTATGGAATCTCTTTTTGGTAATATTATTCATTGATTCCTCTCCATAAATGTCAAACATGAGGCAGACTTTGTCATAGGTCCCGTAGTCTCTCCGTAGCCTCATAATGAAGTGTTCAGCCGAATCTTGGCAGGTGTTAAGTTTCTAGTTTGTCGAGAGATTCTACCTCGGCCATACCCTCTATGATTGCTACACTGAAAGGCCTCTGCTGGCATAAGGTACCGGTCATATTGTTAGTAACCGTTGGCTTGGAAAGACCACGCAAGGTGTGCATTAGGACACGTACTGTAGGACAAAATGCTTCTCTGTAAAAATGTAACAGCTGGAAACAGTTTTCATATTACTGTTGACATCAGCACTTCTGCTTTTGCAGCTCTTGTGCTGCAATTCATCTCTGCATCCAGCATTGCTCAAAACGATGTCCACATCCTGCAGTTCATCTTCAGTAAATGCTTTGAGTTGTTTGGCTAAGCCGCTGTTCCTCTTCAGTCCTGTTCAAAGCACATTTCTTTGTACTGAGCCCCTACATAGGCCATCGTCACCACTGCTTTCCCATCCAGTAGAAGCTCTGCAAGGCGATTTACAGACTCCAGCTAAGTTGCAGTTTTCAGTAGTAAATTCAGTAGTTGTTTCTGATTATTTTTTTTTTTTACCTTTTGATGCAACAGATTACAAACATTCTTGGTACAGAACTCAATGTGATCTGCAATGTTATATGCATGGGTGTCTTTTAGGTCAATGCACCTACTTGATTTTACTTTCTGTTCATTGATTTTGCTAAGAGTGACTGCTTCGTATAGTTTCTCACCTGTCTCACATGTTGAAACTGTGCTTAATGGATACTTTTTGGCTTCTGGCTTACTGCAGAAGAAGCAGGTGTTCTTCTTGAAACACATGTGGTGGGACCTAATATAAGGCGCGTCTTGCCCATAGCTGGCCTTTGTCTCAATGTCTTCAACCTTTTCTTGATGCTTGATGTACTTCGTCGCCAAGCTGGCCAAGTTCAGTTTATGGGTGCATCTAAAGTGACACAGAGCATTGTGTTTAGCCAGATTCTCCACTGTGGTATTTGCCAAAGATTCAGCTACTAGTCAGTAACTCTGCCCACATATCTACACCAGCGACACCATCACAGGACCTAACCAGATCAGCCACACCATCCCCGGTTCATTCACCTGCACGTCTACCAATGTAATATACGCCATCATAGGCCAGCAATGCCCCTCTGCTATGTACATCGGCCAAACTGGACAGTCGCTACGGAAAAGGATAAATGAATACAAATCAGATAATAGGAATGGCAATATACAAAAACCTGTAGGAGAACACTTCATCCTCCCTGGCCACACAATAGCAGATCTTAAGGTGGCCATCCTGCAGCAAAAAAACTTCAGGACCAGACTTCAAAGAGAAACTGCTGAGCTTCAGTTCATCTGCAAATTTGACACCATCAGCTCAGGATTAAACAAAGACTGTGAATGGCTTGCCAACTACAAAACCAGTTTCTCCTCCCTTGGTTTTCACACCTCAACTGCTAGAACAGGGCCTCATCCTCCCTGATTGAACTAACCTCGTTTTATCTCAAGCTTGCTTCTTGCTTGCATATATATACCTGCCCCTGGAAATTTCCACTACATGCATCTGACGAAGTGGGTATTCACCCACAAAAGCTCATGCTCCAAAACGTCTGTTAGTCTATAAGGTGCCACAGGATTCTTTGCTGCTTTTACAGATCCAGACTAACACGGCCACCCCTCTGATACTGTTCTGTTCATTCCCTGTGAAGCACCTGGCATTTCTAACTGTCAGAAAACAGGATACTGAGCTAGATGGACTTTTGGTCTGATCCAGTATGGCCGCTTTTATGTTCTTATGAAATGAGAGCTATTTACAAGGTTAAAGCAGGTAAACATAGATACACAAATGAGTTCCAATCTTAAGTTTCAAAAAGTAATAGAAGCTTCTAGGACAAACAAGCTCTGTATGTCCTTTAGGGCTAACCCAGACCAAGCACTGGGGATCTTTTGCTTATGCTTAGTAATCCTTGGCCTTTGGGGTATGTCTACACAGGGATCAAAAGCCCACAGCGGGCCCAGGTCAGATGACTTGGGCTTGCAGGGCTCAGATTCTGGGGCTGAAAGATTGCTGTACAGGCAGACTCAGCCTGGAGACCAAGTTCTAGGACACTGCAAGGGTGGAGGTCCCAGAGCTTGGGTTCCAGCCTGAGCCTGAACATCTTCACAGCAATTTTTAGCCCTGCAGCCCGAGCCCTGTGAACTGAGTCAGCTGACCTAGCCCAGTTATGGCCATGCCGCAGGTCTTTTGTCCCTGTGTCGACAGACCCTGAGAATCCAAGAAGCATAAAAGACGCAGTTCCTCCTTGCTGGGACTTTTTATTTCGTCCCCCTTTCTACTTTGAGTTGCAAATTCAGCTCTTGGGAGGAACTGACTTGCATGTCTCCTCTTTGCTGTCTGCTTTCCATCCCCACATCCCGTAAAGTCTTTTGTCCTCTGATGTGCCACAACAGTTAGGTGTCACTGGGCCTTCTCTGTGGGGCAGGAGATAACACCTCCTGCTGGAGACTGATATTTCACACTAATTAGTGTCTCTTTCCTTTCTGGTGACTTACAGATACTTTCAATGCAAATGTTTGAGTATTACCTTACATTAGGGGATATGGATATTATAAATGAGATTAATGCAGGCAGCCGTTTACAAGCCTTCAATAAAGTCTAATCACTAAGCACATTTTTATAACTTTAATACCTATTTTAACAATACTAACCTACAGGGGAGCCAGACTAATTCCACCTGTGTGTTTGTCAGCGTTCAGCTGTAGACATGGGGCCTCTGGATGAGTTTTCCCCGGCCTGCCAGGATCACGCTCATTACAACTCTTGTGACATCATATACACATGCATCTGACGAAGTGGGTATTCACCCACGAAAGCTCATGCTCCAATACGTCTGTTAGTCTATAAGGTGCCACAGGATTCTTTGCTGCATATACAAAGCTGGTAATCAATACACTGAACGGCTTTTTTTGTGTGCTGATGATGGCAAATCAACTTTAGGCACTCTTTCCATTTATAGTAATCTGTACCATTAAAAAAAATTAAGCCAGCATCATGTTCGGAGCATTAACTGGTAACACAATACTGTCAGGTGAGGGCTGTGGTTTAGCTTTGGGAGGGCTGCAGGTTTGACATGCCTGTATTAAGGTATAATTTTTAAAACCCTTGATTTAAAAAAAAAAGAACGAGGAGTACTTGTGGCACCTTAGAGACTAGCACATTTATTTAAGCATAAGCTTTCGTGGGCTAAAACCCACTTCATCGGATGCATGCAGTGGAAAATACAGTAGGAAGATATATATACCCACACATATGTCTGTAAGCCCCTCAACCTGAAGCAAATACTCACCAGCAACCACACACCACACAACAAAAACACTAACCCAGGAACCTATCCTTGCAACAAAGCCCGATGCCAACTCTGTCCACATATCTATTCAAGGGACACCATCATAGGACCTAATCACATCAGCCATGCCATCAGGGGCTGGTTCACCTGTACAACTACCAACGTGATATATGCCATCATGTGCCAGCAATGCTCCTCTGCCATGTACACTGGCCAAACCGGACAGTCTCTATGCAAAAGAATAAATGGACACAAATCAGACATCAAGAATTATATCATTCAAAAACCAATTGGAGAACGCTTCAACCTCCCTGGTCACTCAATAACAGACCTAAAAGTGGCAATAGTACAACCAAAAAACTTCAAAAAAAGACTCCAACAAGAAACTGCTGAATTGGAATTCATTGGAATTTACAAACTAGACACCATTAAATTAGGCTTGAATAAAGACTGGGAGGGAATGGGTCATTACACAAAGTAGAAGTATTCCCCCTACTGTTACTCACACCTTCTTGTCAATTGTTGGAAATGGGCCATCCTGATTGTCACTACAAAAGTTTTTTTTCCTCCTGCTGACAATAGCCCACCTTAACTGATTACTTTTGTTAGAGTTGGTGTGGCAACACTCGTTTTTTCATGTTCTCTGTGTGTATATATTTATATCTATATCGATATAGATATAGCTATCTTCCTACTGTATTTTCCACTGTATGCATCCGAAGAAGTGGGTTTTAGCCCACAAAAGCTTATGCTTAAATAAATTTGTTAGTCTCTAACGTTCCACAAGGACTCCTCGTTCTTTTTGCTGATACAGACTAACACGGCTACCACTCTGAAACTTGATTTTTAAACATTTTCTTCGATGTATAGTTGCATAATTTCTGTAGGTTTGTCATGTTTGGTGGGAGAAAGGGCTTTCCAATGATCCCCAACTTGACCCATTTCCAGTGACAGTGCATTATAAAAATTTCCCCTAACCTGGCAACCTGGAGCTGAGAATAGGGGCAGGGTGGGCGGCGAGCGCCCTGGCCTCGCCACAGCAGATGACACTGAAATTATGATTCTGTAGATTTTTGCTAATCAACTGACACTACCCTTCCTTCCTATCGTTAACTTGCTCAGGGAATTAAACTTGCTGCCATGACATGATCGCCAATAGTCAGGACCTTGGGTTATAAACAAAAGATTCTACCTCTAGCAACACAGCGCCCCCTAGACATGCTCTGGGGTATTCATTGGCTTGAAAAGGCTGCTCGATACTCTCCCCTCCAGGTTCGGACCATGCCAAGCTTGTGAAATCTGACAGAATTGCCAGCTCTGCCTGGCCTCTTCTGCTGCAAGAGAGACAGCGTTTTCCACCAATGGCCCAGCCACCTTTTTCAGTCAGCCTGTAAAGAACCTCAGCGCTGACCTCTCTTGGTGAGCGGCACAAGCCAGGCAGCACAGTTACGGCAGGGGGCAGGAGATGAGAGAGCCAGGTTCCACTTGTTCTATCACCTGAGAGGCCAAGCCCCCACAGCTGCTGCTGATGTGGATGGGAGCAGCAGGTGCCTTGCTCCCCTTACTTTCTCTTCCCTCTGTAACAGTAGAGCTAATAAGTCTCACACCCTGCCCGGGGGGGAAGGAATTAACTCACAAATGACTGGAAATCATTTTGGGAAAAGACCTTCTCCTGAGTCATGCCAAGTATTGCCAAAATGCTTAAAGAATCTTGTAAATGTCTGTGAGTGCCAACATCCTGGCTGGGTTTTTCAGAACTGCTGAAGGGTTATACAGGTGGTCAGTCTGATGATTGCAACGATCCCTTTTGGTCCTGGAATCCATAAACGTGAATTCCCTTTAAAGGCACCACTTCTTTGCTCCTTGCCTTTATGAATATTACCCTGCCCCTACCATGACCTGGAAGTGGAGCTTTCACGCCGGGTGGAGGCTCAGCCAAAGTGTGCAGCATGTGAACGCACAGGGCTTTCAAAACCACTGTGAGCCAGAAGCACAACTCCCCAGCTTCCCTTTCTGCAACTCAGGAAAGTCTCCCCCGTGTCTGGCCATGCTATTGACACTGGACCAGGAATCACAGAATGACAGAATCATAGAATATTAGGGTTGGAAGGGACCTCAGGAGGTCATCTAGTCCAACCCCCTGCTCAAAGCAGGACCAATTCCCAACTAAATCATCCCAGCCAGGGCTTTGTCAAGCCGGGCCTTAAAAACCTCTAAGGAAGGAAATTCCACCATCTCCCTAGGTAACCCATTCCAGTGCTTCACCATCCTCCTAGTGAAATAGTGTTTCCTAATATCCAACCTAGACCTTCCTGTCATAAACAGATAGCTAAGGGTTAACGTCTCTTTCACCTGGAAAGAAGTAATCTGAAACATCTGACCAGAGGACCAATCAGGAAACCAAATTTTTTCAGGTCTGGGTGGAGGGAAGTTTGTGTCTGAGTCTTTGTCTTGAATCTCCCTCTCGGCTATGGGAAGGATTTCTCTATTTCCTGCTTTCTAATCTTCTGTTTCCAAGTTGTGAGTACAGAGATCATAATACAATAGGGGTTATTGTTTTTTTCTTTTGTATTTACATGGTATTGCTGGAATGTGTTAAATTGTATTCTTTTGAATAAGGCTGTTATTCATATTTCTTTTAAGCAATTGACCCTGTATTTGTCACCTTAATACAGAGAGACCATTTTTATGTACTTTTTCTTTCTTTTTATATAAAGCTTTCTTTTTAAGACCTGTTGGAGTTTTTCTTTAGTGGGGGAAATCCAGGGAATTGAGTCTGTGCTCATCAGGGAACTGGTGGGAGGAAGAAGTCGGGGGAAATCTGTGTGTGTTAGATTTACTAGCCTGACTTTGCATTCCCTCTGGGTGAGAGGGGAAGAGAGATTAGCTCTCGGTACTTCTGTTTTCCAAGGCTGGAAATGGGGAGGGTGGAATCCCTCTGTTTAGATTCACGGAGTTTGCTTCTGTGCATCTCTCCAGGAACACCTGGAGGGGGGAAGGGAAAAGGTTTATTTCCCTTTGTTGTGAGACTCAAGGGATTTGGGTCTTGGGGTCCCCAGGGAAGGTTTGGGGGGACCAGAGTGCCCCAAAACACTATAATTTTTTGGGTGGTGGCAGCTTTACCAGGTCCAAGCTGGTAACTAAGCTTGGAGGTTTTCATGCTAACCCCCATATTTTGGACGCTAAGGTCCAAATCTGGGACTAGGTTTATGACACTTCCCCACTGTAACTTGAGACTGTTGCTCCTTGTTCTGTCAACTGCCACCACTGAGAACAGCCGAGCTCCATTCTCTTTGGAGCCCTGCTTCAGATAGTTGAAGGCTCCTATCAAATCCCCCCTCCCTCTTCTCTTCTGCAGATTAAATAACCCCAGTTCCCTCACCCTCTCCTCGTAAGTCATGTGCCCAGGCCCCCAATCATTTTCATTGCCCTCCACTGGACTCTCTCCAGGAAAACAATGACTCTAACAAAAAGAGCAATGCTTTATACTGTTGCGATTCCCCTTTTGAGGTCTTTTCATGCACAACACGTCCTCCATATACAAAGTGATTTTACTCTTTGGGATGAGAGGCAGGGATTAGAAGGTCACATCTGCATCACTGGAGTGTTCCTGAGAGCATAAAACTGGAATGTTTCCTAGCACGCCACGGAGAAGCATTGTCTAACCCCCTCCTCTGCATTCACAGCGAAGAGGTGAAAGAACAGGCAGTGAGGGATGATGCTGCACTACAAGGGTAAGGCACAGCAGAGCCAAAAGTGAGCCATCCGCGCTGCTCTTGACCCATGTGCACGCTAGGCCAATCTGCCCTAAAATCTACACCCTTCGCTTGTGCTATTTGCAGTTGACCACTCGCCGGTGGTGCAGATGGCACTGGGAAGTGGTGTGCACAAGCAAACCAGGCAGGAGTGACGGCACTTCCCTGCTGAATGGGTGAAATGGCCCATAGCCACAAGGGACAGCTAGTCTCGTTGTGCATCATGTGTTATTTTTAAAAAATCCTCCTTGGAAACAGCTTTATTTCCTAGTACATTTAAAAATCACAATGGGAAGTGACACTGGTTGAAAAGCAAACTCTGCGTGCGTTCGACTAAAACCTGCCCTACTGCTGGGTTGCGTCTGTGAAGTCTTTCAGTGGTTGAAAGAGTCTATTTTCCCTGCCTCCCAACAAAGGGTCATATGCTCAGCAATTGTAACTCCACTGAACTGAGCGGAGCAGGGCTAATTTTTGATCAGCTGAGGATCTAGCCTAACGTCTTCACTGCTGTTTTATCTCTGTCCCTAAAATCAAAGTTGTTGCAGGACTTGCAGGGATTTAAAAAACAAGCCCTCTTATGCCATTCCCCGGGGTTATTGGTGTCCGCATGCCCTTTTCGAACAGGAAAAGCATGCCCATGCACCTCGCAAGTGTCACCGAATGTGTATTGGCAGCAAAATTGAAGATCGTAGAATCATAGAATATCAGGGTTTGAAGAGACCTCAGGAGGTATCTAGTCCAACCCCCTGCTCAAAGCAGGACCAACACCAACTAAATCATCCCAGCCAAAGCTTTGTCAAGCTAGGCCTTAAAAACCTCTAAGGATGGAGATTCCACCACCTCCCTAGGTAACCCATTCCAGTGCTTCACCACCCTTCTAGTGAAATAGTGTTTCCTAATAACCAACCTAGACCTCCCCCACTGCAACTTGAGATGATTGCTCCTCGTTCTGTCATCTGCCACCACTGAGAACAGTCGAGCTCCATCCTCTTTGGAACCTCCCTTCAGGTAGTTGAAGGCTGCTATCAAATCCCCACTCCCTCTTCTCTTCTGCAGATTAAATAAACCCAGTTCCCTCAGCCTCTCCTCGTAAGTCATGTGCCCCAGCCCCCTAATCATTTTCGTTGCCCTCCACTGGACTCTCTTCAATTTGTCCACATCCCTTCTGTAGTGGGGTAACCAAACCTGGACAAAATACTCCAGGTGTGGCCTGACCGGTGCTGAATAGACCCAAAGCTTAGATCTGGACTGCAAATGTTTGTGGGTCAGTGCATGTTAATGTTTATCAAATCAGGTTAAGGGGTTGAAAGTGAGAACCAAATAGTGAGCGTGTGTTCTTGGAAAGATGTTATGACTTGTTTACGTGACTTTTACCCTGCTTGACTTTTCCTTGAAGGACATCAAGCCTGTTCTTCCCTGTGTATTTGTAGGAGGAGGTTTCCTTAGAGCAGCAAAAGAGCTTTCTCTGCCCCTCGGTGAAAGGGGAGAGATGTTGGAATCCCAATCTTGAAGTCCTAGCGTGCGGGGGAGAGGGAGGAGGAAAGGCAGCAGCAGGCATTGTGTTGCAGTGGTCAAAGCCTTGGGGAGATCTCAGCGATCACAACTCTCCTGAGACTGAGGCTGGTGCTGGGCCCCATTGGGCATGGCTGCTCGAAGATCACAACCATGCAAGTAGCAGAGGCCACAGCCCAACAAGTGACTGAATCAAAATAAAAGACATTATTTGGTGATAACACCTAGCTCTTATCTAACACTTTTCACCAGGAGATATCAAAGTGCTGTAGAGAAAAGGTCAGTCTCACTATCCCCACTTTCCAGAGGAGGAAGCTGAGTCACAGAAAGGAGAGGTGACGTGCCCAACATTACCCAGCAGGTCAGTGGCAGAGTGGGGAACAGAACGCAGGTTTCCTGAGTTCCAGCCCAGTGCTCTAGACACTAGCTCACACTGCCTCCCCAAGAATTTTTTGTTCTTGGCTCCAGGATTGTGGCCCTGTGGCGGAGTGGGAATTTTTCATAATATTTTGGATGAGTATTGTGTGCCTCAGATTCCCCTATGAGCTGCATGGTTAACTAGGTGTGTGTGGGCAGGATTGTTTACTCATTGCAGAGATACAGGTGTGACTGACGCCTGGCTATCTGGGATCCAGGCGCATGGAGAGTCCCAGAAGATAATTGTCTGGACATTTGGAACCCTAGCAATGGATGACTGTGGATAGCATACCCTCTGCAGGAAGCCAGTCGATTGTGACTAGCTGGAGAACAAAGGGCTAGGAGGAGGGTCAGGTGGAGTGGTTAAGTGTGGGCTGCTGAAAGCAGGGAAGCTTCTGAACAGGAATTAAGAAAGGTTCAGAGGAGAGCTCTGGGATCTGATCTAACCCAGATGGACTATGCTGTAACTTTCTGTTCTCTGTGTTAATCAAGGGCTTTCTGCACTGTGTTCCAGACACCTTCTGCTTTTACAATGCTGGCTAAGAGTCACTCCATACTAAGGAAATTTGGGGGTGGAGGTGGGGGAATTGCTCCCTTTGGGTGTGTAAGTCTCTCTCCGGGGTTCAATGCAGGTGGACTTGCTGTAGGGAGCTCACAGCGTGAAGCAGGGGTGCTGAAGACTCTGATGTTCACTCCCAGGAAGCAGTGAAACCAAGGTGCTTACCCCAGTGAGACTGTGACCCTAAGGGGGCTGACACACTGAAGAGTTCTCCCAGGGACTGTTCCAGAGCCGTATGAGAGCACTGGACCGGTGGATCCATGACAGGCCCTTCCCTCTAGCTCACCAGCAAAGACCACCCCAAGCTCCTTCCAGATGGGGCTGTCACGTGGGGAAGTCCCACGCTGGAGGGTCAGGGATCCCATCCTAGGGAAAAAAAGTAGAAAGGGAAAGGATCAGGTTGACGGGGCTGATCCATCCCTTCTCGAATCCCAGTGCGGAGGGTGCAGCCCTATGGCTTGTACCTGGCCTCCTGGTGGGAGTCTGTTTGTGGGAGGCCTGGCCTGTGACGGACTGTTTGGGGCCTAAGTGCGGGATGCCGCAGGGAGGGCAGCCACCCTCCTGCTTACCGCATTGGCCATGCCATGGGCAGAGGGATTCAGTGAAAACGCAGGCCCTGCTAGCAGCACCAACATACAGAAATAAAAACTCCGGTGGCATGAGAAATTACTGCCCTGCCCACGCGTGAGGCACTCCCCGGTGAGAAAGCAGCGTGGGTAGCCTTGGGCAGCCCAGTAACAAAGCAGCCGGCCTAGCCCAGAGCACCAGGCCAAGGCAGGGGAGAGGCGGCACCCATGGGACGGACGACGCCAGGGTGCTGGGCACAGCTGAGGGAGTCTCCCAAGGCAAGTGGAGGAGCAATCCCGCCCTGGCCCCCCGGGGGGGCTGTCAGATCCCTGAGCAGGGCTCCCAGAGGCAGGCTGCACTGGCAACCTGGGGGTGGGGGGGCCTTGCAATGACACACCAGGCTGATGTGACTGTGCAGCCAATGGGGGGGGGTCAAGGGCCCTACAGCAGCACAGGGGTCTAATGGGGGAGGGGAACCTATGACGCGAGCAGACCCTTCCCTAGCACGAGGGCCTGGGCCCCACCCCCTGGGCCGCGACCCTACAATAACAATCCCCAGGCACTGAGGGAAACGGGTGTCGCGAAGCCGCCGCTGCCGTAAAGCGTGGGCGGAGCCGCAAAGCGTCCCCGGCGGAGGGAGGCGGCGCAGTAAGATGGCGGCGGGGCAGCAGCCCGGGGAAGGAGGATCTCGGCCTGAGCGGGCCCGGGGCCGCTGAGAGTAGGGTCCGTCCGCGTCCCCCGGAGCCGCGGCCTGAGCGGGCCCGGGTCCCTCGGTTCGGCCCGGCCCGGCCCCCTCCTCCTCCCGGGACAGATCCCGACCCGGCCCCTTCCCGGGACAGGCCCCGGCCCCGCTCCCCTCCCCCTCCTGGGACAGGCCCCGCTCCCCTCCCCCTCCTGGGACAGGCCCCAGCCCCGCTCCCCTCCCCCTCCTGGGACAGGCCCCGCTCCCCTCCCCCAACCCTCAGCCAGGCCCCAGCCCCGCTCCCCTCCCCCTCCTGGGACAGGCCCCGCTCCTGTAGGCTGAACCCGCTCCTCCCTCAGCCCGGCCCCGCTCCCCCCCCTCCCCTCCCCCAACCCTCAGCCAGGCCCCGCTCCGCTCCCCCTCCCGGGACAGGCCCTGCTCCTGTAGGCTGAACCCGCTTCTCACTCAGCCAGGACCCGGCCCCGCTCCGCTTCCCTTCCCGGGACAGATCCCAGCCCCACTCCGCTCCCCTCCGCTCCCCTAGCCCGAACCTGCTCCACTCCCGGCCTGGCCCTGGCCCCGTTCCGCCCGGGACACGCCCCACTCCCCTCCCTCCGCCTCCCTCCCTCTCTCGTACAGGCCCCGGCCCCGCTGGGACGGTCCCAGGCCTCCCTTACCCCCTGTTCGGGCCCCTCCTCTGTGCTTAGGGGGTTGCTCCTGGACCTTCCACGCTCTGGCTCGGGTGCCTCCTGACCCAACCTGCACCTGGCCATGCTCCTGCTCCCTCCCGGCTACCTGATGGTTCAGCCCTGCAGAGAGCAGCTAACCCTGGCTGTTCCTCCAGCTTTAGCTTTAACGGTGTCGGGTGGGCATGTGTGGGAAACTCATGAGCTGTATTTAGGGGGCAGGGAGCAGGTGTCTTTTCTGGGGTTCACCCAGAGTGACCATCTCGGGCCCTTTATGTGGGCCCTCGACGACACACACACTAGGCTGGCATGGAAGACTTTTGCTGCATTTAATCTTTAATTGAAACAAAAACGTACTTGGCAGGGGGGAATGGGGTGGTTGAAGTTGGTATGAGCTATCTTTAGTTCAGAGTAGTAGGTGCAAAAGGGTGAGATCCATTATGCATGGCACTTCTTGAATTTAAACTGTTATCTTTTTTTTCAGTCTTTCAGCAAATCTACAGAGCCAGTTTCCCAGGTGCTGCTGGGTCTGTGTGGTGGATAGAAGTAGAAAAGGTGAGTGCCTCTAAAACTGTCTTGTGTTCAGCCTAATGTGGCCCAGCCTGGGGCCAGCAACTTTTCTTTTCCTTTGGCTTTTTTGTTTTGTTTGGGTTTTTGGGGGTGTTTTTTTCTTTTTTGGACAGGTGATTTAAATATTAGGGACTTGTTGTTGTTTTTTTTTTTCCTAAGGTGAGTGACTAGTTATACCTGGGCTAGTGAGCTGCTGCTCATATGCTTGAAACCATGTTCTCTAGTAGTTAAAGCAGCACATTGGGAATCGGGACTCCTGGGTTTTGTTTCCTTTTCTGCCACCGACTCTTTGTAAGAACGCAGGAATTGCCATACAGGCTTTGCCAATGGGCAGGTTAGTTTAGTATCCTGTTTCCAGCGTCGCCTGTAATAGATACTTTAGAGAAAGGTGCAAGAAACCCTTTAAAGGGCAATCTGGAAGAAATCACCAATGGACAGGTTATACCATAACCCCAGGACCTTGGCTTATGATCTGCATGCATATATATATATATAATATATTCCTTATCCCATGTAATGTAACTGGATGTTCTTATTATCCATGTAAGTGTTTAATCCTATTAATAATCTTACTAAACTTTTGTTCTCAGTGATTTCTTGAGGCAGTGAGTTTCACATGTTAGTTGTGCTGTTTGTTTTTTGGTTTTAAACATGTTGCCTTTTATCAGAATCGGATATCCCTGTCTTGAAGTGACTCTAAAAATGGGAAATAGGATTACCTGATCTCCTTCTGTACTGTTTCTGAGTTTGTACCTCTGTTGTCTCTTAATTATCTTCCATAAACCAAGGAGTTGTCAATGTTAGAAAGTTGTATTCCTATAACCATACCAATATAGTTAAATAGATACAATCTCCCTCCAAATGGGCACAGTTATAGCAATAAAGGTACTCATACCAGTATAACTGTTCTTGTATGAGAGAGGGGAGTGGCGCATACCAGTACTGTGTAACTGCATTTATTCTAGGTCTTTTACCTGAATAACTAGCTTAAAAAAAATCACATCCCTAAGTGACATAGGTATACCTATCTTAGAACCTCCTGAGATAAGGTGGACAGAAATGAGCACAGTAATCGAGGTGAAGGGGTCCTATTGACTTCTGAATAGCTTTATATTTGCTTTCCTGTTGTTTGTACATCAGAACACTCTAGGGTTATTGTGGTGGTTTTTATTTTTCTTTGACAGTATTGCACATTGAAGTGTCCAAAAATAGTGCCCAAGTCTCTTTCCTGAGTGCTAATTAACTAAGGCCTGGTCTGCACTTGACAGTTTGACCACTCTTGATTTTGATGAGTGGGGTGATTTTTTTTTGTTTGTTTTGTTTTTAACTGAAAACTGTCCATGTGAGCTCTTTTGCAGGTATAGAAGCAATGTATGCAGGTATATTTGTACCTGTATGAGAAAACGAATAGCCACACTGAGGCTATAGCTACTTAGGGCTAGTCTGTGGTGGTGGTGGTGGTGGTGGTGGGGGAGGATTGAGCTAAGATATGCAACTTCAGCTACGCTATTCACGTAGCTGAAGTGAAAGTATCTTAGTTTGATTTACCTGGCCGTCCTCACGGCGACGAGTCGACTGCTGCGGCTCCCCCATCAAAACTGCTTACTCCTCCTGCCTAGGTGGAGTATGAGTGTCGATTCGTGGATCGATTTATCGCATCTCGTCTAGATGTGATAAATCGATCCCCAATAGATCAATTGCTACCTGCCGATCCGACAGGTAGTATAAACGTTCCCGTAGCCTCCTACTGTTGATGCAGTATACGGTGAGTGAAGGAGGCATTATGCTGGTGTAGGAACACCACCTCCCATTAGCTGGGCTGACAGGAACACTCTCTGTTGGCATAGCTTTCGTACACTGGGGGTTTTGTCAGCGTTGCTCTGTCGCTATGGTGTGTCGTCCCTCCGTCCCCGTCCCCCCCCCGCCATGCTGCCTGACCTAGCTATGCTGGTATAAGTTTTAAGTGTAGACCAGGTGTGGGATAAAGCACCTTTTATATTGTGATAACTGTGCTCTCACTAGGGTGTTGAACTGCTTTGACTATACTGGTACTGCTAAAGGGGTACAGGTCTTGTGTGTAGACAACCCATAAGGTGTTTGAATAACTCAAGGATTGTTCTTTCCAGTGTACGCTACCTTGTGTCTGACACTGAATTTCAATGGCCATTTTGCTGCCTGGTTGTGTGATGTCAGGCAAATCATATCTTCTCTTCTTCTGCCAAATGGAGTCAAACGGGGTGGGGGTGAACCTGAATATGAAGGGCTCTGAGTGTCTCTGACAAATGGCGGAGGGAGATCTCGCTCTTGCAGTTCAGCAACATTTGTGAAGCTAGTTGTGTCAAAGCCTCATTGAGTTGAATTGAGTTCCTTGGATATGGCATGTAAAATAATATTATTAATTGACAAGGCCTTTCCATTGTGCTTCAGAACTAGCCTATGTGCAGTAATTTAAAGGTGTCTTGTTTGTGGTAGCTTTGAGGTGCTTTATCTCTAAAAGGAAACCCTTAATTTAATGGGTTATCTCCCCCTTCCCCCCCTTACGATTTTAAAGGAAAAGAGTAGCCAAGGTCTGATTTGTGTGCTCCCAAGAGAGGGTGAATCTGGAAATTAAAGCGTGTGTGTGTCCTGAGTAAAAAACACACACTGCCAGGTTAAAAAAAAAATCATACAGTTTTCTCCATTTAATTGGGATGCACTTAATTGGGAAATCTGCATATTTGGTGTGATCTTCAGGACCTGTTAGCCCCATAGCTTCCCTAGTATAGAGAGAGCCTTCCTAAAAACATGCCCACTGTTGGTACCACTGGTTCTGCTCTCTTGATATTAACTGCATTCAGGGCCCTAAGAGAGGCAGACTTCTGGTGTTTCTAACACCATCTTGATTAGATCTGCTCGTATGATATGCTGTTAAAAATGCTGGCAGTCTGTCTACAGGAGAACCTGGTCCTGCACAGAGCACCATGCAAGAGGACATCTGGGCTCATGCAGTTCTCTCTGCAGGATCATGTCTTAAGGCTTCCAGCGTTGCTAACATTTGGAGATCTTTAGCAAATGTTCCTATTGTAAATAGGATATTACAGTGAATGGCAAAGACTGATGACTAATCAGTACAGGATTGGCATAACCTTTGCTTACCAGTGAGCTCATTTAGCTAGTGCCGCTAGGGTAAGTGGTCTTTACCCAGGTTTTCCGTGGGTATGACTTTCTCTTGAACGTCTGGTTGGTTAATATGGAATATGCCAAATAAAGACGTGTGTTTGGGAGGGGTTAGGGAAAGGAGGAGATTTGCAGCATGGTAGCACATAGGGTCCCCAGTTGTAGATCAGGGTCCCATTGTGCTAGGTGCTGGACAAACACATCAAAAAGGCTTTTTCTGCCTTGAAGCGCTGACAAGCTTAAGTAATGCGTTTTACTGATGTGTCTCAGCACAATAACTCATCTCCAAACCCTTCAGGCTTTTTAGAAAGTCTTCTCACTTAACTGAGATAAGACTCCACTGGGAAGGCTTCACTAAGAGAAGTCTTCTGTAGTTGAGAAACAGAGTCCCCTTGAGTTTATTGGATTGCTTCTTGTGTGTCAGAGGCAACATTTGTTTAGTGGAAGAGGCCCCAAGCTAGTAGTCAGAGGATTTTGTTTCTACTCCCAGTTCTGCCACTGACTTGCTCTGACACTGGGCAAGTCACTTCCCCTCTCTGCATCTCTGGTTCCCCGTCTTACAGATGGTCATAATGATACTCACCCGTCTCTGCAACACACTGACATCTCTGGCTGGAAGGTGCCATGGAGTGCTCTGTTCTTAAAACTGAAAGGATTTCCTCAGCAGCTAAATGTGCTGTCTCCTCTGGGTAGGCAGTGAAACTAAAGTAAACAGCATCCATAGAAGTATTAAGTCTGGTCAATTTCACTGTCAGGTTCTCATGCACCAGGACACTGTAAATCCCCCATCACTCTAAGGCAAGGCTTAAGAGCAATCAAAATATTTTCATTTAAATTAAAATCATGTAAATATCAATTATGTACCCATCCCTCTTATTCTTGAATTATTTTTGTAATACTGAGGGGTGGTGGTGTTTGGAAAGAGAATGAACAGTAGCTGTCTGGCTGGAATGCCATTAGCCAGTGCTGGCCGGTCTCAGAGCTATACCCTAGAAAGGAGTGATGGTGGAGGGGGCAGCTATGGCAGAAAATCAGAGAGCTGGCCAGGGGTAGGGGTTCCAGCCCTGTGGTTTTCATGCTACGTAATTGGGCTTCACATATTGCACACATCTGAAATGTAACTGAGTGCTCAACAGTAGAAGGTGTTTGGAAGGTGGAAGGCCTTTTGGAAGGTGGGGGCCCGGGGCTAGCTGCAGCTATCTACGGAGAGTCCAGAGTGCTGCCTTTTTTGACGTACTCCTAGAGTGGCGTGTTGCGATGAAAGGGTTATTGGGCTGTGTAAGATCTTCATCAAGGTACGTTTTGGGCCTCAACCACCTGACAGCCTCCCTGGCTCTTAAAGGAGTCAGGTTGCCATGCTCCAGTACTTGGGAGAAAATCCTGCTTAAATATAGGAACCTCAAATGAACAAATACAAGGCGGTGAGAGTGTACAAGAGATCCAGTGTATGTAGATACAAAGGATTGTGTTCACAGCAGGGATCTGTCTGCAAAGACCCATGGGGTTTTTGCTGTCTAGTAAAGCAGACTGAAATCAGGATGACCCTGAAGGTTGGGAGTCTTCAGTAGACCAGTGAAATGCCTGACATTTTTCATACAGCTGCTGTATCTCCACAGCCATTGTGCCTGTGCTGCTTAGTCCAAATGTGGCTGCGATACTGTATGTTCTGGCAAAGCTGGTCCATTAGTGTGTTTATAGCTACAGATCCATTATAATAATGGATTGTTCAGTAACTAAGGAGCTATAAATATCAATTCAACACTCTTAATATGGGCTGGTGTGCAGTATTTTAATCATGTTATTGGACTTTGTATTGCGTACCACTGAAGTGGAATTGAGTGTTTGCCTCCACCTTGCAAATGACGATTGTCAGGGGCTAACTGGCTTTCTACTGATGAACACTACTAGATTGTAGACTTCTGAAGCATTCAAGTATGTCTGATATAAAACAGAACGCACACGAACTTGCACGCAATGTTGTTTGATTTGAGCTAGGAATCTGTCTTCTGGAAAGAACTTGCAAAGTGCCTTGCATCCTGTTGGCTTCTCAGTTTTAAAAATATCGGGTAGATGTTGTTCATAGCAGTACTGGGGCCTTGGCCTCACAACTTCCATTCTAGTTAATGGCGATTGTGGCTAATGCCCCCTCGCTACTTCAAAAATCTCAACCATCACCTTTTGATGAGGTGATCTCAAGGTGCTTAAGCTCCACTCAAGGAGCTAGACATCATCCCTGTTTGACACCTGGGGCGCTCAGGGCACAGGGCTGGAGGTGACTGTAGCAGAGCTGGGAATAGAATCTGGTTCTCAACTCCCATTCTTGTGCCTTAAGCACAAGACTAACTTTCCTCTCCACTATCCATTTATTAGCATTGGGTAACATGGAAACCCCTCTTTCAGTGGGCATAGCAATATTCCATCTGCAGGGGGTAAGTGCAGGATGTGGGGAATCCTCAAGTGTAAGTTTAGGGTGAATCCATAAACACTTGGCCTAGATCTCCTAGAAGCTGTCCGATGGTAATGGCTCACTCGCTGGGAGCTGGGCTGGAATTGAGGGCATTCCGGGAGTGAGAGACTCCTGCCCATCTTTAACAAGCAATAGGTTAAAGGAGGAAGGACAATCTCATGGTTAAAGCACAAGCGCTAGATGTTCCACGCTCTGGTTCTGTTACTGACTTTGGGCCATTCCCTTCAGCTCTCTTCTCTGCTTGTGTACAATGGGGCTAATATGCCCCACACAGGGCAGTTGGGGGGCTAAATTCAGTGACCCTTTTAGAGTGCGTACACATCCTTGGGTGGCAGGTAGGGGAGGGTGACTGTTCTTTCACCGAGGGGCTGGTGTGGGAGGGCTGTCTAAAACTTTCCCATGTGTTGCAGCATCATGTGCGTTGTTACCTGCCTCTGTACTTACTGTTCCTTCAGCATCAGAGAGCTGCAAGGGGTGGTACAGTAATGTCTTCTGCACATTGTGGCTTGACCCTTGGCCTCCTTGCGCTGGGAGGCTTGCTGGCTTTGAATATAGTGATCTAGGTATTGTGCTGGGCAGTGCCCCTGGCATTGCTGCCTGGTAGTGGAATCTAGTGTGTGGCGATATATGGAGTACTGGAGCCTGTTGGGGAGATGGCATCTCTCCAGCTTAACATGAAGAGGATCTTGTCTGTAACTAAAATGTAGGTGGTTCAGGTTTAATTGAGGATCCTGGTGTCTGTACATGGGAGCCTAGAGTGTAAGCTCTTTCGGGCAGGAGTTGCATCTTTCTCTGTGGTTGTAGGACACCAATGATTTGATGCTCTGGACACTACTGGAATGCAAATATATAGCAGAGCTACAGAGACAGCGTGCTTAGCTGTGGCAGGTCAGGGAGCAAGTGAGGGTTTTGCCTTAATGACAATTTCCCCCACCTAATTTCTGGTCTAGCCATGTAATGTGCAGGATCCCAAGCTGTTAGAAATGTGTGTGCTGGAGTGAGAGCAGACCAGGAGTTGCTTTCCCTTCTTGTTCCATGAATAGAGAACGAGACTTGTTTGGGATGCTGGGCCCCAAGTGGCCTGCTTGCTCCTTCCTGTCAAGCTGATTTTTAGAGTGTTGCATTGGTGGGTTTCCTAGTGTCCAGCTGATACTCAGCTGGAAGGATCATGCTGTGTTGCAGGGATCTAGAGGGCTTTGCGCGCTGTTGTGGAGGGATATCTTCAAGTCTTTGATGAAGGCACTGGGGACACCAGTCCTTGGGCATTTGAAAGCTAGTGTAGTTATCACCTCCAGATGTTTAGTTTTGAGTAGCCTAATGTTTTGGTCCCCCCCCCCCACTCTCTCTAAAGATTGAAGACTAAAGAGTTCCTTAGACCTATACTTTACTCCTGGCCTTTGCCATTGGCCAAGTGAGGACTCTTGTGTGTAAGGAGCTGTTGCCATTGTTCCAGTGAGACCTGAGTTGATGGATAACAAAGATCCCATGACTCTTTTGTCCACAGTCAAGATATTATCCCAGACTCGTGTCCAGTTTCATCACTTAAATCTTTCTAATCCCAATGTGCCATTTAAACACCAGCGCCAGTAATTGTATTCTCCCTGCAGTTTCAAGTGACTATGTCTGCCTCCTTCCCACAAGCTGTTGGTCAGTGTTGCAGTAGATTAGTAAACAGCTGCCATGTTTTGCCCCAGAGGTGGTTGCATTCCACTAGGTAGGGAAGTGATGCCTCTGTGATTTCTTTCTACCCTGGAGGCTTGTTTGTTCTGGATACCAATTAACTCAGGGAGTTAATACCTTTGTAAAGGCTAGTCTGGACACTCCCAAACATTTGTTCAGAATACGTGGTTGTCTGCCCTAAGCCTGTGGTCCGCAGATCCTTTGGAGTCCACGGCGACTCTGTCTGAGGGATCTGCAAAAGCTTTCGTTACCACAGAACAGTGGTTTTCAGCCTGTGGTCTGCGGACTGATATTTCCAATGGGATCTGCACCCACATTGGAAAATTTTTTAGGGGGTCTGCAGATGGAAAAAAGGGTAAGAGCCACTGCCCTAAGCTGATCCCTGCGGGAGAACTACAAATGCTGATGGCTGCGGAATGTCCAGGCTAGCCTCTACAAATGTTAGATACCCTGTGTTAGTAATAAAAAGCCTCATGTAGATACACTCTGGATGATAGAGGCTATTAAATAGGACTAATGGAGAAAACTGGGTTAAAATACCCACCTCCCTCCCAGCTTGTTCTGACTCTGTGCTGTTGCTCTTTTGTGTATGGAGAGTTTATAACTTCTTCTTGTCCTCTTCGGGAGAGCCCCCTGAGGATTAGGGCAGGTCTACACTTAAAATGCAGCTGTAGCACCTAAGTGAAGATGCTCCTAGCCTGGCAGGAGAGCTTCTCCTGTCAGCATAGTGAATCCACCTCTCCGAAAGGCAGTAGCTGTGTTGATGAGAGACGTTCTCCTGTCAACACAGCACTATCTACATGTGGGGGTTAGGTCAATATACCTTACATTGCTCAGGGGGTGTGAAATCCACACCTGTGAGTGATATAGTTATACTGATATAGGTCTGTAGTGCAGACCTGGCCTTAGTCTTTGGCTGTCTGCTCCTCTGACTCCACCAGTGCTCTCCCTGACTCTGGCTGTAACTGCTTTGTTAGGTCAGGGATCCTGGTTGTCACCTTTGACCTGAGCAGCTTTCCTCCTCTATCACCCTTCTCTCCATATGGTCGCTGGAGCAGGGCCAGGACTTGTCGCCACCTTCGCTGTGTGTCTGCAGAACTATGCTTCAGAGCAGTCTGACTGTTTCCCTTTCCTGGGAAAAGGAGCTGGAATGCTGCACCTTCCCACTTCTCCATAGGACTCGTTTGAGGGTGGATTGGCTAGAACAGTGGGAGCGTGTAGATCTGGGGCCTTTGGGAACCAGATGGAGAGTCACACTGCAAAGGTTCTGCAGTGGTTGGAATGTGATAGTTGATCGGAGAAGGTGGGAGTAAGAGCTCCATAGGGTAATAAAGAAGGGGTTGTGCCTCCAGCCAGGGGCAACTGGGGTAGGAGACCCCAGGAGAAACCATGAATCCTGTGAACTGAGGAAGAGCAGGGTTGAGGAGTCCAGGCTGGGCTAGTGCTGTGAGCTTGCAACTCTAATGGCCTACTTTTAAGAAGTGTGGTTCCAAAAAGGGGTCTTGCATCAGCCCCATGCCCCCCGTGAAACTAGGGAGAGGCAGCCCCATGGCAGATCCCCTGCCCATTGCCTCAGCACAGATTTGTCCGAGCCACCAGCTTGCATATATGAGGGGAGGGATTGTTCTCTGGTAGTTGGAACATAGTCAGGCATCAGGAGGACTCCTGGGATATAGTCTCAGCTCTATCTGGGCGTTGTGGCCTTGAGAGTGACGCCGTTTCTTTATGCGTGGGCATGCGGCAGCTCAGGTGTGAGTGACGACTGCTTTTTGTAAATCACTTTGAGGGCCTTGAGTGGAAGGGGCTCTATGTGGCCCAGCTGCAACTAACAGAGTTTTGAGTAAAACTTGATTGGTCACCTGGAAGTGACAGATCTACCAGGTAGTGGGGCTAAAAAGTGCTGATGCCACATGTGGTGGCAAGAACCATGCAATAAACTATATCGACAATGCAACTTCAACCATTTCACCTGCCTGTTTGCCCGTCCCCACTGACCCAAGCCGCTGGTGGGCATCATTCAGTCCTAAACCTTGACTCTGTCTCTGATCCTGTATTTCATGAATGGTTATGTCTATGAATGGCCACTTCCCCATCTTCCAATGGTGTAAGGCATTGATTTATGCCCTTTTCAGGCTGGACTGAACATTGTTACACTGCCTAGTAAGAAGCTTTTTTTTAGAAGCTATTAAAACCAGAGTGGCTCTCTTCTCCCACTAATGCCTCTGGAGCTGGACTCATGGTCCAAAGGAATCTCTCTGGCTTTACAGAGGGATGTGAAAATGTGCACTAGTAGAAACTTCCTATGGAATGATAAAGAATGTGGCTTAAATAGGAATGTGTGGCTTAAATAGAATACATGATGGCATGGGTCTAAAGGTCTGACACTCGTTTGGGGTGACCTGTGTAACTCCGTTGTGTCCGTCTCAGTGTCTGTAGAGCAAACCTTTACTCTCTTCTCTTGTAGTACACCTTTGTGTGGAATAAAGTAGCTGCCATCACAAAATCTTTAAGGCATCCCTTAAAGCCATCCCTTTTGGCAGGCTCCACCAGAAGTGTGTCCCTGCCAATGAGCTACTTTCTGGAATAACTTGGAGTAAAGTCCCTTGTAAACCTGAGAAGACTTTAATCAGCGCTCTATTTATAAGATGTGCTTAATGTGTAGATGGGAAGGATGGACATCTTGTTCACAACATGGGAGGAAAAATCACAGCCCAAACCTACCGTCACCCCATAAGCCAGTGTTCCCCAACCTTTTAGTCTGGTGGGTGCTAGATGAAGGACCGTGGGGGCGGTTGAGCATCTGCCGAAATGCTGCCCAATTTCGGCCGCATTTTGGCGGATGCTTGATCGTCATGGCGGGCGCCATGATGTCTGCAGGCACCGCTTTGGGGACCCCTGCCATAAGCAAAAGACCTCTCCTCACCCCTTTGCCATGCCAAAAGATGCAGCAAGCCCTGGCTTTGTCAGACCTATGGGGAAGGTAGAGTCACATTCAGTGCCCTCCACTGGCACTGCCCTGCCGCAAGCCCCCAGAGAGTGCCCCATGCTTTAAGCAGCTCACAACTAGTACAACAGCACAGAGAAGGAGCCGCATAACTTGGGCAGTTAGGATTCATGCCAGGTGCCCAGGGATCAGTCGACCCAGAAGAGGCTAGGGATTGCTTCCAAGGAGGACAGCCAAGGAATACCCTAGTGAAGGGATTTGGTAGAACTGGCAAAAGATCTTTAGTTGCCCCTCTCGAGGATTGCAAAATAGGCCCTCTTCTGCAAAACTCCTAGTCTGCTTTCCTACTTGATCTTTGTTGAGTGCTACTGTTTAATCTCCATTATTATTATTATTATTATTATTATTATTGAGTGATGTATTCAGCCCTATACACCCAGACCCTGCCTCAAGGAGTTCCTAGTCTAAGTACATTGTAATCTCATTGTCAGGTTAAACTGCGTTAAACTGTGTATGAATCAGATAGCTAATAGCCCATTTTAGACAGGCTGACACACAGTCTCTGTAGCTGGAGAGAATCCAGCCTGCCTTAAATACTAATCAGTTTAGAGAGCCCTAATTTTGAACTCCTTCAGCTACCTAAATGTAGAAGAGAGGCTAACGGATACAGTCTGTTTTCATCGTCACAGCGGCTGAGTTAATACTGCCAGAGGAAGAGGGAGATGGAGAGGCGAGAGGGAGCAATCACTTCTCATCAGAAGTTCCTTGCTAGGCAACTGTTTTTTCTTAGCTAGGTTTATAAATGGAGCAGATACGAAATAAAACGAAGTATAAGGTACCCTGCTGCAGCAGCTCCTGTGGGACTAGGCCTGTCTCACCACAGGTACTGGGTCACAGCACCTCCCAAATTTGGCCCAGCTGCAGCTCCATTGTCTTCCCAAAATTGAGCTGTGGTATGGCCAGGTTGCAATGACCTCTACCCTTATCTGTCCCCTTCTCAATGTGGATAAAACAAAATAACATGAAATTCCCGAAAAATAAAATAGAATTTCACAGTATTTTGATTATAATCCTCTGGGGGTTGAGGGTGAGAGAGGCAGTCAGGGAGGGATAGCTCAGTGGGTTGAGCATTTGCCTGCTAACCCCAAGGCTGTGAGTTCAATCCTTGAGGGGGCCATTTAGGGATCTAGGGCAAAAATCTGTCTGGGGATTGGTCCTGCTTTGAACAGGGGGTTGAACTAGATGACCTCCTGAGATCCCTTCCAATTCTGATATTCTGTGACCGCCTTTCCTCTTGAATTGGGATTCTTGTTCTATGCCTTGATCAGAGGGTTACCATGAAACGGTATTAATGACTGATTTCAATAGGTAGTTTGGGGAGGGGGGCAGAATCTCTTGAAAGCTATCTCCATAGCAGTAGAACTATACCTACATATTTCAGTGTTATGTGTCAATTCCTCCAGATTAATACATCCACTGAATGTATCCACTTTAACTGCCAGGTTCCGTTCCATAGCAGCATTCACCAAGTGGAATTGAAGATAAGCTATTAACTGGCTTTCCAGTCTGCTCATTGCTTGAGAAATATAATTAACACTATTAATGTATAGTCCAACTCCAAAAAACCTTCCAGCTAAGGTTGTTCCGGTGGTTTAATGTAATCCTTGTACATATCATATATTCGGCATGTTACAGTAAAAGCGACAACATCAGCTTGAAATCTGGTCAGCTTAGAAGTAGTTGTCATACAGTGGCCCTGCCAGTCACTGTCCTCGTGTTTGGGGGGGAGAGAGGTTTGGGTTGTTTTTTTTTTGTTTTTTCCTCCTGTGTGTCTTGTGTGGAACTGCCCCAGGCAAACAAGGAAAATAGACTGGAAAGAACAGCCAACACTTTTTGAAAGTGACTAATGTTTTTGCATGCCCAAGTTGAGACTTTTAAAAGGGCCCAATTTTCAGAAAGTGTTGAGTACCCACTTCTGAAAATCTGGAGTCTCAAATTGCGCTACCCAAAATTGAAAATCACCATTCAGAGTTTATGCCAAAGTGATGGCAAATGCATAGACAGAAGTGACCTCTAAATCGACTACTCTTTTTAAAGAGTGCATAGAAGAGTGCATGGGTGAGAAGCAGAGCATTGTCTCTATTTAAAATGACCACAATCTGTTTCTTTCATTGACAGCAATTTGAAATATTGCCTTTGTGATTCAATCTCACTGAGGGTAATCTGAGTAACACTTCACTCTGCTGTAAAAACCCACTGAGCTAAATGCTGTCCCTTACTGGCATTCTCTGAAATCTCATTGACTTCATTAAGCTGCAGGGTTATAAATCGGGGCAGAATTTACCGTGGTATAAGAAAGGCCCTACTGAGTCAGACCAAAGGTCCATCTAACCGAGTATCCTGACTTCCAACAGTGGCCAATGCCAGATGCCCCAGAGGGAATGAATCCTCAAGTCGCCTATTTCAAGCTTCTGGCAAACAGAGGCTAGGGACACCGTCCCTGCTCATATTGGTTAATAGCTTTGATGGACCTCTCTTCCATGAACTTACCTAGTTCTTTTTTGAACCCTATTATAGTCTTGGCCTCTGGCAAGGAGTTCCACAGGTTGACTGTGCGTTGTGTGAAGAAATACTTCCTTTTGTTTGTTTTAAACCTGCTGCCTATTAATTTCATTTGGTGACCCTTAGTTCTTGTGTTATGAGGAGTAAATAACACTTCCTTATTTACTTTCTCCACAATGGTCATGATTTTATAGACCTCTATCATGTCCCCCCTTACTCATCTCTTTTCCAAGCTGAAAAGTCAGTTTTATTAATCTCTTCTCATAGGGAAGCTGTTCCATACCCCTAATCATTTTTCAGAGTAGCAGCCATGTTAGTCTGTATCCGCAAAAAGAATAGGAGTACTTGTGGCACCTTACAGACTAACAAATTTATTTGAGCATAAGCTTTCGTGGGCTACAGCCCACTTCTTCGGATGCATAGAATGGAACACACAGAAGATATTTATACATACTGATTCTTTTGTAGCTCTTCGCAGTCTGCCTGAGTTTTGTATCATCTGCAAATTTTGCCACCTCACTATTTACCTCCTTTTCCAGATCACTTATAAATACGTTGAATAGTACTGGGTTCCAGTACAGACCCTGGGGGGACATCACTGTTTACCTCTCTCCATTCTGAAAAATGACCATTTGTATGTGTATTGATGACACCTAGTAGATGCTTTCACATAGATTAGTCCCAGAATTTGGTACAATATGTGTTGCACTGGTATAAGAAATAATCTGAAGGCCCTCGGGGTGTCTAGTGAAATTCATGCTGGTGAAAGATATTTTATGGAAACTGCTGTTCTATGTTTGTTCCAGTGCAGGCGGCCCTGACCCTACCCTATCAGTGTGTCTAAGCACTGCCCTAGAGGTCTGACCTCGTGGATGTAAGCTGGATAAGGTGGGAGTTTGTTCTCTCTAAGCCATCTAATCTTTGCCTTTTCTGTTGAGACTACAAATCAGGCCAGCTGAAAACTGGTAGCGAGCAAAGATCCGCTTGTGTCCTCAAGATCTGGATTGAGATCCACTATCTGTATGTGGGCCACAGAGCTGCCAGCAGGTGGCAATAACCAGGGTGGAGCAATTTAAATCAAGGCCATTGAAATCAATGATTTACATCATGGTTTGTTTTTAAATCAGGTTGAGATTTTGTAATGTGTTTTATTGCAACTTTAGATTAAAATTTATAATGAACCAAGTTGCAAATTCCTTTAAAAAAAAAAAAAAAGCCTTTCCTATTAGGGTATATTACAGAAATTTGTAAAATTCAAATAGGCAAAAAAACATACTGAAAACTAAGGCCCTGATCTTGAATAGCTGCTAAACTTATTTTCATGAATAATTCCACTGACTTTAATCCATGTGCTGGAAATCAAGTGTGTATATATATGTGTTTGCTGCATTGAGGCTAAAACTATTTTTACTAATCTTGTCTTAAGTGGCAGATCTGCTATTTCAAACCAAAATTGCCTCACTGTTCATGAAAAATCTATTCAGACTTCAACAGAATGATTGTAGATAAAATTCACCCAGGTCAGAATTCTCAAAAATAAGAGCATCCATCCTGTAAGGATGGAATTTTCCTAATCACCTAAATGACTCAAAAGCACAAGTCTGACTTCAAACTTTAAGCCCTGATGGAGGAATGTAGCCTGGCCAAAACATTTCAGCTTACTTGACATGTGGATGTTCAATGTATCAGAAGAGGTTGGTAGCTATAAATAGAACTTTGGTTAATTTTGTGTTTTGAATTTACAGTAAGGATGTTGAAGCCCTGGGCTTGTATTTTTTTCCCCCTTCATATAAGCATTCATGGTAGAATCTATGTAAACCCAGACGTTATTCTAAGAATAAGAAACTAAAGAAAAAGATGTAAAACATCCACACTCTCCGTTTATAAATGGGAAGGAAGTAAAGGACTAGCAATGTGAGAAATATCCTGATTTTGATCCACTTTGGCAATAACATTTGCCACTTCTGACTTTGACTGGAGTTGTGACTTAGATATTTTTTTTGTTGGGGGTTGTGGGGGAGCTTATAAACTGAGCAAATAGTGCCACTGTTTTTGCAGGGCATCCCGTTGGACTATATCTGAGCTGCTGCTGCAGAGGAAGCAGCGATTCCCACGACATTGTGAGACCATTGCTGACGTGGGAAATGTGCTGTATTTTTTTTGTGGTGCCATATTCAGGTATCATTGATGCTGATGGACAAAGTAGAGAAGTGCCCAGAGCTGCGTTAATTACAGGCTCCATTAACAGCACTGGAAATGGCCGATAGCAGAGAGAATATTGCCTTTTCTAAATACTTGCTATTTAAAAAAAATCACTAAAATCCAGTATGGGGGGATATCCCTGTGGCATAGACCAGTATGATACAGTCAGCTTTGAAGTGAATGCCTGAAAGCAGCTTTTACTAATTGCAGCTCGATGGAAAGATCAATATTGAATAGCTGCTCTGCCACTAGCAGTCCGCAAACTGAAATTTCTCTGCCATGGGAAGAGTTCTGGGTGCCAGACTACGTTTTATTAACTAATGATTAAAAATCATTTTCCCCTTGGAATTAACGCTAAAACCCTTGGCTGGGGTGAGGGGGCTGGAATATTTAATTCAGGAATGGCGGGAAGAACTCTGTAGAGGACCTGACAGGATAATGTAGTCAGTACCCTGGTAACTTTCCTGTTGGGTTTTTGAAGGGATTCTGGAGATGCCTGGGTGAGTGGGCTTAAGACTTGCATTAAGGAAACTAAAAGTAGCCATTGCTAGCATGAGATCCCACGTGATGTCACTGTGGGGTAATTAAAGTTCTGTTCCACAATGCCCTTGGAATGGAGGGAGCTGGAAATGCTCGAGCACTATTTCTCTTTTGGTTTGGATTTACTATGTGTGCATGTAAAATTAAAATGTTGCTCAATTAATTAAGCAATGGCAGCAAGTGTGAGGGAGCTTCCAACCTCACAGCTAAGTTCCCCTGTGCTCTGGGAAAAGCATGGGAGAATAAATGAGCCCTGAAGGTCAAAACTTGGACTCCAGACTAGCGAGGGGGGGGGGGTAAATTCCAGAGCAGTTGGGCTTCCGGTGGGAATGCCCTGAACTCCCACTACATTACTGCACACTTAACTGAGTGTTTGAGGTTTGGAAGGACCTTGTGCGTAGGAATGTGTTTAGAAATCTGTGATTTGAGGTAAAAAAGCTTCTCGAATATATTTTGATCCTACAATCTGTGGATGCCAAGAAGTTCTTTGTTGTCAGCACTTAACTGCACCTCAAAACTACCCTTCCTCAGCTGTGTTTCAGATCTAACATGCTTAATTTTGTGGTATGGGCTACTGAAATGGTCTCTTCAGTTATGGATGGATTTTGTGCCATAGTTATCGCAGAGCTAACATCAATAACTCATCATTCTGTGGAGTGTAGCTGGGGATCAGGAGTTGGATGGAAAGAGCTTGCCTTGTGACAGGATACAAATGAAAAGGGACTCCGAGGACCAAAGTGAAGAAACTGGGGAAGGTTCACATAGTGAAATGTGATGGAAGGCTTTAAGAAATTAGGCAGATGTATTGCGTCATGAGACCTTCGCTTCCCTGTTGGGTCAAGGCAGTCTTCATGGAAGAATGCAGCTGGAGGACTGTACAGATGTGGAAATGGTTGGACGGGGGCGGAGGGGAAGAATTACCCCCTGAGAACCAGAGCCTTGCGGAAGTTATGCTTAGATTCGTTTTGGACTGCAATGGTAGCAGCCATAACTGTACTATAATGTATTTTCCACTGATCTTGTACACGAAACAGAGTCAGTATTTCGGTGGGAGACATCCAAGAAATATTTAGGTCATCTAGTAGTAAGTGTTGGTATTCTGAACCCATACCCCAACATGGTGTAAGGGGGCACTCTGATGCTCCAGTTGTCACGTATCAGAGGAGAGAGAGAGCCGAGCTCCTGACCACTTGTGGATATTAATAGTTTGTGGTAGGTCTACCAGAGAGTTTGTACAAAGGCCCCACTGTCCTGGCCAAATGCCACCTTAAGTGATGGCATTATGTTTTTGAAGTGTCCTCTGTAGACAGTAAATTGCTATCCAATATTGCAGTTTTTAATATGCACAACCACCTTCCATCCCAGAAGTGGCCAGCAAAGTAGTTCCCCTGTACACCTTGGAGATGAGCTTGGGATCCTTTGAGGAAAAAGGAGCTATGGAATTTGGAGGCATTTACTGGGGAAATGGAGGTTTCTGCAATACCCACATCCCAGTGTATTGGAAACGAACACATCGGGTATCTTTTCCTCTGCTAATCTGACTCCTGCAGCCTTAGAGAAAATGTTAGGCTTTTAGCATTTTTATATTGCATTTGATAGTACATGTCCTGTGGTAAACAGTCCAGTTTCATTTAAGTAGTTCTTCCCTGTTTGAGAAGTGGGTACTGTTTCTCAGTACACTGGGTCAAGCCATTGCAGCTTGCTGCAAAGGGGTGCACTCTTACTAGACCGAGTCTGTAGTAGAAAGCCATGGCTTTTATGAAATGGTCTCGGAGGGGATCTCTCATCTTGCTGTCAAGTATCAGAGGGGTAGCCGTGTTAGTCTGGATCTGTAAAAGCAGCAAAGAATCCTGTGGCACCTTATAGATTTAACAGACGTTTTGGAGCATGAGCTTTCGTGGGTGAATACCCACTTCGTCAGATGCATGTAGGTGAATGCATGTGGGTGAATACCCACTTCGTCATCTTGCTGTTCGCCAACTCTCATTTTTTTAACCTCTCAATTGCAGGTTCACCCTGAACAAATACAAGATGTCGGAAAAGGGGAGTAGCACGGATGGAAAAACAGATATAGCCAATGGTAAGGGTAGGGGTGAAGACCCGTTTGAGTTGTCTGCACTTAAGATTAGTGCTCAGTGAACAACAAGAAATTAGGGATCATTTTAGTGATTTTCTCTAAGCATGTTCACAACCCTCTAAATTTGCCGGTTGTGAACCTATATGCAAATGAAGAGCTTTTAGTGTCAATTTTTGTACAGCACAAATATTGGATGTGGCACCAAAATGCATTTTATTAAGTGAAATGAACACTGTGACCACACACATTCCTCACTGAAGTGTTCCATAATGTGATTCGAGTGCTCACCAGCCCCCCATCAGCAGGAGTTTGTTTGCACAAAATATTTATTGAATAGCTTTGGTTAGTGAACACCCACAAAAATGGTAGGCTGCTTAGGAGCAGCAAAAGAGGCTACATTTGCCAAACAAATCACTTACCCTGTGAAATTGTTCACCTAGCTCTACATAAGCCATTTAAAGTGATATAGGGGAATCAAATGTCCTATCTAAGCATCCTGCACCATTGGGAAACGCTCATTCCGTCCCTATGTCAGTGTTTTCTCTTCCATCACTTCACTAACAAAGTTGCATTAGAATAGGACCTCTGGACCAGTTCCTGGTTCTATTGAAGTCAGTGACACAACTTCTGTTGACTTCTGGAGACCCAGCATTAGGCCCTCTGTTCCTAATTTCTGCTCCCGTATTATCTCCTTCAAAATCCCTTGAATCGGATGATGGCTGGATCATCTTCTGGTGGAAGAGAATCGGCAGAGAAACCCTTAAAAAGCAGAACTGGCCTTCAGATAGCCTTTGTCATGAAGAAGAGGAGTGTGTCTGTGTAAGCAGGATTGTTGCCTAATACTGTAGAGAACCCCCCGAAGCATGGCAAAGCTAGCTGTTGATTCAAATGCCAGGTAATGTCCTACATCTGCCTAGACCCTGCTCCTTTGTATGTGGGAGTAGATTTGTTAAAGCCCTTGTGCAAGATATTGCAACGTGGGGCAGATTTTTTGTTGCTAAATGAGTGGAGGTTACAGAATCCTGAGCTTGTTTATAGCAGTCTGCGATCCTGTTAATAAATGCGAGAGACAGGGGAAGGAACGGGGTTAATTGTATCCTCCCAGGGGGGGTTGGGGAGGGAGATGGCAAGAGACAAAGAAAGCAAGGGAGGGTACAAGACTTGATTGGGGAAGGGAAGAAAATAATGGGAGGCACATTGTAATCCCTGAATGAAGCTGCAATTAAAAATGTAACACATGGCAGTGAAACAATTGGCCAGAGGCTTTTCCTGAGCTAGTGTTGCCCAGAGGGGATGTCCCAGTGATCTGAACATCAGGTGTGAAATACAGAGATTTCCCAGGCTAGAACCGTAGTTTTGAAAGCTCCATCTTTCAGGGAGCCAAATGGAGTTCCATCAGTGTTAATGGTTCTGGGACTGCGGACTAGACCGTAACGTCACATCTTGGTCACTCTGTGTATGCACTGGCGATCCCATGGCCCTTTTGTAAGAGTAGGGATTTGGCTGGAATATTCTTCCCCTTCTGTTGTGCTGGCCTCCACCCTGGAAGTGGCTGCATTTCAATGGTGCTTTTGGGTACATGAGAATCCTTTGGTGCTGTAGAGATGTGAAGTTATTTACCCCAGAATCAATCCCGTGGTCTGTCCTGTGTAGGGAGCTTATCCAGCAGCCCTGAAGAAATGTCTGGAGCAGAGGAGGGGCGAGAGACCTCTTCAGGCATCGAAGTAGAGGCCTCTGACCTCAGCCTGAGCCTCACTGGGGATGACGTAGGTCCCAACCGCACCAGCACAGAGAGCCGGGACACAGACACGGAGAGCTCGGGAGAGGAAAAGGACTCAGACAGCATGGATGACACAGGCCACTATTCGATCAATGAGGAGAACCGGGCCCATGACCGGTCCCACTCAGATGAGGAGGAAGAGGAGGAGGAGGAGCAGCGGTCCCGTCGACGTGCCCAGCGCAAGCGTGCCAACCACGATCAAGACTCCTCAGATGATGAGCGGGCGCTGGAGGACTGGGTGTCCTCGGAGACGACTGCTCTTCCTAGGCCCCGCTGGCAGGCTGTGCGTGCCCTCCGGGAGAGGGAGTTGGGCTCCAGCTCACGCTTTGTCTACGAGGCCTGTGGGGCTAGGGTCTTTGTGCAACGTTTCCACCTCCAGCACGGCCTCGAGGGGCACGGCGGCTGTGTCAATACCTTGCACTTTAACCAGCGTGGCACGTGGCTGGCCAGTGGCAGCGATGACCTCAAGGTGGTGGTTTGGGACTGGGTCAGGAGACAGCCGGTACTGGAGTTTGAGAGTGGCCACAAGAGCAACGTCTTCCAGGTGAGAGAGGGTGGGGCTGAGTGTGTCCAGAGAAGAGGGTGGCTGAAGGGGCTGGTAGGGGCATCACCCACTCCACTCAGAAGGATGCCAAGAGCTGAGTTATTCTGTTACGTTTGTAAACGGGTGAAAGTAACTGAACGTGTTTGTGTGGTGGGAGAGCAGGTGTCTCAGTGCCAGAACTCCAGGGTCCTATTGGACCTCACTTTCCCTGGCGAGTGGGAGAGCCAGTGCTGGCCCAACTGAGCTTTCATAGCGTCTCCAGCCGGCATGGCTGCGAAGAGCCTCCCAAAGGCAAACCAAGTCTGCCAGTAGCATCTCGACGGGGTCTGCTTCGAGTTGGTGCCCAGGGGGTTCTGAGCAGCAGCAGATACTCGGGCAATCAGGTCCGTTGCTCCTTAGGGGAAGCGATGGAGGCAGGAGCTGTATGTGGAGAAGGGCCTTGGGAGAGCAGCCGCCATGCTCGCAGGAGGCTCTGGAGTGGCAGGGAGAGCAGAGGACTCCGGCTTTCTAGCAGCCAGAGGCTGCTGTGGGGAACAGACTTCATGTTTTATCTCACCTGCTCCCCAGAGGCTAATAGGAAAGGCCAAGTCCAGGGGCAAACCTGTGGGCATCTCCACCTCTCCATCACTGCTTGAGATGGAGGTAATGCAGGGCTTCTCGGCCAGGGCGTTGCCCCACACACTGCAGGGCATCGCTCTGGCTAGGATAGAATTGTTCAAACCCTGTTTGAAGTACTGTACAGCCTCTGCAGTCCCCTTATCTTACACATGGAGAAACCAAGGCATAGAGCACTAGTGACCTGCTGTCGGAGGTGGCACTACAGCTTGGGACTCCCTGGGTTTTTTGCCTGTATGAGCAGTCCACAGATCCTTCTGCTGTGTTTGGAGTGGAGGGTGGGCGGGATTTCAGCCCCAAGGACTGTGAGAGGGCAGGTGTTCCCAGCCCCAGTGGAACGCACCATCTCCTTTTGCTCCCCTCCAGGCTAAATTCCTCCCCAACAGTGGCGACTCAACTCTAGCCATGTGCGCTCGGGATGGCCAGGTCCGGGTAGCCGAACTCTCTGCCACCCAGTGCTGCAGAAACACCAAGCGCGTGGCACAGCACAAAGGAGCCTCACATAAGGTGAGCCAACTGGCTGCTGTTTCTGTCTGGTGCCAGAGCATAGGGACAGATAGGGCCCATAGCAGCCAGGCTTCCCGTACATTAGGTGTCAAAAGGAATCGCTTGTACCTGTGTGACTGTGGAACCGGCCAGTACCCTGCTCTGTCCCTTATTTTCAGTGTATATAAACCTCCGTCTAATTTGAAAGGCCTGTGCCTTCTCCCTTGGTATGTAGATTTCCTCAGAAGCTGATGTGTTCCTTTAACTCAGTTGCATGTCTCTGAAAAAACTGGCCTGTCCCTTCTCCAGTCCCTGCTAAGGGAACGCCTGCCCAAGGAGATGGGTCTCACGTTGCACTTCGAAGATGGTAAGATTTGGACTCCCTCACTGTCTAGGGCTTTCCTCTGAAAATGCCTGGCGCTGAGGATTTCCTCCTGGGCTCTCTGCAGCACACTATGGCAGAGGGTCACAGTTCATCCCTTTTCACCTACTGTGGCCCCTCCTCAATGCAACTCTAGCATCTTTCTCTCTTGATGGCTCCTGCGTGCAAAGCAGATGAGTCTCTGGAGCCGGCTAGGACTCCTAGCTTTATGAGGTCAGAACAAATGCAGAAAGTACACATTGTCCTGGAGCCTTTCAGTTTGCGTTGCCATGTGTTTACCTACATTGAATTTAATCTGTGATTTCACTGCTGAGCATCCAATCCCCTGTGGAGTCCTTCTGAAGTACTTAGCAATCCTAATTAAAGAGTTGTGCCTTTTCATTGGTCTTCTCCCCTGCCAGGTGCTGCCCAGTAACAATTCTCTCCTGGCTTTCATGAGGTTTGTTGCTGCACCACTTGTTTTTATGGTCACCTGTAGCAGGAGTGTGTTTATCGGGGCGTGAGGGGGACTGTCAAAGTGCAGGCCAAAGGCAGCATTTGGAGTTCTAATGCACGGCCCGTGGCCCATGAAAACTGCATATCGCAGCATGCTCTGTCTCAGTCCAAGTTGGGGCGGCTCAGTCACATGCAGGATATTGACTAATGGGCCATGTCGTCTGCACTGAAGGCAGGATGGGCTGCAATCTGCTTGGTCTATAGCACAGCCACCAGGCACCTGTACATTTACCACTGTGTCCTTCCATTGGGCAAGGGGTGGAAATGTTAGAGTCCTGGAATATCAGGGTTGGAAGGGACTCCAGGAGGTCATCTAGTCCAACCCCCTCCTGAAAGCAGGACCAATCCCGAACTAAATCATCCTAGCCTGGGCTTTGTGAAGCCTGACCTTAAACACCTCTAAGGAAGGAGATTCCACCACCTCCCTAGGTAACCCATTCCAGTGCGTCACCACCCTCGTAGTGAAATAGTATTTCCTAATATCCAATCTAAACCTCTCCCATTGCAACTTGAGACCATTGCTCCTTGTTCTGTCATCTGGTACCACTGGGAACAGCCGAGCTCCATCCTCTCTGGAACCCCATTTCAGGTAGTTGAAAGCAGCTATCAAATCCCCCCCTCATTCTTCTCTTCTGCAGACTAAACAATCCCAGTTACTCAGCTTCTCATAAGTCATGTACTCCAGCCCCCTGTTGACATAGGACAGACCTCAGTGGCTCTTGAAGAAGCATTTTCATCAGATGTAAAGTGCTGATTACATTTGCATAACTGGTCACAGAGGAGCAAGCGAGTTACTGAGATCTAATCTCGGGTTGTGAACTGCTGAGGACAGCGACCGTACCTCTGTCTTTGCAGAACCAAGCACAACAGCAATCTGGGTACTACTGAAATAGATAAAATAACCCCTGGCCGCCTCTTAATACAGGAAGGGCAGGCAGTGAAGGGTTTGCATTGTCTGATCACAGTCACATTGAAGTGATGTGCTAAGAATAAATCTACCCAGCATGTCTAACTGCGGCAGGAAATGCAAACTGACCTCCTTCTGCCTGTCTTTCCATACAGATATAAAAATGTGACTTTTAACTGCCCTAACAAGCTGACCGAATCCCCGCTCAGCCGGCTCTGTCCCAGAACACACTACAAAGTGGGTCTAAGTGGCTAATTCTGCTTTCCTTGAAGCAGGGGATGTGGCCTCAGAGCTCATTTTCCCCTCTTCAGTCTCAAGGCAGATGCACCTGTCCCAGTCCCACTGACAGATTAAAAATCATACATCAACCTGTCCCAGGTTTTGTGAGGCTGAGTCATTGAAATGCTTTCCAATCTCAGGTGGAAGGAAGGGTGGTATACAAGGGAAGGAGTCTTGTCCCACTTGTTGGTTAAAAGGGATCCAATCCCAAAGCATTTATCTTCCAGCTGGCCCTAGAGCCGGATTCTCCATGCACTTTCCTGTCAGCTGGCGAAGATGCTGTGGTCTTCACCATTGACCTGAGACAAGACCGCCCTGCTTCGTAAGTATCTTTCCTTGACGTTTGCTATTGGTTGCTATGAGATCCTGGTGAATGAATCGATGAGGTTTCGAAGCTCCTGAGGCCTTAGATGTTCTGCTGTATTCCAGAACGTTGTCTCCGTGAAATGTGTAGTTGATCATTTTAAATTGGCCTGTGTGTTTTGCTAGCTGTCTGCCATGCAAGGATTTTATCAGTCTGACCTAGAGACAGGCTTACTTGTCAGCAGTAAAGTTGGCTAAGTAAACTGTTTACTCTGCTGTAGAGAATCTTTTAATGACTAAATCAGTGTGCCCCCTTTGGACTGGAAGGCTCAAGATGTGTCTTTGATGGCTGGGATACACAGATTTTACATGACTGGTCTGAATCCTCCCTGTTGCTTTCTGATCTATCTGGCAGATGTTTGGTGGCTCACATGACATGAATTTGGCACTCTGTCTGTCTGCATTTTGTCACCCTCATGCACTAGGCCACTGGGACTAACCTCCCTTTCCCCCTCAGGGGGATCCCTCCCTTTGTCCTAATAGCTGCAGAAGTTCATGCTCACACTGCATTGTCTTTGCACCTGTACTGTGGCTGCTGTCAGTCATAGATTATTAGGGTTGGAAGGGACCTCAAGAGATCATCTAGTCCAACCCCCTGCTCAAAGCAGGGCCAATCCCCAAATCCATAAATGGCCCCCTCAAGGATTGAACTAACAATCCTGGGTTTAGCAGGCCAATGCTCAAACCACTGAGCTATCTCTCCCCCAGTCCAGGGCTTGATTGAGTGTGAAAGAGACTTCTACAGGTGTGAGATACTCAGGCCATGTCTACATCTAAAATTTTGCAGCGCTGGTTGTTACAGCTGTATTAGTACAGCTGTATAGGGCCAGCGCTGCAGAGTGGCCACACTTACAGCAACCAGCGCTGCAACTGGTGTTAGATGTGGCCACACTGCAGCGCTGTTGGGCGGCTTCAAGGGGGGTTCCGGGAACGCGAGAGCAAACCGGGGAAGGAGACCAGCGTCGCCGCGGTTTGCTCTCGCGTTCCCGGAGCCACCCTGCAAACCGCAGGGAAGGAGACCTGCTTGCTCGGGGTTCCGGGAACGAGAGAGCAAACCGGGAAAGGAGACCAGCTTCGCCGCGGTTTGCTCTCGCGTTCCCGGAGCCACCCTGCAAACCGCAGGGAAGGAGACCTGCTTGCTCGGGGTTCCGGGAACGAGAGAGCAAACCGGGAAAGGAGACCAGCGTCGCCGCGGTTTGCTCTCGCGTTCCCGGAGCCACCCTGCAAACCGCAGGGAAGGAGACCTGCTTGCTCGGGGTTCCGGGAACGAGAGAGCAAACCGGGAAAGGAGACCAGCTTCGCCGCGGTTTGCTCTCGCGTTCCCGGAGCCACCCAGCAAACCGCAGGGAAGGAGACCTGCTTGCTCGGGGTTCCGGGAACGAGAGAGCAAACCGCGGCGAAGCTGGTCTCCTTTCCCGGTTTGCTCTCTCGTTCCCAGAACCCCGAACAAGCAGGTCTCCTTCCCTGCGGTTTGCAGGGGGGTTCGGGAACGCGAGAGCAAACCGGGAAAGGAGACCAGCTTCGCCGCGGTTTGCTCTCCCGTTCCCCGAGCAAGCAGGTCTCCTTCCCTGCGGTTTGCAGGGGGTTCGGGAACGCGAGAGCAAACCGCGGCGAAGCTGGTCTCCTTTCCCGGTTTGCTCTCTCGTTCCCAGAACCCCGAACAAGCAGGTCTCCTTCCCTGCGGTTTGCAGGGGGGTTCGGGAACGCGAGAGCAAACCGCGGCGAAGCTGGTCTCCTTTCCCGGTTTGCTCTCTCGTTCCCAGAACCCCGAACAAGCAGGTCTCCTTCCCTGCGGTTTGCAGGGGGGTTCGGGAACGCGAGAGCAAACCGGGAAAGGAGACCACTTCGCCGCGGTTTGCTCTCCCGTTCCCCGAGCAAGCAGGTCTCCTTCCCTGCGGTTTGCAGGGGGTTCGGGAACGCGAGAGCAAACCGCGGCGAAGCTGGTCTCCTTTCCCGGTTTGCTCTCTCGTTCCCAGAACCCCGAACAAGCAGGTCTCCTTCCCTGCGGTTTGCAGGGGGGTTCGGGAACGCGAGAGCAAACCGCGGCGAAGCTGGTCTCCTTTCCCGGTTTGCTCTCTCGTTCCCCGAACCGCCGAGCAAGCGGTTCTCCTTACCTGCTTGCTCGGGGTTCCGGGAACGAGAGAGCAAACCGGGAAAGGAGATCAGCTTGATTACCAGAGGCTTCCTCCTTCCACGGAGGTCAAGAAAAGCGCTGGTAAGTGTTTACATTGGATTACCAGCGCTGGATCACCAGCGCTGGATCCTCTACACCCGAGACAAAACGGGAGTACGGCCAGCGCTGCAAACAGGGAGTTGCAGCGCTGGTGATGCCCTGCAGATGTGTACACCTTCAAAGTTCCAGCGCTGTAACTCCCTCACCAGCGCTGCAACTTTCTGATGTAGACAAGCCCTAAGTTATCTAGTCTGTTTAGAGAAGGGTCTGAAATGCAGTAATTAATCAGTGTTGATCTTGAAGCTTTTAGTGTGAGCCTCCTTTGCCACACTCTGTGTTTGTAGTTAGTTCAATTATGATTTTTCAATTAGCAGGTTGTTGTTTAAGGTTTTAACCTCCATAAAGCATGTTGAACTGTCAATTTTGACAAATTTCCAAAGTACGCAGGTTTCTTTTAAAGCAGGCTTCTAGTTTAGTAACATAGTCCTTTTTCTGATGCACTGGAATCTCTTTGAAGATGATCCGATTTAAAATGAAGGGTTTCAAAGTCAACAGCATCTGAGCTTGTCTTACATAGACCGTTCTTAGTTGGGTTTTTGTTTTTGTTTTTTTTAACATCACACCTCTAGATTGCCTACAATTTTAAAACCATCTTCTTCACAAACAAGGTAAAGATTGAAGGGACATTATTTAAAACAAAAATCTTAGATCTTAAACCTTTAAAACCTTCTGCCTATTACAACCGAAATAATACTGAGATGGAGCTGTGTGGTCAGTTGCACTTTTTGTTTTTAGTTTTCCTGAAATAGCTTCTATTCTACTGCTTGGGTTTAACACTCCAAGGGAAGATATAAGTTGTCATTCTTAAATATCATGAAAACATTTCCATTAATACTAACTTCTACCAAACCCAAATATTGGGCCTGTACCTGTGTAGCTTTTTAAAAAGTTTGAGTCTTATCCTTCTGGCTAGAACAGGGATTCTCAAACTGGGGGTTGAGACCCCCTCAGGGTGTTGCAAGGTTATGGTATGGGGGGTTGTGAGCTGTCAGCCTCCACCCCAAACCCAGCTCTAGGCTTGCTGTGTGAAAGAGGTCACCAGGACAAACATTTGAGAACCACTGGGCTAGAATAACCTTAGCACTGCTGTTTGGATAAAGTCTGGTGCCCTTAGCATGCAGTAGGTTATTACCAATTGTACAGTTACATCAGCCTCTGGTACAAGTAGCAAAAACACTTCAGATCCCCTCTACTAAATTCTGTTTCGAAGGAAAAAGCCAGAAAATGACTTCACTCCACTGTATTGACTAGGAACTGCAGCATAAAATCAGTCATGTGCTTGCTGCAATTTGGAACCAGAAATGAGGTGGTGGGGTTTTTTTTTTTTTTTCCACTTTTAAAGTGAGTAAGAATCTGTCTGCTGAGTGAGCTTGGAGAAATGCCTGCAGTTCCCATCTGGACATTGTTTTGCATTAACACATGGATCTTATTTTCCTCCTCTTTAAAGGAAACTGGTTGTGACAAAGGAGAAAGAAAAGAAAGTGGGTCTCTACACCATTTATGTGAATCCCTCTAATACGCACCAGTTTGCTGTGGGTGGCAGGGATCAGTTTGTCAGGTAAGTCTGTCTCCAGAAGATACAAGAGAGGCAGAGTCACTGCTCCATATTGGGCTAGGGCATTTGTCTTATGGGTGTGATCAGTGCCCTGGAGAAAGCAGAGGAGCTCTGAAGACTCCTGTAATTACATCCCTTCCATAGTCTTCTAACACACTCTGTGGTGCTTCATGGACATTGCTGCTTCCACAGGGCATCACTGGGACCAGGGAGGATCAGTAGGAGTCAGAAAGGGATTAGATGCTTTTTTTTTTTTTAATACGGATGATGACATCTACAGTTACATTGTTTGGGGTTATAAACTCACCTGCTTTGGAGCATAAACCAATCTCTCCTGATGGGTTGAAAGCAAGCTGCCATTACAAGCTGGTTCTTCTATTATTAGTCTGCTGGTGCCTTCCTCGGAAGCATCTTTTTCTAGTCACTGTCCAACAAGATGCTGGACTAGGAGGATCACTGTGATTAGGTCTGGCAGTTCCCATGTTCTTACACTCAAGTGCTTTGAATCTGCTGTATTTAAAACACGAGTTCCTGCTTGTGTGACTGTTACTCCCTTCATCTAAATCTCTCCAAGAGCTTTCACTGCACGAGAGCACAAATCAACCCGTCTCTCCTCAGAACTCACATTCACTTTAGTGTTCAACTTCTGTGTCACATTTGAAGCTGCCTGTTTACATGCAGTCTCACCCTAAGAGCATCGGAACAGCTACGCTAGGTCAGACCAATGGTCCATCTAGCCCAGAATCCCATCTTCTGACAGCGGTCGGTGCCAGATATTTCAGAGGAAATCAACAGAACAGGACATTTTATAGAGTGATCCATACGCCAGTGTTCAGTCCCAGCTTCTAGCTGTCAGTGGTTTAGGGACACTCAGAGCATGGGACTGCATCCCTGACCATCTTGGCTAATAGCCCTTGATAAACCTGTCCCCATGAACTTACCTGATTCCTTTTTTTTTAACCAAGTTATACTTTTGGCCTTCACCTCATCCTATGGCAACAAGTTCCACAGGTTGACTGTGCATTGTGTGAAGAAGGACTTCCTTTTGTTTTAAATCTTCTGTCAATTTCATTGGGCGATCTCTGGGTCATATGTTATGTGAAGGAGTAAATAACATTCCTTATTGTTTTCTGCACAGCATTCATGATTGTATAAACCTCTAGCATATTCCCCCCTCAGTTCTCTTTTCTTAGCTGTATAGTCCCAGTCTTTTCAATCTCTCCTTGTATGGAAGCTGTTCCATACTCATAATTTTTGTTGCCCTTCTCTGTACTTTTTCCTATTCTAATCTCTCTTTTGAGATGGGGCAACTAGAACTGCACAGAGTACTCAAGGTGTGGGCGGACCATGGATTTATGTAGTGGCATATTTTCTGTCTTCTCTATCTCCTCCTCGTTCCTAATGTTCTATTAGTTTTTTTTGTCTGCTGCTGCACGCTGAGCAGATGTTTTTCAGAGAACGATCTGCAATGACTCCAAGATCTTGCATGGTAACAGCTGATTTAGAGCCCATCTTTCTGTATGCAGAGCTGGGATTGTTTTCTAATGTGCATTGCTTTCATCTACAAAGTTGATTTTTAATTTGCCATTTTGTTGTCCAGTCTTTCAGTTTTGGGAGAGCCCATTGTAATGCCTCAGTCTGCTTTGGACTTATCTTTGAGTAATTTTATATTGACTGCGAACTTCGCCACCTCTGCCCCTTTTTCTCGATCATATATGGATGTCTTGAACTGCACTGGTCCAGTACAGATCCTTGGGGAACCCTACTATTTACTTCTCTCCACTGTGAAAACTGACCATTTCTTCCTACCCTTTTGTTTTATATCTTTTACCTAGTTACTGATTTATGAGAGGACCTTCCCTCTTACCCCATGACAGCTTACTTTGCTTAAGAGCCTTTGGTGAGGAACCTTGTCAAAGGCTTTCTGATAGTCCAAGGACACTGTATCTACTGGATCATCCTTACTCAAGTTTGTTGACCCCTCAAAGAATTCTAACAGATTGACGAGGGATGATTTCCCTTTACAAAAACTGTGACTCTTCCCCCAACAAATCGTGTTCGTGTGGCAGCTGATTCTGTTCTTCATATAGTTTCAATCAGTTTGTCTGGTACTCAAGTTAGGATTACCAGTCTGTGATTGCCAGGATCACCTCTGGAGCTTTTTTAAAAAATTGGCATCACATTAGCTATCCTCCAGTCATCTGGTACAGAGACTGATGTAAATGACGGGTTACAAACCACTACAGTTAGTAGTTCTATATTTTCATAGGAGTTCCTTCAGAACTCTTGTGATACCAGCTGGCCCTGATTATTTTGTGGTGTTTAATTTATTAGTGGTTTTGTTTTGTAAATCTTGTTCCACAATTTATGCACAGCCTCGTCCTGTCCTCCTCAGGCTCCCCACTCCTGCTTGCCCCAGACTTACTCCACAACCCAGGGGTTTTTCCTGTTGAATTCCCTTCCCGTGCTCAGCTAGCACTAGCCACCTCTGTCCCCCTTTTCGGAGTCAGAGCCTTTTTCCCTTTGTTCCAGCTGGCAGGAGATACAATCTTGTCTCTTGCCACATGATGTCTTAGTCGCATCAAATCTCAGCTGAAAACTTGTTTTCTCCCTTGCCTATCTTCTCCCTACGTTCTCTCCCCTGTCCGCTGGTCAGCTAAAACTCTCTGGGGTGTAGTAGGTACAAATGTAACTTCTCCACTGTGATGTAAGGTGACAGTAAGCTGCAGGTGTTGCTTTCTATCAGATGAGACTCGGATCTAAGGCTCCAACCTCTCGTTGTTAAAGATCACATGGCTCTACTCGCAAGAGCTATTGTGTCAGCCTGTGTCATGGCCAAATCCCAGTTCTGATACTTGCATTTTACCTACTTTTCCTCTATAGAGTTTCAGTTGACTGCAGTCTTAAACAGCTGCCACATTCCATCTCGGAGATGGTGCATTTAATCGACGGTGAAGTGACTTAGATACATCTAATCTGCATAGTTAGAAGCTGTAGGGCACTTGAAAACTCATTTGCAGAAAAGCACTTAATTCGTGCAAGAGCTTTTCGTGTGTTTGAATTTGGCATTAATCTTACCGGCTTTCTGTCTTCATCTAGGATTTATGATCAGCGGAAAATAGATGAAAATGAAAACAATGGCGTGCTTAAGAAATTCTGCCCTCACCACCTGGTAGGAAGCTGCTTTCATAGTGTGGTGGAATTCCTTCCCCTAGCTTATGGGGGTGAGGGCTATTCCTTGGCCATGGCCTGCAGTATCCCGTACACTCTATACGCTGCAGGTGGCCTGAGAAGGTGTGTGCCTATGGATGGGTCAGTAGAAGTTATGTTCTGTTAGGTGGCAAACTCTTCATTTCCTTGTCCTTGTGGGTTTGCCAGGTTTGGGGTGAGTGGGCGTGTAGCAGCCCTAATTGCTTTACAACAAAGCAGCTTGTTTATACTGGTTTCCTAGGTTTTTAATGATTGAGGGTTGGGTTTCGAGGGGGCTGCACATCTGCAGTGGGTAGAAATGCAGCTGCTGGTGGCTAGAATGTTCTCCCCTAGCTGTGCACGAGCCCATCTCCGCAAGAGAAAATTGACAGAAAAACATAGCTCTGATAGAGAAGGTATTGTGTGCCCAGCCCTTATCAATCACGCTTGCATGTTCCCAGCCCCAACCAGTCAGGTTTGCGTGCATAGCACATAACCATTCAGTTATGTGAAGAGCAGCAGAAAAGGGTCCCTAAGGCTGAAACTTAAATCTATGAAGTGTTGTTCCAGATCTACTCAAGATTCTCTGTACTGTAGAGTCTGGTGGGGAAAAGTAGGGTTGCCAAGAAAAATTACACCCAGAGCCCAATTTCAGAGACCTCCCATATAAAAAATTATGGAGCAAAACCCAACAACTGTATGGTGTGTTTCACCCCTTGAATGAACGCTGCCTGGGTCTGGAGAGAAACAGGCCCCGTTGTGAGGTCTGTTGTAGAACACAGCCAGTCGCTGTCAGGCACCACCGTAATGGAGTATAGTCATCGCCGAATTAGCATTTGGGAGCCTCTGAGCAAAGGAAGTCTGACTAGAGCTGTCTCGTCCTTCCCCCTTGCTTTTAGGTAAACAGCGAGTCCAAAGCTAACATCACCTGTCTCGTGTACAGCCATGATGGATCAGGTATGTAAAGCACTAGGTCTTTAGGGCCTGTCCTGCTGCCACCCCCTCTGCTGCTGTGGGGTCCTGCTCCTGCTCATTAAGGTGCTGAGCAGTGAGGACATCATGTCCTTGAGTTGAAGCCTCCCTGTTTGGACTTCTTGGGTGTGTAGCAGCTTGAGTTGTTGTCCTAAAGGAAGAAGTGTTGGGAGGGGAGAAACATACCCCAAAGCTAGGACTGCACAGCCACAGACATCTGCTACGGGAGGCGGGGCGGCGCACTGTATGCTAGTGACTGCAGTAAAGGCTTATGGGATCTAGGTTCTGTGTGCAGCTGAGTCAGTCTCTGTGCTCCAGGATGAGTCACTTAACCCTGCCTCATCCCTGAATGTAAAATGAGAAAGACATCAGCCTACCTTCTTGACAAGGCTCTAAGATCAGCCCTGGCACTTGGGCTGTAGTGGAGTTTGCTTGGGGGGGCTCCTGGGAGGTGTGCTGGCATAAGCTGCTGTATCACTTGCCCATCCTAGCCTTTGTCTCAGGGCAGAGACTGTCTAGCATGTTAGAATCCGCAGGCAGATGCTAATGATCCTGTGTGCGCGTCTCTTGTTCTGTGGCAGACCTCTTGGCCAGCTACAATGACGAAGACATCTATCTCTTCAACTCTTCTCACAGCGACGGGGCAGAGTACGTCAAGAGATACAAGGGACATCGCAATAGTGCCACAGGTGAGAATAAGCCACTAATAGGCACCTCTGTCTCCTTCCTCCCTGATTGTGCATGCTCATCAGTGAACACTAACGCCTTGGCTTCTTAAGTGGCAGGGACGCTTAACCTCTGAGGCTTTTAAACTGAGGTCTTTCATGATCGCTAACTCTGCAGTCTCCACTCTGAAGAGGTTTGAACTGGGGGGCATCGGTAGAGCTGTGGGGGGAATACGGTCAGTGTCTGTTACTGCCTCGTTCTTAGTCCTTTAGTTCACAAGCACCAAACTCACATGTTAAAATCAATTCTTGTGCTTGTACAGTGAGAGCCTGTGTGTGTGGGGGGGGGGGGGAGGATGAACAAATCCACGCCGGTAACCTTGGAAACTTCTTGTCAGCCAGGTGCAAAGTAAACAAATGTCCACGCAGCTCTCCCTGCGACTTTGGAGCTGTTCTTGACCTCTCTGCTTGAAATCTCTCTCCTTTCAGTGAAGGGTGTTAATTTCTACGGCCCGAAGAGCGAGTTCGTGGTGAGTGGCAGTGACTGTGGACACATCTTCCTGTGGGAAAAGTCATCCTGCCAGATTGTGCAGTTCATGGAGGGCGATAAAGGAGGAGTGGTGAGTGCCCTCTTCTGTTGTATGTGCCAGGCTCCACAGTCGTGCTGCAAAGCCAACTCTCGTCCACAATCCTTTGGGCTCCCACCGCTTTAGATAGCGAGCTGGGAGTTGTGACTCATGGATTCTCTTCTTAGTGGTGAGGGCAGAATGGGAATTGGGAGACCTGGGTTTTATAGCTAATTCTGCCACTGATGTACAAGGCACTCCCATGGGTCTGCAATGGGGAATTTGTTCACTTTTGTGAAGCACTCTGAGATGTCAGTTTTAACAGTAAATGCAGCTCTTTGACCCTCTACATAAGAATGGCCATACTGGGTAGACTAATGTTCTATCGAGGCCAATGCCAATGCCATGTGTCTCAGAAGGAGTGAACAGACCAGGTAATTGTCAAGTGATCCATCCCCCGTTGCTCATTCCCAGCACTGGCAGTCTGAGGCTAGGGACACTCAGAGCATGGGGTTGCATCCCTGACCATCTTGGATAATCGCTATTGATGGACTCCATGAACTTGCCTAATTCTTTTTTGAACCCAGTTATAGTCTTGGCCTTCACAACATCCCCTGGCAACCAGTTCCACAGCGTGATTGTACGTTGTGTGAAGTACATCCTTACGTTTGTTTTAAACCTGTTGCCTGTTAATTTCATTTGGTGACCCTTGGTTCCTGTGTTATGTGAAGAAGTAAATAACACGTACTTTCTTCACACCTTTCAGGATTTTTTAGCCCTCGATCCTCTTCTCCCCCCGCCCTTAGTCATCTCTTTTCCAGGCTGAACAATCCCATTCTTTTTCATCTCCCCTCATATAGAAGCTGTTTCATACTGTTAATCGCTTCTGTTGCCCTTCTAATCGCCCTTTCTCTTGCTAGAGTCCTGTGAGTCACTGAGCAGCATTCCCTTTCCCCAGGCCATGTCGTGCATAGCACCTGACAGAAGCTCTCCCAAGAGTCCATCAGCTCTGCTTCTGAACTGACATTACATTGTGGCATGATGCATTAGAACAGCTAGGTAGGGAAAAGACTCATTCTCTTCCTGTGCTCCTGATAAAGGCCAAATCAAGTACTCTTGAGTTGATCATGGTGGCAGTGTCCAGAAATCATCTGAAGCTTGTAAATCACTGGTATAGTATGATTTAAAGCAGAGGTGGGCAGACTATGGCTTGGGGACTCTCTCCGTCCCTCCAAAAGCTTTAATCTGGCCCTCGAGCTTCTGTGAGGGAGTGGGGTCCAATGCTCCAGTTGGGGAGCGGGGCCTTGCCCCGCTCTGCACTGCTCCTGAAAGCAGGGACATGTCCCCCCTCCAGCTCCTGCGTATAGGGGCAGCCAGGAGGCTCTGCAAACTGCCCCCACCATGGCCAAGGGGAGCTGCATGGGCGATGCCAGCAGATGGGGCAGCGTGTCTGCATAGGAGCCGAAGCCTGCTTCTCGGAGCTGCTTCAGATAAGTGCTGCCTGAAGTCTGACCCCTGACTCCCTCCTGCCCCCCAACTCCTTGCTCCAGTCCTGATTTCCCCCTCCTGCCCTCCAAACCACTCGGTCCCAGCCTGGAGCACCCTCCTGCCCTCCAAACCCCTCATCCCCAGCCCCACCCCAGAGCCCGCGCCCTCAGCCTGAGCCCTCACCCCGTCCTGCACCCCAACCACCAATTTTGTGAGCATTCATGGCCCACCATACAATTTCCATACCCAGATGTGGCCCTTGGGCCAAAAAGTTTGCCCACTCCTGATTTCAAGTCTTGGCCCTGATTCCTGCTCCTCCTTTCTCTAGGGACTGGGATGTGAAAGAATTGTATCTCATTCAAACCTGACACTCAAGCTGTTCTAGGGACGTGGAGTAATTCTGGCTGTTGTCGGATAGATCCTGCTACCCCACATGCTTGACATAACCCAGAATGTTGACTCTTAGAATAGTGCTTTATTAACCTACCTTTCCTCCCATACTCCAAACAAAATCTTATCCCCACATGCAAGAGCAAGGCCCCACCTCCTATTCTACGTGCCTCCACAGCTGGGTTTTCATCACTTGACACTTTTTCCCTCTGTGGCTCTTAAAGTGCTTCAAAAAGTAGCAGAAGTATCATTGTCCTCATTTTACAGACAGGGAAACTAGTGTCCAGAGAGGAAGTAACTTACCTAAGTTCACACAGTAAGTCAGAGAGCTGGGAATAGAACTTGGGTCTTTGGACTCCCAGTCCATTGTCCTCTTGACTAGAGCCCCTTGCCAAAGCCTGTGAAGTCACATGCCATCAATATTTCCTGCACAAGCTTCCTGTCTTGAGGGATGTATTTCAGCCACCTCAGTGGTGTCAGCAACACAGACAGCTGTGCTGGGCTTGCGCGTGGGCTTGGTGAGAGAGAAGGTTAATGCAGTCGAGCGGAGTGACATGCAACCGCATCAATGAGGGAAACTTAGAAATATTTAAAAGTTGCGTAACCAATAGTAATCAAGGTAACGACACTTACCTGGGCAGTGTCGCCAGCCAGGAGTATGAGAAATTTACCAGAAGTAACTTTCTCAAATGCTATCTCCGCCCTGTTGCCCAATAGCCAATCTGCGCAGCTCTGCCTAAAAGCCATGAAACTCATCTGTCGGTGGGTTCTGTTTCAGAGGCAGGTTAGTAGAGCTGCATTTAAAGCTACACTGTTATTTATCTTGTGGTTTAACTATGGGTCACTGGGAACCACTCAAGAAAACATGCAATTTTCAGAGCAGGATTGTTCCAGGGAGCGTTGGAATCCTGGCCGTACCTCACCACTGACGACAAACATTCTCCATCTGGCCATGCAATTGCCAATGGTGGCGTCGGTGCGTAAGGCGGCAGCAGCTAGGAGCAAGTTCCAGTTCCCTGAGCCTAGCAAATTGCTGTGATTGCAGATAAACATTGTGCCCCGTTGGGCTCAGTCATTCAGTCCTAGCTCACAATACAAGTTTATTAGCATGTCTTCGCTGTGACTCCGAGCCGAGGTAGGAAGGGGCCATAACTGTTCTGGTAGAGGGCTGAGCCTGAGCAACCAGGGACTTAGGGCTGATACCAGGCTTTGGAGCCAGACTGTGCATTGCTGCACAGTGTCAGATGCCCTAGCTATGGAGGAGTCTGTAGTAAACACACAGGCTAGTTCCTGGCTGGGTCGCCACTACTGCATTCCTTCCATTTGTGATTCTCCCGAGCATGATGCGGCTTCTGCTGCTGATTAAGGAAACCAGGGGTTCCGACTGGGGACTTCAGATCTATCTTGCTGCTTTGTATGTGCAGGGAGCGGGTTGGTAGTGGTACTCAAACAGGAATGGCAACAAGGGCCAGTTAGTGCCAATCTTAGCAGTGACAGCCTAGAACGTCCCTCCAGGTCACTTTCCAGGAGCTATCAATCTAGCACCGTTCATCAGTACTTTAATTATAGAGGTCTGAGCATGCAGAGCACAGTGGATTCTCTGGGTTCTGTATTTTGAACGGGGCTCCAGAATTCTTTCCCAGAGCTCCTCTAGCTACACCATGTTGTTTTCTAGCAGCAAGGGTGCCCAGTGCACTGCACCGCACTCTCCCACGCCACCCCTGCCCGCCCTGCAAAAAACAAACCCCAAAACCTACATGACCATGGTTGGAAGCTCCTGTGATATTTTTATTGGTCTGTCCATGTTGAGCCTTAATCAGAGCTCCTGGCAGGAGCAGAACTATTTGCTCCAATGCTGAACCAACTCTGTTTATAAATAGTCATTCCTCTGCTACCAGTTAGCACTGTCTTGGCCAGCGAATTGCTCTGAGCTCCTGCCCAGCTGGGGCCTTGTCACTGTTCACCAGCAGGGCAGCAAGTCCTCTAATCCTCAGTGGAGGCAGCTGCTTTGAGGCTGTAAATTACAAGGGATCTTTCACCTTTTCTCCCTGTTGCTTTGACTGCCCCTAACTTTACTGCAGACAGAGCACTGGCCTAATTTATCCTAGGTCGTTGGGAATTGTCTTCACTGCTAGGCTGCTGGTGTGAGACCCACATAATAATACTCTGCAGTTGTGTAGCATCTTCTCCCCAAGGATCTCTTACAGAGCTGGGCAGCCCTCTGTTGCCTTCTGTCTTACAAATATGGAGACTCGCCCTCAGCCCTTCGCTGCTATAGATGGTGCTGCCCCATGGATATTGATTTCTCTCTAGGTCATTACAGTGGTCTGGCTGAACATTCCATTTAAGGCCATCTCTGGCATTCTTACTGTGCCATCAGAACAGTTGGTGCCATGTGATTGCAGGTCTTTTTAGTGGCATTCCTTGGTGAACATGCTTTGGAATTCATTGACCTTCCATTCTAATACATCCATACCAGGAAAGCCATGGAAACAGAACCAGTGTTGATGAAGGTGGCTTCTGTGTTCGGCTTTAAATATCCTCAATTCTGATCTTGTCCTGCCATTTAATATGGAGCAGCTTGCAAACATGACAAGAATTGAAAATATCAGCCTGGTGTTCTTCAGCCTTCCTCAGCACATTTCATTTCCATACAGTTAAGTTGATATAAACGTGGTTCTGTAGATTCACAGCTTCATGGCAAGTTAAGTGCACATCGTCCCTGCAGAGGCCTCTGAAAGGCCCAAAACATGGCGGCAGCTGCTGCTGTACAAGTGTCCACATCTTTCCACCATCCTCCAACCCTACCAACGTATCTGAGAGTTGCCATAGACTGATAACTAGAGATCTGGTTGGAATCTGGAGCTGGATGCTGCTTGATGGTAATAGCCAGGAACTTCATCTTACCTGGATTAATAACCCAAGTAATGCACGCTGCTGCTTGCCCAACCGGATCAGCCATCAGCTACAGCAATCCACCAGACTGCACCAATTGGACTATGTCAGCAGTGTATTCAGGACCTTGACATACAATGGCATTCAGCTACCAATTGCTACCTCCTCAAGCTTATCCATCAGCCAGTCAATGCTGATATTGAACAAGAATGGTTACAGAACCCAGCCTTGCGAACTCCCGTGGAGATGCACAGCATTGACTCAAACACCACTTTCTGTTCCATTTTAGAGCTCTTCTGTTAATGGCTTTGTCTTCCCAGGGATGCCTAGACACCTCATCAGATCCCACACGCTTGCTCAATGCACGGAATCAGATGCCAGATGGAAGTCTATAAAAAGTGCTGCACACGTCTTATTAAATTGAGCCATCCTCTCCAAAAGCTTCCTCAAGGTGAAGTTCTGGTTGAGAGCAGAACCACCAGGTCTAAAGCCACGCTGAGCATCCCGGCCTTTGCCACGAAGTGCATCTTTGATGCCAGACCTTAATGTGGAAGCGAAGACTTTCCCTGGCTCTGACAACAGCTTAATACCTCATTGCTCTCTTCTTTCAGTCATCAGGAACGTTTGTGCAGCAGGTGGTCTGGAACAGCCTATGCAGTCACAGTACAATGCTCTTGCAACTCAGGGATGATATTGCAAACACCTGGTCCCTTCGCACGCTTCAGCCTGTGGATTGTGATCCGGATCTCTTCTCGGCTGAAGGAAGGAGACCCTCCCAGAGCTTTCTGCCCCTCTTTATATTGAAGAGGGACTGCGGGCAGCAGATAATGAAGGAGCATCTTGAAATGATCTTTCTGTCAAAGCAGCTGATTCTGAAGGCTCGATCTGATGCTTTCATCCCAATCCTTCTGGACAAACCAGTGCTGCCACCTCCCCAAAATACCACAAATTGAATTGAGGGTGTGGCGATCATGCCTGGTGGCAGCTTGTTTCAAACTGACTGCCTGAGTCGACCACCAGCATTCCTGATATTTCTGATGGAATGGAATGACATGACATTCGGCAGTCCAAACCCATTTGGCTTTGCATTTTGTAGCCACTGTTTCGTTCTTAGCTACAACTGTCTTGAGCATTTCCTCATTGATCAAGGGATGATGTTTGAAGGGCTGAGGCCCTAGCACTGATGACTTGAAACAACGCCATTCCTCATCGAATGTTCCAGGCACCAATTTTACATTTGCTCTTATACCTGGATATGAGAGTGACCCTTTCACAAAGTTCCATTGGTCATTTTTAGCCCTATCAGAGAAACTCTCTGCGTTTTGGCTACAAGGACAGTTGACCAGATTGTCACAGATGGTGGCTTCAGTATAAACACCCTCATGATGATGTGAGTATACTGACCTTGAAGCGCTGTGCAGCTGCCATCCTAATCCTTAGTGAGAAGGGGGTGGAGGTAGGACCAGTCCTGGGTCTCAGCTCCTTTTCTCTTTGCTCTGGCCTGTGTAGCTTGTGGACACAGTCTTAGGCAGGCTGCTACAACTGGTCCCTTAGGCTTAACACTGGAGAACGTGTTCACCCCGTGACGTGGTAACCGGTCTCCTACGTGCTTCCTCTCCCTTCAGCTCTGAGCCCAAGCAGCCAAACCTGGCACTGAAGAGCAGAATCCAGTGTGGTCGTCTCAACAGGAGCTGCTGCTTAGTGTTGAGATCCTGGATATTCCTGGTGGGTAGAAAGGGAGTTGGTAGTGGGGGCTGGGGAGCAGGCAAAGTCCTGTTTTCAGCTCTATCACAGATTTTTGCCGTGTCAGCTTGGATGAGTCGCAGACACTTAGCTGTCTCGCAGGCCACTGAGGCTTGATCAGTGTCTTGGTGACTTTCTGCACCAAAGACCCCATGTAACTAGAACCTCCGAAAGCAGCTCCTTTAACCAGGCAATTGCTGCCCTTCCCATGAGCTTCGGTGTCACAGCTTATCCTCCTGGCTACTTCGCTGCCCTTACCAGCTGTAGTTTCCTGGGCTGCTGTTCACCACCTCCCTTTGCCTTTGTGACACCCCCCGCCCCCCAATCCATTCAGCAGTGTGTTCTGGTGCACTGACCCTGTTGGCACCAGGAGACAGATTTCATGGCTGTCCAGTTCCACTCCAGTGCTGCTCAGGCTCCTGTGGTCTCCAGCACCACTGACCTTGCACTGTGCTGGGGAGCTGCATCTGGTGGTAGCAATATGAAAGCTGAGGAGAATGGTTGGTTGTATTTTGCCTACTGCATCCTCGCGGTGAGTCTAAGATGTGACAGCACCACGCAGGATCAGATGGCCCAGAGATCTAGTTCTGGGAGTCTTCTGCTTCGTGCATTCTTTATTCTCCCTAAAATTCCATGTGGATCTGATCATGGCTCCTGCTGGAGCCTGGCCTAGGACACCCATCCAGAGCCAAGAGTGATGCTAATTTGCTGCTGGATTATAATGGCAATGAGAACTGGTGCTGAGCAGATGCTGTTGGGCAGCCCATCTCCTCTGAAAGGCAGATTTGTAAGTAGATTACAAAGTAACGGCACGAGAGGATAACCGCCATCGGGCTGTGATGGCACCCAGTAACCCTTCCGAACTAGCGGCTAAAAGCCTGAAAATACACACCCAACCTACGTAGATTATGGATGCTTTACAGTAGGTAGCACCTCTCCTCAGAACTGTACGCTTTAACATTTTGTCTCCCAAGATCTCTTGAGGTATATGTTATACCCATTTTACAAAGGTGTAAGCTCCAGCAAGGAGAGAAGTGACCTGTCCAGGGTCCCACAGTCAGTGCCAGAACCAAGACTAGAACCCAGGAATCCAGGTTCCCAGCTCCATGATTTTGTCGCTGCACTAGGCTGCCTGCCTTGTCCTGGGGATCTTTTCAGTCTGGCCCTTTGGATGGTGAGACCTCGTGCTGAGAGAGAAGGCCTCAGGATGGTGAAGGGAAGCGGTATCCTGGCTTCCAGTTGTTTCCTTGGGTCCCCCTTCAGAGTTCCGCTGTGGTCCTTGGCAAAGATATTTTAAATTTTGCTTTCCAGGGGAGGGAGGTGCCCTTGTGCCATTATATTGTGAATGCGGTGAGAGAGGCTGGGTGTTGTAGGAGTTTTATTACCAGGAACTGATCAGAATAGCTCACTCAGAATGTTTGGCAGTGTCCACAAGTAGTATATTGAGCTAAAGCCAGACCTGAAGGGATAACTGAGCACTACAGAAGGGTGACTAGTCCAGCGGGCTGTAGCTAAACTCGTTTCCGTGGTCCACTTTCTCAGTGTGGCACACCTGCCCTATTGCTTTGTACTGGCCTCAGATACGTGCTGTTCTACAGATGGGTTTATTGGCTGGGAATCCAGCCAGCTAGCTAATGGTGCTGAGACACTGGAGCGGCAGCTAGTTGTGGGAGACAGGAGTGCCCCTCGCTTTCCCTGTAGCTCCCTTGTTCCTTGTTCTTACCTCCCCCAGTCGTTCCTGCTCGTGGGCATCCTTGGGAGTAAGTGCAAATACAAGGGTTTTGAAAACTGATCTCTCCTGCCTTATGCTCTGGATGGCTTAGCCAGCTACGGAGCTGGAACACGTTTCAGGGTTTATGGTTCAGGCCTCTGTTTTCTGTGTCTGACTGGGCCTCCAGCACCGTATATCCTAAACAATACATTCTTTGCTCCTCGCTGGCTCTCTAAATGCACGGGGGGAGGGGGGGGAGTGACTTATCAGAGCCCTCTGTATGTGCCATAATTAACGATTTTCATGTGCACTAGCTGAGCCAGTTACTTCAGATTCATTGCGTTCACATGTCCTAAGAGTTGACCTGTGAGATGCTGGAGAAGGTACAGAACCCATGTAGGTCAAGGCCATGCAGTTGAATCAGGTGGATGGGATGGAGGGCAGGCTCATTTCTTCTCAGTCTGCACAGGATTATTCCCTACAAGGCACTTTCTCGAGCCTTCTCAAGGCTTGTATTAAGTGTCCCAAGTGATAGACTTTGTGCCTGTGAACACTGTTCTTTGGCAGAATACATTTTGCTTTCAGGAAAATACTGTGTATTGAAATACTCCTAGAAACGTTGAATCCTGACTGTGTGTTTGAAACGCTCTCTGACTTATCACGGAAGCTTAATTAAAAAAAAGCTCACTCATAAAACTGGCTTGTTGTTCATGTCAGGTGTTTTATTACCGGTAATACTAGCGCTGTAATTACAGATGCAGTAAATCATAGGAGTGATGCAAAATAAGAGGTGCTTTTTTCCTGTGTGTAAAGGCCTACTTCAGGTGTCTGATTTCACTGAAATACAAAACCTGTGTTTTTCAATGGGCTGACTGTGAATGCATTTCAGAGATCAGCTCTTGTTGTGAATGTGCAGGTATCCATTTCTCGTTCTTCCGGGTCAATACCAGCTCATTATTACACTCTCTGAGATCTTGGGAGATGTGTGTTACTAGAACGAGCTTTTACTTGTTTGGAAAGTAGAGCCTTGGTTGTCGCTTTCACGACTTGCCCGTGCATAGTGGCAGGCTCCCAGTCAGCCGGCTGGAGGTGGATTGTGTAGTGTTACAGCCACGGTGGATCCTGTAGTTACGCAGGCGTGTGTTCAGTGGGTGTGTAGTGGATTCTGAATCGGCGTGAAGCTCTTGGGTAAAGCAAATCCTATTGTAGCTGAGCTTTGCCTTTCTTCCTTGCCTTGTACACCTCAGCTTTTTCCAATATACTAGCTAGCAACACTCGTCTGGACAAGCAGGGCCTATCTGGTCAGCAGGGCTGTTTAGTTAGACCCATCTGTCACTTGCACTGAATGAGGGGTGCTCGCTACACCGCCCCATCTAGATTAAAATGCTGGGTCCGCTTTTTAGCTAGTATTGGACGTACTCTGTATTTAACACTTAGGGTTAAGCTAACCGTCTAATAAGCAGCTGTGTTTTGCTGTCTCCATGTAGCCTAATTTTCAATCCAATGATCTGGGCAGAAGACTCGTTTCCAGGCAACTTGCATGAAACTATTAAGCTTTGCCTTTTACACTTCAATTTGCTATTCAGTGTGTACTTCGCCTCCCCTGTTCTTGAGCTAATTCACTGGCGTGTTGAATATTCTCCTCTGGGTTTTAGCTTTTCCCTCCTTTTGTCATATCATCAGACTCGCGGAACGTGCGATCTCGGATGCCTGCTCGGCTGAATTCAGTCATCTTATGAATTATTTAAGATGTACCAAACAGTTCGAGTACAGCTTAATTGGCGAGCATTAACTGCCCTTGAGCACTCGCTTTCTCTCTCTCTTCTGTCTGCCACCTCCCCAGTTTTTTGGGTGCACTGTCTGGAAATGTGAGTTCATTACTCTCAGCTAGAGCAGCTCTAGGAGAAAGTAGACATCCTCCTTCAATACAGACTTCCCCGTGGAATGGGACTGAAGCAGAGCTCCACAAGTGGTAGTGGCTTCCTCTGATAGGGGGCAGGGGGGGCCTCTTTTATGGTGGTGTGCTAGAAATAATTTTCACGATGGCACTTGACTAATCCCAGTAGAAGGTCAGAGCAGCCTTTTGCTGCTTCCCACATCAGGAGCAGCTGTTTCAGCATCTCCTCTTTTTGCTAATCAAGTGCGGTGACACAGCCTTCGTACAGCGCACCAGGCTTGTGAGTCAGCTAGCTACAGCTCTGCGCTGCAGCGAGCAAATAACTTTTGTTATGCCTGTATAGGGCTGAGAACTCGGGCACTTCCCTTGTCTTCAGCGCTCGACAAACCATTAATGACCCCAGCTTCATGCTGCTCTAAAGGTAGGACAGATGGAGAAACTGAGGCACAGAGGCCAGGGTCATGGGCAAGGTTGTAACATAGGTGGCAGTAGAATCTAGATCTTTGATTATAATTGTGGGGCTCATTCTGCCTATGAGTGTGCTCAGCAATGTGCAAAATACTTAACGATTATCTGTAGATCTCAAAGCGCTTTCCGTAGTGTGGCGTGTTGAGTGGTACTGTCCCCAGCTTACAGGGCAGGAAGCCAAGTCACAGAGTGGAAATGATTTGCCCATGATCAGTGAGCCAGCGGCAGAGCCAAGAGTAGACCTGGGGGTTCTGTGCCTGGGTGCCATCTCCAGTATACAGTGTGCTGGATTGATCCGTGCCTAGTCCTGTGCCTCACCTACCCGCCGAGCTGCCTTCGCTGGCTTTCCAGTGAGCCTGCTCTCACTGCAAGACTGTTTCCTTTGCAGGTAAACTGCCTGGAGCCTCACCCTCACCTTCCTGTCCTGGCCACCAGTGGGCTGGATCACGATGTCAAGATCTGGGCACCGACCGCTGAGGCACCTACGGAGCTCGCCGGACTGAAGGAGGTGAGAGCTGGCACTAACTAGTGCTGTCTAGGCCTCTGGTTGCCAGTGTGCTGCTTGTCTGGCTCTTGGGATGAATTGTCATAAGAACGGCCCTACTGGGTCAGACCAAAGGTCCATCTAGCCCGGTATCCTGTCTCCCAACACTGGCCAATGCCAGGGCCCCAGAGGGAGTGAACAGAACAGGGAATCAAGTGATCCATCCCATCACTTCTGTCTTCTCTTAAGTGACCCCTTTGCCTTCCAAATCACCATCTTTCCCTGGTGTCTGTCAGATTAGGATGTCTTAGTCCCTTTAGTCAGTATCGAGGGCGATGGCGAAGTAGCTTCCAAGTCAGGTAATAGCAGGCGGCAGCGCCTGGGCAGTGTTTGGCTGGGAGATCTCCCAAAACCGCCGAGATGGCCTGGAAGGTTGAGGAACTGGCGCTCGTCAGCATCCATGTGCTGTGGGGGCTTCACTGCGGGAAGTGCAGTCGCTCAGGGGACAGGTAAAACCGAAGGGCCTGACCGCGTTCAGTCACGGATCCCTTTTTGAGCTGAGCTCCTGGACTGTGCACATCTGACAAGCTCCAGCTCCAAGAGCCATTCTGTTCCCTGCATCTCCAGCGGTGTGTTTCCACAGCCAGTCTGACCTGCCCTGTGCTGTTGATACCTCTAAGGTGGAGCTCCGTGTGTGTAGCTGGTCTAATGGCTAGCATCTTCAGCCTGGGAGAGAGAGTCCCAGCCCTATTGCACTGCCTACTTCGATCCCAGCCACGGCTTAGGTGGCACCCAAAGGGCACTGACTGGAGCAGGCCAGGCCTGCTGACTGCTCGCCTTCCCTGGCATCGTCTGCCTGGATCGCGTTGCTCAAGCTGACTCCTGATGTCCTCTTGGTGGGTCGAACTCTGTCGCAGAATAAACAGAGGCTGGATCTGGTGCGGGGGCGATGGCAGGCAGTGACATCTCTGCACTGCCGCTGCTGTCTGGTCACTCTCTGGTGCTCTCATTTCTAGGTGATCAAGAAGAACAAGCGAGAGCGAGACGAGGACAGCTTGCACCACACTGACCTGTTTGACAGCCACATGCTGTGGTTCCTCATGCACCATCTCCGACAGAGACGTCATCACAGGGTAGGTGTCCGTCCTGCTTGCGTGTGCCCCTCCTGCACCCCTTGGCTTTCGGGAGTGTCCTTGACCAACACTAACAAGGAGGGACCTGAGCATTCGCCAGCCCATCTGGCCCTCCTGTTGCTCCCTCCCAGGTCACCAGTACAGTCCATGTTTCACTCCAGCTAGTGGGGAGCAGAGCCTAGAAGAACCAGGGTGGTTTCTGACATGGCTGATCCTCTCCCTCTCTCCTTTCCGCTTAGCGTTCCAAGACTAACGTGCTTTTCCCATACTCTGACATGAGTCTGGCCAGGACTCTGTTCCCAGGAGATTGGGTCTGAGCTTCCTGGCATGTAACAGCTGGATGCGCTTTCTTCTGGAAGGGAGTTGTAGGCTAGTGTGTAGAGCACAGGGCTGGGACTCGTAGGTTCTATTCCTGGCTCTGCTATTAACTGTCTAAGGAGGATGGGAAGGTCCAGCCAGCTCCTGTGACTCATCTCCTCCTTGGCTTGTTTACACATTGGGCTGCCCTCTGTAAGACTTGCTGTTTGCAAAGGGCTCGGAGCTCTGGACTGAAGGGGCGAGGCCTAGTTGAGGGGGCGGGGCTGACATCCTGTTCGTTCTTGACAGCGCCGAAGAGAACCCGGAGCAACGGACGGTGACTCGGACGAGTCCCCCAGCTCTTCTGACACCTCGGACGACGAAGAGGAGGGTCCAGATCGGGTGCAGTGCATGCCTTCGTGAGGCCACCGCGGACAGAAAAGCCCTTGGAAGGGTGGGGTGAAGGGAGGAGACAAAAAAAAGAAAAAATCTCTACTAACAAACACTTTCAGCTTTTTATTGGAATGTTAAGGAACCCCCAACTCCTCCTCCCCCCCCATGGTCCCTGGGGTGGCCAGCTCAGCAAGATGCACTTTGGACTCGCCTTTGCTTTAGGGGCTTCAGGAGCCCTTGCCAGGAAGGGGAGGGGGCGGAGTGTGAGAGAGAGAGAGAGAGAGACAGAGCATTAGCCCCTGGTCTCCCCGTGTGGATCTGCCTGGAGGAAGGGGGCCTGTGGAGAGGCCTGTGTTCTTTTGGTACTAGAAGATTTTTCCGGAGAAGAGCGCACTTGGCTGCCATGCTTGCCTCTTCCCAAGAGCTTCTCTCCAGCCTGTGTTGAGTTGAGGAGTTTGTTTTTTCTTTTCCCTTCCTCTCCTAGATTTGTTGGTATGGGCCTGAGAGGCGTTCTGCAAGCTTGTGCTTTGAGGGGCACGGTCTCGTGCTTCTCTTGGCTTGGTTTTCCCCCCACCCGAGAGATCTGACTCTGCTTCTCTCAAACTGGGGCCTTCCCTCCCTTTGTGTTGGTTTTATTATTTTTCCCCTCCCAGTGGTTCCTAGGAAAGGAACACCTGATCTAGAACGTCTCCACCGAGCTTGTGTTTTGGATCACCCATGCAGAACCTGTCGTCATGCCTACTTCCTGCCCCACCACAGGGGTGTTTGCAAAGAGATGCTTGCCTAGTTTGTACATATCAGTGATTTGCACTTGGTTTTGACCCTTTCTCCAGCCCCCCCTCGACAAATAGCTAGCTAGGGCCCTGATCTTGCTGTCCTTACCTGGTAGGATTCCAGTGGAGGGAAGTTATTTGCCAGAGGAAGAGTGGTAGGATCAGCCTCTTAATGGAGAGGGGAGTAAAGGAAGGTCCTTTAATTTTCTGTTACTTTTAAGAAAATCTATTGTTTTGGGAGCTGTGGCCAGGAGGTTCCCCGTCACTGTTTAGAGGCCTAATTTTATATATATTAAACACCAAACGAACCAAACTGAACTTGGATGTTATCAAGTTAAAATTATTGTAAAAGTTTAAATATATATTATATATAAATGCAATAAAAAATTGAGCGAGAGCCGGAGGGGCCTGAGCTGCAGTGGGATGGTGGGACGGGGCTGGGCTGTCTGTGAGTGTCTCTTCCACAACACGGTACTCAGCAGCGTGGAGCTTTTCCTTGGCTTCAGAGCAGGCTGTGCTCTCCTGTTGAGGTCGATGTGGTCCTGGCTGGAGCAGGATTGGGCAGACTGGCCCCTGGGAGTGTGGTGCTCTCTTGGCTGGTAGATGCACCTTCCACTCTCCTCCAGCGGGGCACTGGATCCTTCCAGCCCGGTTGCCGTGGCTGCGTGCTACTTGGTTCTCCCCTGGCCCTGGCCATCTCCTGAGGGGTCGGGGAGAACTCTGGGCATTGGTATTTCTCTTAGTAAAAGCCTTTTTCGGGGGACTCCTGTTGCAACAGGTGCACAGGCAGACTCTGCCTTGGATTTCCTGTCACTTCCCTTCCCCTCCTCCTGGCCTTGCCAGGCTCTGCACCTGCCTGCCAGGTTAAGGGCTTGTCCACTCCTGCTGGGCTGAGTGTTTACCTGCTGGCATACAGCCCTGGTATGGGGGCAGGGAAGGGGGCACCTTTCTCTTGCTGCCCTGCATTTGCCAGTCCCTCCTAAAGCACCACTTATCTCCACTGTGTGCAGCATCCTTCCCACAGGGTCCAGGGCTCCCCTGCTGTCTCACCCATTTTCTGCTTTGATGTGTGAGAGGGCAGGGGATCTCTGCCGTGGGGAGGCAGAAATAGCCACCAAGGCTCCTGTGTCCGTGATAGGTGCCCTACCCAGTGTCCTACTGTGTACCACCCCCACCCCATGCTCACAATGTCCCTGCCCTGCTCTCGGCCAAGAGGCTCCTGGGCTTGGCAGCAGGTCCTTTCCCCCTCTGTTCTCACAGCCTGAAACCCCCTTTTACCGGCAGCCTGGAGGGTCCAGCCCCTGCCCCTTTGCACTGCCAGGGCTGGATAACAGAGAATAGGGCCCCTGGAGCTGGTGGCTTCTGTGTCAGGTGGGCAATACAGGTTCTGCCTCTGCTCTTCAGAGCATGGCCCGGTGCCCTGAAGTGCAGAGGTTTTGAGGGGCAGGGTTAGAACCTGTATTACCCACCCTGGCTTCCCCTGTTCACTCCTCTGTCACCCCAGTCCCCTCTGCTCTCTCTCGGCTAAGTTCCCCCTCTACAATTGGCTCCTGGCTTGTTCCCCACCACTCTCTGCAGTGGCTTTACCCTGTCAGTGAATTTAGGCTGGGAGCTGGGGCACATGATTTATGAGGAGAGGCTGAGGGAACTGGGCTTGTTGAGGCTGCAAAAGAGAAGGGGGTGGATTTGATAGCAGCCTTCAACTACCTTCCAAAGAGGATGGAGCTCAGCTGTTCTCAGGGGGAGGGATAGCTCAGTGATTTGAGCATTGGCCGGCTAAACCCAGGGTTGTGAGTTCAATCCTTGAGGGGGCCATTTGGGGATTGGTCCTGCTTTGAGCAGGGGGTTGGACTAGATGACCTCCTGAGGGGTCTCCCAATCCTAATCATCTCTGATTGGAAAGATGGGAAAACTGCGGCACAAGCAGGGGTTGATCTGTGGTATGGCCATGTCTAGTGGTGCTCTAGGGCTCCACAGCTAGAACCAGAAATAAATTCCTGCTCCCACCCACAGCTGGAACCTGCAGCCCTGAAACACTACTGAGGTGTTAAGACTCCCACTCCCACCTCTGCTCTGCCCCCCTAAACTCTCAGTGCTGTGGGGGCTCCTTGGTGCCCTCCAGCCCCTGAGCCAGGTACCCACATCTGCTCCTGCTTGGGAGTTAATTGGCTGCTGATACTGCTGGAGCTGGGGTCCCAGCTGGGAGTATGGTTACATCTATAACCCCTGCCAGTGGCTCTGCTGGCCTGTGGGTGCTGCTTATTGCCTCAGTCACACAGGGCTTCCTTTAGCCTGAGCCCCACCCTTGCCTGTAAGAGACAGGCCCTGCCCCCAGAGAGCACCCCTGGGGTGGGCAGGGCTTGGCTCTGAGCGCTTTCAGGGGCATCCTAATCCGACTGAATCCAAGGGCCTGTGGGAGCTGTGAGCCTGCTGTGCCTTGTTCCAGATGCAGCCTTCGCCGCTTTTCCCTTGGCACATTCCCTGGTGCCTTCAAGCTTTGTCCCTTTGCCTCCTGCTGCAGCTATCCCTCCTCCCTGCCCTGGTTTTGCTTGGGTGGCTGTTTTATCCTAGTTCCTTTGATTTGCTAAACAGTGGGAGCCTCTCCTGGGAACGTGGCTCTACTTGATCATCCTGCACCAGCACTCGGGGCCACTCTTGCCCAAGGAGAGCTCTGGAAGGCGGCCCGGCCTCAGGGGAGGGACAGGGCTGATCTGCTTGGCATGCGCTGCAGGGACTTGGAACACCCAAGCGCACAGCCGTGTCAGCTGGGAAGTCACAGATGCTAGAGATGGGGAAAGGCCTGTTTCATGGGAACCTCTGGAACTACCTGCCCCAGGATGGCACGGGGGTCCAATGTCCACACAATAGGTCTCTGGGTTGTCTGGGTAATGAGAACGCCTGCATGCACATCAGATGGGATTCTGGGCTGAGGAGTGCATTAGGCAGCTTGGAGTCAAACTGGGGAGGGGGGTGTAACCTCACTGCCAATTGACTCTCCCCTTTCATTATTGCATCCTGCCCTGGAGGCACCTTGTGAGATCAAGGCCCCATCAGGCCTGCACAGATACCCAGGGAGAGATGGTCCCTGCCCCAGCTGAGCTCAGGGCACCTGCAGGCCAGGCGCTGCATTGACACACTCTGAATGATTCCTTGCCCCAAACAGGACTGGAGGACCCCAAGGTCACCCTGATCTTAGCAGTGTGTCACCACTGCCACAGGGGCTAATGCCAGCTGATTAGGGGTCTGGAACAGCTTCTGTACAAGAAGAGAGTGAAAAGACTGGGACTGTGAAATTGGAAAAGAGACAACTAAGGGGGGTATGATAGAGGGCTATAAAATCATAAATGGTGCAGAGAAACTGAACAAGGTCGTGTTATTTATCCCTTCTGTGACAAAGTTCCTCCTCTACCTTGGTGGGTCCTGCACTTATTGGCAGATTTGCTCACCTCAGGCCACGTCCAGACTAGATATTAAAATCGATTTTAGATACGCAACTTCAGCTATGGGAATAACGTAGCTGAAGTCAAATTTCTAAAATCGAGGTACTCACCCGTCTGGACGGTGCTGCATCGATGTCCGCAGGTCTCCGTGTCGATTCCGGAACTCCGGGTTGATGGAGTTCCGGAATCAATGTAAGCGCGCTCGGGGATCGATACATCACGTCCAGACTAGACGCGATATCGATCCCCGAGCAATCGATTTTAACCCGCCGATGCCGCGGGTTAGTCTGGACGAGGGCTCAGTGATCTCCACTACAGTCTGGATCAACTCCTCTTGTGTCTGATGAGGAGTTGAGAGGTTTGGGGGGAACCCAGGCCCACCCTCTACTCCAGGTTCCAGCCCAGGCCCCTAGGGATTTGCAGCTGTCTATAGTGCCTCTTGTAACAGCTGTATGACAGTTACACCTCCCTGGGCTACTTCCCCAAGGCCTCCTCCAAACACCTTCTTTATCCTCACCACAGGACCTTCCTCTTGGTGTCTGATAACGCTTGTACTCCTTAGCCCTCCCGCAGCACAGCCTCTCCCTCTCAGCTCCTTGTGTCTCTTGCTCCCAGCTCCTCACAAGCACTTCCTCTCCTCTGGCTCCTCCCCATCTGACTGGAGAGAGCTCCTTTTTAAACCCAGGTGCCCTGATTAGCCTGCCTTGATTGGCTGCAGGTGTTCTAATCAGCCTGTCTGCCTTAATTGGTTCTAGCAAGTTCCTGACTACTCTAGTGCAGACCCTGCTCTGGTCACTCAGGGAACAGAAAACTACTCACCCAGTAATCAGTATATTTGCCCTCTACCAGACTCCTGCACTCTACTAGCCTGGTCTGTCACACTTCTCATAACACACAAAGCAGGGGTCACCCCATGAAATTAACAGGCAGCAGGTTTAAAACAAAAAGAAGTACTTCCTTTTGTGGTGGTGGAATCTCCAGCCTTGGAGGTTAAAGCCTGGCTTGACAAAGCCCAGGCTGGGATGATTTAGTTGGTGTTGGTCCTGCTTTGAGCAGGGGGTTGGACTAGATGACCTCCTGAGGTCCCTTCCATCCCTCATATTCTATGATTCACACACTGTCAACCCGTGGAACTCATTGCCAGGGGATTAGTGAAGGATAAAAAATTCAACTGGGTTCAAAAAGAATTGGGCAAGTTCCTGGTGGATCGGTCCATCAATGGCTATTAGCCAAGACACTAGCGATGCAACCTCTGCTCTGAGTATCCCTAAACCTCTGCCAGCCAGAAGCTGGGACAGGCCAGGGGATGGCTCACTCCATAATTGCCCTGATCTGTTCATTCCCTCAGAAGCATCTGGCAGCAGCACTGTCAGAGACGGGACTAAAAGAACCATTGGTCTGCAGGGCCGGTGGTATGGTCTATTAACTGCGATGGCTCACTGTCCACGCATGGAGTAGCTGGATGCATGGGCAGAGCAAGTTTGCAAGCTACCGAATTAACTGGCACACCCAAGCCCCCACTCCCCTAGTGAAGCCCCAGGCTGGGCCCACGGAAAAGGCAGTGATGGTCACACACACACGTCACGGTCAAGACAATAAATTTTTATTTGATCATTAGCACAAGGACTGTTGTTTGTACATCAGAGTTGGCTGGACAACGCAAAGCGGACTCTGTTTCATTCAGCTTTTGAACCATTGGCTCTAGTTCCTGGCTGTATTTTTGAGCTGTGGTTGCAGTTGGGAGGCGAAGAGCTATGCTGGAAGTTGGGGGCATGTAAAAACAATCAGTGCAAATAAGGAAGAGAAATCAAAGCCACAGCCTCACAGATGTGGCACTATTCACATTTTAGGATGCCCGCGTTGCCCCCTGCTGCTCCCAGGGCCAGGCGACCTCCGTGTCTGCATGGGCCCATTGAGTTGACCTAGCTGTAAGGTTTGGGGGGGAGGGAAGCAGCTCCTTGGGGGTCAGATCACTCCAGGGCAAGATCTACCCCCACCAGCTGTGTTCCCATTGCAATGGATGGGACCAGGCTGTGGAGTAAAGTGCCACTGAACATGGCGGAATCTGGCCCCAACCTCGTGCCAGGGACACATCTGGTGCTCCCTGCGAGCCTGTCACACTAAAGCCTCTGGACAGGATTCTGGCCAGAGCAGCTTCCACAAAAATAGCTAGTCCCTTAGAAACGCTGGGCCTGCCCGTCTCCCTCCTGGGGGAAAGCAGGGCCAGCCAGTGCCTCCGCAAGCAGCTGGCTTAAGCCAAGCCCAAAAGTAGTTGGCTGGGTTTTCGTGGCTGGGTGGTGGTGGGGTGTGTGGGGGGGGGGGGCGGTCCTGGAAATGGTTGTCAGGTGGCTGGCGTTAAGGCAGGTTCCAGGGCTGAACAGTCAGGATTGGGGACTCTAAGAGGCGCAGGTGTCTTTAAGGCAGGTTTGTCGCGACAGGGAGAGGGATGGGCAAAGCCAGCATAACGTGCAAGCCCTAGTGAGACTAGGCCAGCATCAGGCTCCTGGGGCATTGAAACACCTCCCCCTCCTCCGCCCCGTTCACCCGGCCCACCAAGTCCCCCAGCCACAGATGCCAACAGACATGTTAAAAACCATTTTACAAAAGAGTTGTTATTTTGCGTTAAAGCGAAGAGCTGGGTCTAGTAATAATACTGTTTATCTTAGCAAAAAAAAAACACAACCCAACAAAACCTCCAAACCTTCCTCCACCCCCATCACTAGGCCTGGGTTGGGTTTGTTTGGTTTTTTTTAAATGGCAAAATAAGTTAACACAAAACCACAACAAGGAACCACTCAACATTAGAGTTACTATACAGATATTTATAATATCTATGTACACACAGTTAGCGCGGTCCGAGCGTTAGAGGCTGAGCGGGCGCTGGCGGAGGGGGAGAGCTGGCAGAAAGGCAATCGATAGCAACCCAACCCCCTTTCCTGTGGCCCCTCGTCCCCTTAGCCCAGCTGGGCTCCTCTGAGTCTCCTATGCCCAATCGGAGCGGATTCAAATGCCAGGCAGCAGCTGAGTCCCATGGCAGGACATCTGGCCCTGCCCTAACTGCTCAGTGCAGGCCCCCCAGGCTCCCCACCCCCATGGGGTGACACTGGGCAACACCTTCTGGGAGTAAGAGCCCACGAGAATGCCAGGGTTTGTCTGTATTCAGCAGCCTTGCTAAAGCATATGAATTAGTGAAGGTTAAACCAGTAATCAGCCCTGCCCCCCCACCCCGAGAGGAGTGAGGCTCCCTTAGGAGAGCCTTAAAGGGGAAAAGCAAGGCTGGTGTTCAGCACCTGCCCCCTGGATGGGCGAGGGGAGGATTAGAAACAGCAGCTGACCATGTCTTGTGTGATATGAATGTTTCAAGGCTTCTTCCCAAACACTGCTAGGAAAAGCAGGACACTTACAGTCCCAAACTTGTGGCACTCCTCAGCTGGTAGGTTTGGGAACAGCCACTCCAGCCTTTTGTCACCTGTTTGCAGCCCTTCAATTAATACTGGTTAGCAGCCGGCAGGTGTTCCTGCCTGGGATCTCCTTTATACTGAGGGCCCTTTACAGCACAGCTGCGAATTGAGAGCCTCAACAGGGTGGTTCATTAACACTATTTATTAACCTTCATGCACCCTCCTCTGGTGGCCCAATCATCCCCATGTCACAGATGGGTAAACTGAGGCACAGAACAGTACTTGCTTGAGCTTAGCTTCCGTGGTGGGATTTGAACCCTCACCTCTTGGCTCCCAGTCTGTTGCATTGCCATGCAAAGAGTCCACTGCTAAGCTGAGCCTTTCTGCCAGTGCTGACCCCCCTGGGGTGCAGCTTTCCCGCAGCCAGAGACCAGGAATGAGGGGGAACACAACATGGTGTTTGCAATACAGCCGTGTCCCCCCGCCTCTGCATCACCATGGCAAAGCCTCCACCAGCCAGCCCCACTTCCTGGGGAGCAGCAAAGCTTTGCCTTGGATGGGCCAGCACTCTGCCCAGTGCTATTAAACAGAAAATAAATACCAGCTGGTTTGCCTCTCCAGGGTGATGCTTTAGCCAAGCCGGCTGCTCCGGCTCAGGGGAAGCAGATGAAGGTGAGAAAGAGAAGAGGCTGGGGGAGGCCCTGTGGGGACCAGGCCTTCCCGCTGAGCAGTAAGGAATAGCGATGCAGGCATATGACATACACACCAGCACGGGGCAAGGGGAGCACTGAGGCAGACACAGATCTGGCTAACAGGCAAGATGCACACTGCAGATTTTAGCTTTTATTAAATAAAATATATTAACATAAATTCTTTTCACTCAGTCACCCAGAAGCCCCTATTGATTTTGCACGTGTCTGGCTCCCTCCTTGCCCGGGGGCTGTTAGTTAATAGCCAGCTGTTAGCACGAATCTCGCCCACCCCTCACCTGGCCCCTCGAATCTGAGCTTCCCCTGCGCACTCACCACGCTGGTTTTATAAGCCGCAGGGCTGGCCCTGCATGGCACCAAGTGGCTAAGGTGCTGGGTGCCATTAGCATGTGCTGAGCCAAGGGTGTGCAGGCAGTTCAGATGGCAATGGGATCCGAAGGCTCTGTGCTAAGATCACTCCCTTACGACCGATTAAGTGCAGCTGGTGTAAACCAGCAGTGATTTCAACAGTGCAATGCTGATTTAGCCCAGATGAGGATGTTGCTCAGTTCCAGGGAACAGAAACATCCTCCGGGGGCTCCACACACTGGCTTTGGGCTACTTCGGCACCCACCATTGAAGGGAGTCCACACAGAGGAACCTTTTGGCTCTGGGATCCATTCCACAACCGCCCTCCCCCGCCGCACTAGACACTCAGCCTTTTCCTTGCCCTGGTTTGAAAAGCATCTGGATATTTTGTGCTTTAAATAAAGGGTTTTGTTCTCCCTCTCCGAGCAGCTCCTCTCCCAACCACTCAGCCCCCAGTGCAGGCCGGATTGGGAGCGCTGTGCAAGACCCACCATTTCTCTGATTGGCGGGGAGGGGAGGTTTCCCCTGGGAAGTGTCACCATTTTGGGGGGCAAATTTTAGCTCCATTTGCAACGTAAACCGAGTTGGGCTGTGGGAGAGATTCCTATGTGGGCGCAAAACGTGTCTTGTGGCTGAGGCACAAGCTGGATTTGCTGGCACAACGAGGTCTCTTCTATTTCAGAAAGTGGTGCGTTGTCAGGGACCCTGCTCTCACCCTTCCCCGCCTCCCATTCTCAGACCTTGGCCATGTTTCTTGCTGAAACTGAGTTTCTAGACTCAGGCAGGAAAACTGAAGGACCTTGACTGCAAACTCTCTTTCAGGTTCAACTAGTCAGTTTCAATCACCCTTTGTAATTAAACCCATGGGGGCCTTACAGCAGCTCAGGCTTCTAGCCACAACCCGCTGCCAGTGCGCAAGGATCTCGGCCTCCCTCCAGCATGGGGGTGGGAAACAATCTCCAGCTTGGAAGCCGGCAGGAACAGAAGCTGGTCCCCACTCCCTGCCTCGGGCTGTAGGTTCCCAAGTGATGGCTCCACTCCTACCAAGTGGGAGCCCCCCAGGGATGGCACCTGGCCACACCCCTTCTCTCTGGCACTAGGGGAGCTTTCAGCACTCCCAGGAGAGGGTGGATCATCATGACGGCTGCCCCAGAGGGCACCAGATCTTGGTGACTGCCCCGGCTCCATATCATGACAGCTGTATGGGCATGGACTCCCTGTTACGATGCACTGGCTCCCCGGCTAGCCCTACAAGCCAGGCCCCCTACGCCCATGGCTTTGTCCCCTGAAGGGCTGAGAACCCCCAACCCCTTCATGTCCTTAGGAGATAAGGGCAGCTCAGAGCTCAGCATCCCAGCCAGAGTAGGCCCAAAGGGCCACACTAGAGGATATCTGGAGCAGCTCAGCACTTGGCAGGGTCAGCTGGCTAATGGGGAAGGGGGTGTTTGGGGGCATGTTTAGCATTGGGCTGCCAAATGGAGAAAGAACCCAGAGCCTGGCCCTCACCCTGGCTGACCCGCCCCCCAGTGGCCCCACTCCCTGGACCCTGCCTTCTGGAATCCCCCCACATCTCGAGCCGCTGCTGCCCCCGGCCTTTTCCAAAGTGGAAAGAACTTTGGCTGAACATTCCAGAACCTTCAGGCCACCAACGTTCTGTCCAGCAAAGGGGAGCGGGGGAAGGGCAGCAGGGGGTGATGAAGAGCGGGCTGGATAGGAAGGCCGGGGGGGGTGATAGGGGAGGGGGTGGCCAGTTTCCACCCGTGATATGGAGGAATGGCACAGAGTCAAGAACAGATAAACAGGGTCTCGGCAAAGGCCCCCTCCCCCTCCCACAACCCCACCCGCACCCCCAGCACGCGTAGCTGCTGTGAACAAAACACAGATACAAGCACTGACACGGGGCGACCTTGAGCAAAGAGCTGGGGGAGATCCTCAATGGAACATCCTCCTCCGAGGGCCCACGTGCTCAGCTCCCGCTGCCTTTTGCTGACACCCCTAGAAACAAACTGAACTGGTACCAGCTGAGCTGGGACATACCCTGCCCTCCCCCACTTCCCAACTCTTCGGGGACCCCCATCCTCTCTCCTTCCGGGGCCCTGATCTGTCAGCCACTTGGCTGGTACCAACATGGGACTGGCCAGCTCCAGCTCCCTTCGCAGCCTCATTCACGGGGCTCACCTCCCAGCTCCATGAGGAGGAGTGGGGAGAAATAATGGAGGAGGAGAGGGGCTGCGTGTGCAAATTCACAAGCATGTGTATTATGGGTAGGTTTGTGTGCGCGCAAAGGCACAAGTGTGTGCACATGGACTGTGTGCACAAGGGCGCAAATGCAAGAGGGCGTGGGCTTGGGTGTGCGAGCACACGAGTGCCTGTGCACAAGCATACATGTGCCTGTGTGCAAAGGCGTTGTGAGTGGCTGTGTGCATGAAGGGTGCTTTTGTGCCAGCACGTGCGCACAAAGCCCCAGGAGGGTGTGCACGCGTGAGAGTCTGTGGGTGTGCTCTGAGGGAGGACTGACTGGAGAGAGGATGGGGAGCTGACACAGAGAGCAGGGGCTGGTATCTCTACCCAATATCCCTGTCCCAACCCAGCCCTTGGGCTTTACCCAGGTCTGGATTCCGTACCCTGACCCCAGGCCCATCCCTCACCCACGGTGGGGACCCTTCCTCACCTGTCACTGGGAGGGACCTGGCTGCTCCTTTGCATGGTTTGGGAGCGGGGGGGGGAAGCCTGCCTGTGCCGGGCTCCTTGGCATAACGCTCCAGTCCCTGCCCCCATGCTGCAGCAGTCTCCCCAGGTGCTTTTGGGGCTGGGGTCCTGGAACAGCTGAAGGGCCTGATCCTGAGAGACACTGGAAATGCAGGGGGAGGAGCGGCTGGGCCAGTGGGACAGCTGGCCCTAGTCACACCAACTGGGTGAGTCTGCTCCCCCGAAGCCCCCCACCCCCCAAACCCACAGCTCTCATCACACCAGAGCTCTTTACCTATGGGCCCTACCCTTTGCTTCACAGTGAGTTACCCGCTTGGGGACCCCACTGGCCCCTCCCCCACTCTCCCTCCATTCCTACTTTCCCTGCCTTCCCCCTCTTGCTCTCCCTTTTCCTTCCTCGGCTCCCTCCCGCCTCTGGGCTCTCTGCTGGGGATGTTCCCTTCGGATCCAGCCCCATCTCCCCTAACAAAGGGGCACGCATGAGTGCAGACCCGGCCTGGGAGAGGGGGAGGCATGGATCTCCGCTTGCATAGGAATGTCCCCCACCCAGCCCAGCTCCTCCCCCGGGGCTCATCGGTATCAGCCCTCCCATCCCCAAGGCCAGACACATGCGGGGGAGGGGGGCATTAGGATGTGTTAGTGACCAAAGCTCTCCCCTAACCCTCGGGTGGCAGGAGGTGAGGAGTGGTGGGAGAGGAGGGGCGAGCAGGGCTGGTGGGGTGGAGCAGGGGATGACGGTGGTGGAGCGGGGGTGGGGGTAAAGTGGTGGGCCTGGCAGCTGACCCCTTCTTCCTCCTCCCCCCCCACTCAGGCTTTCTTGGGTGGGGGGGCCAGTTTGATGATCTCTTCTTCCGAGGGCTGCCGGATGATGTCTGCAGAGAAATAGGGGAGGAGAGTGAATGAGGGTGCTGGGGGTGGGGGAGGGGGGATTTCCTCAGTCATCCCCCCACCCCATTTAACCCATAGGCTGGCCTGCCACAGGCTCTGTAGGACTGTGAGGGATGTCACCCCTGGTGGCTCCCACGGAGCAGCTAAGGGCCTACTGTGGCTGCCAGCTGAGCGGCTCCGTGCATGCCGACAGTCGCAGGCCCGGGGCCCTGCTCGGTTCTGGACATGTCCTGGGGTTGAGCGCCGGCAGGTGGCTCTGTGCCTCTGAAACAAGGCGGGGCTCAGAGTGGGGAACTCCAGGAATGGCCCCTTCCCCCACTGCCCGTAGACCCACGCGCGGCTCCCCCCGGAAATCACACACGGAGGAAAGATGCATCCTTGTGACCCTGCTGTGGCCACGGGCCTGGTGCCAGGCGGGTCCTGCGCTGCCTGGGGGACTGTTCGCGTCTGTTACAGCCCCCCGCCAGCTCGGTCACCCGGCCCCAGCACTGCCTGCCGTGTTTGGGCTCCCAGAACGGCAGGAGCAGAGTTAAATTTGGCAGCGAAGGGGGGGCCCCCATCCCCTAGCCCAGCGCTCAGGCTCCCAGGTCCACGCTGAGTGCCCCTGGGAGAGGGGGCAGTCTTGCCATCTGGATCCTCACTGGAAGGCCTGGTTCCCCTTCAGCAAGGTCACTCAGCTCCCCCTCACCCCCGTCACTCAGCCCCCCCAGGGGGGATCCAAGCCCAGAGAGATGTTGCTGCTACTTGAAGCCCAGGGAGCCAGCACCAGGCAGCGCCGCCCCCCCACCCGCATCCTGTCCCTCAGCCCCACTGGCAACTGCAGGTGCTGGGAGTGTTGTGGGAGGATGAGGTGCTGGCCTGGTAACTGTGGGTGCCATCCTGCTGGGGCCCAGAGGAGAAGGCGAGACTATCGCAGTGACGAGGGGTGGGGTGGGCAGCGAGACTGTGGCAAAGATCAGCCCTGTCTCCCTAATGCCTGTTGCCCAGGTGTCCGGTTTTTGACCAAAACATACGGTCGAAAAGGGACCCTGGCGGCTCTGGCCACCAGGCTGTTGAAAGTCCTGTGGGCAGTGCTGTGGAGCTAAGGCAGGCTAGTCTCTCCCCGGCCTGGGGCACTGCGCTGTGCCCCGGAAGTGGCCAGCAGGTCCGGCTCCTAGGCAGGGGGGCCATGGGGCTCCGTGCGCTGTCCCTGCCCCAAGCACTGGCTCTGCACTTCCATTGGCCAGTTTCCAGCCAATGGGAGCAGGGGGATGGTGCCTGCCGGTCACAGCAGCGCATGCCATGGAGCCTTCTGTCCCCTTCCTGGACCCCAGAGCCCTCACCCCACCTGCACATCAGGCCCCTGCCCCAGCCCAGAGCCTCCTCCAACACCCTGAACCCTTCAGCCCCAACCTACCCCAGAGCCCTCACCCCCTCCTGCACATCAACCCCATGCCTCAACCCGCAGCCCCCTCTCACACTCTGAATCCCTCAGCCCCAAACCCCACCCTGGAGCCCTCTCCTGCATCCTAAACCCTTCATCCCCAGTCCCACCCCAGAATTCGCACCCCTAGCTGGAGCCCTTCCTCCCTCCCACACCCCAACCCCCTGCCCCAGCCCAGAGCCCCCTCCCACACTCTGAACCCCTCATTTCTGGCTCCACCCCGGAGCCCGCACCCCCATTTAGAGCTCACACCCCCTCCCACACTCCAACCCCCTGCCCCAGCCCAGTGAAAGTGAGTGAGGGTGGAGGAGAGTGAGCCACCGAGGGAGGAGGAATGTAGTGAGTGGGGGTGGAGCCTCAGGGAAGGGGCGGGGCTAGAGTATTCAGTTTTGTGCCAATAGGAAAGTTGCCAACCCTATGGTCACCCTGCACTCCCCCCCAAACACCCCGCCCCAAGTCTCACACTGCTCCCCCATGCCCTGGCTGCAGGGAAACACCCTTCTCCCCAGCATCTGGCCTTTCCCAATAACCCCAGGCAGGGACCCGCGCCCCACATCTCCTGCCACCCCTGCAGCATGACCCAGGAGGGCACCGCACACCCCAGCCAAGCCCTGAGGGGAGGGGACCCAGGTCTCATGTCCCATGGTGGGGGATGGTCTTGCCCATGCGTGTGTAGGGGGGGCTCTGACCTTTGTACTTCTTGGCGCTGGGAATACGGGTGAGCTTGGTGTCCACCTCGTCCTCCTCGGAGATCTTCAGCACCTGGGTGCGGTACTCCACCACCACCGTCAGCAGGTCCGGGCGCCGCGAGATCTCAAAGATGTGCTCGATGTACGAGAGGTTGTCTGTGTGGGCACAGCATGGGGGTGAGAGGGTGAGAACCGGGTGGGGGAGGAGAGGTGGGGGTGAGAGCCCGGCAGGGATGAGGGAGGAAGGGTGAGAGCCCAGCAGGGATGGGGGGTGGAGGGGGTGAGAAGCACGGGAGGGGGAGGGAGGGTAAGAATTGGGTGGGGGTGAGAGCCCAGCAGGGACGGGGGAGGGATGAGAGCTGGGTGCAGCTGACTCCCCTCAAACCCAGACTCGAGGACTGAGACCCAGAGGGAGCCCCACCCCCAGCCTGAGCCAGAGAGCAGCTGCAGCAGCCGCTCTCTGCCCAAGGCCCTGCCCGCGGGGTGGGGATCATCCTGTCCCCCCACACCTAGGGCCTCAGCTCACCACACTGAACTGACTCACGCGTGCTGTGCGTGTGGGCGCAGTCCGGGCCTGGGAAGCAGCCTGTCTCCTCCCGCTCGGGAGGCAGGTTGCACTGATCTGAGTTTCATTTAACAATGAGACAGGAGATGCTGTGGTTTCCCCAGGTGTAGGAAAGAAAAGCCATAAGAGCTCAGTACGGGCCCCTGTCTGCCAGGGAACCAGCAGCCCCTCCAGTGGGGATCTGTGCTTAGGGCAAAGATTGGGGGGGCTGCAGGTCAGGATTGAGGGGCAGTGGCAGAGCTGGAGGGCAGGCGGGGAGCCCAGGGCTGGGCTAGCAGGGGGCTACGGGTCAGGACTGAGGGGCATCAGCAGAGCTGTGGGGGGGGAGCTCAGGGCTGGGATAGCTGGGGGCTGTGGTTCTGGATTGAGAGGCACCGGCAGAGCTGTGGGGGGCATGGGGGACCCAGGGCTGGGCTAGCAGCGGGCTGTGGGTCGGGACTGAGGGGCACTGGCAGAGCTGTGGGGGGCATGGGGGACCCAGGGTTGGGCTAGCAGCAGGCTGTGGGTCAGGATTGAGGGGCACTGGCAGAGCTGTGAGTGGGATGGGGGACCCAGGGCTGGGATAGCTGGGGGCTGCGGGTTGGGATTGAGGGGCATTGGCAAATCCCATCTCTGACTGGGACTGCAGGGAGCCAGAAAGGAAAAGACCAGAAGGGGCTAATATTCTGAGCCCAGCAAGAAGGGCCTTGGCAGCTGTTCTCTCTCTCTCATCTGAAAGACGGTAGCACCCCCTGCAGCACAGCACCCACCAAGCCAGTGCCTCAGTTTCCCCATCTGTATAATGAGGACACCATAACCCTTAGCTTGAATTGCAAACAATCCCAGCCCTGCCTAGCACTACACTTTTCTTTCTGGGCCAAGCTCACTTGGAACTCCACGGCCACCTGCGGGACGGCTCCTCCTGCTCTAAACGCCCAGGCTCCTCTCGCCCGAGCTACAGGAGAATCCCCACTGGCACGCTGTCGTACAGAGCCTATGCTCAGTTCTGCAGCCAGGCAGCAGTGATAACTAACCAGCTCCTTATGGTGCAAAGCCTGCATCAAGGGGACCGACCCCCATAAGACGGACAGGGAAGGGCTCAGTCTGTCAATGCCTGGTGTACATGCTCTCCCCTGCCCCCTGGGGAGCAGAGCCCCCCTGCCCCCTTCAGACGCACACACATGCGCCATCCATGTACCACTTTCACCTCCCAGTAACACATCTCAGGTCTCCTGGCTGGGCCTGCTGAATCACTGTCTCTCCTGGGAACTGGGACCAGCTGTTCCCAAGGCAGCTGGGCTGACTCACAGGGCTGGGCTGCTTTCACCTCTAGGTCTCCCTGGCTGGGGAAGGAGGGCTGGTAGAGACCCTGGGACAATCTGCTTCCTGGGGTGGCACAGCCTGCGTTCTCCCTGCAGCTGCTGCAAAGTGCCATGTGGAGGCAGGGGCCACGTCGCAGACACAGAGCTCCTGAGATCAGCCCGTGGCTAGTGTGAATCGGCCATTTCCGCAAGGAGCTGAGGTGCCGGCCCCTACAAAGGGCTGTCCCAGCATGCACTGGGCTCCGCATGGATTCTCAGAGTGTAGGGTGGGTCATGGGGTCATGTCACTTTCCTTGGAAGCCTCAGTCAGGAATTGGGAGGAGGGACACCGCCCTTGCCTACCCCACAATGGGGCACCCCCTTGCACATGGATGGGAGCCCCCCTTTGTCTGCCACCTGCAGTGTTGGTGATCCAGCCTCCTTTGGCAGGTGGGTGTTGTTCTATAAAAGATGTCATTAAGGGTCCCATGGCATTGGGAGGGAAGAACCCAGGTGTCCTGGCCCCACTCTGGGAGGGGAGAGAGAGACGGATCACTGAGGCATCCATCCATTGGATCTATCTGTCCTTCCATCCCCAACATCTATCAACAGGGACCCAGCCACTGGACAAAGCCCTAGAGAGGAGTGGACTGAACAATAACCGTGTTGGGCAGCATGGACACTGGGTTGTGGAGTCAAAGCTCACTTAGCAGCCTGCAGTGCCACCTGCAATTCAGGAACAGGGCTCGGGCCTGAGGGGCGTGAGCAGAACTGTGCGTAGGGGCAGTAGGTCTGGGCTAGCAGGACCGAGCCGCGACAGCCATGCACATGCTCACCTTTGTCCAACTTGTTGTGCTCCTCCAGGAAGCTGAACCAGTCTTTGCTCGTGGTGATCGCCTCGTGCTTCTCACTAGGGATGTCCTCCTTGCAGGCCGACTTCAGCTGGTCCAGGTCCTCGTTGGTGATGTTCTCCGCCAGCTCCTCCAGCAGGCTGCAGTACTCCGCCATCGCTGCAGGGGGACCACACGGACCAGCCCGGTTAGACCCAGCCCCGGCAGGCCAGTTACCGACCTGAACTGGGAGCCGCCTTCCCTTGCCAATGACACCTGGGTGCAGTCAGCAGGGAGGGGTTTCAGCCCAGTGCCCAGGGCAATGAATTTGGGGCTGTCTAGGCCCAGGTCCCACATGGTTCAAAGAGAGCCCATAAAGAGGAGAGCTGGAGTATTATACAAGAATTGCGAGATGACCCTGGAGACAGTAGTGACAGAAATGGGATGAAATTCAATTGTACCAAGTGCAAAGTCATGCACTTAGGGGCTCATGATAATTTCTGTTACGAGCTGGCAGCTTATCAATTGGAAGCAACAGAGGAGGAGAGAGAATTAAGTTTAGAATTTGGAGAATGAAAGGAGGGTAATATAATTAATGCCAATCAGCATGGGTTTATGAAATATAGATCCTGTCAGACTAATGTGATGCCGGTTTCTGATGAGATTACATGTTTTGTTGATAAACGGTGTTGTAATATATGGAGACGTCTGCAAGGTGTTTGAGTCAGTAAGGAACTTTCCCTCTGCTCAGATCAGCAGCGACCTTGTGGAGGGGTTTAACTTTGGCTGTTGGGTTTAATGTGCGGGTGCTCATGGGCCTGTACTATGGAGGTCGGACTAGATGATCTGGTGGTCTCTTCTGACCTTAAACTCTATGGTGTTAGGAGTGGGATCCATTCAGAAACCAGAGACCTTTTGGCCAACACCTGTCTCTGTGATGGACTGATATAAATGCCCCGCAGCCAGAGCTCTAAAGGCAAAGAAGGTCTCTCAGGTAGGGGTGGCATGTCCCCTTGGGCACAGGGTGTTGGTGGGCAGCCACTGGGCTGTATTTTCCAGATATTGCCCTTGGTAGCAGGCACAATTTTGGGCAGAGACGCTAGGTGTGTAAAGAAAAGGAAAACAAGATCCTTAGAGATTTCCAAGCCAGCAGCTGGATCCTCCTTAGCTCTGTCAACTCCACTTCAGCAATTCCAGCAGATGCCGACCAGTCTCTCTTATGCACAAGATTAAAGGGCAGGTTTGACAGGTCTGCCACCTGCCCACGCAGCTCACTCTGAGCGCCATGGCCCTTGGGGTGCAGGCTCCAGCAAAGCTTTGAGAGCAATGGGCTGTCAGGCAGCAGCACATAAGCAGTGTATAGCAGGCCTATGTGATAAGCATGTGTATGAGTATAGATATCTAGGGCTGTGGGTGTCTCTCTATAGGTGTTTGCCTATGGATACAAGTGCGTGCACCTGTGGATGGCTGCCTGGCAGCTGAGTGTGCCCGGGGGGGCCCAGGAAGAGCAGTTTGCTCCAAATCTGATAACAGCCACTCTGGGAGCTTTCTATCCTAAAGCAGGAAGTTTGGGGCTACTGGATTCCCCGTGGTTCTGAACCTATTCTATTGATCTTACCTTGGCCCCAGTGAACTCCCCTAATAACCCGCACCCGCACTCTGCATTGCTTCCAGGTTGGCACAGCCCCCTGAGGGGTCTGTTAGCCCCAGCCCGAGGCACAGGTTAGAGATCACAGTTCAAATCCCAGGGCTTGCTCCGGGATCCGCACAGAGATGTGGGACCTGGAGCCCAAACAATTCCTACCCATAAGGACTCTGCAGGCACAATTTTCACCAGTGGCACTGGCCAGCCTGGCTTTCCTGACAAACGTGGCCAGAGCCCAGGGTTTTACTGCTGCTGAGTTTGGTCCCAGGAGGCACAAATCTGCCAACTTCCTGGGGAAAATGTCTCTGGTTTTGTCATCCAGATAAGACTGCCCAGCAGGAGCTGGGGGAGGGGCAGAAGGGGGTGAGCGTGTGTGTGTGTGTATGTGAGTGTGTGTGTGTACACACACTGAGGAGGGGTTTGTTCATTTTCAAGAACGGAAGGAAGGGTTGGCGTGAACTGCCGCTCTCTCGCATTCTTGCTCTCTCTCATACTGCTACTCTGTCATGTCTGCTCCCATCCAGCCGTTAATGACCCAGGGATTTGGGGGACTGGCCAGATTTTCAGACAGTTTTTGGCAGATTAAGGTGAGGCACCGAACCAGTGACCTGGATAAGAAAGACGCCCCCACTCGTTGATAAACACGCCATTTGGTGACACTTGTTCCTTGCTCGGAGGCTGCTCAGCAGGGAGGAGACGCCGGGGCTGGTGACCAGACCCAGACATTCACCCTCCCAAGTAGCAACGCACGGAGTCCATGGCAGGCACTGGAGCTCTCCCAGTCCTCCCAGCTTGCTCGCACACCCCACTGCACACACTCATGCACACCTATACTGTTATTTTGAGGGATACTCCAAGCCCTGCACACTCACTAACTCCGCCCCACAATCACACCCAGTCCCACAGCCCTGTCAAATCACACTCGCACCCCAGTACAATCACACCCAGTCCCACAGCCCTGTCAAGTCACAATCACACCCTAGCACAATCATACCCAGTCCTACAGCCCTGTTGAATCTCACACACACCCCCAGCAGTACACAACACACATTCCTACACAATTATTCTAACACATACAACTCTGCACAACGCCACACACACACACACCCCTACACAATAGACACCATCACTCTGATGCACTCCTCTTCTGAGCTCAGACACTGACCCCTCAAACACACGCCCTACACAATGACACAAAGCCCAAGTGCGCACGCACACACAGAGCAAACAGCATCATTCTGCTCTCCCTAGCCCATCACTCCCCTGCGCACACACCCTCCACAGTGACATACACCCTCCACAGTCACTCATACCACTCCACAATCACTCAGCGTGTGTGCACAAACACATCCACGCACGCACACACAGCGCAGCGAGAACACTAGGACTGTGGCATCAGTGGGATCAGGCCGGCTAGGCTGTGACTTATTTGATGCTCATTGGTTCTGACAGAGATGGGAGCTGCACATAGCAGAGCGCTGGAGACACTGCGACACACACAATCAGGTCACACTTCACTGCACACTCACCCCTATCCACACGTGCCCCTCTTCCCCCAAGCACTGAGCACCCATCTGCCTATGGTGAGAGAGACAGAGCTGAACCGATTCTGCCCAAGCACTCACACCTATCTTGATACCCTCAACACCCCGCCATCTACTGACACCCCCCAAAGGTAACAAATTCTAGTAGGCCCAACACACACACACAAAAACATCTACTGACAGCCCTCCTATACACAGATATACATGCGCTCCATCTACTAACACCCACAAAGACTGATCCTGACACTCCCAGTACACACACATCACATCTGATGCCCCGCCAACAGAATGACACTAACACCCCCCGCCTCGTGACAACTGCACTGCACACAGGTATTTATGGAACCATACCCTGCTCCCAGACATGCTGCCCCCCAGCCTCATCCCTCTCCTGTTCCAGCCCCAGTGGGGCCATAAAGACATTGGCCGAGCGAGGGGAGTTCAGAGAGGGGCAGGCGGGGGGGAGGAGAAGCATGAGTTATGGGGAGAGAGGAAAAGGGTTAAATCCACCAGGCTGGGCAATGGCAGAGGGGGAGAAGCATCTTCAGAGCCCTGATGGCGAGTCCCCCGGGGGAAAGGTGGGCAGCCCTGTTGCTCCATGGTAGGGGAATAGATCCGGCTGCAGGGTACAGACCCCCCAAGGGGGTGCCATTGGGAGTCATAAGAACATAAGACCGGCCGTACCGGGTCAGACCAAAGGTCCATCCAGCCCAGTATCCTGTCTCCCAACAGTGGCCAATGCCAGGTGCCCCAGAGGGAGTGGACCAAACAGGCAGTGATCAAGTGAACTCTCTCCTGCCATCCATCTCCATCCTCTGACAAACAGAGGCTAGGGACACCATTCCTTACCCAGCCTGGCTAAAAGCCATTAATGGACTTAACCACCATGAAGTCCTGGGCTGCGGGGAAAGTCTGTAGGGGAGACCTCATGCTGGGCCCTAGGTGCAGGAGGAGATGGGACCTGTGGGGGTTTCCCCGAGCCTGAGATCTGGCATCGAAACTCTGACAACAGGGCACAATATCGCCCCAGAGCCCAGCCCCCCATCCCTTGCGCTGAGCCGCCTCGTTTCCTCTTGGTTGCCCTGGAAACCACTGCCATCCACCATGACGGTAAAGACGGTCACCATGGCAACCACTATTTCTTTCACTTAATGTTTTCTTCTTTCTCTCCTTCTCCCCGGGGCAGCACCCCCTTCCCCCATCCCACACACCTGGCGCCTGGAGAGACATAGGGTGGGGATGTGGGGGGAGGACAGCGGGGGTTGGTTCTCACAGGGCCCAGATTGTCTCTGATCTTTCCTGACGGAAAGGGGGCAGGGAGGCCAGCAGCCAGCCAGGTGGTGCTGGCATGGGGGCAAAGTGGGGCTACATCCATCCATCCCCAGCATCTGTCCGTCCGTCCATCCATCCATCCCCAATATCCATCTGTCCATCCATCCATCCATCCCCAATATCCATCTGCCACAGAATCTGTGTGTCAATCCATACATCTGTCCACAGTACCGATCCTTCCACCGTAACCAGCCACCGATCACCTATCACATCCAATGCCCCAATTCCTCCATCCCCAGAAACTACCCCTCCCTTCCTCCAACCCCACATCATTCTCCGGGATCCATCCAACTCCTTCATCTCTCTAACATCTCCCTCCATCCCCACGTCTCTGGGGCTTCTATAGCACTCTCAACCCGGCCCCGCACCCCGATTTTGGTAAAGATTTGGGACAGAGACCCCGGGCTTTGCTGCTAACAGCCCAGCTGGGTTTATTTTGTCCCTCTCAAGAGGCATTTCCTGAGCTAAGAATGTGTGTCCTTGGCATGACCTCTAGAGGGTGCTGAAAGCTGGATGCCCCTGTCCCTATGCTGCTCAACAGAACATCGTCCCCTCTGGAGTAACCAGATTTACCAAGAACAAACACTGGAGCCAGACTGGGATCCCACCACGACTTTCACAATGGACCCAAGCAACATACCTGGAGCCAAACACGCCCGCAGTGGTGGTGCCCAAAACCCAGGCCTGCACCCACAGCCAATTCCTACAAAGCCCTTTGCCCTGCCGCACCCACCCTCCCCTTTTGCTGCAAGGAGCCAAGAGTGCTCAAGACTGGGACAGGGCAGCCGGATGCAGACCGGAAACGTTGGATCCAGGAGAAGGACTGGAATCTTATAAACAATGGAGGGCAGTTAGCTAACCAGATACTCCCATCCCCAGATAACCCCACTGCCTGCCTGCTCAGTTCAGGATCTCCCCCCATTTACTCCTTCCGGGCTGTGATCCAGCCAGGCCCTGAGCCCTTACCCCTCACTGGATATCCAGGCATCTTCTGTCCTTCTAGCAACAGCCTCCTCCCTCCTCTCCAGCCACACCCTCTCCCCACTGCAGGCATGAGAGTCTCCTCCTCTGCAGCCCCCACCTCCCCCGCATCTCTCCACTGACAGAGCTGTATCCGTCTCACCAGACATCACGTTATCTACCCAAGTGTTGGGCTCAGGGATCCAATCTAACCCCTTTCTAGAGTCTGAGACTGTTCTCACCAGCCCCATCTCACTGCTACACCATCCGTTCATTTCGAGTGGTCACGATCCCCTCTCCTGTCGCAGGCCGGCCATGCCCCAGCTATGCACAGGCCGAGGGGGAAGGAGGGCGTGTGTAGCGTGCGCATGCAAGTGCCTTTCCTGGCCCCGTTTTCTCTCCATAGAAACCTCACGGGCCACCCTCTTTCTCAGGGCTGCTTTTCTATTCTCTGCGTTTCACTGGGAAGGGGAAATTCCTGTTGTGTTTCTTTAAAGGGAAACGTTTCCCAGCTGGCCCGTCTTCCTGAAACAATGAATCACTGGCTAGGCTCTTGGCCTGGTCTCCTGGGTTCTTTTTTCCGCTGTTGTTCCAGGAGGATTTTTTTGCACTCAGTATTCCAGGCTGCCCCTGCAACTTGTGAGTGTGGTGCACAGGGGGATCCTTTCTCTGCTGGTCTCTCCCATTCGCTCCATCCCAGGGAAGGTTTCCTCCCCATTCATCCGCGCCTTTCACTTCTCATTCCCCCCACCACTTTCATTCTGACTTGTTTTCGTTCTTCTCTCTTTTCTTCTCCCCCCCCTTTTGTTTTGTTTATTCCTTTCTCTCCCTTTTGTCCCGCCGGCGTAACACAGCCCTTCAGGGATAATAAACTGCCCAGCCTGGCTTCCTGCCCATTTCCCAGGCAAGCTGGGTGGCACGAAGAAAAGAGCAGGGTACAGAGATGGCTGGAAAGTGCTGTTAGAGGAGGGGGGCTGGGGGTTAGAACTCGTGGGTTCTATTCCCAGCTTTGGGAGGGGAGTGGGGTCTAGTAGTTAGAATGGGGACACGAGGAGTCAGGTCCTCTAGGTTCTCTGCCTAGATCTGGGAGAGGAGTGGTTCCTATCTTTCCCAGGGGTAAGCTGCCCCAATGCCAGTCTCTCTTCATGCTAGTGCAGTGCGTATTCACTAGTGCAAAGAACACCCGGAAAGGCTCGGCTCAGTTCTCTGAACCCAAGTCAGCCCAGCGCAGTCCATGTTGTTCCAGCTCCCATCTGCCTTTCCCAAGTCAGTCTGGCCAGGCCTTGACCCTTCCAGTCTCATGCCTCAAACCCTGAATGGCCAGTACCCTCCGAGCCAAACGCCATTGACTTCCATGGGCATTTGGACCCAGAACAACTGCTCCAGGGCAACATGCCTGTACGTGTCCCACCTGCATCCCAGTTCATGGCGCGTCTCTTTCACTTTGCAAGTTCTACAGAAAATCCTCTACGGTTAATCTCTACAAGCTCTCAAACAGAGGGATAAAGATTTCCCCGACCCCCAAGCCATTACAGGTTACTGTGGACTTATACAAATGTTACAGAAAACAGACAATAGCCTTGAACCAATAGGAAAGGGGTCACCAGCCAATCTCAAAGCAAGATGAACCACAGCACCCCCTACTGCCCATTAGAGTCATATGCCCTGCACCGTCTCTGTGACAGCAAACCCACCAGACAGGTGCACTGGACTGGTGGATAAGCTTTGGCTAAACCAGGGCACCTGATTCTGTTCTCAGTTCGGCCATGGACTCACTCAGTGACCTTGGGTGAGTCTCCGTGCCTCAGTTTTCCCATAGTAAAACAGGGATAATAAACCTGATCTTCCTTGCAAATCTCTTTCAGGTCTGTGGAGGAAAAATGCTCTAGAACTATTATCCCTGCCTAAGATGGTGGATGAGAAACTGATCCCAGAAATTACTCCATGGCAGCTTAACAGAAGGCGACCAATAATGTCTGACTGGCCATTATAGGAAAGCCCCTTTGCAGCACTCTGGTAGGGTAAAGGGGCCTTCCCCTAAATAAGCATCAGGCCCAATAGCCTCTGGCTGCAGGAACTGTGGTGTGGGGGTTAACAGGTGACACATTTTGTCAGTGATCGAGGGGGTGCACTTTGGGTCATTTATTGCATGTCAGTTGTATGTTATCACATGAGATCTGTTACAGCATGTTCTGAGGGTACACGTGTCAAGTCAATCATTGTACATAAGTTATAACATGTGCTTTCAGTTACTGCAGTCCAAATATTACCCATGGTAAATTATCACCTGCCTGTTATGGCATGATAATGTGGTCATTTATGGAATGATCGTTCCATGGTATCACAAGTGAGATCAACTGTCAGAAGTCCCATGTCATTAGGGCATGTGCTTTTGTTTATCCCAGGGCAGTTACCACGTGTCATGTTGGTTATTGTTGTGGCATGTGGGGTAATTTCTGGCACACCAGTTGTGTGCGGTGACATGTGAGATCAGCTATGCCATGTATCACACACATCAATCAGGACAGCTAGTGTGGGTCTGCTATGTCATGTGTGATCATGTAGGACATGCCAGCTGTAGATGATTGCATGCTATTTATGGGATGTGCTGTCATCACATGTGGAGTTACAGCATGTGGCATCATTGCATGTAGTTGCAGCATGTGCTGTCCATTATCCCGCGTCAGTTACCATGTGTCAGACGGGTTATCATGGGGCCCTCATGGAACACAAGCTCAGTAATTGGGTGTTAGTTAAATGCCGGCACGTTCCCTGAGGCTAGCAATAAATCAGGCCCTTCTATCTGCCGCTTAATGCATCTCCAAAGCGATCCTCATCTATTGCTATTTAACTGGATCCCAATAACAGTCTGGCTCAGAGACGACAGCTCCCAGGGGGCCATGGAGGGAAAACAAGTCCACGCTCCTGGTTTCAGCCTACTCACAGGCTCCCCAAGGCCTGTCTGAGCAGCAGCCCCTGCACACCCCATGACTCAGGGCACTCAGGACAGTGTTGGCTTCTTCAGACAACAGAAGGGCCTGGAGCAGGCAGACAAGATGCAACCCTGCCCTGTCCCACTCAGGGAATGTAGAGATCAGGGTCTCCCCATCTCCCAAACTGCAGGGAAGCCAGGGCTTAAGTCCCCCTCTCCTCTCTGTGTGGGGAAACTTCAGCTCCCCTTTGGGGGCTCCGGAACAGGAGGTCCCCAGAGCCAGCCCCAGAGGAGGTGAGCTGGGGGGAGGACACACTCACTCCACTACAGAAGCGGGTGAAACCTCCAGGGGCAGGAGCCCATCTCACCCTGTGCAACCCGCGGCTGTTTCACATGGAGACAGGATTTTCCTTCACTTCCTGTCCCAAAGTGCCAAGCAGCTGTTACACAGCTGCCCTATCCCACTCCAGAGGTGGCTGCATTTCAGCGAGAAGGGGAAAGTGAGACATCAGGGCAATAACACATAGCAATGGAGGCAGGAGGAGGAGTTTAACTGAGGGGAGGGGTGGGTTATGAAAAGAAAGGCCCCAAGGCCCAAGCAGCAGCAGGGAGGGGCATGGGGTGAAGAAAGCTGATGGTTTCACTTTGCTCCAGACAATCGAGCCTTTCAAGCTCCTGGTAATTGAAGCCATGAGGCATCAGCCTGACACTCGGGAAGAGGACAGACTGGTGGAGCTGGAAGGAAGGGGGCTGGCTGGGGGATCCCAGGGAGCAGTCTGCAGGAAGCTCCAGAATGGCATCCCAGGGATTGTTTCCTACACCCCAACCACCCCCCCGATACTCACTGCAATTCCAGGCGAGTCCCAGGGACTGACCAAATTCAATCAGCGGCTGGGCTCTAGACAATTAAACCGTCATTCCCAGGGAGAGATCAGCACACAGTGGTGATGGTGACACGTGTGGGGCATAGGAACACACAGTGGGGACATACAGTGACACCACTGACAGACAATCCAACCTCAGCATCACGCTGCCCTAGAACCCCAACGGGCCAATCCAACCTTACCGTCACACTGATCTAGAACACCCGCGGGCCAATCCGACCTCAGCATTATACTGCTCTGAAACCTCCGTGGGCCATTCCAACCTTACTGCCACACTGCCCTAAAACCCAAATAGGTTAATCCTACCTTATTGTCACACTACTCTAGAACACCCAAGGGCCAATCCAACCTTAGCACACTGTTCTAGAACACCCATGGGGCAATCCAACCTTATTGACACACTGCTCTAGAACACCGGTGGGCCAGTCCAACTTCAGAATCACATTACTCTAGAACTCTTGTTGGCCAGTCTGATCTCATTATCAAACAGTTGGGAATTTTCATCATCCAGACCTTTGTCTACTAATTTAAAGAGCTCATTAGGCAAAAGAGCGAATGTCATCCTGGGAGGCATAAACAGGGGAATCTCGAGAAGGAGCAGAGAGATTATTTTACCTCTATATTTTGCACTGGTGCGACAACTGCTGGAATCCTGTGTCCCGTTCTGGTGTCCACAGTTCAAGAAGAATATTGATAAATTGGAGAGGGGTCAGAGAAGAGCAACAGGAATGATTAAAGGATTAAAAAAAAAGCCCTACAATGACAGACTGAAAGAACTGAATCTCTTCAGTTTAACAAAGCAAAGATTAAAAGGTGACCTGATTACATCTTTAAATAGCTACACTGGGAACAAGGATGGTCCAAGGTCAAACACGATCCAATGGCTGGAAGTTGAAGCTAGACACATTCAGACTAGAAATAGAGGGGTAAATTTGCACTGGTAAGAGCAATTAACCATTGGAACAATTTACCAAGGGTTGTGGTGGATCTCCATCACTGACCCTTTTAAAATAAAGATAGGATTTTTTTTCCTAACAGATCTGTTCTAGGAATTAGTTTTGGGAAGCTCTCTGGCCCATGTTATCCAGGAGGTCAGGCTAGATGATCACAGTGGTCTCTTCTGGCCTTGGAATCTAGGCATCTTGTCACAGATTTGTTCCCCCAAAAGGTATGCGTGGGGGTTCGAACCCATAGTACCACAAGCAGGAGCCACCTATGCCACTAGGGATCTCACTTCTCTGCTGTGTTGCTCGGGTTCTCCATCTATAAGGGACACATCCCCACCCCCAGTACAGGGGCTGAGATAATTAATACATATTTATACATAAATTATATTGCAAATTGCCATGTTACAGGGCTCTCACACCTTCTAAGGATCCTGAAACATTAATGAATGAAGACTCATTCTCCCCCAGGGAAGACAGGTCAGTAAAGAGGTCAGCAAACAAACAGCATCAATAAATACATTGCTCAGTGAATGAACACATTGGAGATGTAATTGCTATCAGTAGCTAAATGTGTTACAGTCGCAGGCTGGATGGATCCATTCCATCCCAGTTAGTCATAATTCCAGTGACTAATGCAATGTGATTTGTTCCTTTGGGAGGGTGTTTGTAATCTATATTCCAATTCTCAGACTGAACTGAGATAAACTCCAAGCACAAAGCTCCCACCGTAACGATATTTCTAGAACTAGCTGGGAAAAGAGAGAAATTCTGTGGTGGTGGTTTTTTTCCCCAAAATCCCACTCTACACCCTGCCCCCCTTATTTAATTTTACAACATTTTCTGTAGCTGGCAGAAAAATGAGGAAGGGAAAACTCTCTCTCTCTCTCTCAGGCCATGTCTACATCTAAAATTTTGCAGCGCTGGTTGTTACAGCTGTATTAGTACAGCTGTATAGGGCCAGCGCTGCAGAGTGGCCACACTTACAGCAACCAGCGCTGCAAGTGGTGTTAGATGTGGCCACACTGCAGCGCTGTTGGGCGGCTTCAAGGGGGGTTCCGGGACGAGAGAGCAAACCGGGAAAGGAAACCAGCTTCCCCGCGGTTTGCTCTCTCGGTCCCGGAGCCAGCCAGCAAACCGCAGGGAAGGAGACCTGCTTGCTCGGGGTTCCGGGACCGAGAGAGCAAACCGGGAACGCCGCGGTTTGCTCTCTCGGTCCCGGAGCCAGCCAGCAAACCGCAGGGAAGGAGACCTGCTTGCTCGGGGTTCCGGGACCGAGAGAGCAAACCGGGAACGCCGCGGTTTGCTCTCTCGGTCCCGGAGCCAGCCAGCACACCGCAGGGAAGGAGACCTGCTTGCTCGGAGTTCCGGGACCGAGAGAGCAAACCGGGAACGCCGCGGTTTGCTCTCTCGGTCCCGGAGCCAGCCAGCAAACCGCAGGGAAGGAGACCTGCTTGCTGGCTGGCTCCGGGACCAAGAGAGCAAACCGCGGCGTTCCCGGTTTGCTCTCTCGGTCCCGGAACCCCAAGCAAGCAGGTCTCCTTCCCTGCGGTTTGCTGGCTGGCTCCGGGACCGAGAGAGCAAACCGCGGCGTTCCCGGTTTGCTCTCTCGGTCCCGGAACCCCGAGCAAGCAGGTCTCCTTCCCTGCGGTTTGCTGGCTGGCTCCGGGACCGAGAGAGCAAACCGGGAAAGGAAACCAGCTTGATTACCAGAGGCTTCCTCCTTCCACGGAGGTCAAGAAAAGCGCTGGTAACTGTCTACATTGGATTACCAGCGCTGGATCACCAGCGCTGGATCCTCTACACCCGAGACAAAACGGGAGTACGGCCAGCGCTGCAAACAGGGAGTTGCAGCACTGGTGGTGCCCTGCAGATGTGTACACCTTCAAAGTTGCAGCGCTGTAACTCCCTCACCAGCGCTGCAACTTTCTGATGTAGACAAGCCCTCACACACACACACACACACACATACACCTTCTCTTGCCCAGTGCATTGTACCGCACCACACAGCACTCAGTCAGGTGACAATAGAAGTGATTTGCCTTCGTCCAACCCTCAACAAGGAACTTTATTAGAATGAGGAAAACAGGGTCATCCCTCCAGATGATCTGCCTTCACTTCGAATCTTCCCTGGCCCTGCTACTCAGACTGCTGGCTTCCCCCTGGGGACTACCAGTCACAGCACAGGTAGCCTCCCAACCAGCGGCTGGACACTGCTGGGTGTTGAGCCTGGTCTCAGTGGTGCTAGACAGCGCTTCCTCCTGGCCATTCATGGGCAGAGCCAAGAGGGACCAAAATCCCTTTGGAGGGCAAGAATGACCTTGGAGAGGTAGACGTGGACTCAGTCATCTAGTGGGGGAATGGGGAGTGAGTGGCGTGGGAGCTGGAGTAGATCACATGGACTAGGAGATGCAGTGGCCTTCCCTATGGGGACACGGGGACCTGCAGTGTCCCTCACAGCACAGGACTACACTGGATCTAAAGGGAGATTCTTTATCCAGGCTGCTGGGCACAGACAGATCCTGTGGTTCTTCTTGGCTCTCCAGTTCCCAGCCCACAGCTCTGGTGGAAAGGACCTGGGATGGCACGCCTGGGGGAGGCATTCAGCTCGTGCTATGGTGGGCAGGGATTACTGGTTCAGTAATAAGACAAGGAGAGGGAGGCCAACCAGACCCTGCAATAGGCAGAGGAAGACTATGAAAGGGCTGCAACAAGTGACCACCCCCTTCTGCTTCCATTCATACCTTTCATGCAAAGTGCTTCCTGAATATGCATGAAGGCGCATGGCTCAGGGAGCCCCATTCACAAAAAGCAGCTCGCACACACCAGCTGGATGCTGTGATGAGAGTAATTATTTTCTCTCCCCAGCCAGGCTATTTTCTCAGTGGAGTGACAAGGAAAAAGTAAGAAGGAGTTTGGTTTATGCCTCCTGTTATCCAGCTGGCTTGGGCCCGTCCCCACTAACATCAAACATTTAAATTTGTTCTCCCTGGCTTCGGCCCTGCCCGCATTCCTGAACTGCTCTGCCACAGCCCCTCCCTCCGGAGAACAGAGCATTGTCTGGGAGCCAGGACTCCTGGGTTCCACAACACACACCTCTGGCAAGGGAGTGGAGTTAAATGCTTAAAGCCTCCTGGGTTGTCTAGAGGTTAGAGAAGGGAGACTGGGAGCTAGGACGCTGAGGTTCCTTTCCCAGCTCTTGGGCCTGTCACTTTCCCTTCCTGTGCCTTGATTTCCTGCTTCCTAACTTGCAGATAACAAAGAGCTGTGAGCTCCTCAGATGAAGGGCACTGTAGAAGCACACAAGACTTTGGATTTGGGGGCCACTGTTCAGCAGCAGCTACACTGGTGAATCTGGCCGGGGTAGGGTGTGTGTCTGCGGCTGAAATGTCTGATTCTCCCCACTCAGAACATCTTCACTTTCTTGGGCAGGCGAGGGTGCAGCGCAGGAGATGGTTGTACTGGAAACAGTACAGCTGCCCTGAGCCTGCGACTGGGTGAGGAAAGGCCCTAGAACAGGGGGGAGATCATGTCTGCAGCTGGCAGGGGAGGGGGGATGGATCCCACTGCTGGGCACATGGATACAGAGCGCACCAGAAATGCATAGGGGATGCTAGGCAGACAGACCATTGCAGTTCCTCTGGGGTCAGGGGCAGTTGATTCCCTTTTAGAGGAGCTGCCCCACACAGACCCTCTGCAGGTCAGTCTCTCCCCAGCATGTGGTCCCCCCACACTCCTCTCTGTTCCTCCCAAGCCACTGGGAAACATGGGGGGCTGGCTTGACACAGCAAATTAAAGTTTGTGGCCCTGGATGAAATGTGAAATGGGCTGAGTGGCCTGATGGAGGTGGGGAGGCATCGGAGGGACCCCCCCAGGGGATTGGAAGCAGCAGTGGTTGGGTTTCTAGGCGCAAAGAAATCACCATGGCAACTGAGTCCAGCATTATTTTAACCCTGACATCCCCTCCTCACTAGCTAGGTAGGATCGGTTCCCTTCCCTTTGCCTGGAGAGATCCTGGGGGCTCCAGGCGCCATCCTCCCCCCATAGTACTGTCAGCCAGGGGGGATACTCCTTTAGCTCAGGTGTCAGCTTTCCAGCATAGAAGGCCCTGGGATCACTCCCTGCTACTCCTGGGAAGCTGTAAGCAGCAGCAGGTCTGCTGCAGTATTTGCCTCTTATGACTAGACTGGGATGGGAGGGTTGAAAAAGGGGTGCACTTCTTCCCACCCCAAGATGCAGAAGATGGGAGAGGGGAAAGGATGCAGTGGAGGGAAGTGGTGCTTGGAGTGAGTGGGCAGGGATGTTCTGGGTGCTCAGCAGCAGCTGGGAGCAAGGGAGCTTCAGCCAGCCAGCCAGCCCCCAGCCACGTAGGGAGAAACACCATTGCATGGAAAGGCTGGAGGGTATAACTGAACCAGGCCTCCCAGCCTGCCCCCATCCCCATCTCTATATCAATGGTCCCTGTTTCTGCACTCTCTGGCAGCAGGGGAATTGGGGGTGGTACCTCAGAGCCCGGCAGGCCCGATCCAGCTGAGATTCCCAAGGAATTTGGTTCCCTGGAGCGACCTGCTAACCTGAACAGCCCAGCAGGAGGCACCAGCTGTCACAGCTCGAGATTCACCTGTTGCGCGTTCATAGGTGGATCACGGTGCAGGCCCCAGAGATGCCCCCCCCCCACCCCCGAGTCCTGCCTCCAGCATGATGTGTCTCTCAGCTGGGGCAGGGACTCTCTCCCTGGGTGGCCGGGCAATGCCCAGCCCAAGAGGGCCCTGATCTCAGCTGGGGCAGGGACTATCTCTGCCTGCCTGTCTCAGCTGCTGCCATTAGAATGATCTGTGCGCTCCCTTAACGTTAGCACAGCCTATTGGCTCCACAAGCACAGAGGAGAGAGGACTTCGTGCTCACCTCCTGCCTCCTCCAGCTGGCTGAGCTAACAACCCACCACATTAACGGGCGACCTAGCATCCGCAAGACAAGCCAACCTTCGACCTCGGCCAGACCTGCTGGCCACTCCTAGACACCAAGTCCGCCAGCTGGCTGGTGGCCAGGGGCAGGAGATTTGACCCAATGGCTGCTGCAGCCGTCTATAAACAAAAACAAAAGACGGGCCCATGGCTAAAGCATAGGCCTGGCATTCGCAGCTCTGGGCCTGGCGTGAACCAGGAGGGAGAAAAGGGGCTGGAGGCCAGGACTTTGGGGTTCTGTTCCTGATTTTGCCACAACTGGCTGCATGACCCAGCACAAGTCATTCACTGCAGGGACCTTTCCACCTAGGTGAGACGGGGCTCCCCAATCCAATCACCCCTGAAATTCTGGCCCCACTGAGATCATGGGCAAACACTCCCATTGATTCACAGAGTCTCAGGCCAACAGGAACCACTGTGATCATCCCTGTGACTGGCATAACTCAGACAATAACCAGTGCCGAGCTTTTAGACAAATATCCCCTCTTGATTTAAAGATTGTGGGTGATGCAGAATCCCCCACAACCCTTGGGAAACTGATCCAGTGGTTAATTTCTCTCTGTTAAAAATTTACACCTTATTTCCAGTCTGAATGGGTCCAGCTTCAACTTCCAGCCGTTGGATCATGTTGGACCTTTCTCGGCTAGACCGAAGAGCCCATTATTAAATAT